>NC_064614.1:1094675492-1095885909 GCF_023898315.1 Schistocerca nitens
CAGTACTGTCGAAACAGACCTACTGTACGAAATATAATAAAACTATCAGCAGCTAACTTGGAAGATTCAATTTTAAATGTCATATTACGACCACACAAAAAAGAAAAAAAATATTATGTTCCAGACGCGTTTCGCGCTTTGGATTACTATAGCGTTCTGATTTGTTATACAATTGCGAGGCGGCACCATAAGAATGTGAGAAATATGCTGCTGTCGTGGTTGTTTATGGTTTTGTGTTTACTTCTGTACCTTATGACTTGGACAATATACGTACTCGCTTGGTGTCTGGTCAAGGTAGGGGAGAGTGTTGTACCTAGACTTAGACAGTCACTTAAATGGATCGACCTGTTGATATGCTGCACATCTGAATTCTTATTTGAAGAATAGAGGAGAGAAAGGGGTAAGTCCTGCTTTTGGTCAAAGTCATTTTATGCTCCATTCGTGCAGCTTAATTTCTGTACATTACAGTTCACAGATAGCCACAGAAATACCGGCTGTTTTAATATACACACACAGTGGCAACAGGAGGAAGGTACAGCGCCCAGTGCGGGAAAATGTGGTACGTCTACAAATGTCGCATTGCATCACAACGACACAGCAAATTTCTTGTTGTTTAGTTGCCAACTTGTACTTACCTAAAGAGTAAAGAGGTAGTTGTTTTATTCTGTACTTCTCTCCTTACCTTAACCCGTATGCGTAGATTCATTGTGTTGTACAATAACAAACATTTTAGAAGGCATTCTATCAATCGAGGGTAAGGAGCAATCGGTGAAAAATGTTAAGCAGTAAAGGAAACCAAAGAAACTTTTTTGTAGGAATTAAAGTTCAGCCGTATTTGTCTCGAGCGTAGCCATTTACGGAAGTGAAACATGGACGATAAACAGTTTACATAAGAAGAGGATAGAGGCTTTTGAAATGTGGTACTATGGAATAATGCTGAAGATTAGATAGTTAGATCACCTAACTAATGTCGACGTACTGTATAGAACTGGGAAGAAAAGAAAAGTTTGTTCTAACTTGACTGAAAGAAGGCATCGGCTGATATGAGACATCTGGTGCATCAGAAAATGGTCAGTCTAGTTTTGGAGGAAAGAGTGGGAGTTAAAAATTGCAGAGGGAGATCAAGAGATGATCACGTAAGGAAGGTTCAAATGGATGGCGCTTTCCGTAATTATTTGAAGATGAAGAGTGTTTCACAGGCTACAGCAGCGTGGAGAGCTGCATCAAACCAGTCCTCGGACTCAAGACCACAACAGCAAAAACAACAATAAAACAATCAAAAAGTTTTCTGTACGAAGCAGTCGAACTTCTGCACTCTCAACGTGACTTCCAAGGTTCATTCTCGAAGCATGCAACAACTTCTACCGTCACACCTTAGTAAAAGATCTGGCATAGAACCCGAGAAAATTCTGGTCCTATGTAAAATTGCTAAGCGAATCTAAGGCTTCCATTCGGTCCCTTGTCGACCAGTCTAGCGTGGCAGTTGAAGTTGAAGTTTTAAATTTCACGAACAAGAAGTCGTTCAGGCACGAGAACCGTACAAACATGCTTCATTTGATCATCGGACAGACTCCCGTCTGGACAACATAGGAATAAGCACACCTGACGGAGAGAAGCAACTTTTGAAAATATATAAATCACCAGGTCCTGATGGAATCCCATTTCGATTTTACAAAGATTACTCTACGGCATTGGCCCCTTGCCTAGCTTACATTTTTCGTGAATCTCTCGCCTAGCAGTAAGTCCCAAGAGACTTGAAAAAGCGCTGGTAAATCCAGTACATAAGAAAGAAAAGAGAACGGACCCGCAATATTACAGATCAATATCCCTATTCTGATTACACAGAATCCTTGAACACATCCACAGCTCGTACATGATAAACTTTCTTGAGGCTAAGCAGCTTCTGTCCACGAATCAGCATGGTTTTAGAAAAGCATCGCTCGTGTGAACCTGATATTCTGAGAACTATGAATGTGTGCAACAGGCAGATTCCATATTTCTAGATTTCCGGAAATCATTTGACACGGTGCCCCATTGCAGGCTGTTAACGATGGTACGAGTATATGGAATAAGTTCACAGATATGTGAGTGGCTCGAAGACTTCTTAAATAATAGAAACTAGTATGTTGTCCTCGACGGCGAGTGTTCATCAGAGACAAGGGTACCGTCAAGAGTGCCCCAGGGAAGTGTGATAGGACCTCTGCTGTTCTCTATACACATGAATGATTTGTTTGCTGATGATGCCACGGTGTACGGCAGGGTGTCGAAGTTGAGTGACTGTGGGTTGATACAAGACGACTTATATAAAATTTCAAGTTGACGTGACGAATGGCAGTTAGCCCTAAATGGGGAAAAATGTAAGTTAAAGTGGATGAGTGGAAGAAGAAACCTGTAATGTTCAGATACAGTACAGGGTGATTCAAAAAGAATACCACAACTTTAGGAATTTAAAACTCTGCAACGACAAAAGGCAGAGCTAAGCACTATCTGTCGGTGAATTAAGGGAGCTATAAAGTTTCATTTAGTTGTACATTTGTTCGCTTGAGGCGCTGTTGACTAGGCGTCAGCGTCAGTTGATGCTAAGATGGCGACCGCTCAACAGAAAGCTTTTTGTGTTATTGAGTACGGCAGAAGTGAATCGACGACAGTTGTTCAGCGTGCATTTCGAACGAAGTATGGTGTTAAACCTCCTGATATGTGGTGTATTAAACGTTGGTATAAACAGTTTACAGAGAATGGATGTTTGTGCAAAGGGAAAAGTCAGGCAGCCCGTGACAGAGCACTTCATCACTGGCCTCCAAGAAGCCCTGATCTTACCCCCTGCGATTTTTTCTTATGGGGGTATGTTAAGGATATGGTGTTTCGGCCACCTCTCCCAGCCTCCATTGATGATTTGAAACGAGAAATAACAGCAGCTATCCAAACTGTTACGCCTGATATGCTACAGAGAGTGTGGAACGAGTTGGAGTATCGGGTTGATATTGCTCGTGTGTCTGGAGGGGGCCATATTGAACATCTCTGAACTTGTTTTTGAGTGAAAAAAACCTTTTTAAATACTCTTTGTCATGATGTATAACAGAAGGTTATATTATGTTTCTTTCATTAAATACACATTTTTAAAGTTGTGGTATTCTTTTTGAATCACCCTGTATTTATAATGTCCGGCTTGACACAGTCAAGTCATTTAAATATCTGGGCGTAACGTTGCAAATCGATATGTCGTGGAACGAGCATGTGAGAATTGTGGTGGGGAAGGCGAGGGGTCAACTTTGGTTTATTGGGAGAATTTTAGAAAAGAGTGGTTCACCTGTAAAGGAGACGGCATGCAGGACGCTGGTGAGACGTATTCACGGGTACTGCTCGAGTATTTGGGATCCGTACCAGGTCGGATTGAAGGAAGGCACCGAAGCATTTCGGAGGAGGGCTGCTAGATTTGTTAAGGGTAGCTTCGAACAAAACTTAAGTTTTACGGAGATGCTTCGTCAAATGGGAATCCCTGTAGCAGAGGCAGCGTCCTTTTCGGGAAACACTATTGAGAAATTTACAGAATCGGCATCTGAAGCTGACTGCCGAACAATTGTTCTCCCGCCAACATACATCGCGTGTAAGGACCATGAAGATGGGACGAGACATTAGGGTTCATACGGAGGCGTTCAGACAGTCGTTTTTCCCTCGCTCGATTTGTGAGTGGAACAGGAGGGGAAATGACAAGTAGTGGTAGACGGTACCCTCCGCCACGCACCTTAGTATAACTTGCGGAGTACCTATGTAGACGTAGATGTAGAAGAATCGTACACATGAAGCGGAAGTCAGGTGTTTAACGACTACCACTCCCATTTCATTAGGCCCAACAGAGAGGCTAGTATTTCAGCTTTCTTGAGAAATTCGTTGACCTATAGGAACTTGAAGTACTTTGCTTCCAATGAAGTCCAAAACTCTGCTCATCACTTCTACATAATTGATGCGTTTTCACGAGGGTGTCCCGGAAAACAATGCCCCAGAATTTTTTATTCTATTCTCAATATCAGTAGAGGTATTACGTGTCACCCGTATTACTCGGTCGACTTTCCTACAAGGTGCAGCCCTTTGCCACAAGAGGGATCCGAATTATAGTGTGCAACGTGGCCGTATGTAACGTCAGAATGTCGGTGCGTGAGAGATCCTCAAAAACCTGTAAGCACGAATTCGAATAGTTCGTCCACACATGGTGCACCATCTTCTTCAGCGTGACAATGCCCATCCAATATTCACCTCTTTCCAAAACTTAAAGAACACCTTCGACGACTTCACTTTAGAGATGGAGCGGTGCAAGCAGAGGTGAGGTTGCGGCTCCGCCAACCAAGTCAAACGTCCTACAGTGACGGTAGCAACAAACAAGTCTCTTGTTGGGAGAAATGTGTTCGTCGGCAGGGTGATTATGTCGAGAAATAACTATGTAAGCGTGAAGAATAATAAAATTTGTTTTTTTTTTTAAAAAAAGCATTAAGAACTGTCACATAAAAAATTCTGTGGCATACTTTCCCGCACGCACTCGTACTTTAGAAATAATAAGTAATGTTAAGCGGTTTATAGCAACAAAATAAAGCCTTGTCTTTTTGTTATTTGCAAATATTTAAAAGTTCCGACTGAAAAAATGTATTTTTGTGTATACAGGGTGGTCCACTGATCGTTACCAGGCCAAATATCTCACGAAATAAGCGTCAAACGAAAAAACTACAAAAAACGAAATTTGCTAGCTTGAAGAGGAAAACCATATGGAGCTATGGTTGGCCCGCTACATGGCGCTGCCATAGGTCAAACGTATGTCAACTGCGTTTTTTTTTATAAATAGGAACCACCATTTTTATTACATATTCGTGTAGTACGTAAAGAAATATGAATGTTTTAGTTGGACCACTTTTTTCGCTTTTTGAGAGATGGCGCTGTAATAGTCACAAACATATGGCTCACAATTTTAGAGGAACAGTTGGTAACAGGTAGCTTTTTTAAATTAAAGTACAGAACGTAGGTACGTTTGGACATTTGATTTCGGTTGTTCCAATGAGATAAATGTACCTTTGTGAACTCACCATTTCTGAGAACGCATCCTGTTACAGCGTGATTACCAGTAAATACCACATAAATGCAATAAATGCTCAAAATGATGTCCGTCAATCTCGATGCATTTGGCAATACGTGTAACGACATTCTTCTCAACAGCGAGTAGTTCGCCTTCCGTAATGTTCGCACATGTATTGACAATGCGCTAACGCATGTTGTCAGGCTTCGTCGGTGGATCACTATAGCAAATATCCTTCAACTTTCCCCACAGAAAGAAATACGGGGACGTCAGATCCGGTGAACGTGCGGACCTTGCTATGGTGCTTCGACGACCAGTCCACCTGTCATGAAATATGCTATTCAATACCACATCAACCGCACGCGAGCTATGTGCCGGACATCCATCATTTTGGAAGTACATCGCCATTCTGTCATGCAGCGAAACATCTTGTAGTAACATCGGTAGAACATTACGTAGGAAATCAGTATACAATGCACCATTTAGATTGCCATCGACAAAATGGGGGCCAATTATCCTTCCTCCCATTATGCCGCACCATACATTAACCCGCCAAGGTCGCTAATGTTGCACTTGTCTCAGCCATCGTGGATTTTCCGTTGGTCAATAGTGCATATTATGCATGTCTACGTTACCGGTGTTGGTGAATGACGCTTCGTCGCTAAATAGAAAGTGTGCAAAAAATCTGTCATCGTCCCGTAATTTGTCTTGTGCCCAGTGGCAGAACTGTACACGACGTTCGAAGTCGTCGCCATGCAATTCCTGGTGCATATAAATATGGTACGGGTGCAATCGATGTTGATATAGCTTTCTCAACACCGACGTTTTTGAGATTCCCGATTGTCGAGCAATTTGTCTGCCACTGATGTGCGGATTAGCCGCGACAGCAGCTAAAACACCTACTTGGGCGTCATCATTTGTTGCAGGTCGTGGTTGACGTTTCATGTGTGGCTGAACACTTGCTGTTTCCTTAAATAACGTAACTATCCGGCGAACGGTCCGCACACTTGGATGATGTCGTCCAGGATACCGAGCAGCATACATAGCACACGTCCGTTGGGCGTTTTGATCACAATAACCATACATCAACACGATATCGACCTTTTCCGCAATTGATGAACGGTCCATTTTAACACGGGTAATGTATCACGAAGCAAATACGGTCCGCACTGGCGGAATGTTACGTGATACCACGTACTTTGTGACTATTACAGCGCCATCTATCACAAAGCGAAAAAAGTGGTCCAACTAAAAAATTCATATTTCTTTACGTACTACATGAATATGTAATAAAATATGGTGGTTCCTATTTTAAAAAACGCGGTTGATATCCGTCTGACCTATGGCAGCGCCATCTAGCGGGCCAACCATAGCGCCATCTGGTTTCCCCCTTCAAGCTAGAGGAGTTTCGTTCTTTGTAGTTTTTTCGTTTGATGCTTATTTCGTGAGATATTTGGCCCTGTCACTATCAATGGACCACCCTGTATAGTTTTTGGCCATAAACATGTTCACTGACACAGTTTTCCATTGTGTTTTACATTGATTCTAAAACAGTACTAACAAGGGGAAGACCTCAGACGCGGCCAAACGATTCGTCTTAAATTTGACAGGTCGCTTGTGTACAACTTAAAACGAAGGACTCGTAAGATATTTTGGGTCAACACTTCCGAAATTTTGTGAAAATCACCCCTAAATGTTGTGAGGAGCAATCGACTCAAAATTTGAGGGATCGATAGATAATTGTAAATAGAGCATTTTTCATCATCAGCTATGGGGTCCGCAAACGCAAACTTTTCCAGAAAACGAGGTAAGAAACTTTTACAACTACCGCTTCTGTACCCACATGGTAAACACTCTTCGCTGACAGCGCCGATAGCGCAACGACCAAGGTAAGAGGCTGGGAATCGAAAACCCGTGATCGAATCTCGACCAAATCTAGCGAATGTTATTATTTTCGTTTGTATTTTTCCATATCTCAACTGACAGGGATTGGAGGGTTAATAAGGTAAGTAAATCAATAAGAAATGGTAATAATAAGGTAGGCAAACTAATTTCCCAAACGCCGCGAGTTAGTAAAGTGTTAAACTTTCAAGCCTTGTCACATGAAATCTACTCCGAGTAAGAGTGCTGCGAATTCCTCACGAGGGATCACAGATAGCCGACCGCGCGACATTTGTTTACAGCGAGGCACGGGGCAGAATGAGCGCGGGGAGAGTTATGCTGTCCCGGTTGCCTCTTCGACATATCATAGTTGTGAACCTGGAAGAGTGAAGGTGTCAAGCACGAGCCTTATAGAAGTCAATCGGAAAGAGGTGTTTTCCGTCATTAGGCTGCCGCGAACCTCGCTGATAATTAAAGTGATTTTTCCATCGTTAATGCGCCGAATGAAATACGTTTTATGAATGAATACAGTGTTCTTCCGTAAGTAACATATGACGAGTACTGTATGTAGTTTGTAGTAATTAGCTCGTCTGTTTATGCCGTAGTAACTAGTTATTGCTTGTTGTGTCATATCTTTCAGGTGCATAATCTGAATAATGGATGATGTAGACTCTTCGACTAGCGCTGTAATATATACGCTCCTGGAAATTGAAATAAGAACACCGTGAATTCATTGTCCCAGGAAGGGGAAACTTTATTGACACATTCCTGGGGTCAGATACATCACATGATCACACTGACAGAACCACAGGCACATAGACACAGGCAACAGAGCATACACAATGTCGGCACTAGTACAGTGTATATCCACCTTTCGCAGCAATGCAGGCTGCTATTCTCCCATGGAGACGATCGTAGAGATGCTGGATGTAGTCCTGTGGAACGGCTTGCCATGCCATTTCCACCTGGCGCCTCAGTTGGACCAGCGTTCGTGCTGGACGTGCAGACCGCGTGAGACGACGCTTCATCCAGTCCCAAACATGCTCAATGGGGGACAGATCCGGAGAACTTGCTGGCCAGGGTAGTTGACTTACACCTTCTAGAGCACGTTGGGTGGCACGGGATACATGCGGACGTGCATTGTCCTGTTGGAACAGCAAGTTCCCTTGCCGGTCTAGGAATGGTAGAACGATGGGTTCGATGACGGTTTGGATGTACCGTGCACTATTCAGTGTCCCCTCGACGATCACCAGTGGTGTACGGCCAGTGTAGGAGATCGCTCCCCACACCATGATGCCGGGTGTTGGCCCTGTGTGCCTCGGTCATATGCAGTCCTGATTGTGGCGCTCACCTGCAAGGCGCCAAACACGCATACGACCATCATTGGCACCAAGGCAGAAGCGACTCTCATCGCTGAAGACGACACGTCTCCATTCGTCCCTCCATTCACGCCTGTCGCGACACCACTGGAGGCGGGCTGCACGATGTTGGGGCGTGAGCGGAAGACGGCCTAACGGTGTGCGGGACCGTAGCCCAGCTTCATGGAGACGGTTGCGAATGGTCCTCGCCGATACCCCAGGAGCAACAGTGTCCCTAATTTGCTGGGAAGTGGCGGTGCGGTCCCCTACGGCACTGCGTAGGACCCTACGGTCTTGGCGTGCATCCGTGCGTCGCTGCGGTCCGGTCCCAGGTCGACGGGCACGTGCACCTTCCGCCGACCACTGGCGACAACATCGATGTACTGTGGAGACCTCACGCCCCACGTGTTGAGCAATTCGGCGGTACGTCCACCCGGCCTCCCGCATGCCCACTATACGCCCTCGCTCAAAGTCCGTCAACTGCACATACGGTTCACGTCCACGCTGTCGCGGCATGCTACCAGTGTTAAAGACTGCGATGGAGCTCCGTATGCCACGGCAAACTGGCTGACACTGACGACGGCGCCACTGGGAATATGTGCTTCATCTGTTCCCGATGAGTATATATAGATGCGCAGCTAGCGCCATTCGACGGCCAACACCGCGGTTCCTGGTGTGTCCGCTGTGCCGTGCGTGTGATCATTGCTTGTACAGCCCTCTCGCAGTGTCCGGAGCAAGTATGGTGGGTCTGACACACCGGTGTCAATGTGTTCTTTTTTCCATTTCCAGGAGTGTAGTTAGGAGCCTGTCACAGACGATGGCAAGCGGGAAGTTACCGACGCTGTGTTTTGGTTTTGTAAAAGTGTTACAAGACAGATGCATTATCAATGCACTACCGGAAGCAGGCAGTTCTGTTTCAAATGGTTCAAATGGCTCTGAGCACTATGGGACTCAACTGCTGAGGTCGTAAGTCCCCTAGAACTTAGAACTACTTAAACCTAACTAACCTAAGGACAACACACATCCATGCCCGAGGCAGGATTCGAACCTGCGACCGTAGCGGTCGCGCGGTTCCATACTGTAGCGCCAGAACCGCTCGGCCACCAGAGGCCGGCTAGTTCTGTTTCTCGGCATTCCAGGTTGATAGGAGCGGCTATCGTCGAGCGATTTTTGGAGCTGACGAACGAAATGACTCTTGTTGATACTGAAGTACTATACCGTGAAGACGAAGCAGAAGGTGATTCAGTGGAAGATATCCCGACTAGTGAATCGCAAATTGGTCATAACACTTTGTAAATCTCCACGCCACTGGGAATATGTGCTTCATCTGTTCCCGATGAGTATTACGAACTGGTTACTAAACGATTGAACTACGGCGCTATACCCCTTGAAGTAAAAGTAAAGGCGGTAGCGCTAGACAGGAATCATCCAAATTGGAACTTATAAACACTGCAAAAGGATGGAGCAACAACAACCCTGAAAAGGAAGAAGGACTTGAAATTGTGGGAAAGAGATACCGTTAAAGGAGGGACAAGATACGACAAATACCAGGCGATAAATAAGTGGACATACGACCGATTTGTCGAACCTCGTTGTCGCAACGAGAATGTAACAACAAGAATACTTTAAAAGTGGGCTGCAGGTGGAGCGCTTCAGGATTTTTACGTTTGCTGCATCATTATCTTGGGCAAGAAATTTCAAATCGGAGTATAAAATTCGTCAACGGCACGTCACTAAATACGTCTCTCATAAGGAGGTACAAAATATAGAAGATATACAGAAAGTGGCGGCTCTTTTCAGCACGCAAACGGCGTCTCTTATGACCGGTTTTAATCGTGATGACGTGATCAACACCGATCAAACAGAATGCGTGTATCGGGTGAACATTCGACGCACGTTATCGCACAAGGGAGAAAAACGAACCCTTGTCGCAGTTGGTAGTAAAAACAAACTAACACATTCGTACACGGCGTAATATGCCATCACAGCCCCTAGAAAAGTTTTGCCTAAGGTTTTCCTATGTTTACAAAAACGAATGTTACATTTGGTCCTCGGGTTGTAGAAGAGGTCAATTGCTTAACCGACTCGTTGAAAAATGTTTACATTACCTGCTCCAAATCCGGGAAACTGACGAATGCGATATACAGAACATCTCTTGAGAATGTTTTAAAACCATACGTTTCTGATAACAGGTTTTGTCTAATATTGGATTCCTGGAGAGGACAAATTAATACCACAATATATGACACAATTTATATAGATGGAGAGGGTCAGCCGACGTACACAGTAAAAGTAATACCGCCAAACTGCACACCAATGTGCCATCCGTGTGATGTTTATTTCTATCGCCAGGTTAAAAACTTATTTCCAGGCTTCAGAATTGCAGTGTGCTTCTGGAAACCCAGCGGGAATTGCACAACCGCACGGATGCAATAACTATTCACAGCATAATTCATAACTAACTTTCAGCACCGATTTTTCAGGCAATGATATCGAATGCGTGGTACTCGTCAAAATTAATTCCCGAAAAAGACATATTTTTAAGTTTAAACCAACTTTGTTTTCCGCCGACTCTTCGGAAGGAACAGCGTAGCTGTCGAAAGATTGCATTCATTAGATGTTCTTGGTGCCGTGAGTATATTTGTTTCGAATGTTTGTATGACAAGTACTATCCATCTAGTTGTTCGAAGAAAAGTGAGAACACGTAACAGTGACTGGAAGAGCCATTGTAAAGTGACCTGGAGTAACATTTTAGTTGTTTACTATCCCAAGAGGTTTGAGAAATTTATTTGTCTACCTTATTATTATCATTCCTTATTGATTTACTTACCTTATTAACCCTCCTAACCCTATCAGTTGAGATATGGAAAAATACAAACGAAATGAAGAACATCCGCTAAGTTTCTTCGAGATTCGAACCCGGGTTCTCCGATTCCGAGCCAGCTACCTAGGCCGTTGCGCTATTTTTTTTTTTTAATTATGCGTTTTCGGACCCCATGCCTGATGACGAAAAATACTCTATTTACAATTATCTATCGATCCCTGCAATTTTGAGTCGATTGCTCGTCATAACTTTTAGGGGTGATTTTCTCAAAAACGCGGGGGTGTTGACCCAAAATATCTTAGATTCCTTCGTTTTAGGTTGTACACAAACGACCTGCCAAATTTGAGCCGAATCGGTTGGACGTGTTTGAGGCCTTCCCCCTGTAAGTCATCTAAAAGCTTCAAAATTACTCCCTTAAGTATGTACTACGTTAAATAAGAGAAGACTTTGAAAACAGAACATCGGCGTATGACCTAGTGCATTTAATTTTTTGAAACTGACACATATGGACTTAAACTCATTTTCCGCTGTGCTCTTGCGTTGCTTAGTAGTAGCAGCCTCACCTCTGTCAGCGGCACAAGTGCTTTGGGATCAATAGCAGTTCTCTCGCGGATACTAACCAAAGGGTCCTAGAGATGATACTTGACACCATGGAGTACATGCTGAGGTCAGTGACACAGCCCAACACGCGTGTTCACATTGGAGTGGCTTCTAGAGCTCGTATTGACGTATACACAACCCTCAACTGTTACGTGACGTCACGCGCAGCCCACTGTATGAGGTACTTGCCGATAATTCCCCACCCACTGCAGATACAACAACACAGCTTCAGGCACTCGTCCTGCGTCCGCGAGTTATATCATTTATTTTACACGAACGTAAAAATTAAGTCTATGACGCAGGAGAAGGGAGAACAGATGATTAATGAAGATTACAGTAAGCCCTTACTAGGAGATGTGAGAGTTTCGTAGATCATATACTACAGCATACATGTATAGTTAAATTGGCGGGGGAAAATTGGAAGGGCAGACTGAGAACAATACTTAATCCAGACTGTCGAAGGTATGAGCGTGGTATATAAGATGACTAGGGAAAAATAGTACAGCATAGGAGGAGATGAAGAAAGACAGTAACCAGAAAGAAGATCTGAAAACTTGCAAAAGATAAAAGTAAGAATAACAAAGGATAGGACATTGTGTGAGAGCACTTCTCTGCAGCAGAACTTTTACTTTGGACGCGTCCCAGAACTATTCATTTACACTCAATCTACATACAATTCGTGAGTAATGCAGCTTATTAAGATTCAACACATTGTAAGAGTCAGAGCCAGAATTTATGGTCGAATACGGAAATTACACAATATTTCGTAAGCTATTAGCAGCTAAAGTCTAACCTTTTCCAATATGGTATAGTGTAACACTTAGAGGAGTACTTGATGAGACAGAAAAATTAGACTTAGGTCGAGCACGGAATCCAATTAAACTCCCATTAACTGATATGATTTCGTTGACTTTTCTGGGGAGTTTAACAAAATTAACGTTCTCATCTGACTGGTAACTTTTTCGACATAGAGCGACGTTTCTGTATCATCACAGACTCCGTTTGTACACTTCTTCAGGAGATAATAGGAGTGAAACTTAACTTGCCGAAACGTCACATCATTTCGCCGAGCTCAGCCGACTGGAACCCGGGGAACTTTATATTAGTACCATTAATCTGAGTCTGCGCGTACTTTTTCGACGTTTCCCATACTTGCTTCTTTCGAGAGCATTATTCCCTAGTTTCAACACGTAAAGAAACAAAACAGTATTCCCACTATTTGCTGTCGCATATTGCACACGACTTCATCCCCTTAATAAGTACGCGCTGTGTGGACAGGAAGGATAACCGGCGACAGAAACACACGCGAAATCCATATCCCCCCTCCATTCATGGCGGCTGCAGTGTAACACGTGTTAAGTTCGGCTCGCGAAGTTTAGTTGAATTCGAAGGTGTTCTCGCAGGTGGTGTTGTCTAGTACAAGTGGAAATCGTGTAAACAACAGTGTTCTGTGCAGTAGTGCTATTTTTTTTCTGTGCTCCGCCAATATCTTCGAGAAAATGATAAACAGAAGAGACAACAGCAGCGGGGAAGCAGCAGGTGCGGCGGGTCTGCTCTTGGCGGAAGGTGCGGCCGCGGCTCCCGGTATAGCGGAGCTGGTCCGCTCTGAGGTAAACGCTGCGCTTCGCGATAAAAACAATCTCGATCTGATAGCAGGCACTATATCAGATACTGTGACGGCAACAGTATTGGCCAAAATGCGTGAAACTGTTGAGGCCAATACTGCCGAAATTACAGCACTAAAAAAGTCTGTGTCTGAATACGAGAAAAAGGCACGAGAGTTGGAAGTGAAACTATCTGTCGCAACAGACGAGCTAGAACAGTACCAAAGGCGAAATAGTCTACGACTGCTTGGAGTAGCAGAAAAGGAAGAAGACACAGACAACCTGCTTATACAGGTTGCGCGTGAAAAATTAGGCGTTGAAGTGACCAAGGCAGACATTGACAGGAGCCATCGGGTGGGGCGAAAACTACTAGCTGCTACCAAACCTCGTCCAATAATAATTAAATTTGTCTCGTACCGAAAAAGGGCAGAGATCTTTACCCAGAAGAAGAAGTTAGCAAGGACAGGGCTTACAATAAGGGAAGATCTGACACACGAACGGCTAAAGATTTTAAACAGTGCCATATCCCATTTCGGTCTTCAGAATGTGTGGACTCAGGATGGCAGAGTAATCATTAAGACAGCAGCTGGAAAGAAGACAGTCACACACATGACAGAACTGAATAGTATTAAGTGAAGGTACTCGAGCCAAAAGTGCAAACTTAACACCATTTGCAAATTGTAACAGCCCTGTACTCAGATATAGTCTTGTAATTGTATTAACTTTTTAATTATACCCATATTTGTACCTTCAACTAATTGTTTTTGTAACTGTATTAACTTTTCACTTTTTTTGTGTCTGTAGCTCTAACCATTACTTAATTTTAGTTACTGCTAATAGTTTTTTTCATTTTCTCAGTTTATTCTCTTCCGTTCTGTAATAGTTCTATTGCAATTATTAGTCTCTCCTTTAGTTCATTAATCACCCATCTCTTCGGTTTAAATTGTTCATAACAAAAATCACTATCAGTATCACTTTAGCAAATTTCAATCTAATTGTAGCTTCCTACGATAATCACTACCAGTATCACTTTAGTAAATTTCGATTTAATTCTAGCTTCCTACGATAATCTATTAATTATTAAGCTTACTTCTCTCTGCTGGCAGCATCGGCCTCTTAAATCCCCTTTCCCTTATTTCCACCCTAAGCTGTTTCAAATACGCTAATTACATTTCTCCTCTTAAGACAGAGGGTACACAGTGACACACGGCCGTCACTATTTTGGTCATATTCTCCTTGCACCGAATACCACTAATCCATTTTCTATACTCCCGCAACCTCAGGAAATCTCTTGCAGTCGCCTTTCTTTCGGCACTCGCGGAGTCACAAACAGGGCGCGCAAAATCTCGGACACCCCTGTGTTATGTCACTTGGCGGAAGCAGCGGCCAATGCCCCTCGCGGCAGGTAGTGCCTAGCAAAGGGACAAACCAGTCTGCCACCCTACTCCAGGCTGCTCAGCGGAACGCGTCAGAGCTTTTAGCAGCTCACTGCAACATCCAGTCTTTACCTGCACATTACGAAGAACTTAGCCTCCTCTTCAACCAACTAAACTACCACGTAATCCTCTTATCCGAAACGTGGTTGAAACCACACATATCCTCTGCATCTATTCATCTCCCAGGGTACACATTTCTTAGGGCAGACAGATCAAAAAAGCGAGGTGGCGGGGTCGGCGCGTATATACGAACAGATCTCAAAGCGAAAGTCTTATGTACGTCAAATCCTGCTGAAGAAAAAGAGGCTGAATTCATGTTCATTGAAATAAATATACAAAGTCGGAAATTCTTGACTGGCGTCGTGTACAAGCCGCCAAAAATAAGCTCAATGAGTTCCTTCCAGTCGGAATTACATTCACTTCAGTGTCAATACGAACATGTCATCGTAATGGGTGACTTGAACATAGACCTGCTAAGAGACACTCCCTCCGCAATAAACCTAAGAAGACTGTTTAGTTGCAATAGCATGAACATTCTTCCATTACAACCTACACACCATACGGCGCACAGTCATAATCTTATAGACGTAATCGCAACGAAACAGACTGACAAAGTAAGAGATGTTGGTCAAACTTCGGCCCCTGGCCTGTCAGCACATGATGTAATATTCCTGGCATACTCTGTGCAGCCCCCAAGGATCAAATCGCGTTACATAACTTGTAGGCACATGAAACGTATTGACCTTGACGCTCTAACAGCCGATTGCTCAGAAATCTCATGGTATCAAATAATCAGAGAACCTTCAATCGACGGCAAAATTAATGAACTTGGTGATAAACTCACTGCCCTCTATGACAAACATGCACCTGTGCGCACAATCCGTGTAACAAAATCTCCTGCACCATGGCTGACAGCTGAATTACGTCAAATGATGACTAATAGGGATGCTGCCCACAGGCGTTTCAAGGCAGATCCGAAACCCGAGCGTTTCGAAGAATATAGAAAGCTACGGAACAGAGTGAAACAATGCATTCGCAATGCTAAAATCAAGCACGCTCGCTCCCTTGTATGCAGCGATCTGACGCCCACGACTCTATGGAAGAATCTCCGTAGCTTGGGGGTCGGAAAGGCAAAATCGGAAACTACTTTTCATGTGTCAGCTAACGAATTAAATGAATTCTTCTCTGCACCTCTGAATACCAGCACGGCTGATAATTACCGTCCACAAGAATCCCCAAACAGGATAACTAACAATGATACCTTCCATCTAAAACATGTAACAACAAATACGACAAGAAAAGCAATAATGAGAATCTCTTCTGATGCAATAGGCAACGACAGTATCGGTATAACCATGATTAAGAATGTTGCCGATATCTTAGTACCTGTCTTAACTGACATATTTAATTTTTCCCTCGTGAACGGAATATACCCCACTGCATGGAAAAGAAGCATAATTCGACCCATCCCTAAGATCGAAAACCCGCAACTGCCTAGTGATTACCGACCAATTAGCATACTGCCTGCTGTTTCCAAAGCACTTGAATATATTGTTCATGACCAAATCACTGAACACTTGCATGAATTCAGCCTATATGACAAATTTCAATCCGGTTTCCGTAAACATCACAGCACAAACACTGCTCTAATTAAAGTAACTGATGACCTGAAATATGCCATCGACAATCGAAAGGCAACAATATTGACGCTCCTGGACTTCAGCAAAGCTTTTGACACTGTTAACTTTGACATATTGCTCAGAAAAATGCAACAGCTTAATTTCTCTGATAGTGCAATGAGATAGTTTGAAAGCTACTTACAAGACAGACAGCAATGTGTTGTCTGCGTAAATGAAAAATCTTCCTGGAAACATGTTTCCTCGGGAGTGCCACAAGGATCAGTCTTAGGACCACTTTTGTTTTCTTTATATGTCAACGATATTTCGTCGGTTCTGTCCTCCTGTAAATATCATTTCTATGCCGACGACCTCCAGCTCTACCTAAGCGTCAGACCTGAAGATGTGAACACTGCAATCGCTCAGATGAATGATGATCTGTCTTCAGTAGTGACATGGGCGAAAAACCTGGGGCTTAAACTAAATGCAAAAAATACGCAAGTAATCTTAATAGCCCATCAGAAATTAATAAGTTCAGATTTCCGCGAACGGCTACCTCCCATTCTGCTCGACGGTACTCCAATACCATATCAGAAAACAGTGAAGAACTTGGGTGTAACTTTGGATGATCATCTCAACTGGGCGGAGAACACAGTCACAGTGTGCCGAAAGACGTCTGCTTGTCTCTATGCTCTCAAAAAGTTTCGGAACATATTTCCACAGGACTTGAAACGCCAGCTCGTGCAAGCACTCGTTCTACCGAGCCTCCACTATTGTGATGTGATTCAACAAGGCATGAGTAGTGAGAACAAAAGACAGCTAGAGCTAACCATGAATGCCTGTGTGCGTTACACCTGCAACATTCGCCGATATGATCATGTTAGTGCTTCATACTCCGAGCTCGGGTGGCTGCGGCCGGACAAATTGCGTGACTACCACACTCTATGTCTACTTCACCGACTCCTCGTCGCGCAAGCACCCCAGTACCTTGCTTCAGAGATTAAAAACCTGTCATGCCATCATAATCGAAACACGAGGTCACTCGTATTTGGTATCCTAACTGTGCCGACTCACAAAACAAAAACTTTTGCAAACTCCTTCTCAGTTGCCGCTGTCCGCCTCTGGAACAAACTGCCCCCTACCTTGCGCAAAATTCAATCTCCTGCTGCTTTTAAGAAGAATTTGAAGCATTTCCTACTATCATCCTCATAAAGTTCTCCACAAAATTAATGTACAAGGCCAATCCTCTCATCTGTCAAATAGCAAAGCTAGCGTATCCTATCTTTCTCCTGAGATGCCTTCCTCTTCATCTATCTCTTTTAGCCACGCAATCTTCTTTTCCTTTATATTTCCTTAATTATGTTTCATCATGTCTCTCTATTCTCTTCCTCTCTTCACCATGAGTCTCCCTCATACTCCCTGCTGCCAGCACTCCTATCTAAAATCTGTCTCTTCAATAATGTCTAATTATAACAGTACCTATGATCTACAGATATAAACTCTATATGTATGTATTTTTCCAGGTGTACCTTTCTAATTGTTTATTTCACTTTTTGTACTAGATGTAGTTTAACATGCCTAGTAAAACATATGAATGTAAAATAAGTAGAATGCCTGGTTAGATGTAAGAGAGGGCCTGATGGCCCTAATCTTGCCAAGTTAAATAAATAAATATCTGGAATCTGATATTAGATGGGACAACACAGTAAGAAGGAAATAATTTGCAATTTTTCGTTAAATAACACAATAATAATTTCTTCTAAAATTCTCACTAGTACGGCCAATATTTTTATCAGTTCTTCGTGGTAATTTGTCACAATAACATATTTTACACAATAATGTAAATTTTTGTTGTAGTTTAGACACAATTTTATAAACCTTTGAGGCAAGTGTAATATAATTGAAAGAAGCCAACAAAAATGGCACAAGGCGACAATTGGCTGGAACAGGCTAATGTTTTATTGGATTACGTGACTGCCACCGTTATTTCTGTTAGGAAGTAAAGGACATGAGTAATAATAAGATTTAAGGCATACACTAGACTTCTGAGTGATCGCATATGAATCTCAATGTGCTGACGAGATCGATGTGTACGCCAGTCATAAAACATATAAGACTAGCTAAATCCAGTTAATTAATATTTGAACGTTTGTCGTATTTCGAAAGTGTTACTGCTTAGACTCTTGCATATCAGCTCATTTTAAGGTGTAATTATCTTCTGTATATTCACATAAAATTGGTCTAGTAATTAATTATTCATTTCAAAATGTATTGGGAAACAATAAAATTACTGCAAAATTCCAGATCTCTCCTAATAACGTTATCACTACATGAACGTAAATTACGTTCCACCTGTCAGACCACTTTCTTGTCCTGCTTTATTCATCACAGCATGCCATGTGATATCGAGGGAAACTGTCGCTCAACAACAATGGTGAGTACTTAGCCGCCTCCAAGCTCCACACATCTGCTGTTTCCTTTTGGCTGATGTCGTTGTTGCACCTGCGGTCAACAGTTAATTTTTAAAGGGTCCCTTCGTTTGGGAAGTAAACACTAGTGGATTTCTGAAAACGTCTAGGGTTCCACTTAAAAACAGACTTATTGGACAACCTTACCATGATAAAGGGTAACATAATATGACAAATACTTAGGTATCAAGGAACAGTCAATTCGAAAATGAAGAAACGTGTGAGAGGAAAACGTTGTAGGGGGATAACAATGGTTGACCACAGTATGCAGATCCAAGAGGATATACGTTGTAATACACTCCTGGAAATGGAAAAAAGAACACATTGACACCGGTGTGTCAGACCCACCATACTTGCTCCGGACACTGCGAGAGGGCTGTACAAGCAATGATCACACGCACGGCACAGCGGACACACCAGGAACCGCGGTGTTGGCCGTCGAATGGCGCTAGCTGCGCAGCATTTGTGCACCGCCGCCGTCAGTGTCAGCCAGTTTGCCGTGGCATACGGAGCTCCATCGCAGTCTTTAACACTGGTAGCATGCCGCGACAGCGTGGACGTGAACTGTATGTGCAGTTGACGGACTTTGAGCGAGGGCGTATAGTGGGCATGCGGGAGGCCGGGTGGACGTACCGCCGAATTGCTCAACACGTGGGGCGTGAGGTCTCCACAGTACATCGATGTTGTCGCCAGTGGTCGGCGGAAGGTGCACGTGCCCGTCGACCTGGGACCGGACCGCAGCGACGCACGGATGCACGCCAAGACCGTAGGATCCTACGCAGTGCCGTAGGGGACCGCACCGCCACTTCCCAGCAAATTAGGGACACTGTTGCTCCCGGGGTATCGGCGAGGACCATTCGCAACCGTCTCCATGAAGCTGGGCTACGGTCCCGCACACCGTTAGGCCGTCTTCCGCTCACGCCCCAACATCGTGCAGCCCGCCTCCAGTGGTGTCGCGACAGGCGTGAATGGAGGGACGAATGGAGACGTGTCGTCTTCAGCGATGACAGTCGCTTCTGCCTTGGTGCCAATGATGGTCGTATGCGTGTTTGGCGCCGTGCAGGTGAGCGCCACAATCAGGACTGCATACGACCGAGGCACACAGGGCCAACACCCGGCATCATGGTGTGGGGAGCGATCTCCTACACTGGCCGTACACCACTGGTGATCGTCGAGGGGACACTGAATAGTGCACGGTACATCGAAACCGTCATCGAACCCATCGTTCTACCATTCCTAGACCGGCAAGGGAACTTGCTGTTCCAACAGGACAATGCACGTCCGCATGTATCCCGTGCCACCCAACGTGCTCTAGAAGGTGTAAGTCAACTACCCTGGCCAGCAAGATCTCCGGATCTGTCCCCCATTGAGCATGTTTGGGACTGGATGAAGCGTCGTCTCACGCGGTCTGCACGTCCAGCACGAACGCTGGTCCAACTGAGGCGCCAGGTGGAAATGGCATAGCAAGCCGTTCCACAGGACTACATCCAGCATCTCTACGATCGTCTCCATGGGAGAATAGCAGCCTGCATTGCTGCGAAAGGTGGATATACACTGTACTAGTGCCGACTTTGTGCATGCTCTGTTGCCTGTGTCTATGTGCCTGTGGTTCTGTCAGTGTGATCATGTGATGTATCTGACCCCAGGAATGTGTCAATAAAGTTTCCCCTTCCTGGGACAATGAATTCACGGTGTTCTTATTTCAATTTCCAGAAGTGTAGTTATGGATAGACGAAGAGACCTGCACAAAGTGGAGAGCTACATCACATAGTCTGCGAGCTGAGGACATCAACAACACATAGCGTTCAAGTAAAAATTGATTTTAAAATATCGAAACAAGAAGCCAGTCTGGATAGCCACATCAGAGAAGTCTGCGAACTGAAAACAGCTACATTTTGTGTTCAAGCAAAAACTGATTTTAAAATATCAGCACAAAAAGCTAACTTGCCCACTTTTGGTACCACAGGCTTATACTTGTACCTACAGCTAACCATCCCAATGCCATCACCATGGTGCCCTTATGTTCTTAACCGAAATGCGAATGATGCGCTGGTGCACATAAGAGGCAGAGTGCCATTTCCTAGAGTTTGGAAACGGAAAGAACAGAATCGAAGTGTCTGAGGTTTGATGTTGGATGCTGAAATTAGATAGACTGATGGAATAAGGAATTAGAAAACTCTCAGTAGAACTGGCGAGGAAAGAAATGTATGATAAAACTGAATAGAAGATACGTCAGGGAATAACTTCCACATTACTAGAACGAGCTGTAGAGAATACGTACTGTAGGGGAGACAGAAACTGAAATAGAGCAACAAACAATCAAGGATGTTGGGTTCAAGGGGCACTTTGAGATGAGGAGGCTGGCATGGGAGAGGACTGACGTCTAAAGATAAAGAATACAAAATAATAATAGGCCGTCTTTAGCCCGCGGTTCTTTTCAGTCTTTCTAGTCATCCTTCACTACAGGATATATTTCAGTTACATTAAATGTAACTGCAGTTTATAGTAGAAGTTGCACGATCTGGCGCCATTCAGCATTATAACATTTCTTCGTATCGCTGTTGTAGATTATGCCCCATGAGAAAAACTTCCACGTAAAGTTATCAGGGTATAGAATAGTTCATTTATGTTTTATTGGTATGAAATAGTTTACATTTTATCAAGATGTGAGATGTCGATCAGTTCATTTATTATTTCACCAAAGTGAGGTATTTGAAATAAGATTGTGATTCTGTGAATCTAAGTCAGTTCTCTCGTAATTTAGATTTGTATGTTATATGTTGGGTCTTGTGTGTTATTTTTTGAAGATATGGACAACAATTCTGTTAAATTATAATTTTTCATAATTTTTATTCAAAAATTCGTTGGTGTTGTTGATATATTCGAATACGATAAAAATATTGCTAAACGAATTTAAGATCTCCCAAAATTTACCTAAGAACACTATAAAATAATTTTGTAACCGTTACTTGCCAAAGAATATTCGTGGATACCTAAACTTCCGTGAATTATGACGCTAAATCACTCATATTCATTTTGCTGCCGACTTTAGCAGACGAATATTTGTAAACTAGTTGTTCTAAGTGAGAGCTCATGGCGGAAGAAGTTTTTAGTGGGCGCTCATAATGAGTAGACATAGGTGGTGGGAGATGTATAGAATACACTCCAGTTTATCATACATGTGAACACGAAGAGGAATAAACAAAAGAAATTAACGTGAAAATACCCTCGAAGAATGTTATTACTTGCAATAGAAACCACATCTGTTATTCCTATCATTTAGTACAATGAACGTTGGAAAATATTGTATTGGAACTCAAACAGTGATGATCGATCTGGATGTGAGTATAGAAGCTAAGTATTACCTTTCGGTTAACATTCAGCTTTCTAAACCCATAGAACAATTTTTCGCGTTAAGTGAACAATATCCGTTGAATTTTTGCAATAATGCGCTATTTTTTCTTGTGCAGGCAGATAATGAAAAGTTGGGAGCAGCAATTAAAGACCCACTGAAAACCCAGAGTTGTTGGGCACAACTCACTCCATCCAGCCATATCCGTTCTTTCAGCATATGTGCCCATGTGTGCATTATTCTTCCACTGGCTCCCGCAAGCAGAAATGCACCAATGTGACAAAAGTCATAAGGTATTGTAGGCTGTTTAGGTTTTCATGTTGGTAACGCCACGTAGCGCTCTGTATGAAAATCACTGACTGTGCTGTCTGCAGTCTGTGGCTGGTTGGTATTGTTGGAATATTTGCTGTTGTAGTGATGGGCCGTTGGATGTGAATATATATATATATATATATATATATATATATATATATATATATATATAATGACTTTTGAATATTATTAAGGTAAATACATTGTTTGTTCTCTATTAAAATCTTTCATTTGCTAACTATGCCTATCAGTAGTTAGTGCCTTCAGCAGTTAGAATCTTTTATTTAGCTGGCAGTATTGGCGCTAGCTGTACTGCAGTAGTTCGAGTAAGGAAGATTTTAGTGAAGTAAGTGATTCATGAAAGGTATAGGTTATTGTTAGTCAGGGCCATTCTTTTGTAGGGATTATTGAAAGTCAGATTGCGTTGCGCTAAAAATATTGTGTGTCAGTTTAATATTGACCAGAATAAGTAAACAGAGAAATGTCTGAGTACGTTCAGTTCTACTCAGCTGTTTGAAAATCAAATAAGAGGTTTATCAGCACAGTAATTCACTAATTTTTCTAAGGGATGTTACAGTATCTCCTAATATCGTGTCGGAACTCCTTTTACTCGGAGAAGTGCAGCAAATCGACAAGGCATGGACTCAGCAAGTCATTGGAAGTCTTTTGCAGAAATATTGTGTCACGCTGTCTCTATTGCAAAATTGTTTCCAGTGCAGGATCCTGTGAACAAACTGACATCTCGATTATGTTCCATAAATTTTCGATGGGATTAATGTCAGGCGATCTGGGTGTCCAAACCATTCGCTCGAATTGTCCCGAATGTTCTTCAAACCAGTCGCGAACAGTTGTCGCCCGGTAACATGTTTGGGAACCTAAAATTCATGAATGGCTGCTAAAGGTATCCAAGTAGGCGAATATAGCCGATGCCAGTCAATGATCGATTCAGTTAGACCAGGGGGCCCAGTCCACTCCATGTAAACACAGCAAACACCATTATGGAGCCACCAGGGGGGCGCAGAAAGCTATGCGCAGAAAGCAACGTGTTTTCTCAGTTGTGCGCATGACGTCACGGTGGAAGCAGCTGTGCCAAACAGTACACAGTTCGAATTGTGTGTGATTGTTTTTCTTGTGTTGTTTTGTGTTTGAAGGAGTATTTTGATTGAGTTCTTTCTTCTGAGGTACTCAGTCAACAGCGGAAAAATTCGGAATTCGGGAGTGTTAACGGTTTTTGCTGTAATTGATATTTGATTCGGAACTGAAATACGAGGGCCGTTCAGAAAGTAACCTCCGATTGATTTAAAAAAATTCACCAAGTTAAATAAAAATATTTTAATATATACATCTTACAACTACATCTTTGCACTATTTTTCTACATAGTCTCCATATCGAGGCACTTATCGTATCTCTTCACAAGCTTTGAAATTCCTTCTGCATAAAAATCACCCGCTTGTGCCTGGAGCCAGCCTGTGACCGCATCTTTGAGCTCTTCGTCGTCATCAAACTGCTGTGACCCGAGCCATTTCTTCAAATGCATGAAGAGGTGATAATCACTTGGCGCCAGGTCTGGGCTGTAAGGTGGATGGTTGATAACGTCCCACTTGAAGGACTCAAGAAGGGCCGTTGTTCTGCGAGCAGAGTGAGGACGGGCGTTATCGTGCAAAAAAACGATACCGGAAGTCAGCATACCACGGCGTTTGTTCTGTATAGCCCGTCGTAACTTTTTTATTGTTTCACAGTACACGTCTTGATGAATGGTCGTACCACGTTCCATGAAATCAACCAACAACACCCCTTTGACATCCCAAAACACCGTTGCCATCAGTTTTCTGGCAGAAAAATCTTGTGAGGCTTTTCTTGGTTTGGTAGGCGAATTTGAATGTGCCCACATCTTTGATTGTTCTTTTGTCTCAGGGTTCACGTACTTAATCCAGGTTTCGTCACCGGTCACGATTCTGTTTAACAATGGTTCTCCTTCGTCCTCATAACGTGACAGAAAGTCTAATGCAGAGGCCATTCTTTGAGTTTTGTGGTGGTCGGTAAGAATTTTGGGCACCCATCGTGCACAGAACTTACGGTAACCCAATCTTGCTGTCACTATCTCGTACAAGAGAGTCTTAGAAATCTGTGGAAAACCAGTAGACAACTCCGACATTGAGAAACGTCGATTTTCACGAACTTTTGCATCAACTGTCTGAACGAGTTCGTCAGTCACCAATGATGGTCTACCACTCCTCTCTTCATCATGAACGTTTTCTCGTCCCTTTTTAAATAAACGTACCCATTCACGGACAACTCCTTCACTCATAACTCTTGGTCCGTACACGGCACAAAGCTCACGATGAATAGCTGCTGCAGAATATCCTTTGGCTGTAAAAAACCTTATGACAGCACGCACTTCACATTTGGCGGGGTTTTCTATTGCAGCACACATTTCAAACTGCCACAAAAACTAAACTAGCACAGGTACGACGTTCACTCGACCACGGCTTGATGCCGACTGACCTGTTGAGTGCGTGAACGCACAGATGGCGTCGCTACTCCCCCCACAACCCGCACTGTGACCAATCGGAGGTTACTTTCTGAACCGCCCTCGTAGTTAGCGATAGTGGACAGCGGAATCAACATTGTGTTCGCCAGCTCTATAGTTCATGGTTCGTCCTGTGAAATTCTTATTGGAGAATCTACAAGTGAGTGAGAAAATTAATTTTTACAATGCGAGGCTGTGCTGTAACGGGCTGTTTTTCCTACAACTGGAGCACAAAGGGAACTGACGTAATGTATCACAGTTTCCCGCGTAATGAAACATTACAAAAACTATGGTTGTCGAAATGTTGTAGGAAAGACAGTGTAAATGTTGCGCATGCAAGAATATGTTCTCGCCATTTCGCAGAAACAGATTACTTAAGGGATTTACAGTCTGAATTGCTTAATTTGTCCCGAAAAAGAATGCTCAAGCCAGATGCAGTTCCTTCGCGCAATTTGCCGTGCAGTAGTGCGACTGTCAATGTGTCACCCGCAACAGAAGACAGAACCAAACGGTATAAGAAACGAGAACTACATAAGAAATCTCTGGAAACTCTGGAAAAGCTGTCACCAAATAAGAAACATCATAATAAGAGCACATGTACAGATGACAGTTTTTTTTTTCAGACACAGATAAAGTTACTTTGATGAATACTATAGCGGCTTTAGAAAAAAGGAATGCTGTTCTTACAAACAAGTGTGTGCAACTTCGAGCTCTTAAATAAATTCATTTCAATGCGATTAAATGAATAGTTTCTGATTTATTTGAGCCGAGGTTTCGGATTTCAAGTGTGTGTCAGTGTGGTTGTGATCTGACATTTTACCGATGTGTGAGGCATAAGCTGCGAAAGAATATAACTCATCAGTTTTAACTGTAATATTTTAGCAGCAGAAAAGCAGTTTAGACATCTCATTTCTGGTATAAACAAAATCTTCCGCCAAAAACTTGACGTAAACGCGCATGCCGTGTCGTCTGCTTGTGAGCGCTTGCTTCCACGCTGACGTCACTAGGCCAGCCAATGGCAGAGCAGAGCGCTTACTGCCCAACCTTATTATTTAGTAACCTTGGGAGCCACCACCAGCTTGCACAGTGCCTTGTTGACAGGTCCATGGCTTCGTGAGGTCTTCACCATACTCGAATTTTACCGTCAGCTGTTACCACGTGAAATCGGGACACAGTATTGCTTTTCTGTTAGCACTTACAATTCTACGCAGACGCCGCTGCTTTCGGTCGTCGGCCACTGCGTTGTACTTGGTAAGAGATGATGCCTGACATCTGGTATTTTCGGCAAATTGTGATCTCGGTATATTGAATTCCCTAACGATTTCCGAAATGGAATATCCCATGCGCCCACCTCCAACTACCATTCCGCGTTCAATGTCTGTTAATTTCTGTCGGGCGGTCGCAATGAAGTCAAACACCTTTCCATATGAATTACCTGAGTACCAATGACATCTCCTTCAATGAACTGCCCTTTCATACCCTGTGTATGAGACGCTGCAGGCATCTATATACGTGCATATCGCTATCCCATGATTTTTGTTACCTCAGTGTAACTCTCTGCTATGTAAGTGGAATTCGACAGTACCATAAAACTGAAATGGTCTGCTAGAGTTGTATTAGCAGTAGTATCGGGCCCCTGCTGAAAAGACAGTTAACGAAATATTCGAAAAATGTTAACAGATGATTCAAGAAAATTGGTTAATCATTCAACTTTCACGAGATTCAGTACATACTGGTCATTTCTTGTCATACAGCTCCAACAGCTATAAAAATAGATTGCTAAAACTGTAAGTAGGCTGTTTCTGTTTTCTTATTGGCAACGTTACGTAGCGCTCTGTACGAAAATCACGAAAATCACTGGCTGTGCTGTGTGCAGTCTGTGGCTAGTTTGCATTGTTGTCTGCCATTGTAGTGTTGGGCATCGACAGCTGGATGTTAACAGCGCGTAGCGTTGCGCAGTTGGAGGTGAGCCGCCAGCAGTGATGGATGTGGGGAGAGAGATGGCGGTGTTTTGAAATTTGTAAGACTGTCATGAACTGCTATATATATTATGACTATTAAGGTAAATACAGTGTTTGTTCTCTATTAAAATCTTTCATTTGCTAACTATGCCTATCAGTAGTTAGTGCCTTCCTTAGTTTGAATCTTTTATTTAGCTGGCAGTAGTGGCGCTCGCTGTATTGCAGTAGTTCGAGTAGCGAAGATTTTTGTGAGGTAAGTGATTGGTGAAACGTATAGGTTAATATTAGACAGGGCCATTCTTTTGTAGGGATTTTTGAAAGTCGGATTGCGTTGCGCTAAAAATATTGTGTGTCAGTTTAAGCACAGTCCTGTATAATTTTTCAAAAGGGGATGTTTCAAAACAACGAAACACTTTCAGAAGGTTCTGAATCGTGAATGCATGCTTGAAAATTTAGAATCCATCCCAAACAACAGTGAGAAGGTGGATTCAGAACCACCAACGACTGAAGAACTACAAACGGTAATTCCGTAACTGAAAAACAACAAAGACTCCGGAGGTAATCAAATAGTAGCCGAACTACGAAAAACAGCTGACAGAGATGCAATTTCATCCTTTCAATGTGTTTTCGAGAAAATATGGAAAGAAGAAAAGATCCACGCAGAATGAAGAACAGCTCACACCCACCCTATCCACAAAGCCGCAAATGGACCAGCAAATCGGGGAATACCATGGACGTTATAGCAAGGGAAAGTCATTCTCGGAATAAATACTAAACGTCAAAAGCATTATAACATACCAAAAATCAAGGGCAAAGTCGTATGTAATCTCCTTCATTGATTTCAAAAAAGCACATGGTTCGATTGACAGAGACCTGGAAGAAATGGGTTACAATAAGAAATAAATAATATCATAAGAGAGACGTCCGCCCCCGGCAGCTGAGTGGTCAGCGCAACAAATATCAATCCTTAGGGCCCGGGTTCGATTCCCGGCTGGGTCGGAGATTTTCTCCGCTCATGTACTGGGTGTTGTGTTGTCCTAATAATCATCATTTCATCCCCATCGACGCGCATATTGCCGAAGTGGCGTCAAATCGAAAGACTTGGACCCGGCGAACGGTCTACCCGACGGGAGGCTCCAATCACACGTTTCACACACTTCACTCATAAAAGCGGCGCTTACAAATACATTTTCGGAAGTTAAATTCATGGGTGAACTATCACAAACCTTCGTGCGACAGGGAGAAGTGCTCTCACCATAGGTGTTCAATTGTACGCTTGACAAGTAGCCAGAGAATGAAACACAAATGTAAAGAGTGGTATAAGACTGGGTACAAAAAGAAGAACGTTAAAGTAAATTGCATTGTCTTTGCTGGTGATATGGCCCTGTTTGACCTAACAATGGATGAAGTGCAAGAGAAAATCATTGAACTAAAGAAACAAGCAACTAAGATGGGTCTTCACATCTCCTTCGAAAAAACTAACATCACGACAAACATCAAGAAGACCTCAAACCCCAAAAACAAAATATTGAAATAGTAAAAGAATTTAAGTATCTCGCAGAATGGAGCAGTTGGAACACTGGGGAAAGCATATCAATGGAATCCAGAAAAAATAAACTTAAACTGGCCTTCCAACTAAAAAAAGACACATACAACAAAAATCCCTTTCATGGTGGTCCAAAAGACATGTTATTATTGGTACAGATGACTTAAAAATGAGACGTAAACTTGTTTATCGTGCATATTTCCATTTACTAATAAGTTACGCAATCATTTTTTGGGAAAACTCATAGCGATAGTATTTTGTCAATAGAGAAGCATGTTATAAGAAATAAATCTTATGTTAACTCTAGAATGCCGGCCGGAGTGGCCGAGCGGTTCTAGGCACTACAGTCTGGAACCGCGCTACCGCTACGGTCGCAGGTTCCAATCCTGCCTCGGGCATGGATGTGTGTGATGTCCTTAAGTTAGTTAGGTTTAAGTAGTTCTAAGTTCTAGGGGACTAATGACCTCAGATGTTGAGTCCCATAGTGCTCAGAGCCATTTGAACCATTTGAACTCATCCTGCAGAGACCTCTTCAGGAACTGAGTATTTGGATAACTGATTCACAGTAGATAATTCTTCAATGTCCTTTCTCATTATTAGTCTCTCATTTCTCTCAATTAATGGTGAAAAGCACAAATATAATATTATTATGAAAAACAGAGTCTACCTAGATATCAAGGAATTAAAATCAGTAAAGAATGGAGTCACATGCATAGAAACCCACGTACTTAGAAACCAGTCAGGGCATATGAGGTGTCGTGTAGTTAATGTGGTGGAGTTAAATAAAGACTGATTTACACAATTTCCAGTTGGCCAACTCCTTCTACTCCATTGTAGAGTATCTTGAAAGAAACGGTTCCATCTTTCATGATGTTAAGTCTTTTCCCTTTATTGTATTTAAATTAAATTAAATGCACAGTCTTCTTTCTACAAATCCATAGACCACCTTACGTTTGATTCACAGTGAATAAAATATATCGTGCAAGTGTAGGATGTACTGTAATTCATACATATAAATATGAATGCGCCTATATATGTATGCATGAATATATATTCAACATCTTTTCCTAAACCACTGCACCGATTTCTACCAAACCTGGTACGCATATGACTTATTGCCTCGAAAGAATCCTTGTGGGGGTAATAACCACCTACGTATCAAAGGACTGAGGTAGGGGTGAAACAGGAATGTAGCCCATGATGCACGAATACCCGTACTTCATTCATCCAGTATTCGAGAGTTAGAGCACTTACTGATTTGCAACAAACTTTACTCACAATTTGAAACCCTTACGAAATATTTTATCGCTGACAACCCCACAAAATTATGAACGGAAAAAACTTTATCACTTACTACATTTTCGCCGTTCATGCAGTAAAACTGCCGCATGAAGCATGACGTTTTAATATATTACTTCTATACCGTTAACTCTATTCGTGATACATTTTGTAGATGATATTCATAGACGCCACTGAATGAACCTGCAAAAGTATATACTTCTACGACACATAGATCAATCGATAGGACATCATAAAGAATGAACTGTGTGAAAACGAAACGGTGGGGTGGAATTCGATAGAGACACAGGTGAGATAAGTGTACAAATACTTGTGAAATATGTCAAACATACGCTATGTGATCAAAAGTAACCGTACACCTGGCTGAAAATGACTTACAAGTTCGTGGCGCCCACCATCGATAATGCTGGAATTCAATAACGTGCTGGCCCACCCTTAGCCTTGATCACAGCTTCCACTTTCGCAGGCATACATTCAGTCGGGTGCTGGAAGATTTCTTGGGGAATGGTAGCCTATTCTTAACGGAGCGCTGCACTGAGGAGAGGTATCGACGTCGGTCGGTGAAGCCTGGCACGAAGTCGGCGTTCCAAAATATACCAAAGCTGTTCTGTAGGATTCAGGTCAGGACTCTGTGCAGGCCAGTCCATTACAGGAATGTTATTGTCGTTTAACCACTCCGTCACAGGCCGTGCATTATGAAGAGGTGCTCTATCGTGTTGAAAGTTGCAGTCGCCATCCCCGGATTGTTCTTCAACAGTGGGAAGCAAGAAGGTGCTTAAACATCAATGTAGACCTGTGCTGTGATAGAGCCACACAAAACAACGAGGGTTGCAAGATCCCTCCACGAAAAACACGACCTCACCGTAACAGCACCCCCTCCGAATTTTACTGTTCGCACTACACACGCTGGCAGATGACGTTCAAAGGACATTCGCCATACCCACACCCTGTCATCGGATCGCCACATTGTGTACCGTGATTCGCCACTCCACATCTGATAAGATAATCAACAAATCGTCTTTGTTATAGCTATGGTATAGCAATCTAATATTTGAGGTTCAGTCTGAATTAGGGACAGTATTTCCATGGAAAATAGATAAATTTTGCCTATTCTGAGTGGTGATAATTACGCTTAGATCTCTGTTTTCTTGTTCCGTATATTTCTAAGTTATTTGTGGGTATATTTATCGCGTCGCACAGCGGTGATGCTTGGGTTAACATAAATGCAGTAACTTTCAACCTAATCATTGATGTCTATGACAAGCATATCATCCGTATTGACATGCACCAGTATGTAAACGTATGCCTTGTTTTTGTTGCCTGTGCTGTTATAGAGAAAATGTACACTGAATCAATCGTGCCTGTACAACATACTTTAGTCAACAAATAGCGTAGAGGCAGCTCTTCATCTGTGTGAATAAATAAACACACACAAACGCACATCCTGTCATTAGCTATACTGGTCGAAAGTGCGATATTTACACTAATCGACCCTCTGTAATAACAATTTCCATTACCGTACCTGCTAAAAATATGAAGAGAAAAAAGTAATGTGATTTTAACAAAAATGCCATGTTTGCGAGTTGCTGCATACACATCGAAAATTCCAGTTACATACCGGGAAGAATTATTTTTAATTACACTTCTTCGTGATTGGCTCTTTGTGTCACAAAATGAACAACAGGTACACAGATAAAATATTAATTTTAAAAAGGATCCACTTAATCGTTTTTTGTCTGTTTCACATCACATCGGTAATTCTATTTGTTCATTTGAAAAGTGTTTGGTATGAAGAGGTACATATTTATACAAAATGCAATCCTTTTTTCTCCAGTGCCCATACAACAGATTGGCTTATAAATTACTGGCATAAAGCGGACATGATACAGGTGGAAATCACGGCTGTATTCTGATAACTGCCTTCATATTGTGTGCAAAAAAATTATAAAATTAATTTTCTAGGGATTAACAGCCAGCATCGTGTCTTTAGGCGGTTAAGATGAGCAACTGGCAGAGAGGAACAGTGCAGAGAATGAGGCATTTAGAAGAAAACTGTTTCCTGACTACTTCCTTTTTTTGGAAATTTCAGTAATTATTTTCACTTTTTGCTTAGGTGAAATTGTATTTATTGAGTATTTCTACGACAGTATTCGTTGTCATTCTTGATCTCGCATTGCTTTACAACATCCAAGTTAATCTTTTTTGTACGATCTTAAACGGAATATGTTCGTTACGCGAGGTAAGAACGAAAGGATATTTGTATCGCCCTACACAAAACTTCCGTGATCTCTGTTCGCAGTCACGTGATGTCTTTAGAAGGAAAATAATACAACGTGTTTCATCAACAGACAAGAGCTCTGGGAAGTTTACAGAACCCTCTGCCACAGAAAAATGTAAGTATTCTGGCGTAATACTGTTTCAAGATTTTAAAACTATCCTGAGTATATACTAGATGCTGTTATTTTAATTCGTAACATGTTTAGTTCCAAGTAGGTTTTTTGCGACATGAGACCTGTTCGAAGCTTAAACTGGCCAAGAGAACCGTTTTAGTGGCAAAAGTGGAGATTCTTAGTCATTAATTTATTGACCACTTTTCATTAGCAAATATGCCTAGTGTGATATAATTACATAACCTATTATTGAAGCAAAGTCGATGGTGACACCTAACCACAAACTCTTTGAATCTGGCCAAAAGTTGATATCGTGCGAATTCCATTTTTATACAGACGACATATTTATGACAACAGTACAATATTGCTGATTCCCTTGATACAATACAATCCTTCCGAATGTGTATTCACAAGAAAACCATACTTCGAAAGCTGAAACCGTTTTAATGGATCATCCCATATTTTGCCGACATGAACTGACGATCGTCACCAATTAAAGACCGTAGTAGGATAATATATTACATGGGGGATCAAGACCTTTGGCGAATTCGACAACGTATCGCGCATGAAAAATGAAACTTTAAAAGACAATAGTTGGTTCAAATGGCTCTAAGCACTATGGGACTTAACTTCTGAGGTCATCAGTCCCCTAGAACTTAGGACTACTTAAACCTAACTAACCTAAGGACATCACACACATCCATGCGCCTAGAACCGCTCGGCCACCCCGGCCTGCCTTTTAAAGACAATAGTAGGATAATATATTTCATGGGGGATATACTTATTTGGTGAATTTGAAAATGTATCAGTCATGTAAAAGGGGAACTGTTGTGTAATGCTGATATTCACATAAATGGCTGTTCTGAAAAGCAACGTTTATTAAACAGATGTTAGGAGACAAAGAATCATGACATAACGAAATAAATCTCGGGTGAACACCCTGGTATGAGTGTGCATAGGCACAATATTTCGGCAATCGACTACGTTGCCATCATCAGGTGCGCTGATGTACTGACCGGCGGTGGGCCGGCGCCATGTATATATAGGACAATCCCCCTCCCGCTCCTCCCTCAGGCGCTTCCACCGCCGGTCAGTACATCAGCGCACGTGATGATAGCAACATGGTCGATTGCCGAAATATTATGTCCTATTGTGTCTTACCAGGCTGTTCACCCGAGATTTATGTCGTTATAAAATACGCCTGGAGAAATTGAAGAATCACAATCATGACATAAACATACAACTTGAATGCAAAGGCAGTGTTCTGGCGTAACCATAAGCGCCGGAACGAAGATGAAGAACGCAACAGAAGAGAAGGCGGCGAGAAGACGTCGGCCAGTGGTGCGCTGATTAGGACCACACCACGACAGGAGAAGAGAATATAACCGCCGCTCCTGCCAGCCTCGTCTGCTCGGTATTCGGACAGTTTTAGGACAGTATTAGCACGCCCTAGCAGAGAGTGCTACGACATCAGTTAGTAGTGATCCATATCAATTGGTTAAATAAACCTTGTAAGCAGCAAAATACTCTGACTTGTTGGCATGTCGACCATCGCTTGCGACACCATTGTTAATTCAAAGTTAAGTATTATCAACCTGCTTTATTGAAATAAAACTACTAATGTTATTTGCTCGAATTGTTGTATAGCATTCCGAGGATGCAGCATCCCCTAGGCAACCTGTACACGACGAGTGGGCAGGTCCCCACAAACTGAATATTAAATCCTCCACAGAGATCTTACGTTACGTCTGTCAGTCAAATGTCTATCCACACTGCACAAATAGAATAACTGCGAGAGAATGCTGAAAAGTAATTCTTCCGAATTTGTTTATTCTGTTCTTAATATCAACTGAGATATTAAATGTAACGCATATTACTCGGTTGATTTTCCCGTCGCCGACGCAAGGTGCAGCCTTCTGCCGCTAGATGGCTCCGAATTGTAGCGTGTAACAAGGCGGTGTGTAACGTAACTATGTCAGTCCATGAGAGACCCTGAAAAACTGAAAGCACGAATTCGAAGAGTTCGTCTGCACACGGATCACCCTCTCCTTCAGCATGACGGTGACAGACCACTCATGAACGCTGTGACACCTGCAACAATCCGACTCCTGGGGTTCGCTGTCATCCATCACTCTCTATACAGTCCGAACTTGGCCCCATCTGATTTTCGTGTTTCCAAAACTTAAAAACAACCTCGAACACTTCAGTTTGATAGTGATGAAGCTGAACAAGCAGAGATGAGGTTCTGACTCCTTCAACAAAGTCAAATATTCTACAGTGTCGTTATTAGAAAACTGCTCCCTCGTTTCAAGAAAAGTTTTCGTCGCCAGACTAATTATATCGAGAAACAAACAAGTAAACAAGAAGACTATAGACGTAGAAAGTTAATAAAATTTATTTTATTTAAAAAAGGTTAAGAGCTTTAAAATAGAAATTCGGACACGTTACTTTTCAGTATGCCCTCTTATGATGTGTGATGGAAAGTCCAATATAATTCTAAGTAGCACCTTTGCAATCTGAGATTTAAATTTAAGGAGAAATATAAATTTGCACCCATAAATATTAACTCCCAGTGCAAAGCTGGGAAACTCAATCAAATGATAAACTTTTTCAACAGCAACAACAAGCAGTTAGTAACCATCCAAGAAACGAAGTGCTGTATGCTGATAAACTAACAATTTACAGTGAGAACTATAGAATTTTTAAAGGTAAACGGCAGTTGACTTTCCAACTCAGATCTCGAAACTTTAGAAATTGCCTTCGCAATACATTAAAGTAAAATCCGAAATGTTGTTGATTTTGAATCCTTCAGCGAAAGACTCTGTTTTAACAAGTAAATGCATATGTAAATATTATTCAATATTCAACTTCCACGCATCAACAAATGGGACAACAAGAAGAATTTAGACAAAGTAGAAAACTTCTGGTGAATCTGTAATACAGACTGTTGAAACTTCACAAGAACAATATATGAATCCCAATTAGGAACTTCAATAACCATCTGGGTGAGGAGAAGTCATTCCAAGAAGTTAGTTGGAAGTATCCAGCTCACAAGAGAACTAAGACAAATGGCTCAAGATTAGTATTTATATCCAAGCCAGTCTATCTGAAAATCATGACAGAACACTTCAAAAAACTAAGGAGCAACTTAAAACTATAGAAACATAATACAGGAGACTATTAGTAAACACTCAGGAACTGTACGTCTGTGTATATTACACAATCGTTATGCTTCAAGAAAGAAAATGGAATATTATGGAATTGTGAAAAAACGATATACAGTTGCAACTGCATGATAATATTTCAAACGAAAATTCAAAACTTTGAAGCATCAATACGATTAAAAGTTACAACATAACAAAGGCACAGGTGAAGATGGCCTCAGAACAGATATTCTAAAAGCTAATGGAGATGTCACAATTATAAAAGAAAAACAACATAAAGCCTGTGATACTGAAACAAGTCCATAAAACTGAGTGGCAGCATTAATTTACTCACGTCATGAAAAGAGTGACAAAACAGGTATCAATCATTACTGGGGAATTTCATAACTACCCTTAGAATACGAAATATTATCAACAGCTTTCATGAACATATTAAATCTTCAGTTAGATTAAAAAGATGGAGAGTATGAAGCTGCAGTAACAGATCTGCTCCAGAGCAAATTCCGAAATTTAGACAAATATTTATGTACATGAAAATACCACATGAAAATGTAGTGCTCGTATTTGTTGATTTTGAAAATGTTTTTGACTAGACAGAACCCTCCCTAAAAACCTTAAAGGAATTCGCTGTATATAGGAGAACACTGGAAGTAATTAAACAAACTGTTACAAAACAGTATCTAAATTTCTTGGTATAACTTCTACTCCCTTCCAAATTATATCAGGAGTAACACAGGGAGACAGTTTGTCACAACTATTAATCAACTGTTTGCGAGAAAAAGTTATAAGTTAATAGCTACATAAAGTTGGGTAGATAAAAAGAAACAGTAAACTGTTAGGCCTTTGCAAATGATCTCGTATTAGTGCATGGAACCTTATAGAATGAAAAGAAAAAACTAGAACTTCTGAAGGAAATAGCTGAAAACGTGGATCTAGAACTATCGTTTGAAAAGGCAGAATACGTGACCAATGAAAGTAACTCACTAAGAATTTTAAAAACCATGTATGTTAACATCAAGAAAACAGACAACTTTAAATATCTTGGTGAAAACATAAACATAAACATGAAAGAGAGAAATCTGTACAATAAAAAATGTTTTTCTTAAGATGTTTAATTGAGGTATAAAATCAGTATTCCCCCATAGGTCGGAAACACATTATCCGGCTACAAAATGGCATTAGCATATTTGGAAACCATAGGAAGAAGAATCTCACGAAAAATATTAGGTCTAATCAAGAGTAAAGATGGCAATTGGGTAAATATTTTCGTGCAAAAACACCACATCTGTTACATGTATGTCTTCAAATCCAGCATTTTATACAAAAACATACCAAATCCCTTTTAAGCCCATAGTAAGAAATACCAAATCCTCTTTCACTGATCAAGATGAGTGCAGTGATGTCACAATGCTACTAGCCTATATAGCTTGTGTGCTATCACATGATTTCTGTTTTAATAATGGATGCCTTCAGCTTATTTTTGTGTTATTTCATACAGTATTCTTGTTTTTTCTGTTGTGTTTGTTTATGGTGGACAACTAAAATGAATTCTAATATGTCTGATGAATATGCCAATGAGCCATAATTTACAGAAAAGCCAAATAAAAGTTAAAGACTTGTAAATACGTGGAAGCAGAGTGTTTTCAAACATGAGAAACGTAATGCTGCTGCAAGTGCAGAACCTCAAATGACATGTAAACATAATGGTAACTTTCGCAAACCATTACGCATATCAGAAGACATGATACGTGAAAATAACATATATTTGAGCAATATAAATCCTGTGAGCCAGAGAAACTTTTTAATGGGGTATTTGATGTGAACTATCTAAAAAGAAGAAGGCCTAATCAAGGTAAGAAAGAATGTTAAGCAAAAAGAAAACTATAAGCTACAACATATAAGGGGAAAGTCCCTTTTTGAAGATCTACTTTCCCAAGTATTTTTAACGTTGGGAGAAGGAAGACTGAGCACTCAGCTGATAAGAAAATCAACACTGAGGCAGGTGGTGCAAGGTTTGGTGATGATATGAGGAAACTACAGGCTGAAATTATAGCTCCTACAGCAAGGTTTTAATGCAGAGTTTGGCACTGGGAGATAAAAAACACCACTAAAAAAATACTTGCCTTCAGAATTAACAATACACAAGATGTGGAACTTATTTTTCGATGGGAGAGGAGCTGGCAGTACAACTTCAACAAATCTACTAACACAATGTATTTTAAGATGAGCAATAAACAAATTATTTAGTAGACATACTACGATGAGCTGTCAGTAAAAAGTGAGATCCATATCATGTCTATAATTTATAACAAGATCACTGCATATTAAAAGGCAATTTCTAATTACCATTTTTTTCATTTACTTCAGATTTTTTTGTCAACAAATTCGGTCTGGGGCTTAGCACCATAAAACAGCACACATGCAATGACTTCGTAGCTTCCAATGTTCGCTTTAAAACTGCTACTGATGAGAAGATCAAGAAAGAGCATGTTATGGAAAGACTTGCTCATAACCTAAAACAAATAATTTTTTTCAGAATCTTGCTAAATTTCCAAATGGCAGTGAAATAATGAACTTAGATTTGATGCATAATAGGTCTTTACCCAAGACACAGATCAAAAGGGCGTATTATACACACCAATAATGGTATCACATGTTGGGAATAATTATTCATGAGGAGAGTACCACAACATATTTCTGTTTGGAGCTTGAGAATGAAGGTGGCAGCGTATCTAAACGAAATTAGTTCATGCCTGTCACCATTTTTCAAGTCAACCTTAAAACCATACTTTGCTGTAAATAACATTAAATGAATTCGATTGTATTGTGACAGTTTTGCATCTCAAAACTAAAAGTATTGTATTTTATCTCTGTACTGTGTGATTTCATGCCAATGTGGATTTCAGATCGAGTGGCTAATTTCTGTATGTGGTCATTCATACATGCCTGGATATAGGTCTTTTGGTATTGTAGAAACAAAATCCGAAAACTTGATACTATAGCTCTCACAAAGGAACAGTGCATGTGAGTCGCTGGGAACACTTCGCTCAATGAATTCTGATTTTCGGTGAATAGTTGTTAAGAACTCAGTCAAATATCGGCACGCCCGGTTGGCCGTGCGGTCTAACGCACGGCTTTCCGTATTGGGAAGGAGCGCCTGGTCCCCGACACGAATCCGCCGGGTGGACTTGCGTCGAGGTCCGGTGAACCGGCCATTCTGTGGATGGTTTTTAGGCGGTTTTCTATCTTCCTCGGCGAATGCGGGCTGTTCCCCCTTATTCCGCCTCAGTTACACTATGTCGGCGATTGCTGCGCAAACAAGTTCTGCACATACGCGTACACCACCATTTACCACGCAAACATAGGGGTTACATTCGTCTGGTGTGAGACGTTCCCTAGGAGGTCCACCGGGTGCCGAACCGCACAATAACCCTGGGTTCGGTGTGGGGCGACGAAGGGTTGAAGTGGTCTGCGGTAGTCGTCGTGGGGTTGTGGACCACTGCGGCTGTGGCGAGGACGGAGCCTCTCCGTCGTTTCGAGGTCCCCGGTTAACATACAACACAATACAATACAATAGAGTCAAATATCAGTACCAAAGTGAAAAGCCTTCCAAATCAGTGAAGCTGAACCTCTCACTATTCATTATACATCAGCATCAGTTGGCTGCATGCTGCATAAGCAGTGACACCAATGTGCAGACACAAAATGATCAGAAATGGAATAAGGTATGATCGTATCTTGATTCAAGTAAAATCTGTAATCTACTTATTTTCCGTTTTACATTATGGTGAGAATCCATATGTTGTCCTCGAAATGGTTTACAGTTTAAAATTTAGTTTAGAAATCTCTGTCTTAGCTTTATACAATCCGTTTGAAACCTTCGGATGTCTCCATGTCTCTTGCACGTTTACGACGGTTTTTCATTATTCGTAATGATCAAATTGCGCTGTGTGCAAAATTCTACCAGGCAGATTTCTCTTTTGCTTTTTCCCCAATCCATATTCTTCTACTATTACCCTTCTATACCTTTTTCTACTAACGAATCGTAGACCTTCTCATACTTAAATTTTCGTTTCCAAAGACGTATTGAATAAGTTCATTTATCCTACCATTTTTTCTCTCTTCTGTTGTGAAGCTAGTAGACATATATTTTTGTACTAGTATAGCGTCTCTTGGATTTTTGTCCATCTCGATTATAATAATGCTTTCACTACGCTCTTAGAAGTAGTTTACCTGCATTCCTATTCTCTTGGTCATCATTAGACCTACTCTTGCATTACTCCTCTTTGATATTGTTCTGATAACTCTATAGCTACCCGACCAGGAGTCGTGTTTCACTTCGTTAACTTCCACCGTGTCTAATGTCAAGCTGCCTATTTCTTCTTTTATATCCTCTAACCTATCAACCCACTGTCAAATTCTTAGATTACAAGATTGGGTTTTGTCACTAGAACCACTATATTCATTCAAATTGTTAAGGACGGGTTTAGGAATTCTATTTATTGAATACGCTAGTATTCTTCTGATGTGGATTAGAAAAGAAGGTGGAAGCCTAATTTAAAAAGACCGAATGAAAGTTTGGACACGTTACTGGCTAATGCGAGTACATTGTCCTAAACGCTTCGCGACCAACCACAGTCAGCTTTACTGGAGACCAGGAGTCATGTTCACTTGGCTAACTGCCACTGTATCTAATGTCAAGCTGCCTATTTCTCCTTTCAAATCCTATAACCTATCAACCCACTCTCTAATTCTTAGAATACAAGATTGGGTTTTGTCACTAGAACCACGGTACTCTCATGGTACTTGCGTGCTGGCTACATAGTACGAGCAGAAGACAATCTGAAACGAAACGTTAGCCTGCAAATGCCGTCTCCGTGGAAGTTCACAGTTTTACTTTGCCGGTCACATCACATTTTCAGCTTCTCCACTTTACTCACTGTTATGTTTGCGTCTAAAATTGGATATCGATCTGCGAACTGTAAACCTTAAAGTAATTAAAAATTCTATCTATGAGAGCTTAAAACTTGTTCTCCTATAGAGAGAGTACGTCGATTTTTACAGATTCGCGAAAGTTACTTTACGTTTATATGTGAAATAAGCTGAAAGGCACATTTTATTTTTTGGATTCTGGAATATACGGAGAAACGCGGCGCACGTTTCTAAAAGAAATAAGCCAACGGAAACTACAGACTACTTTGGAAGTGTCAAAGAAACAGATGTGGCATACTTATTTATTCGTACTAGCCCTGCAGAGTAACTGTTTTAAATACTTTTACTACAAAACTGTTATAGGGTATACTTATATTAATATACTGGCTCTGTTGTTTCTTCGAATACCAATCACGATCTAAGACTGAGTGATGTATCCACTGCAGCTAGTATCTCGCGAATGAATTGTGGTGGGGCAGATACCAAGTCGTTCCTAAGGATTTTTTAGGTGACAATAAACTCTGAACACATATAAAAGATCTTTAGTCAGCACTATAAGCTCGTATTGAAGTTGAAGTTGCCTGTTTTATAGTTTTGTATAAGTAACTTATTGTTTTCCTGCAACATTTATTCTGTGTTTGGTAGGGTTCGCAAACGACCTGTTGCCCAGCTACAATCCAACAATTAAATTATTTTCATCTCTATGGCTACAAAAATCAAACATTTCGAATGAGAAAGAGTCTCTAAAATGATGTAAACGTTGCTTGGGTTGGTAGGAGTGTGTGTGACACACACTTACAGCTCACAGCAAGGGATATGAGGCTAAAAGTGCAAAAACAGTACTGAAAACGCAGTGTAAATGACGTGACTTACTTTTGCAACTCAAATACCCGAAAGTATCATTTTTTCCGTCGTTCCTTAGTTACTTCTATAGCATTACCTTTATTATTATTATTATTATTGTTATTATTATCTTCCTCGATAGGTGGTCTGTATGGGCAACTAAATAAAAGGCGTTTCGTTCCGTTTTACTTGCGAATCGTCTACAATGGCCTGTAAAACATGATTGTTGTATGCATACAGTACATTTGTTTCCAGATATATTACTATATTATAGTTCGTTTGCCGCTAAGTTTCGTAAGTTTCATTTACATTTTGGCTCTACTTACGATTCTTCAAATTTCTCCTTTACCCAGAGAATCCACCTCCAGGCACAGTAAACACGCACCTACATAATAGACGAACGTACTACTGCATAGCGACACAACAACACAAACAAAAGACGATCAGAAAACACATAGCGACTTTTGGAAACACTATAAACTGTAAACACACAAAATCCACAAACTTTAGAAACACGCATACACACACACAGACACACACACACACACACACACACACACACACACAAATACACACACACACACACGGAAAGAACGTGTTTAAGTGAAATGTGTCGACAAAAGCTGAAGAATAGGCTTTCTGATGTATGCGGGACAACACAATACAGTTCCAGGGTGATACATACGTGATAACAAGGTAGTAAAAATTTTTAAGTAGGACCATTACAAAATTTGAGCTCCAAAAACTTGCCTCTTACCAAATAGTAATAGAGTAACGACAACACAGTACTATGCCGCAGAGATGAGTAAATTCCAAATAGTTCTGCGCGCGAATTGTAAAATAGCAGTTCACCGTCTGTTTTCATTGTGGCTGTAACGAAAAATGTAAAGCACTATCCGCCATAATTATTCACTCATCCTTGTCTTGGATATGGTAGGATGCCGACGTTGAATAACGTATGTGTGATAATTTAATAAATAATTGTGTGAAGTTAAATGAAAAGCGGCCTCAGCGCTCTGATTGCATCGACCCTGCAATATGACGTGCTTTAAGGTTTATTCCTTCTCAAACTTACAAAATTTCACTTATGTTAAGGAATCTGCAGCTGGTAGATCTATAGTAAAGTCCGATAGCGAGATATTCAGATAAAAATCAGAAAGAAATGCGCACTAGAAACCGCAATAAGCAGTTTCCGTCATTTTCTGCTTTTTTGTTGTTGTGAGACATGGGGTTGCAATTTGTGGAGCATTTGTAAGTATTAAGATATCTACTCATTCAAGTACTGTATAATGCATTAAAGTCACTTGGATGATATTGTTAATTCTTTAGTTACAAGTTTCATGGTGAGCAAAATTCTGCAAATTTAAAACCTAGTTACATAATGTTTGGACACTTAAACTACACTTCGTTAGTCAAGCATCGTCTTGAACCGTGGAACGGAAGAACGTCTTGTACCGTGGAACCGCTGCAAGTGAACTAAGTTTCTTTATTGTCTTAAGAACATCATTTGCCTTGAAATGGAAATTTTTGTTAGCTGCCAATTCTATATCAAAAACTTTTTAACTGGTTACTGGTTTTTGTAATACTTGCTCTTAATTTGATTTCACTTACTGCTTATTGGTGTGTAACAGAGTAATAATGCAATACATAGACTATTATATACAATACTGACAAGATTTTATCCATTGCAATAGAACATTTGTTCGTAGGTACACGATAATGTTGTACATTGGAACAGTTTTATACATACAGAAAAACATCATACGTCTTTGCAATACCAGAAAAAGATTGCAGCTCACATAATGTGAATACTATTATTTCAAAATGGAATAAGAAAATGCAACAAACTTCTATTACAGAGGTGGCTAGAGCCGAAAGTCCGACACTTAAATTGGAACGATTACATAGCTAACGTTCTCTGGATGGGGAACGAAGGACTGTATTTTGTTGGCAGAACGCTTAGAAGATGCAACAAAGCCATTAAAGAGACCGCCTACACTACAGTTGTCCGTATTCTACCATTGCTGTGCCGTGTGGGATCCTTACCAGATAGGATTGATTGAGGACATCGAAAAAGCTCAAAGAATAGCAGATAGTTTTGTATTATTTCCAAATAAGGAAGAGAATTTCACGGATGTGATACACAATTTGAGGTGGTAAAATGGTTCAAATGGCTCTGAGCACTATGGGACTTAACATCTGAGGTCATCAGTCCCCTAGAACTTAGAACTACTTAAACCTACCTAACCTAAGGACATCACACAGATGCATGCCCAAGACAGGATTCGAACCTGCGACCGTAGCTGTCGCGCGGTTCCAGACTGAAGCGCCTAGAACCGCTTGGCCACACCGGCCGGCTGAGGTGGTAATCACTAAAGCAAAGGCGTTTTTCGTTGCGGCGAGATTCTTCCCGTTATTTCAATCTCCAACTTTCTCCTCCCTCTGACGCCCAAATACAGAGGGAGAAATGATCATCGTAATAAAATAAAACAGAACTCACACGGAAAGATGTAACTATTCGTTTTTCCCGTGATGTGTTAGAGAGTGGAAAGGTAAGAAATAGTGTAAAAGCCATTCGATGAACTCTTTGCCAGACACTTAACTGTTAATTGGAGAGTAGTCATATAGATGTAGATTCAGGTGTAGAGATATTCTTCCTTAAGTATCTACCGTTGAAGCCAGATACATGTCTAAACATCCTATAGTTAAATAACATAACCATATATGGAAAAGACTTATGAACACTTAATTAAATTAGATTCGCTAATGATATTGCTATCCTCAGCCAAAGTGTAGCGGCACCACAGTTTAAGATAGGAAAGTTAGATTTGATGCAACATTTCTGAGCATACAAGTTACAGCTAGGTGCGGGCCTGTTGACAAAGTTATCCTGGCCACCAATTGCTAAGTAGAATGGCGGCCAAAGGGCCATCGAACCGCTGAAAAGAGTAAATGCAGCCGTCTGCATGGCGCAAATTACAGGCAGAAGGGGCCCACTGGCGAAACCTAGATGTGGGGAGTACGTGACTCAGAGCGGCGCGTTAGCAAAACAGAGGTGCACGGGCAAGTATAAATAGGTGCCATTTTCTATCGAGATTCGTTCAAGTGTGGCCCTCTCCTGGATGGCAGGGCGTGTCACACCACCACCAATACACAGCAGCAGATGGGGCGCCAGCATTCCAGTCCACTGCTGGTCGTAGGTTCGACACCCTGAGGCTGACACAGAGTCCATAGCCAGCGAGCCAGTGGCGGGTCACTCCACAGCTCACTACTGCAGGCATTCGTCCTGGCTTCCAACATGCGCCGGAGGCATCCCAAGACGAGGGCCGCAGATTCGGATGCCAGATCGCCGGAGCTTGTTGTCGCCGTGATCTCAGTCATGCCAGAGAGAAGGATGCAGCTGGCTGCCCGCAGCTCACACCGAGCAGCGCTCAGTCGACAGCGATGCAGACCGCTGAGCCCTGGCATCCTGGCAATGCTGCAACTGTGCTGGCGTACAAGGCCGGCTTGACACAGCATTGCATTACACGGGCCGCTGGCGTATTTCCTCAGCATTGCGGGGCCCTGTGACGGAGACCAAGAGGAATGAGGGCACTGTAGTGGAAACAAATAAATCATTTGGAAAGCTCGGATCATTCTTAATATGATGCCTTCTACCTCCACCCACTACATTTGGTGACACCCACTACAAAAGAAGAATTACAGCCCTTGTTGAATGGAATGAAAATTCTAATGAATGCAGAGTATCGACTGATGGTAAGTCGAGGAAAGATGAAAGTAGTGAGGAGAACCTGAAATGAGATTACTGATAAACATTACATAAAAACTGGTGACTACAAAGTAGACTACGTTAAGGAATTCCGATACCTTGGAAGAAAAATACCACACATAACAAGTGAAACAAGGAGGACATGAGAAGAATACTATCACAGGCAAAGAGGGCATTCCTGGCCTGTTGGGAATATATGAACGACATTTTCCGTATGTGTATGTGTGTGCGGTAAAGTGCTTCGCACAGAGCGTAACAGAGTTCTGTGGCTTCTTGTACACTCTATGGTCAATGGTATTGCCTTAACAACGTACTGCAATGTGCTATTCTATGTGATTAGGGATGTTAAATGTAGCTTGCCTTGTTCCTATAATTTCGTTTTATGAATTACTTATTTCACAACGCTAGTCCAGTGCACAAAAGAAGCCTGGTAGTATGAACCATCAGTCTTAATTTGAGGAAGGGATATCTGAGTACGTACATTCTTAACAAGTGAATCATGGAGGGTAGAAACACGTGGAAAGAAGACAGTAGAGTCGTTTGAGATGTGTTGCTATGAAGGATGTTGAAAATTAAAGTAACTGATGAGAAATGAGGGGCCTGTTCGCATAATCGGTGAGAAAAATCAACACGTGGAGAGCAGTGAAGGAACGGACAGGGTGGTAGAACCTGTATTAAGACTTAAGGGAATAATATTCGTGGTACTATAGAAAGCTATAGAGAGTAGAAATTGTAGGGGAAGATGAAGGTTGGAATATATCCAACAAATAACTAGGGCCGTTGGGTGAAAGTTCTGAAGAGACTTTCACAGTAGAGAAATTCGTGGTGGGCCGCATAGAGCTCCCTGTGCCCTAAGCCTGTGACTAACTAGAGACGTCAGGTAAAAAATCCAATTATATGTTTCTCTTGACAGAAAGGACTGTTTCTAGGTGAACAATTAATTTCCTTATATCAGTATTCCCTAATACATATGGGCAAAGCCTTTTGCACAAGATACTTTATGATTTGAAATATTTTAGTTATGACAAGCCTTTTATAATGTGCTGATTTGTATTCATTTCACAACTTGGCGTAAGGTTTCAACGAATAATGAACACTTTCTCCAATGAAAAGATTTTTAAGACCTGAAGATGACAGCAAAGTCTGTAGAAACCGTTTGTCTTAAATAAAGAAATATATCTAGGCTGTTGAATGTTTTTTATGCAAATAGGGAAGGTTTACTACAAGCGTTTGGTGTACGTGAATATTTTGCCAATGTACTACGGTAGGCCTACAACAATAATACTCTGAGTATTGCTGCTATATAATAAATCGTCAAATGATGACGTGTATTCTCACCCTTTTTACACGGCATGCGACTCGTCAGGTTTCATTAATACTTTAGCGTGGAACAAAGTACTTAATTTCACAAAATGAATCTTATGATTTTGAAGTGAACTTCCTTCTTCCGTGTTACACACAACAGTACGACAAAGATCTGACAGCTCATCAGTCAGAGATGCTACTGTTTGACACAGCAAACACTTTCTACCAACTGAGAATATGGTATAAAAATACCTAATTACGAGGACGTGCTGAAAAGTACTCGTAATGTCCCCGAATTTTTTATTCTGTCATCAATATCGGTAGAGGTATTATACAGGGTGAAAAGTATTTAAACCGACAAACTCTGGGAGGTTGTAGGGGACATCAGAACAAATATTTTTCCCTAATGTCATTTTCTCCTATGAAGATTATTTAAACCGGTGGAGGCCGTATTACGCTCGTCAGTTCTTAGACGCTGTATTACGATCTTCAGTTGTTAGAGGGCGTATTACGCTCTTCAGTTGTAGGCAACTGCTGTCCACCAGTGTAGTAGTGCATTGTCTCTGTTTATTAATGGAGCGATACACCTGGAGTGAGTACACTGATATGGTTGGTGCGTACTACGTAGCGCACCACAACGGACGAGCTGCACAGCGGGTTTATCAACAACAATATCCTAATCGCCGTATCCCGCATCATACGAACTTTGCTGCTGTGTACCAACGTCTGCGTGAGACCGGGTCATTTAGCAGATTACATGGACAGGGACGCCGTCGTACGGTAAGAACGCTGCAATTTGAGGAAGCTGTCTTGCAGCATGTGGAGTGGGATCCTTCATCAGTGCGGTTCTTTGTTAATGTGTGGGTCGGTGTTGTTGGGGACTGTTTAATTGGGCCGTATCTGCTACCTAGGCCATTAAATGGAAGGCACTATTACAATTTTCTCGCCAGAGCATTGCCAGAATTGGTGGAAGACGTCCCGCTCCCTACAAGACAATGGATGTGGTTCCAACAGGACGGGGCGCCGGTACATTTCGGTCGTCGTGTGCGTCGATTCCTGGACCGACGGTTCCCAGAAACGTGGATTGGCAGAGGTGGTCCTGTACCATGGCCTACTCGATCCCCAGATATGTCCCCTGTGGACTTTTTTGTGTGGGAAGAGATGCGCAACCTTCTTTACACAACTCCTGTTGCATCAGAGAGGATCTGGTTGCCCGGATAGTAGCAGCAGCAAAAACAATTCAGGATACTCCTGGGATTTTTGCCCGCTTCAGACAGAACATGATCCGACGGTGTAACCTTTGTTTACGTGTCAATGGAGGCATTTTTGAAAATCTAATGTAACTGAAATTAGGTTGTGTTAATGTGTTGTCTCTTGGTCATAAAAAAATGGAAAAGTGTTTCTCGGTTTAATTAATTTGCGACCAGAGAAATCTTCCTCTACAGGTTTAAATACTCCTCATAGGAAAAAATGACATTTGTTTTGATGTCCACTACAACCTCCCAGAGTTTGTCGGGTTAAATACTTTTCACCCTGTATGCCACGCATATTGCTCGATCGACTTTGCCACCGTCTGCGAAAGTTGCAACCGTCTGCTGCTAGAGGGCTCCGAATTGTAGCGTCTAACATACTGTGTGTAGCGTAAATAGGTCTTTATGTGAGAAGCAGTGTACTATAATCGAGTTTCTAACTGCAGCAAACGTGTTTCCAATTGATATCCTTAGAAGAATGAAAGTTGTGTACGGTGATGATTGTATCGACATCAATAAATAAAATGTAAATGTCGTGTGGCAACGGCCTCCCGTCTGGTAAATCGTTCTCCGGGTGCAAGTTTTTCGATTTGACGCCACTTCGGTGACTTGTTCGTCGATGGGGATACAGTGATGATTATTAGGACAACACAACACCCAGTCCCTGAGCAGAGAAAATGTCCGATCCAGCCGGGAATTCTCTTGCGCTTGCGTGGGACCTGTGGTAGTAATCGAAGACACCATGTCAGCTGCGGATCAGCTGCATCCCTTCATGCTTCATGTCTTACCCGACAACGAAGTCATCCTTCAGCAGTATAACTGTCCGTCTCTCGAAGCCAGAATCGTGCTACAGTGGTTCGATAGGCATGACAATAAAATAGCCGGCCGGAGTGGCCGTGCGGTTCTAGGCGATACAGTCTGGAGCCGAGCGACCGCTACGGTCGCAGGTTCGAATCCTGCCTCGGGCATGGATGTGTGTGATGTCCTTAGGTTAGTTAGGTTTAATTAGTTCTAAGTTCTAGGCGACTGATGACCTCAGAAGTTAAGTCGCATAGTGCTCACAAGGGAACCTCCTCATCGCACCCCCCTCAGATTTAGTTATACGTTGGCACAGTGGATAGGCCTTGAAAAACTGAACACAGATCAACCGAGAAAACAGGAAGAAGTTGTGTGGAACCGTGAAAAAAATTAGTAAAATATACAAACTGAGTAGTCCATGCGCAAGATAGGCAACGTCAAGGACGATTTTGAGCTCGGGAGCGCCGTGGTCCCGTAGTTAGCGTGAGTAGCTACAGAACGAGAGGTCCTTGGTTCAAGTCTCCCCTCAACTGAAAATTTTACTTTGTTTTCGCAAAGTTATGATCTGTCCGTTCGTTCATTGACGTCTCTGTTCACTGCAATAAGTTTAGTGTCTGTGTTTTGCGACCGCACCACCGCAAAACCGTGCGATTAGTAGACGAAAGGACGTGCCTTTCCAATGGGAACCGAAAACATTTGATCGCAAGGTCATAGGTCAACCGATTCCTCCACGGGAAAACACGTCTGATATTTTCTATACGACACTGGTGACGGCATGTGCGTCACATGACAGGAATATGTTGTCGACCCACCTAACTTGTACGCGTGGCGAATGGGTAAAAAGATTCTTCTACCTTGCTCGATTTAGGTTTTCTTGGGGATGTGATAATCATTCCCAAAAAAGTGATGAAAACATAAGAGTTTTGTCACATAAACTGAAAATAAAAAATTAAAATTTTCACTTGAGGGAAGAATTGAACCAAGGACCTCTCGTTCCACAGCTGCTCACGCTAACCACGGGACCACTGCGCTCCTGAGCTCACATTATCCTTGATGTTGCCTATCTTGCACATGGACTACTCAGTATGTATATTTTGCTTATTTTTTCGTAGTTCCACACAACTTCTTCCTGTTTTCTCGATTGATCTGTGTTCAGTTTTTCAAGGCCTATCCACTGTGCCAACGTATAACTAAATCTGAGGGGGGTACGATGGGGAGGTTCCCTTGTCAGAGCCATTTGAACCATTTTGAACAATAAAATAACGTTTATGTCTGGGCCACCATATTCGCCTGATGTGAGTACGATGGTTCCCATCAGGATTGCTATCCAGCGCCATCACCGCGTTATTTAAGGGAATTACGTGAGTTGTACCTAGACAGCTGGTGTCACATAGCTTCACAAATCTAACATCGGTGATATATTGCGTTACGATTGCCCAAAAAGCTGTTGACCAGGTGGTCATAATGCTTTGGCTCGTCAGTATATGTAGCTGTAGGAGTAAGAAACAGAACAATAAGAAAAATTGGAAACGTAATACGCTACTTTTGAAACCTTAAAAGTCCATCTAGTGATAAAAATATTTAGTACTCCTATGCAGTGTAGGAATTTGAAAATTGCAGATATTTTAAAACGTTTTCGTTTCAAAAGCTCCGGTAAAAAATTATTATTAATTAATAAGTCCTTCAGTGCCTTTTCAAAAGTAAACATGAAATACTACGAGGTTTCATTCCTGCGCTGTAAACAGAGAGAGCAAGCAGGCAGTTGTATGTTACGTAGGTTCTGATTGTTTACTGGGAAGCAGCACAGACCCTTCCTGGAGTTAAAACACGACAGCAATCCCTGTTGTAAGCTGTTATCAATATGAGCAGCGTGAGAGATACAGACATATTAATTATTTAATGGAAACAGCGCCGTACTGCTAATTTAATTACAGTGCGGAACTGGATAGACCTGTTATCAGCTCTCCTGCACCCGTAACAAAATTTATATTTGAACTTCTGCGCAGTGTTACTGACACACATCGATGTAACGCAGTTAACAAAGTTGTCAAATCTTCATACAGAAATATACATTGCATTTGGAACATGTGTCAGATTAACGGCAGAGTAGCAAAACTGGAAATTAATTATTAAAACAGGATAGCGAAAAAAAAAGAAAATCATGAAATGTCAGAACCATTTTCATTCACACACAACCATCATACCAAGCGCAAGCAAACAACACTTGAGAGTTTCATCGGACTTATCAATGAGAGCTAAAATATATAAGGTGATGACGGGCTGCTCGACCTATTTGGCTCTGTGATGGTGCAGTTTTAGTGGTCATATAATACAGCAACGTGTGGTTACAATCACAGCAATATTGCGGTTTGGCCCCACAAACCTGCTGATGGAGCAGGCTGTTGCAGGTAGCTGCCTAGGTGTGGCCGATACGCTGCAGCTGTTGACCACCATGAATGGAGAATATTTCTTATGGCCAGGACAAAGCTACCATTGTCTTTGTCTTTAAATGCTTCCTCCTCACTCCCAGAATTTCTCCCTGTTCCTTGTGCTGACGGCACTGCGCTGCCAAGTCACGTAAACTCAGCGGTGAGACAATATTATTTCTTATCATTTCGAAACATGTTGGCAAACGAGACCCCAAAGAATTTCATAAATGTGGTACAATCAGAGCTGTGTAATATAACACATAACACACGCTCCAGTCACATTAATGTGACCACCACCTAAGTTCTACGTCAATGGGCAGGAACCACTCATAGATAGCAAGTGGCAGCACTAGCAGTGGAAGGCATATCAAGCATGTATGGGGCACGCAGAAACAGTGCCATCGTTGTCGTAGTGCGGAAACGGTGCGATTTATCTGACACCCAAAAGGGCATGACCATTGACTTTCACGTCAGGGGCGGAAACTTTTCCGAAACGGCTAAGTTCGTAAACTGTTCGCGTCCCACCTTGTGCAAGTATATCATTGAGCCGTGCACGGCTCGTGTTCATGCCATTTATTGTTTGTCATCTTCTATTACGGTACTGCCGCCCCGTTTACATATTCCATTTACTGGCGCCGGCCGTTGTGGCTGAGCGGTTCTAGGCGCTACGGTCGCAGGTTCGAATCCTGCCTCGGGCACGGATGTTTGTGATGGCCTTAGGTTAGTTAGGTTTAAGCAGTTCTAAGTTCTAGGGGGCTGATGACCTCAGATTTAAGTCCCATAGTGCTCAGAGCCATTTTAACCATTTGAACTCCATTTACTGGCGGCGCTAACTCCCTGCCTTACTTGCCCGTGAGCGGCAGCAGCAGCGCGTATCGATTAGTACACTATCGTACCATCTCTGGAGCGACAGATAGTATTTCCGTGTCGCCGTGTGTCTGACAAGTCAGTTGGAGAAGGACCAGCAATGGAGTCGGTGCGACGGAGCCCCAGTGAGGTACGCACAGCCAGTACCAGGGGGGGGGGGGGGAGGGGACGACCGTTTGTTGGTCGGTCGTCTCATCGACGACGTGTATTTGGGTCGCTTCCTTAGTATGCAGAGTCGTCGGTTGTGTTACCTCTGCATGGTTGGTTTGGAGCCAGTGTCTCTTCCGTCCGAAGGAAGAAAGTCAATGAGTGGGAGACGCACCAGCAGGTTGTTGGTCGTTGTGGGCGCCAATATTCTGGGTGTCGCTGTATTGAAATTTTGTGGTCGTTTTGCTGGTTGTGTCGAGCGGAACTGATTTGGTTGATTGATCGGTCGGCTGTCTGTCGGTTGGGTTGCCTTCTGATTTAGAAATTGTTGGTCAGGCTTCCTGTCTCGCATAAACGGGCGTTAGTGTTACAATTCCGGGTCGACCTTTGGAACTTCTGAGCGCCGTTCAATGTCTGTTACGTAGTAACTTCCCTGTTTGAGTTTTAGTTATTTGGTTGATGTGTGGCCTTCAGCCGAGTTTTAATACCTATTAAATTAATGTTCTTTTCTTGCCCTTAAGGCATACGGTTGTGATGTTTTGTATGGGGCCTTCAGCCGAATTTGCTTCAATTGTTTTAAGATTAGGCCTTCTCCCGTTGGACTGAAACACTTCTCATTGCTTAAAATGCGGCCTCCAGCCGAATTTCATTAAAATTAAAGTGCTAAGGCCTTCAGCCTGTTCAGATTAAAGATTTGGAAAATATTTTTGGGTGACCCCTCCAGGAGAACCTTCTATGTCAATTTCTTATTTAGGCCTTGCGTCTTGGATTTTGAGTGTGGCCTTCAGCCAATCTAAAGTGTTTTGCATTCTTGTGTAATATTGTGTGTGGACAAATAAAGTTTGTATGTTGAGTGCAACTGGCAGCAACCTCATTTTAGCCCTTTTCCACAACCTAACCCGCTCTGGGCTGCTAGTCCAGGCATTTCAATCATGCATGGAAAAATGGCGCTATGCAACACAGCCGCCGAAGCAAGTGTGGTCCACCATGGGCCGTAGACGACAGGGGTGAACGACGGACGAATAGACGTGCAACTAACTGGTGAGCAACTGACCATCCGAATGAACCAAGGGGCTACCAACGGTGTACCCAAAACGACTGTTCAGCGAACATTGCTACGTATGGACCTCCACACAGGCATCTGGTTCATGCACGCTTGCCTAACCGCAACTGAACGTCGAGTTGCGACAGGTGGCCTTTTCAGATGAATCACATTTTCTGCTCCATCGGACAGAAGGGAGTTGGATTGTACGGCGCGAAACACCATGTAACCATGAAGGAGCATTATCGTCTGGGAAATGTTTTCGCGCCATGCCCTTGCGTCATCTGATCATTCTGGAAGACGCCTGGTGACCACGTACACCCTTAAGGCAACCTGTTTCTCCTCTCCACGATGGCAGTTACCAGTGGGACAATGCAAAGTCTCACACAGCTCGTAGTGTACGTGCGAGGTTCGAAGAATAGCGGAATGGAAATGGAAATGAGCGTTTGGCGTCATTGGCCGGGAGGCCCCTTACGGGGCAAGTCCGGCCGCCTTGGTGCAGGTCTTACTCATTCGACGCCACAGTGGGCGACCTGCGCGCCGGATGAAGGTGAAATGATGATGAAGACAACACCAATCCCTGAGCGGAGAAAATCCCCGTCACAGCCGGGAATCGAACCGGGGCCTCTTAGGATGGCAGTCCGTCAGGCTGACCATTCAGCTATGGGGACGGACATTAGCGGAATGAGTTTACCGTAGCTCCTTGGTCGCCCAAATCCCCGGATTTAAACCTAGTCGAGAATTTCTGGGACTGTCTCGATCGATATGGTCGTGCCATGCTTTCTCAACTGGGAGACCTAGCGCAGCAGGTCACGGCTCGGGAGTTGGCATGGATCAGTATGCCCTATACCTGTGGGTACCTTCCAGTACCTCACTGACTCTTCCTGCACGTCTCGCAGCAGGCCACGCTGCTAAATGCGTTTATTCAGGTTTCTGACATGTAGTCACATTACTGTGGCTGGACGGTGTATGTATACAAAGATCATAATGTGAAAAAGGTAAAAAGAAGGAGGATTAGAATTTCACGTCCCATGTGAAAGAGGACAGTCTCACTGTTACAGTCAGACTATAAAAAGACCTACTTCAATGAGCTGTAATTGGATTCTGCGTATGTTCTTCAGATATCTCAACTTTTTGTGTCATGTGAGTTTGTTCATTAGCAGCAACTTGCTTGCTGTCTGTTCTTGGATTATGGTCTTCGCGTAGTCCTACATTGGTTTCTAAGTCCCATTACATGTATCGCGTTTACAAGATTCATTGATCAGTTCTAATGTACAAGGATAAAATATAAACTTAAACATTTGGTTGTTATTTCAAACATATCTGTATCATTTGTAAAGAAATTCGCTTTTATTTTTTTATGTGTTTCGGAAGTCCTCAATGAGCCGTAAAATTACTACTGGTTCACCAAAGGTTATTAATCACAATTAATATACAAAATGTAAAGTGGAAGTAGGTGCCAAGGTATAACTGGTGAAATTACACTCAATTTTCAGTAACACTCTTTATTCAAATCTGGTGCAAGACTTTACGATATTTAAAAAAACAAACAATCATTAAAGAATAAGTCACAATTTACGATAGGAAACGACTTTTAAATTATTAAATTATTATAAAAAAATTTCACGCCAGTAAAAGGCAAGTACAGGCAAGCAATTTAACGTATACAACGAGACGCTGTATAATATTTCAGGCTCAGCTAAATTACAGGTGAACTACTCTCCATAAATAAATGAATACAATTTGAATATATGACTTTACTTTTGGGCAGACAAATTTCCCATTTGGTTACAACAGCCGTAGCTACGGCCGCCCACAACAGCCTCACTCAGGCTCATTAAATGACACAGAATCTAACTTGTCAACATATAAAGACAATCCTCATTACAAAAAATGAGTGTGAAATCTTATGGGACTTAACTGCTAAGGTCATCAGTCCCTAAGCTTACACACTACTTAACCTAAATTATCCTAAGGACAAACACACACACCCATGCCCAAGGGAGGACTCGAACCTCCGCCGGGACCAGCCGCACAGTCCGTGACTGCAGCGCCCCAGACTGCTCGGCTAATCCCGCGCGGCTTACAAAAGTTCTCAAAATAGAAAAAACCAAAACGCATGAGTCATGTACATGGAGTGGGGGGGTGGGGGGACAGACACTCACAATTAATAACATTAACATGTCAAAATTACATAAAAAACAAATTTTACAAATTTCTAGATCAGGTCTTCCTGCCTTGCATCTTAAACAGTACAGCCATTGGTGCCTTAGACTTTCACACAAACGGCAGAGGCTATCAGTCGAATAACCCGTAGGTAAGCTGGGAGGGGAATGAAGCAATCCGAACCACAGATTTACTCTGACTCCCCCCCACCTTTCGTCCTCAAAAGGGGACAAGCGGACCACCCTTTTTAATATTAACACCTTCCCGCGGGTGGGCAGACGAGAATAAATGGCGGGGAAGCCCCCAAAATACACGGCTGGTATAATTAACAAGAATAAGTAAATTGAATTCAATTAAACTTCATAAAATCTGTTAACAATGAAAACTTCTGGTGCGTTACGACTCCCAGGACTGAACCAACGCAGCACCTCCAAATGCTCTGCCGAGCCGCCAGGTGCCAGCCGTTTCAACGGACACAGGAAGGCGCGCCGATTTTCAGAGCCTCCTCGCCGGTCGACAGCATACGGCCGAACTGCAAGTTAGGCCCCTTGCCGGCCCACGCTTAGGAAGATTCCTTTCGCGATGAGCAGTTAACGCCTGATACCACGGAGCAGCTGCTCGCTTCGCTTACGCTGATGCCGCGGTCTGGGTGCTGTCCCTCTAGCACCAGCAGAGACGTCGCTTCTTGATGCCCTGACTGCCAACCCTCCCCGAGAGCCCATACAGCCACTTCTTAAACCCACGCGAACAGCCCACTTTTCCCCTTTCCCGCTAGAGGGAGACACCGAAGCCCTCAATTGCGATAACGGCGGCACAGCCAGAAAACGGAGGGCAACTGCTTCACGCTAGGCGCTGCGGCGCGATTTTCAAAGCTAACTTTACTGCGGCCCACGCAACTGTATAATAAGTACTTCGAAATAAATTCGCTGCATCAGAATAACTTGGCTTCGGTTGTGTTAGATATTGATGAACTACCTATTGTTAACATATCAAAACATGTGTCGGACAGGGACTCGAAACGGATTTCCCGATTATCGTGAGCGGACGCCTTAATCATTTCCTTTTTTTCTTCATTTTGTTCGTTATCGTTCGTTGCATTGTATTGTTACAGAGAGCAGCCAGCCCTCTCAACACGTTGAGCTTCCGTACTGGACGTAGGAACTGACGATGATTCCAATCTTACCTCCATGTTGGATGTGGGTTTGATGTCCCAGCAGTCTACTCAGTGAACTACGACGGCTGGTAACCACTAGGCTAACCGTGCACGCCTCCCGGATCGACCCAAATTTCGATATCTCCCAATTTGTATCACCCTATATTGTAGTCTCCTATTTTCATCGCTACAAGCCCGCAGCTACGTGCTCTGTTCCCACACCAGTGGTAACGAGACTCTGAGGATACCAGATCTATAATGTCGTCGTCTATTCCCCGCATTTAGTATAAATTAAATACTAAATGTCAATAATAAATGCCGAGGCGGGCAGTAGAAGATAACATCGTTGGTCTCGCTTCCTCGAGTCCCATTATCACTGGTCTGAGAATACAGTACATAGCTGCGAGCATTTGGTGATGAATGTAGCAAGCTACAGTTAAGGGAGACGACATAAGGAAGTTTGGATCGGTCCAGGAGGAGGGCACTGATAGCCCAGTGGTTCCTTTCCGCCTCCGGTAGTGGTAAGAACTCTCGAATGTTGTGATGCTTACGAGTGACCGAGCGTCTGTCAATTTCCGCGTGGCGCCTTGTCTCCGTATCCGTATTCATCGACCAGCATGGTGTTTTCCTACCACGAGACTGCGATAAAATTGTCTTGTCCTCTGGATCGTGAAAGAAAAAAAAGCATATGAAGTCGAACGGTTTATACAGGACGAATTGCGTCTCCCACCGTAGGAGGTTCCTGGGATTCATTATTCGATCATTAGCGGCACTGTGTATATCAAGATGGCAAATGAAGAGCTGTGCTTCGACGTTTTGCGGCGACTTGCTCTCAGCCTCAAGTTCCGATACTTTGAAGACCACATATGGGCTGTCGTTGTTGATCATGCTGGTTTTATCCTCCGAGTGTTATTGAACGCCCGTTTGAGGTGCCGTCAGACGTTGTGGTACCTGCCGTTAAATCATACGGAAAGATCGTCAGTCAAATTGTTGAAACGTGGAAGACGTTCCAAACCTGCTGTGTCCTCAGTGGTGTCCGTCAGATAAAAATTGAACTAAGGAAACACGTGCCTTCTTACTTGGTTATTGCTGGCTGCAGGGCTGTTGACCAATCGCGACCTTTTTCAGGTTGGACCATCAAGGCCATGTCCATTTCGAATGTCTTCGATGCAGACTGGTTCTGACGCCTATCAGAGACGTTGCTCTCACTGGAGCACCCACTGTGTTACCTCTGCACTCCCGTCCGCGGGGGTATGTTTGCTGCGCATACTGTCAATCAATCGGCGCCGGCGCCAACTCCTATCGACAACGTGATGGACGTTTTGCTTGCCCCTCCTACACTGCCTCCTGCGGAAATATCAACATACGATGGCTGACAGCAGCAACAAGACGTCGGTCCCGATCCCACGGTTTTTGATCATGGATCTGTACCGACCTCCACTTTTCTGCCGTTTGACCACTTGTCGGTCGACAGCTGTCCGCCATCCGACACGGAACATGTTAGGAAGCAAATATCGCCGAGGAAACGGAAGAGACAGCGTCGTATCCCTTCTGATGACTGCCTCCATTGGATCTGTGCATAGGATGATGACCCTCCTACTGATGATGCGGTCTCCCGTCTCCCTGGCAGCCGATGACGCGAGGTCTCTCCCCACTGCTGTCTCCAGTCAGCATCCACCTATGGACACCTACCTTTCGCACCTTCATCTGACGTGTTTGTCGGCCTTTCTGCGTCTGACACTACCTATGGGGGCACGTAAGAAAGTGCTCCACCACTGGACTGGGGCCTGGTGGGACGTCTTCCTCAGGAGCGGATGATGTTCATCCTGAGAATGGACATTCCGGAGGCGTATAGGGCGATGGAACCTCCTTGTTGCCTTGTTGAGGTCGACTTCTTCCTGTCACCGTGAATTGTCCTTCAGCGGGGGCCTAGAGGGAAGCTCTCTGTGCTGCCTCCATATTTACATCGCCCAGCCATCTGGCGATGGTAGCTTTCCAAACTTATTGCTTAGCCACAGTCAGGTCAATTCCATTCAAGAGTGCTATAATCTGGCATTACTTCACGATATGCTACATGCTAAAGACGTTGAAGTTGCCCTCTTTCAGGAGGTGCGTGTTGCAGCTTTTTGCGCTCCTCATGTCTTTACGGTACTCTCCCATGATTATCCTGCTGGTAGTGGGATGGCAATTCTCTTACGTGACAGATGGTGACTGACGCAGTTGACTACCTCCAAGATGACTGAGGCATGGCTCTCACTCTTGGTGGTGTCATGATCAGCAACGTCTATGCGCCATCGGGTTGAGGTCACCGCCACGAACTTTCCACTTTCTTCCCCGAAACGGCCACGCCTCTCTTCCTGTGCTGGAAGAGGCGCCTTCAGCTCCACTCACCTGCACAAAGACCAACTGCCGCATCACTCTTCATGCGCGGCGCTAGCAGCAATTATCCAGCGCCTCGACCATGTAGACTCTTGGGAGCATGTACATGGCGAGCGTCCGGTATTTACCCATTTCACTAGCCGTCTTTGCAGTAACCTCGATCGTGTTTATACCTCACATAACATTGCCAGTGGAATGCCTGCTCCTAAAGTCTGGCCTTTTGCGTTCTCTGACCATGATGCCAGTATCTGTGCCGTTAATTTTTGCCGCCAGCAGGTGTGGTCTGGCCAGGAACCGTGGAAACCGATCACGACCCATCTTACTTCACCCGACTGCCGGCTGATCATCGAGACCACGTGGGCAGCCTGTCATAGACACTGCGATGAGTATCAGTCTGCCCCGCCACGGTGGATCCTCTGCGCAAAACAGTCATTCTGCAGGGCCTTGATTGGTTATGAAAGGGAGATCACGGCATGGTGGTGACGAACCCAGGATTTCTACTTCATCGCTCTTATGGGAATATACAATGGTGTCACATTCGCCAGAGTGTCAGGGGATGGTGGATCACGCCGAGACACAGCTCACTGCCCTCTCTTGGCATCACCTTGTTGGAGCTATGGCCAGGGCACACATATACGACAGGTTAGCACACGAGCATCTGTCTATGTACTACATGGTAATGGAGCAACCATTGGAGGACTTTGATTAACGTTCCAATTACTGACGACTGACGTTGTTTAGACACTCAAAGCGTTATAGGGTCTGCCCTACATCTACATTATGTTGCACTGTACTCTGCACAACGTCACCACCCCACAAACGTTGTGGCAGACTCCCAATTCAGACTTTGGCTCAGTTCTTGGGTATGCAACGACGGATCTGCTTGCCAACGTCACAGAGGACGAAGTCCATGATGTTATCAAGAAGGGTTCTATGAACAAGTTGCACAGCTCCGATGGTCTATCACTAGAATTTTATCGGACATTTTGTCCTCTACTGGCGCCAACATGAACGGGAATTTGTCGAGAGCTTGTGTCACCTATCGTGCAAATCCACGTTGGTTTCCTCGAAGGTCTCCTCATTCCCATCCAAAAGCCTCAGGGTACATCACGGATGTGCAGTTATCGGCCATTAACGTTGTTCAACAGTGACGCGAGTATCTCCACTCGACTGTTGTCTGCGTGGCTTAAATGGACGGCCCGGTAAGGGGTTTCCCTGATCAAATTCTTTGGGCGATGCCAATAACGTCTGAACTGTCGTCTGTCGGTATGTAGACATAATTGATCTCGCTCAAGCTCGACGTATGCCTCGGCTTTTGGCCTCTCTTGACTTCAGCCAGGCTTTCAATCGGGTCGATCACAATTACATGGAAGGAGTGCTCAACAATATGGGATACCCTGACACATCGACGTCATAATGTGTCCCGTGTACTCCGCATGGCCGTCTCACATTTCCCATTGATCTGTTGTTCGGTGCGTGAAGATCGTCCTCCATCTGCACTGTTATATGGTTTCACCAAGGAATTGTTGCTCTGTGGCCTCCGTCAACGCCTGTCAGGAATGTCTCTCGGCGACCATGTCTTTTGCTGCGGACGATCTCGTACTCGTTCTTTGTAGGTCAGGGTGCTGAAGTCAGGGTGACCTTGTCATTGGTTACCACCAACAGCGAAGCTTCTGGTAGCTGCCTGAACGTCCACAAATCGAGAGGTGTGGCTGTAGGTTAGACAGCACTGCTACTATCCGATGCTTAGGAGTCGATTTCACGGATAATCTGTGGCGAACGATTGCCCTCAACTGCCGGCACCTACTTTTCCAAATACGAGCTGGTCTCCTAGATAATCGTTTACGAGCCCTCGATCTTCTGCAACGAACGCAATATGTTAATGCAAATTTGGGTCATGTATCCCCCAAGTGCACAGACACTCCCCATTCCTCCACCCATGTCCCATCGCATGCTAGCGACTTTGTTTCGCGCGTTTGCCACGGTTTGCTGCTCAAGATTCAGTATGAGACTCTCACCCTCCCGCAGCGCAGAACCGGGTCCTGTGTCCCAGACACAGCGATAGCCCTTTTCGTCTGCTCTCAGATGGTGCTATGCCGCCTTTGTACCACGAGCCTCACCAGCCTGGTGCTTGAACCTCCTTGTTCCATGCTCTCTCTCATCCACTATCCGCCCTCCTTTTGCTTCAGGTTTTCTTGCTCAGAAAGAGGTCTGTCCGTAACGCCAACATGCGTGATGTCCATGAAAGTAACCTTTGGCTTTCGTCAATAGAACAGGACACTGAATCTGGTTGACAGGAAGCATCCCCATGTTGAACGGAGTGCCGTCTGGTGATCACTGTGCGCTCCTTGTATCAAACAGCCAGTCTGCTTCGTACCTGAGTCAATGGCAATCAAGTAAGCTGATGACGCTTTCAAATGATTCACCTCGTAGACACCCCAACGTGCGTCGCCTGTGACGTGCTGGACACGGACAAGCAGCGCCTGATTGGTGGACTGGTGGAAGGTGTGTGGTTCTTGGCGCGACGGATGCCGGCCTTTATTACCCGTGCGACTCCTCATCAGCTACCTCCACACCTGCTCCTCTTTCCGGACTCGGAAGACTTCTCACAATCGAAGACGAACCCCTTGAAGTGGATTTGCGGACACGCAGTTCACTTCTTGTTTACTGACGGCGAGAAAAATATTCTTTATTTTTGGCACTTCCATAACGAACAGCATGTGCAATTGTCCGCAGTCCCAAATACAGACAATTTCATGAAGTTGTCTCCATACCTGTACACGTTCATCCGCTCGATATAATGTGAAACGAGACTCGTCCGATCGGGCAATATGTATCCATTCATCGACAGTCCAATGTCGGTGTTGACGGGCTCAGGCGAGCCGTAAAGCTTTGTGTCGTGCAGCCATCAAGGGTACACGAGTGGGCCTTCGACTCCGAAAGCCCATATCGATGATGTTTCTTTCAATGGTTCGCACGCTGACACTTGTTGATGGTCCAGCATTGAAATCTGCAACAGTTTGCGGGAGGGTTGCACTCCTGCCACGTTGAACGATTCTCTTCAGCCGTCGTTGGTCCCGTTTTTGCAGGGTCTCTTTCCAGCCGCAGCGATGTCAGAGATGTGATTTTGCAGCAGTAACCGATCTAACAACTGCGCCAGACACTTGTTGTCTTATATAGGCGTAGCCGACCGCAGTGCCGTTTTGTGCCTGTTTACATATCTCTGTATTTGAATACGCACGTCTATACCTGTTTCTTCGGTGCTTCAGTGTAGGCTCGGCGACATTACTGGCCACTGATGGTGGGAAATGTTTGCGGCAATACATTTCCTGGCCATAAGTATTAAAGGGCACCATACTATTGCCGCGAAATGGACGAAAGGGAGCTGCTGGACTCTTTGAATGCCACCTTTGTTGTTGTAACACTCAGTTACTAGAATTCTCATTTGTACACGTTTCCTAAATGTGATCATGTAAAAAAAAATACATAAAAAAAGATGGATAGAGCATCTGCCTTGTAAGCAAAACATGACCTGCCTATTTCTTTTAGAATGATATTAATACCTTCAGCTGCTGACGGTCGTTGATATATATCAACGGGGGCAGGCGAAAATGTGTGCCCCGACCGGGACTCGAACCTGGGATCTCCTGCTTACACGGCAGACGCTCTATCCATCTTTTTTATGTATTTATCTATTTTCTTTAGGAAACGTATTCAAATGAGAATTCTAGTAACTGAGTGTTAAAACAACGGTGGCATTCAAAGAGTAAACAAAAAAACTGTAAATCACTGATGCAGTTCCAACTAAAAAGTTCTTCAATAAACGTAACTGGTTCCACTTGGTGCTTCGCCATCGTTATATCTCCAACAGCGCCTTTGAAGGGTGTCTGCAACGGAGGCGCCGGCCGAAGTGGCCGTGCGGTTAAAGGCGCTGCAGTCTGGAACCGCAAGACCGCTACGGTCGCAGGTTCGAATCCTGCCTCGGGCATGGATGTTTGTGATGTTCGTAGGTTAGTTAGGTTTAACTAGTTCTAAGTTCTAGGGGACTAATGGCCTCAGAAGTTGAGTCCCATAGTGCTCAGAGCCATTTGAACCATTTTGCAACGGAGGCATTCTGCTTCGCTAGTGCCTCAAGGAAAACAGAAATCGTTGCAATAGCCTGTCTCTTCCTTCGCTCATGGCTGACAAGGCAGAACGTTCAGCCGTTAGTGTGATGCGGCACAGAACATTAACCGCAGCTTGGCACTTCCCAGGTGATTGGGGGGTTAACGAAAACGCTGCGTAAATAATTTGCGAAGAGCGTACGGTATCTCGGTGTGCGTTCGAGGTCATTGTGAGCCTTTTGGAGGAACCACCAGTAATCAAGCTGCTCTTCCTCTACGTCGCTAAAGATATAGGCGACGCTAATTCCTTTGAAGCATGTAAGCGTATGATATTTTGTGGCGGGAAAGTAAGATTCATCTGTACAGAGTAGGGTCTGAAGGTCAATCATATCAGGCGTGACCCGGGGGTAAAAAGCCGATACCTTTATCCTAGAGGTGACAATCTGGGCAATGACGTGAGTCTGCCAGTCCAACGGCGTGAAGTCACAGTCGTGTGGCATTTTTCTTTCTTTTTTTTTTTTTTTTTTTGCGATCTGATACCACTTCGAACGCACCGTGGATGACAGGAAGTTGTGGTGTATCGTTTTCCACACTCTTGGCCAGTGAACCGTAGGGTACTTGTTTTCCACCACGTTATGGGGAACAGCCCGCAGAAGGTTGGTATAAAAATCTTTCGCCTTTGGTGGACGTGTGGCGGGGAGGTTCGAGCTGACATAGCTGTAATCGAGAATGAAGGTCGACGCATGGGAGAGCTGTGGTGCGACGTGCGCAACCAACACCGGCGGGACGTGAGAGACTGGCATCAGAACCTGTAATAAACGACCCGTGAGAGAGGTATGTTGACTTTTCCATCGTTTCCTCATGTTGCTCGTGTAAAGGGCAGCTGCTCCCGCCCTGACGTTGACCAATCCCAGCCCCCCTTTGTGCACTGGGAGGGTAAGAGTGTCGTATCGTGCTTTAAATACACTCCTGGAAATGGAAAAAAGAACACATTGACACCGGTGTGTCAGACCCACCATACTTGCTCCGGACACTGCGAGAGGGCTGTACAAGCAATGATCACACGCACGGCACAGCGGACACACCAGGAACCGCGGTGTTGGCCGTCGAATGGCGCTAGCTGCGCAGCATTTGTGCACCGCCGCCGTCAGTGTCCGCCAGTTTGCCGTGGCATACGGAGCTCCATCGCAGTCTTTAACACTGGTAGCATGCCGCGACAGCGTGGACGTGAACCGTATGTGCAGTTGACGGACTTCGAGCGAGGGCGTATAGTGGGCATGCGGGAGGCCGGGTGGACGTACCGCCGAATTGCTCAACACGTGGGGCGTGAGGTCTCCACAGTACATCGATGTTGTCGCCAGTGGTCGGCGGAAGGTGCACGTGCCCGTCGACCTGGGACCGGACCGCAGCGACGCACGGATGCACGCCAAGACCGTAGGATCCTACGCAGTGCCGTAGGGGACCGCACCGCCACTTCCCAGCAAATTAGTGACACTGTTGCTCCTGGCGTATCGGCGAGGACCATTCGCAACCGTCTCCATGAAGCTGGGCTACGGTCCCGCACACCGTTAGGCCGTCTTCCGCTCACGCCCCAACATCGTGCAGCCCGCCTCCAGTGGTGTCGCGACAGGCGTGAATGGAGGGACGAATGGAGACGTGTCGTCTTCAGCGATGAGAGTCGCTTCTGCCTTGGTGCCAATGATGGTCGTATGCGTGTTTGGCGCCGTGCAGGTGAGCGCCACAATCAGGACTGCATACGACCGAGGCACACAGGGCCAACACCCGGCATCATGGTGTGGGGAGCGATCTCCTACACTGGCCGTACACCACTGGTGATCGTCGAGGGCACACTGAATAGTGCACGGTACGTCCAAACCGTCATCGAACCCATCGTTCTACCATTCCTAGACCGGCAAGGGAACTTGCTGTTCCAACAGGACAATGCACGTCCGCATGTATCCCGTGCCACCCAACGTGCTATAGAAGGTGTAAGTCAACTACCCTGGCCAGCAAGATCTCCGGATCTGTCCCCCATTGAGCATGTTTGGGACTGGATGAAGCGTCGTCTCACGCGGTCTGCACGTCCAGCACGAACGCTGGTCCAACTGAGGCGCCAGGTGGAAATGGCATGGCAAGCCGTTCCACAGGACTACATCCACCATCTCTACGATCGTCTCCATTGGAGAATAGCAGCCTGCATTGCTGCGAAAGGTGGATATACACTGTACTAGTGCCGACATTGTGCATGCTCTGTTGCCTGTGTCTATGTGCCTGTGGTTCTGTCAGTGTGATCATGTGATGTATCTGACCCCAGGAATGTGTCAATAAAGTTTCCCCTTCCTGGGACAATGAATTCACGGTGTTCTTATTTCAATTGCCAGGAGTGTATATGACCTGCTGAAACGTAGTAACTGAAGGCCGCCTGAAGCCGGCGACCTATCTGCAGCGGTAGTGGGAGGACCTGTGCCACGTGGTTAAGTTTTGATGCCACGTAGAGGTTCAGGTATTCAACACGCTGTAGCTGATTCAAGTCCCGAAGCAGGTTCTGGCGCACCATTGCGCATATGATCTGTAGCAACCGTAGGTAGTTTGCTGCAGCTGTTTTACGTACGTCCTTCGTGAACGTGATTCCCAAATATCGCAGATCAGAAACTGGTGGGAGAGGAGAGAGGGCTTCCTGTCCGAAACAACGCCCAATATCCAACGCCGCCGACTTGATGTTCAGAAGACTGCCTGCGGCCTGTCCGTATCGCTCGATCCAGGTTAGTACGCTTTGAACTTCGTCATTGGAACGAACCAGCAGTAGCAGGTCGTCAGCGTATGCCCTATAGCGAAAGGTGACGTCCCGCAGCGTGATGCCAGATAGCCGGTGATTAAGGCCTCCTAGGAGTGGCTCGAGTGCGATTGCATGAAGGTAGGTAGAAAGGGGACAACCCTGTCGCAGAGACCTCTTAATGGGCACTGGTCCTACCGTCCTTCCATTGACCTGGACGTGTGAGCTGGCTGCGGTCCAAAGACGCCGTAGGGTGTCAATGAGGCCCGGGGGAAATCCCATACGGTCCATCACTCGTAGGAGGAAGTTATGGTGCACTCTATCAAAGGCGCGGTTGAAATCGATGGAGACGATCGCCGCTCTCAGACGGCACGCAGAGGCGATCGCTATTAAGTCCCTACAGTCACCGGTGGCCATGTGTATATTGGCATCTCCCCCCTGCGACGTCTGTTCTGGGGCGAGAATCATCGGCAAAGTCGTCTTAATACGGCCCGCCATAAGCCTAGCGAAAATCTTGTAATCGGCGTTTAGCATTGTAAGCGGCCGATAGTCGTTAATCGATCTCCCTCCACCTGGCTTGTGTACCGGTATCAGAAGTCCAAACGCTGGCGGCACAACACAGTCTGGAGACATAAGTTTGCGGAGCATTATAACCCAGCGAGTCGTCATGATGTCACGTAAGGTCCAGTAGAATTCTATGGGCAATCCATCAGGCCCAGGAGACTTATTGGCCACATCTTTGTCCACGGTGTCTTCGACTTCTTCGAGTGAGACTTCCTCTGTTAGTGCATTCACGGTAGCCTCGTCGATAGTACGTGTTACCTCCTGTAACACTTCAGTAGTGGCCTCGTCATCTATGGTTCTTTCCTGGTTAAGATGACGAAAAGGATCCTCCATCGCCTTTACTATGGTTGCTTCGGTCGTACAGAAGCGACCGTCTTGTGTCACGAGTTGTGTGATTAAGTGTTGGCGATGTCGGCGCTTATCCGCCACAACGTGGTACATAGTGCATTCTTCTGCAGCCGTTCGGTCGTGCCGTCGCGAGCGAACTATGGCACCTTCTAGTCGGCGTTTCGTGAATGATAGTATGTGAGCCTTGATTCTGCTTTGTTCATGTTGTCTCTCCGGGGAAGGGGTTAAGGCTTCGAGGTCCCTGAGTGTCGCGTAGTAAAAATCGAGGGTCTGTCGATGCCACGCAGTCACGTCCCTGCCAAACTGCATAAGTGTCCTGCGGATTGCTGGTTTGGCACAGAGGAGCCACCACTCCAGGATCGAGGTGTATCGTGGGTGACGGCGTTCACAGTCGGTCCCCGTTGCTTCAACTTGCCGACGGCAATCCAGGCCCTGCAGGTGAGTTATATTAAGCTTCCAAAAGCCACTGCTGCGCCAGACTTGTTGGGGGCGTAGGTGTATAGTGCAAATATAGGCACTATGATCGGAATAGGCCTGCGGCCATAGCTCGGCGGCCACCACTCTGTGTGAGGTCTTGTGACACATATATGCGATCAAGTCGGCTGGCCGAATGACTGGTATGATGAGTGTGGCCAGAGCGGTTACCGTGGACTTTTTCTCACGTGTCGCACAAGCGAAGTTCTTGGATCGTCGCACCCAGTTCCGGACAGGGCATGTAGTGTGGGATTTGGTCCTTGGGGTGAAGTACGCAATTAAAATCGCCGGCGACGCTATTTTCGTACTGTCCAAGGAAAAGAGGGGCGACACCCGTGGAGTAGAATCTTGCGTGGTCGTGGCGTCTGGTGTGTTTGAACATTATGTATTACCTCGAAGAAAACGGTCTATTGACATACAGTCAACATGGGTTTGGAAAACATTGTCCCTGTGAAACACAACTACCTCTTTATTCGCATGAAGTGTTGAGTGCTGCTAACAAGGGATTTCAGATAGATTCCGTATTTCTGGATTTCCGGAAGGCTTTTGACACTGTACCACACAAGCGGGTTATAGTGAAATTGCGTGCTCATGGAATATCGTCTCAGTAATGTGACTGGATTTGTGACTTCCCATCAGAGAGGTTACAGTTCGTCGTAATGGACGGAAAATCATCGAGTAAAACAGAAGTGATTTCTGACGTTCCCCAAGGTTGTGTTATAGGTCCTTTGCTGTTCCTTATATATATAAACGATTTGTGAGACAATCTGAGCAGCCGTCTTCGGTTGTTTGCAGATTACGCTGTCGTTTATCGACTAATAAAGTCATCAGAAGATCATAACAAACGGCAAAACGATTTAGAAAAGATATCTGAATGGTGCGAAAATTGGCAGTAGACACTAAATAACGAAAAGTGTGAGGTCATCCACATGAGTGCTAAAAAGAATACGTTAAACTTCGGTTACACGATAAATGAGTCAAATATAAAGGCCTTAAATTCAACTAAATACCAAGGAATTACAGTTACGAACAACTTTAATTGGAAGGAACACATAGAAAATGTTGTGGGGAAGGCTACCAAAGACTGCGTTTTATTGGCAGGATACTTAGAAGATGTAACAGATCTACTAAAGCGACTGCCTACACTACGATTGTCCGTCCTCTTTTAGAATACTGCTTCGCGGTGTGGGATCCTTACCAGGTAGGACTGACGGAGTACATCGAAAAAGTTCAAAGAAGGGCAGCACGTTTTGTGTTATTGCGAAATATGAGAGAGAGTGTCACTGAAATGATACAGGATTTGGGTTGGACGTCATTAAAAGAAAGGCGTTTTTAGTTGCGACGGAATCTTCTCACTAAATTCCAATCACCAACTTTCTCCTCCGAATGCGAAAATATTTTTTTTTTACACCGACCTACATAGGGAGAAACGATCACCACGATATAATGAGGGAAATCAGAGCTCGTACGGTAAGGGTGTTCGTTCTTTCCGCGCGCTATACGAGATTGGAATAATAGAGAATTGTGAAGGTGGTTCGGTGAACCCTCTGCCAGGATTTTAAATGTGATGTGCAGAGTATCCATGTAGGTGTAGATGCAGATGTAGATGTGAACAACCACTGCAGTAATAAATCAGTTAAGACAGCACAGTATGTAATCATTCTCGCAGCTACAGTATAAATCCTGCAGTACTTATTAACTCCATTAAGACAAAGTGGGTATGTTGGATAGAACAATTTAAGCAAATCAGCACTATATACGAGAAAGTTGAACAATGTACTAATTCAGTTATACTTATAAACAGTTCCCAGACGGGCTTGGGTGAAACGTGCTAAAGGAAAACGAAAGTCTTGCAATTCCTCATTCATGAACAAAGGAAATAAAGATCTAAATAACAGTACTGTATACGAGAAAGTCGATCAATGTGCCAAAAAAAGAGTTATACTTAGAAACAATGCACGGACGGACTTTGTGAAAGGTGCTAAAGGAAAAAGAAAGTCGTGCAATTCTTCATTCATGAACAAAGGAAATAAAGATCTAACAAAATTCAATAAGATGGTAGGTTGGGGTAAAGACCGGCGTGAGTTAGAAACAGTGCACGGACGGACTCTGTGAAAGGTGCTAAAGGGAAAAGAAAGTCGTGCAATTCTTCATTCATGAACAAAGGAAATAAAGATGTAACAAAATTCAATAATATGATAGGTTGGGGTAAAGACCCGCGTGTGACAAGAACCGCATCTGGTTTTTGAGATAACTGGCATCGGTTTCGGAGTTGGCCACTAGATGGTAGGTGTGTCTTATTGTGGTTTTTGAGATGACTGGCATCGGTTTCGGAGTTGGCCACTAGATGGTAGGTCTGTCTTATTGTAACCCATTGTTTCATGAAAGTTCGACCCGGCAGGGCGCTCCGTAGGTGAGAAAATGAGGTAAGTTCGTTTTTTTTACTGGTAACTTTTCTGATGTTTTAATTGAACATTGTATTTTGCAGTTTTTTAAAAGAAGAACTACTACATTTAAGCTTCACTTTCGCGAGGAAATAGTTGTTCCAGTTGGTCCCCAAAATCAAAAATGGCGCATTTGTCACAAAATGGGGCAAATCTCCGCAGGTGTTTAGGGATAAATCTTTGTAGCTCAATAATGTGACAATTCTTGAATGATAACCCCCAAAAAAGATCTGTGCTTCCACGTCAACACCCAATAAAGACTGAACGGAGACAAGGAAAGCTTGCTACTGCGAAGAAAAGATGTGACAAAAAGAAAAGAGCTTGCTATAGAAACAAAACGACGTATGCTGCATTTCATTACATCACTGGCAGAAAGGAAAAAACAGCAGCTCTTCAGAGTCGATTCATACTTCTCACATCATGACAGTTGCTCAGTTATATATATACATGGACTTACTATTTGGTGAAGAAATATCCGAAGAACAAGAATAAGAGCCTGGGACTTCAAGGAAGAATCAGATTTCGCTCTCACTCACTCAGTCAGTGACTCCACTGAAGTAAAACTGCAGGTACTCACTCAGTTTCAAGTGCGTTTACGACGCAGTCATCCTTTTGTATCCATTTTAGCTCAAATGGGGCAAACCCAGATACTGGGTGGCTATAAGCCATTTTCTGAGGTAAAACCTTCAAAATGTTTTTATTGTAAATTTCTGTGTAACTAATGATCAGAGATGGAATTTGGATGGGCTATAGGTAACAATCCAATCTATGACTTCAATTTAAAACTGCGGTAAAATCTAGCCCCCATCACTGTTAGAAAAACTGAAAATTGCGGGGCTCTACCCCACCTTGCCTAAACCACATGTACATACATACTCTGCAAGCAGCTGTCAAGTACATAGTAGTAGGTGCTTACAAGGTGACAATACGAACTTTATCTCACTGAGTTGGCCGGCCTCGGTAGCCATGCGGTTCTAGGCGCTGTAGTCCGGAACCGCGCGACTGCTACGTTCGCAGGTTCGAATCCTGCCTCGGGCATGGATGTGTGTGAGGTCCTTAGGTTAGGTAGGTTTAAGTAGTTCTAAGTTCTAGGGGACTGATGACCTCAGATGTTAAGTCCCATAGTGCTCAAAGCCATTTGAACCATTTTTTTCACTGAGTTGATTCTATTGACAAGCCGTGTTGGGGTTGACAAGGACTTCTTTTTTTAAGCACACGTAGATAACAAACGCAACTCTTAACCGTTTTCGAGCAAATCTAGTTTGAACATTTTACGCGTGCTTAAATACTACGTATGGGCGATCATAACCAAGCGTTCCGCAGCAAGGTTGTACGCGTAGTTTCATAAACACGAGGTCTGTGGATCCAGTGTCATTTCGTATACTCTTTTTTTATTTCATCCCCACTTAATTCTAACAACAGAAATGCGTGGTATGTCGCGAAGTTGTTTGATGACAGAAGCACTTACTAATGCAACTCTTTTTTTTTTTTTTTTTTTTTTTTCGATAGACACGTTGAAAGAACCGTGCACATACAAAGATTCAACGTTCAGTACGAGTGTTGTATGTCGCAATAATTTTTGTTTTCCATGTTGCTATGTTCAGAACATTCTGATTCGTACAGTGCCCTGCAGGTTGCCCATTATAATTGCCACACATGTGGATATAACAATATAAATAAAATGACTATGCTGATCTGGTTTAATGTTCTTGTTTATCCATTTCTTTTCGATCTCATTACGAAATTATTTTCTCCTTTTTTCAGGATAAAGATTATGAATATAATAAATGAATCGAAATGAACCAATAGATGATGACAGTTTGCGCAGTCTTAATAATTGCGTGACAACAACAAAAAAAAAAAGAAATAAAAGCAGGGACATTCGATCGACGGACCTCGCTATAACCGCTAAACACGCTCGGCTGCGGACTTCTTCAGTACTAGCTAGCATCCAAAATACATAGATACGCGTAAAATTTTCGAACTCGATTTTATCTAAAACGGTTGAGAGTTGCGTCTTCCTGTTTACATATGTTGAAATCGTAGTCTTGCCCTACACATACTGTAAATATGAATGAAATCCGTGATGGTAAGTTTGTTCGGTCCCCTTGTTAGCACTGTACCTCGCGTCACGATTTCTTCCCGTTTAATCCCGTGTGGAGCGTCCGAAGTCTGACTGTTGAAATGCCTCTGATGCCAGTGATTAAATGTCGCTACGGGAGCGATACGACGATCTCTGGAGAATACCTCCAAAATCTTCATTTAATTCTGGCCAGTATCGCCTGTGGTCGAAATTCGAGGAATTGATTCAATAGACCTAATCTGTGACAAAAAAGTGTCATCTATCTTAAAGTCTTACACTCTATGTAAAACTGAAATTTTACTCTCGGAACTGACCCACAGCAAATGCTGGATTGCAGGTACCAATATTTTTGAAATAATTCTTTGATTTCTCCTTAACTGTTCGATCATTTGAAGTCAGTCCTTCATACTCTGTGTTGAAAAATAAATTTTGTGTTAACGGCGGCAGAATAACTTGTGACAACACAATTTGAATTACGTTGTATCGCATAAGTAACCTCAGACGCGTATTTATTTGCGTTACAAAAGCTGTATTGTAAATTCATCAAACCGCAGTTATAACTCTCAAAATTATTTGGAATTACATTCAATGCACTTTCAAATGTATCTTTCAAAACAACAATAGGATTATCATTCTAAACGTCAACATTACTCCTGTCACATTGTCTGCGTAAAAATTGTCTTCCCCTATCTCTTCGTCTTTCATTCCGACCTATGAGTGTTCTCCGCGGCATAGCCTAAAACAGTTTCCATACAAATAACGGAGCCGTAGCTATTCAAAATGACGAAACCGAAAGTTAGGAACATTTCAGATGTTGTGGTGAACACAAACTTAGTTTTGTTTACTCTTAGACGAAAGTAAGGAGAAAAAAGGACATTACTAAACAACGTTTGATGCCCTCAATGACTTCGTTACTACGTTTCGTTTTCCGCTGCCGACAACATTAATGACCTAGCATTTGCGGCATTGTAGCTGCACCATATGCGTGTGCTGCTGCAAATGAACCACCTGCAACATTTAAACAAGAAAGTCCCTAAAATGCGATTTCGCGAAACGTTGTTACTTTCGTGTCATTTCTACCATAGCATTTGATCGCTACGCAGGGCGGAAGTTGGTAGCACTTCAATTGTCGATATCCAGGTGTTGGAAATTTTAATGCGTGATGGAGAAGGTATCATCAGAATTATGAATACAGAACATCTACTACTATTTACCACTCTTAACAACTACGTAGATGCCGGATTTTTTCTTCGTGCACATTTATGGCGAAGCACTTTGCGAAATATGTAAGCTTCATTGGCCTGCTTGTATAACTAATATTGAAAACCAGTAATTCAATTTCGTCTTCACGTATTAATACCACTATGCTTGACGTCTGGCTTCTAGTGCCTGCAGATTCGGTTTTCTCAACTTTCCCATGACGCTCTCGCCCTCTTTTGCGTACGATCAGTGCAGCCTGTCAGACCTAAGTACTACAGGATCCTACACACTGGAGCAATATTCCGTTATAGACTGACAGTATTGTCTCAGTACTCCGCCAATGAACCGTTGACCGCCATCTCCCTTACCTACAGTTACGACTACGTGTCCATTCTATATCATTTCCCTACAAATTGTCACAGTCGCGTATTTGTATGAATTGATTAATTCCAATTCCAGTTCTGAATCGTTGATGTTGTAGTCGTGGAATACTCCTTCCCTTTCCGATCATTTGGTTTCCGTGCCTCAGAGTACAGAAACCGACCCATCATAACATCGCTTTGTTGCCCGTCTGTTTGCCATACTGTTAAGAACCCTTCATCTCTGGAACGGTAGATGTATCAAGTTCAAATTTATGACACATATTGAGATCTGTAGTCCCTTGGCGGTGTAAAAATTGTTAGCTTCTATGACATAGCAGTCAAAAGAACGGCGATTTATGTCACATGCACTGACGGGAAAAAAATCACACCTTTAAAATACAGAAAAGTTTTCATCTCACAGTTCTTTACTAAACATTAGGCGTTTCAAAATTTCATCGTCAGAGAGAAGCTCTGGAATGAAATTACACGATCTAACACTAAGTTAAAGAGTACATAAAAAGGGAAAAAATGCCCACTTTTATCGTATAATAGTTCTTTCGTTTCAAGATATTGCCACCAGTCTGGGATCACCTAAATGGTTCCGGTTTGTCATTTGTTACATGCTCGTCTATTGTAATTTGACTACATTTTGTGATCTTATGTATTTTATTTGTGACGACTGTGAACTTATTCCTTCACACTTGTATTTTACTTGTACTCATACCTGTTTTATGTTCATATTGTACCATACCAGCTATTGATTTCAATTGTATTCTGTTTTGACTATTGACTAAAGACTACCTCTGTAACGTTCTTTACGATGTTACCTAACGACGCATTTTTGATGCTGTTAGTATGAGTTTCTCTTCCATAAAAGTATCATGAATGTTTTTGTCAATTGTCTTCACGAAGTGCTGCAGTGTATAGAAGTTTGTAAAGTATACTCTTTGACTTACTTTGTATGGTGAATGCTAGCGCCACCTACTGGCCTATGTTTACCTCTTTGACAGTTCAATCGCCTCACTCATATGGCACTGGTTCTATACGAATACACGGCACTGTTTAAGTATGCCTGCATGATATGAGATTTGTATTGTATTCAGTCTATATGCTCACTTTCGTAAGGTTTGTACTGAAGTCTGATTTCTATGTAAGTACGATACTGTTTGAAATTATTGTATGTTTCAGTGCTTAGAGGCACGCTTACGTATATTTCCTATCATTAATTTCTTCTATCTGATGATGAAATTTTGAAACGCGTAACGCTTAATAAAAAACTGTGCCATCAAGACCTTTCTATATTTCAAGGTTGTGCCTAATCTGAATGGTCGCCTGCCTCTATTATAAGAGTATTTCTGCACCAAGTAACGGTAAAAAAAAACGCAACACCAAAAAATAACGTAGAGTAACGAAATTTCGAAAGTGCATTTGTCTACGTAACATATGCCAGTCATTAACGTTGATCTCAGGTTAATGTAAGCGCGAGATAAGCAGTTATAAACGTAACACATTAATAGCCGCATGCAAACGTACGTGCATTGTGTTGTTCATCCGTCGTATGTCAGTTTGTGGATTGGAGTTCCATGCTTGTTGCACTTAACTGGTCTATATAGAGACGGTTGTCCGATGATATCTCCTATGTGTTCGATTGGAGACACATGAGGTGATCGACCACACCAAGGCCACATGTCGACACTCTACAGAGCAGTGATTCCCAACCTGGAGGTAATTACCCCCTGGGGGGTAAAATTAATTTTTCTGAAGGGTTAAAACGTAACGGTCCAATGATGTTTCGGTCGCGAAGCTAAATAATCTTTAAAGATCATTTCTATTATCCCTATTTCGTATTACTGTAATACTGATTACATAAGTTACCAATAATTACAATTTGTTTTAAAATACTAGAGTTAACAAGGAACTTAGCGTGCCGGAGGTTATAAAACGGTTCAACTGGCTCTGAGCACTATGGGACTTAACATCTCAGGTCATCAGTCCCCTAGATCTTAGAACTACTTAAACCTAACTAACCTAAGGACATCACATACATCCATACCCGAGGCAGGATTCGAACCTGCGACCGTAGCGCTCGCGCGGCTCCAGACTGAAGCGACTAGAACCGCTCGGCCACCAGCGGCCGGCCCCGGAGGTTATACCTTGTCAAACGAATCAATGAACATTTTCCTCACACACTAAAACATACTGTGTTCTTTGTACTATACATCTCATATACATTAATATCTTATGAAAATGCGTTTTCAGAGTTGTTGGTGGTTCCCTAATAGACCAGAAATTGCTTCATTGTGCACTTCGCGACAGTGAAAGAACTAATTAGAACAATAGTAACTGCACTGAGGCATCAGCCATGGGATAGCGATATCCATGGCGGTACTACGGCGTACACAAGGCATACGAGGTGCGGCTCGAAAAAAACCGGACTGATGCTCGAAAAAACATTTATTTACAATTATTTACAATTTCATGTTATCTCCTTCAATGTACTTTCTTCCTCGGTCTCTACACCGCTCCATACGAATTTTCCACTGTTCATAGCAATGCTGCAGATCATTTTCGGTAAGTCCATACATTACTTCCGTCGCTTTTTCTTTTACTGCTTCAACAGTCTCAAATCTAGTTCCTTTCAAAGCTGACTTGACTTTAGGGAAAAGAAAAAAGTCACAGGGGGCCAAATCAGGTGAGTAGGGTGGATGATCTAAGATGGGAATGTTGTGTTTTGCCAAAAACGTCTTCACTGACAACGCACTGTGAGCTGGGGCATTGTCTTGGTGAAGGATCCATGACTTTTTTCTCCACAAATCGTTCCGTTTTCTCCGTACTCGCTCACGTAGGGTAGCCAGGACGCTAATGTAGTAATGCTGATTCACTGTTTGTCCCTCTGGTACCCAATCAATGCGCACAATCCCTTTGATGTCAAAAAAAAAACAATCATCATTGCCTTGAATTTCGATTTTGACATTCGTGCTTTTTTTGTCGTGGAGAACCAGGAGTTTTCCAATGCATCGATTGGCGTTTAGTTTCGGGATCGTAAGTAAAAAACCACGATTCATCGCAAGTAATAACATTTTGTAAGAAGGTGGGATCACTTTCAATGTTTTCCAGGATGTCAGAACAAATCATTCTTCGGCGTTCCTTCTGTTCAATTGTGAGACACTTTGGAACCATTTTTGAACACACTTTGTTCATGTTGAAACTTTCATGAAGAATCTGCCTAACACTTTCCTTGTCAACTCATGTTAACTCAGACACTGCTCTGATTGTTAAACGGCGATCTTGTCGAACAAGTTTACCGATTTTTTCAATGTTTGCATCAGTTTTTGCTGACAATGGTCTGCCAGTGCGAGTGTCATCACTGGTGTCTTCGCGGCCATCTTTAAATCGTTTAAACCACTCAAACACTTGTGTTCGCGATAAACAATCATCGCCGTACACTTGTTGTAACATTACAAACGTTTCACTTGCAGATTTTCCTAGTTTGAAACAAAATTTGATGTTAACACGCTGTTCTTTCTGTACACTCAACATTTTCCGACGCACAGACAAAACGTCAACTACTTAAAACAGACGCCACGAGCAGACTGAGTGCAGGAGGCAGATGAAACTCGAGCAGTAGGCGGAGCGAGAGTCACGTGACAGGCCACGCGACTTTCAGCCTTATTGCATTCGTTTTATTGTTTCACCAGTACTAGTCCGGTTTTTTTCTAGCCACACCTCGTAAAAGGGCAGTGCATAGGTGGAGCTGTCATTTGTGCTCAGGTGATTCATTATGACCGCACGACGGGAATAAACAAAATCTGGACGTAGAATCGTAGTTAGTGCCAGTCGCGAGGGACATTCCGTTTCCGAAATCGTCAGCAAATTCAATATTCCGAAGTCCACAGCGTCAAGAGTGTGTCGAGAACAGCAAATTTCAGGCATTGCCTCTCACCACGGCCAACGCAGTGACCGACGGCTTCACTTAGCGACCAAGAGACCAGGTGCTCGAGCAGAGTTGTCCGTGCTAATAGAGAAGCAACATTACGTGAAATAACCACAGAAACATATTCGTTAGGACAGTGCGGCGTAATTTGGCGTTAATGGGCTGTGACAGCAGACAACGACGCAAGTGCTTTTGCTAACAGCACGACATCGTCTGCAGCGCCTCTCCTCGGCTCGTGACCATAACGGTTGGACCGTAGACGAGCGAAAAACCGTGACCTGATCAAGCTCCGATTTCAGTTGATATGAGCTGATGGTAGGGTTGGAGTTTGGTGCAGACCCCACGAAGCCACGGACCCAAGTTGTCAACAAGGCACTGTGAAAGCTGGTGGTGGCTCCATAATAGTGTGGGATGTGTTTACATGGAATGAACTGCTTCCTCTGGTCCAACTGCACCGACCATTGACTGAAAATGATTATGTTCGGCAACTTGGAGATCATTTGCTGCCATTCATGAACTTCATGTTCCCAAACAAGAATGGAATATTTATGGATCACAATGCGCTATGTCACTGGGCCACAATCGTTCGCGATTGGTTTGAAGAACATTCGGGACAATTTGAGAGAATGATTTGGCCACCCAAATCGGCAGACATGAATCCCATCGAACATTTATGGGACATAATCGAGAGATCAGTCCGTGTGCAAAATCCTGCTCTACAAACGCTTTCGCAATTATGAACGACTGTAGGGGCAATATGACTCAATATTTGTCCTGGGAACATCCGACTTCCCCCCTGCGGGTCCGGGGGTTAGAATAGGCCCAAGGTATACCTGCCTGTCGTAAGAGGTGACTCGTTTCAGCCTTTTTGTGATGGTCCAATGTAGGGTTTGACCTCCATTTTTCAAAATTTTCCCGAAGAGCGAGCCAACTGGGGCAGGGCGCCTTAAATGGTGCGTAGTGTCCATCACGCACTGAGACCTCTCGCATCCTTCGTCGAGATGGATGTGCGCTTCCGCTCATTCTCCAGCTGTTGGGCGAGGTAAGCCTCCTGGGTGTGTTTTCCTCCATGCTCTGTGCAGTATCGCTTTCTGCGCTGTCGACGATAATGGACTCCTTAGCACGTTTGCACCTGATATCCAGCACGGTAGATAGTCGTCCGATGTGGTAGGGCCACATTGTACCCTGTAGGTTGTAGCGCCGTGACCACACAGGGGTTGCTCTGCTGATGCCTGCGCTATTAACTCCACATGTATGCCAAGGAGTAGATGCCTGTCGCCCTGTGGCATCGGGACCCCAGCAATGACCATCCTGCTAGCTGGCCTTTGCTGCAGCTGGGTGGCGCCCGTGGGGAGGGCCCCTGGTCGGAGTGGGTGGCATCAGGGCAGATAACAACCCAGGAAACGTAGCCAGTACGTCGTATGTACGAGAGTTGATGGGGAATCTTTCTTGTCAATGAAACCTCAGTTATTTGTGGAGCATTTAGAGGACAAGTTTGGGGAGGTGGAGGGCTTGTCCAAAATGCGGTCAGGTTCGGTCTTGATCAAAACAGCATCCTATGCTCAGTCACGGACACCATGGAAGGAACATCCAGCTTCTCGCAGCGCTACACGACCTCGTTCAAACTTATTGAGGTACTGATAATGATGTCTGTCGGAATGCTGCAGTCAGACATCCTGTTGCATGATAACGCCCACCCACAAATGCGAGTATCTGAGGGCTGGTGCTGTTCCGATAGGCTGCGTAAATCATCAGTCAATAGGAATTAAGCAACTCCTACGCTTTGTCTGGTACTTTGTGATACAGTTCTGTGTGTCTAGGAGTCGCTCGGGAACGGTCTGTCTCTGCAGTTCAATGTGGGACCAAGCCACACATATTTTTGTTACAATGTCGTTTCTTATATTGTAACTGTGAACCGACTACAGTTTTGAACATTTTAGTTAAGATCTGCTAATTTTGAGTAACTCAGTTTGGAAGTTCTTCGAGTGTGAACTTTCTTGTCGTACTTAAAACTCCGCATGGGGTGTTTCGTAAACATATTAGAACACTTGCGCGAGCACTTGTTTTTAAGAAGACCACTGGACTACTTGACGTAGCAGCTCGCAAACAGCTGTGGGTCAGTGACTGTAGGACGTGAAAATCATTCTGGTTGGACAGGTGAACTTCTGGTTGCTTTCAAGTGAAAAACTTGTTGTAAAACACTAACCAGTTTGCACCAGTGATAGTTCTGACAGTAAATACGGTCTTGACAGCTATTTACTACTTGTCCACTTGTTTTTGAGGTAATAAAGCCTAATTCATTGAACTTTAAATCTTTTCGCGGAAGTTATCTGGAGTTCCGAATGCCCTAAATCTTTAAGAACTTACAGATACTGCTCCCAAGCCTGAGTTATGCGACCTTTACTTGGTAGGGATATAGTCAAATTTTCTTCAACACTGTTTTTGTCGGCTCAACAAGTACCTACCACGGCAGGGTGAAGGGGATATGCAAAAAGCCTACAGAGGTAGGCGGACTTTGAATGTCGGAGATGCTAAAAACGAACACGCCTCGCCGCACCTCGTAACAAGAATGAATCTTATTTCTGTAATTTCCGACTTAATAAATATACCCGATATTTTCTCGTGATGTTTTTACTTAAGGCGAAGAGTGGGACTTTTCGGAAATCTTAAAGCTGTAAGGGACTTATGGACAGTTAATAATCTTCATGTTCATACAAACAGGTCTTAAATACTATAACAATATAGATACAGTGCTCTTGAATGACAAAGGTGTTCCTTTTATAAAAGACTAAACTCTGCCCGAACAGGCCATGAATGCCCATCGATACCGACCGGCCGCCGTGTCATCCTCAGCCCACAGACGTCACTGGATGCGGATTTGGAGGGGCATGTGGACAGCACACCGCTCTCCCTGCCGTATGTCAGATTACGAGACCGGTGCCGCTACTTCTCAATCAAATGGTTCAAATGGCTATAAGCACTATGGGACTTAACATCTGAGGTCATCAGTCCCCTAGACTTAGAACTACTTAAACCTATCTAACCAAAGGACATCAGACACTTCCATGCCCGAGGAAGGATTCGAACCTCCGAACGTAGCAGCCAAGTGGTTCCGGACTGAAGCGCCTAGAACCGCTCAGCCACAGCGGCCAGCTGCCTCTCAATAAAGTAGCTCCTCAGTTTGCCTCACAAGAGCAGCGTGCATCCCGATTGCCAACAGCGCTCACCCATCCAAGTGCTAGCCCCGCCCAAAAGCGCTTAATTTTGGTGATCTGACGGGAACCGGTGTTACCATTGCGTCAAGGCCATTGGCGTTTTCCTTTTATATAGGGTGATTTTGTCCACAGTGTACAAACTCTAGGGATTGATCAATGAAAGGATACGGAACAAAAAAGGTCTAATGAACGTATGTCGGAAATGCATGGTTTCCATGCTGTAGACTATTTATTCAATCATACATTGTTACAGAGACTGCGGTCTAATACGCGCTGTGCCATATGCCACAGTTATAGTATGCATGGTTTTCTCTTAGAGGGTGGTATTGTTCCTCATACGTCATGCCCTAGCCATTGGTAATGTTGCGCCCGATTCATTTCTCTTGCTGACCCATCTTGTAGTGGATGTGATACAGCATTGTACACAATGGTTCCGTATTAGCATCGAGAACTTTCCAACATGTTTACTAATGGAAAGGCAAACGCCTAAGGGCGGCGGGCAGCAACAGCAAGGTTGTATCAGGAGACCTATCCCCGCCGACAATAACTACAACATTCAATGTTTGCAACAGTGTCTCGCCATTTGTCTGAGAGAGAGTCGATTCAGGAAGCAGAAAATCATGAAGGACGTACCCGAAATGTTCAGACACCAGACTTTGAGGAAAGTGTGATTAACACTGCGGAAGGCGACCGCCACGTCAGTATCAGGCAGTTGGCCCGGTAGCGCAGGGTAAGCCAGACGATCGCGTGGAACATTCTCCATGGTAATTGTTACTACCCTTATCACTTACAGCGTTTGCAGACTTTCCACACTATGAGCAGTTTTGTCACTAGTTTCTTTACTAGGCAACCACGTTTCCGGTATTTGTGTCATCCATCATATATGCGGCCACCTTTACGCGGAATGGTATCTTCAACTTTCGTAACAGTCATCTGTGCGATAGTACGAGGGCGGTTCAGAAAGTAACCTCCGATTGGTCACAGTGCGGGTTGTGGGGGGAGTAGCGACGCCATCTGTGCGTTCACGCACTCAACAGGTCAGTCGGCATCAAGCCGTGGTCGAGTGAACGTCGTACCTGCGCTAGTTTAGTTTTTGTGGCAGTTTGAAATGTGTGCTGCAATAGAAAACCCCGCCAAATGTGAAGTGCGTGCTGTCATAATGTTTTTTACAGCCAAAGGATATTCTGCAGCAGCTATTCATCGTGAGCTTTGTGCCGTGTACGGACCAAGAGTTATGAGTGAAGGAGTTGTCCGTGAATGGGTACGTTTATTTAAAAGTGGACGAGAAAACGTTCATGATGAAGAGAGGAGTGGTAGACCGTCATTGGTGACTGACGAACTCGTTCAGACAGTTGATGCAAAAGTTCGTGAAAATCGACGTTTCTCAATGTCGGAGTTGTCTACTGGTTTTCCACAGATTTCTAAGACTCTCTTGTACGAGATAGTGACAGCAAGATTGGGTTACCGTAAGTTCTGTGCACGATGGGTGCCCAAAATTCTTACCGACCACCACAAAACTCAAAGAATGGCCTCTGCATTAGACTTTCTGTCACGTTATGAGGACGAAGGAGAACCATTGTTAAACAGAATCGTGACCGGTGACGAAACCTGGATTAAGTACGTGAACCCTGAGACAAAAGAACAATCAAAGATGTGGGCACATTCAAATTCGCCTACCAAACCAAGAAAAGCCTCGCAAGATTTTTCTGCCAGAAAAGTGATGGCAACGGTGTTTTGGGATGCCAAAGGGGTGTTGTTGGTTGAATTCATGGAACGTGGTACGACCATTAATCAAGACGTGTACTGTGAAACAATAAAAAAGTTACGACGGGCTATACAGAACAAACGCCGTGGTATGCTGACTTCCGGTATCGTTTTTTTGCACGATAACGCCCGTCCTCACTCTGCTCGCAGAACAACGGCCCTTCTTGAGTCCTTCAAGTGGGACGTTATCAACCATCCACCTTACAGCCCAGACCTGGCGCCAAGTGATTATCACCTCTTCATGCATTTGAAGAAATGGCTCGGGTCACAGCGGTTTGATGACGACGAAGAGCTCAAAGATGAGGTCACAGGCTGGCTCCAGGCACAAGCGGGTGATTTTTATGCAGAAGGAATTTCAAAGCTTGTGAAGAGATACGATAAGTGCCTCAATCGCTATGGAGACTATGTAGAAAAATAGTGCAAAGATGTAGTTGTAAGATGCATATATTAAAATATTTTTATTTAACTTGGTGTATTTTTTTAAATCAACCGGAGGTTACTTTCTGAACGGCCCTCGTATATAGAGATCCTAAGGTATGGTAAGAGCGAATCATCATCATCGGTGCAGCCAGATTGTGTGGACCGGGACGATTGGCGATCGTATTTTGGGACCAGTCTTCCTTCCACGTCGCCTCACAGGCCAGAACTATCGGCGTTTCTTGCCGGTGACTTTGCCTCCCCTGCTGGAAGAAGTGCCATTGATGATTCGAAGGACTATGTGGCTGCTACAAGATGGTGCTCCAAGCCATTTCACTGTTAACGTCCGGACGCATCTTAATCGTGCCTTCCCCAAGCGATGGATCCACTTGCACGGCCTGCTCGTTCACCGAATTTCAACCCCTGCGTTTTCTGGTTATAGGGCCGTCTAAAAAGTATCAATATGCATAGCTCATTCCAGATGTGTTGACAGTGGAGCAGCGTATTCATGCTGTCTTTGACACTGTTCGGGTGCAGCCTGGTAGATGTGAACGAGTGAGACACAACATGCTACGGAGCATACACGCGTGCGTTAAGGCACATGAAAAGCATTTTCAACACATACCGCCACTGTGGCTGCATGGTACAGAGCGTATTAGACCGCAGTCTCTGTAAAAATGTATGATTGAATAAATGGTCTTCAGCATGGAAACCATGCATTTTCGCACATAAGTTCATTAGACCTCTTTTGCTCCGTATCCTCTCATGAATCAATCCCTAGAGTTTGTACACGGTAGAAAAAATCACCCTGTATATCTCAGTAAGTGAATTATGAGTCATAAGCTGCAAAACAGAGCTTGTTGATTCGAGAGCATGGGCGGCTCTGTACAGTCCCTGCAAAGAATGGTTTTCCCCATCTCTAACCACTATGTAAGAGACGCCCAATGTGGAGACTTAACTACATCTACATCTACATACATACTCCGCAAGCCACCTGACGGTGTGTAGCGGAGGGTACCTTGAGTACCTCTATCGGTTCTCCCTTCTATTCCAGTCTCGTATTGTTCGTGGAAAGAAGGATTGTCGGTATGCCTCTGTGTGGGCTCTAATCTCTCTAATTTTATCCTCATGGTCTCTTCGCGAGATATACGTAGGAGGGAGCAATATACTGCTTGACTCCTCGGTGAAGGTATGTTCTCGAAACAAAAGCCCTTACCGAGCTACTGAGCGTCTCTCCTGCAGAGTCTTCCACTGGAGTTTATCTATCATCTCCGTAACGCTTTCGCGATTACTAAATGATCCTGTAACGAAGCGCGCTGCTCTCAGTTGGATCTACTCTATCTCTTCTATCAACCCTATCTGGTACGGATCCCACACTGGTGAGCAGTATTCAAGCAGTGGGCGAACAAGCGTAGTGTAACCTACTTCCTTTGTTTTCGGATTGCATTTCCTTAGGATTCTTCCAATGAATCTCAGTCTGGCATCTGCTTTACCGACGATCAGCTTTATACATTCCATTTTAAATCACTCCTAATGCCTACTCCCAGATAATTTATGGAATTAACTGCTTCCAGTTGCTGACCTGCTATATTGTAGCTAAATGATAAGGGATCTTTCTTTCTACGTATTCGCAGCACATTACACTTGTCTACATTGAGATTCAATTGCCATTCCCTGCACCATGCGTCAATTCGCTGCAGATCCTCCTACATTTCAGTACAATTTTCCATTGTTACAACCTCTCGATATACCACAGCATCATCCGCAAAAAGCCTCAGTGTACTTCCGATGTCATCCACAAGGTCATTTATGTATATTGTGAATAGCAACGGTCCTACGACACTCCCCTGCGGCACACCTGAAATCACTCTTACTTCGGAAGACTTCTCTCCATTGAGAATGACATGCTGCGTTCTGTCCTCTAGGAACTCTTCAATCCAATCACACAATTGGTCTAATAGTCCATATGCTCTTACTTTGTTCATTAAACGACTGTGGGAAACTGTATCGAACGCCTTGCGGAAGTCAAGAAACGCGGCATCTACCTGGGAACCCGTGTCTATGGCCCTCTGAGTCTCTCGGACGAATAGCGCGAGCTGGGTTTCACACGACCGTCTTTTTAGAAACCCATGCTGATTCCTACAGAGTAGATTTCTAGTCTCCAGAAAAGTCATTATACACGAACATAATACGTGTTCATAAATTCTACAACTGATCGACGTTAGAGATATAGGTCTGCACATCTGTTCGACGTCCCTTATGACTAAATCCAGCACAACTTAAAATGGCGCCTAACGTGGAGCCTTAACAAGAGTAATCAGCAAATGTGTCACAAGCAGGTCGGCTCGTGCTTAAGGAGTGTGGTTGTAGTGCAGCCTCAGCCGGCAGCACTTACTGGGCTGGGAATTCCAGCAGTCCGCATTGCCCGTCGCTTGCTGCCTGCCGATGAGGGTGAGGAGTAGCAGCGTCACTCTGCCGGAGTGCCCCCCCCCCCAGATTCTCCCCCCCCCCCCTGCACCCTGACCGCACTTTATGGCCAGCCTAGTTAGCAAGTTTACGAGCCACCTCTTCCGAAACATCTGTACGTGGAATCCGCACACCGAGATACCATCCACTCTCAACATCCCACACTTACTCCGTCCCCGTGGTTAGCAAATACTGGCGCAATGTCCTTTTATTCTCCTCATTCCCCCATACCTCCCTCCCCTTTCTATCCGGCTGCGTGTGTCCCATTCCAAAACCTTGGTTGAAATGCAGCCCTTACAGAAATAGCAACGAATGCAGTAACTCCAGAGATGAGCACAAAAGTGGTGGACGAGTTTGAGTATGGTCTGGATATTTCTGGTGCGTCCAGTAGAGACCACGTCGAACATCTCGAATCCTAAACGTAAATATAAAATAGTATCCCAGGGTAATGAGTGGATGTATGTTAAAGAGGTGCCTTTGTGAAACTAGATGCCTCTTTTCAAAAGTGTGATGGTTTTAATCTTCATTCACATAAGGTACTAATATCCCTGAACTCAGAACGGGACGGGAAAACAAGACCTGGAAGTGCAGGCCCACAATTGTAATCATTCTCAATGTCAATGAAATTGACCAATAGCCGTGTAACTTAACATGTTTTATTTTATTTTGAAGGTTATGAGTTTCAGCATTTCATTATGCCATCTTCAGACCCCATATGGCTGTATATCACATATCCGTTCATTTCGAGAGGTGGGTATGGGGCTTAAAGATGGTATAATGAAATGCTGAAACTGGTAGCGTTCAGAATAAAATAAAATAACATCTTAAGTTACACGGCTGTTGGTGAATTTCATTGACACTGACAATTACTTAACCAGCCGATGTCCCCTGTCCATAAAGGGCTAACACAGATTGTAATCATTTATCATTTACAAATTCATATTTATTTTTAATAAACAAAATACTTTCACAAATTCCATGAACAATACGTGCCAATTTAAATATGCTCTTGAATTCACCACTTAAAATTAACCGATACTTAAAATCAATGTCACCATACCGTAAATTAAAAAAAAATTGATATTTTTTTTAAAATCAGACTTTTTCAGTTCTTCAGTCCGTAAGTTTACAGTACGGTCAGATCCGCAATTATGGCAATCCAACACAATGGGAGACGGCTCCCAACACCAATAACGGCGGCGATTGCTCCAAGTCACACACTGACTCTCTCATCGCGAGGCTTCTTTCTAAAAGAGCTGACCGCCGCCAGGCAGCGTCGTACTCAAGGACGCAGCTCCTACTAACGCCTGTTTGGCGCGCAGGGCTTGTTTTGCTCGTCGCTACAGCAACGATAAGTCCAGAGATACTACACCACAATTACATCACCTATCGAGATGCCAGTGAATCAGAAAAAGAAACGAGCCAAAGATTCGAGTAGAACCGGCACGCTTCGTACACAGTTTAGTGAAATTGGATTCATATTTTTGAAAAAAATGTTCAAATGAGTGTGAAATCTTATGATACTTAACTGCTAAGGTCATCAGTCCCTAAGCTTACACACTACTTAAACTAAATTACCTTAAGGACAAACACACACATCCATGCCCGAGGGAGGACTCGAACCTCCGCCGGGACCAGCCGCACACTCCATGACTGCACCGCCATAGACCGCTCGGCTAATCCCGCGCGGCATATTTTTGAAGCATGCTGTACTTTTACGGCATGTCTGACCGCCAGTCTTACCAAGTTTGCTTAAAACTGCTGAACAATGTTTTACAACTCATCCTATCCTAATGGAATCTCCATCCTTAAATGTCATCAGAACTGTCGCTAAAAAGTCTATAAACCCCCAATCTATGTATTCGACACTAATATGGATCGTTTGCTTGCTATTTATATCGTATCCGTCTGGGGTCTTGCGGGCTGCCGCCCCGCCGGGTGGACGTGCTTAAACGGCACCGAGATATTGTCCTTGTACATGACCTGGGCTGTTTACCACAGAGTTACACGTTGCCTTCACGGCGTCCGGGAGCGCCATCCTCGGCGACAGGCAGCAGAGAGCACCGTTGGCAAGGCACTATTTTGCTGCGCCAGATCACTAGCCCTCGCCGCACCACGCGGCTATGCATCTGCGCCCGGCTATTTAGAATCGTGATAAGTCAGTTACGCCCTACACCTCACGTCGGCAGTACCAGAAGTTCCCTCCGGTGGCATCAACATTTCAGTCCCAGCGCTACACGTTGGCGGTACCAGCAGTTTCGTCTCAGCACACGACAGCGGCATACTCGGTCCGTCCTAGTCGGCACCAGCAGTACGTCAGCCGTCATACGCCGGAAGCAGTGGTCCAGTAACGTCCCATGTCTCCACGCCGACTATGGGGTTCATCGTGTAGGCACATCACAGACAACTTCACAGGAGAGACATTTCTGTTGTATGTAGTTGTTGGATATTATCATTGAGGCCGGCCGGTGTGGCCGTGCGGTTCTAGGCGCTTCAGTCTGGAACCGCGTGACCGCTACGGTCGCAGGTTAGATTCCTGCCTCGCGCATGGATGTGTGTGATGTCCTTAGGTTAGTTAGGTTTATGTAGTTCTAAGTTCTAGGGGACTAATGACCACAGATGTTAAGAAGTCCCATAGTGCTCAGAGCCATTTGAACCATTTTTTTATCATTGAGTTTTCTTTTGTTAATAAACACATTCTTCCAAAGCGTCTTCGATGACTCCTGGGTACGAGGATACATTTCACCTTTCCCTTTTCACATTTACACCTGTCTCCTAATGATGCAAGGGATATGTATTGTATCATGTAGAATGTAATTTTAATTGATAATAATTCTCTCGCTGCATTTAGTACACTTTATTCTGAGAAACGATATGATGCATTTCGGAAGAAAAGACTGATTCATCTAGTGAAGTTTATACGTAGTTCGATAAGAACAAATTTGCTGGAAAAGTAGCACTAGCTTCATTTCTTTGAAGCGTTTCTGTCCGCCTGCTTGATGACCACAGTGAAGAACAAAGTGCCGTAGCGTAGATCTGTATCTTGCCACTCTTATTCGTTGTGGTGTTACGGCAGAATTGATAATTTTTGTTTTCCATCGAAGAGCTGTCATTTGAAGACCATGTGTAGTCATGTTAGAACAAGTTTCAGACACGCACACACACTCACACACACACGCACGCACACACACACACACACACACACACACACACAAACACACACACACACACATATATATATATATATATATATATATATATATATATATATATATATATATATATATATGGTGGTCCATTGATCGTGACCGGGCCGAATATCTCACGAAATAAGCATCAAACAAAAAAACTACAAAGAACGAAACTTGTCTCGCTTGAAGGGGGAAACCAGATGGCGCTATGGTTCGCCCGATAGATGGCGCTGCCATAGGTCAACGGATATCAACTAAGTTTTTTTTTTAAATAGGAACCCCCCTTTTTTATTACATATTCGTGTAGTACGTAAAGAAATATGAATGGCCGGCCGATGTGGCCGTGCGGTTAAAGGCGCTTCAGTTTGGAACCGCGTGACCGCTACGGTCGCAGGTTCGAATCCTGCCTCGGGCATGGATGTGTGTGATGTCCTTAGGTTAGTTAGGTTTAATTAGTTCTAAGTTCTAGGCGACTGATGACCTCAGAAGGTAAGTCGCATAGTGCTCTGAGCCATTTGAACAATTTTTGAAATATGAATGTTTTAGTTGGACCACTTTTTTCGCTTTGTGATAGATGGCGCTGTAATAGTCACAAACATATGGCTCACAATTTTAGACGAACAGTTGGTAACAGGTAGGTTTTTTAAAATTAAAATACAGAACGTAGGTACGTTTGAACATTTTATATTGGTTGTTTCAATGTCATACATGTACATTTGTGAACTTATCATTTGTGAGCACGCATGCTGTTACAGCGTGATTACCTGTAAATAGCACGTTAATGCAATAAATGCTTAAAATTATGTCCGTCAACCTCAATGCATTTGGCAATACGTATAACGACATTCCTCTCAACACCGAGTAGTTCGCCTTCCGTAATGTTCGCACATGCATTGACAATGCGCTGACGCATGTTGTCAGGCGTTGTCGGTGGATCAGGATAGCAAATATCCAACTTTCCCCACAGAAAGAAATCCGGAGACGTCAGATCCCGTGAACGAGCGGGCCATCGTATGATGCTTCGACGACCAATCCACCTGTCATGAAATATGCTATTGAATACCGCTTCAACCGCGCGCGAGCCATGTGCCGGACATCCATCATGTTGGAAGTACATCGCCGTTCTGCCACGCAGTGAAACATCTTGCAGTAACATCGGTAGAACATTATCAGCATACATTGCACCATTTATATTGCCAGCGATAAAATGGGGGCCAATTATCCTTCCTCCCATAATGCCGCACCATACATTAACCCGCCAAGGTCGCTGATGTTCCACTTGTCGAAGCCATCGTGGAATTTCCGTTGCCCAGTAGTGCATATTATGCCGGTTTACGTTACCGCTGTTGGCGAATGACGCTTCGTCGCTAAATAGAACGTGTGCAAAAAATCTGCCATCGTCCCGTAATTTCTCATGTGCCCAGTGGCACAACTGTACGCGATGTTCACAGTCGTCGCCATGCAATTCCTGGTGCATAGAAATATGGTACGGGTGCAATCGACGTTGATGTAGCATTCTCAACATCGACGTTCTTAATATTCCCGATTCTCGCGCAATTTGTCTGCTACTGCTATGCGGATTAGCCGCGACAGCAGCTGAAACACCTACTTGGGCATCGTCATTTGTTGCAGGTCGTGGTTGACGTTTCACATGTGGCTGAACACTTCCTGTTTCCTTAAATAACGTAACTATCCGGCGACCGGCCGGACACTTGGATGATGTCGTCCAGGATACCGAGCAGGATACGTAGCACACGCCCATTTGGCATTTTGATCACAATAGCCATACATCAACACGATATCGACCTTTTCCGCAATTGGTAAACGGTCCACTTTAACACGGGTAATGTATCACGAAGCAAATACCGTCCGCAGTGGCGGAATATTACGTGATACCACGTACTTATACATTTGTGACTATTACAGCGCCATCTATCACAAAACGAAAAAAGTGGTCCAGCTAAAACATTCATATTTCTTTAGGTACTACAAGAATATGTAATAAAAAAGGGGGGTTCCTATTTAAAAAAAACTTAGTTGATATCCGTTTGACCTATGGCAGCTCCATCTAGCGGGCCAACCATAGCGCCATCTGGTTTCCCCCTTCAAGCTAGACGAGTTTCGTTCTTTGTAGTTTTTTCTTTTGATGCTTATTTCGTGAGATATTTGGCCCGATCACTATCAATGGACCACCCTGTATATTGCTGTCCATATATATTCGCTGCATAAATCCTGTTGTCACCGGTTTTGGAAATATATGTATCTTGAACATTGATCTGAAGCAGCTTAGTTATTACCGCGCTGTACTGATACGCCAATTTTGCAGCAGAGTACAATCTCTCATCGACAACAGTCTTCGTTGAAACTTTTCTTGAATAATGGGATTTCATTCTCCACGGACAGCTGGGCATTAACATAAAACATAGAGCCATTCATGCAAATGACAGATTTGCCCAACATATGTTCATGTTTCGCCTTACTGTTGAAAGTCGACGTTATCACATTGCCGATATAATTTATTTATTTACAAGTATTGGCACGTCACATTTAGAACTTCACTCACGGTGACACTTAGGCCTTTTCATTATTCACACTACTCTTCTTGACCACTTGCCTCACCACTGACACTCTGTACTCATCTTCCCTCTCTTCACTTTAACTCACTTTTAGTCCTGGTAGCAGCTACATCATTTCACAAATAATGATGTTCAGGTAGGCAGCCTACCAGCTAGTCTCCCCACTCATTATTTACAGGCTAAAATTCGGATCTCCCAAGTTCTCCTATTACACACACCACACACATCTGTTAACCAACAAGCAAACCCTGCGAAATTTGTCGTGTATCACGTCAAGATACGTCCTACATTTATCGTGCTTTTCGGTGCCGAAGCCACAAAAAGAGGCATTCCTTGACCAGTGTGGCTGCTTTGTATTGATCTATATGCATACTACCTTTGTTGCGCTATCATTATGATCTAATCAGCATACTGAGAGCTATTTACAGTAAAAAGAAATCAGTGGGAGACATACTACTGTCTGTCATGTACTCAGGCAGACCTCCATGATAAAAGCAGTTCACTAATTGCATTCGCGCAATACGCCGATATTACTTCACACTCGCATTCCTCACTTCGTAAAGCAGCGGCTGGAGATAGAAGGCTGATATTCACGGAACATGTATATCAGTATGTTCTGCAGAAATGATTAGCATTTTCGTCTCCTTGGTTCAGTATGTGTCCTGTTGCCTAGAAGCCACAAGGTGCGACTGACGTCCTGTGGTATAGTTCATCGCTGGTGGCTGGCAATGGGTACAGCATTGCACCCATCATTTCACCATACCCCAGACGTTTTCGACTGGCAACAAGTCTGATGATCAGGTAGGCCAGGACAAAAGGCATCCCGTGACACCAAGAAGGCACGTGTTGGTGCAACATGAGGTCGCGCATTGCATTGCTGAAAATGGCGTCTGTTGTATTGTGCAGAAACGGTATGGCTGCGGATCACAGGACGTCATTCAAGTAGGTCACACTGGTTACAGTGCACTGGAAATGCACCAGCTATGGTTTGTGGTTGTACCCAATAGCACCTCACACCGTAAGGTCTTGAGTTGGCGCTGTATGACTTATACGAATGCCGTCACTGTATTGCAGCTCCCCCTGTCTGTGGCGAGACAGATGCAGCCATCATTTTCCAACAAACAAAACATGGATTCTTCCTGAAACACTATCTGATGCCATGCCTGTCCCCAGTGACGTGGCCGAGCGGTTCTAGGCGCTTCAGTCTGGAACCGCGCGACCGCTAAGGTCGCAGGTTCGAATCCTGCCTCGGGCATTGATGTGTGTGATGTCCTTAGGTTAGTTAGGTTTAAGTAGTTCTACGTTCTAGGGGACTAATGACCACAGCAGTGAAGTCCCATAGTGCTCAGAGCCATTTGAACCATTTTGAACCCAGTGACGTCGTTCCATACACCATTGCCGTCTAGCATTTTTCTGCATATTCGCCAAAGGCAGGAGGAGAAGGAGACGACGCGCACGTAACCCTGCCGTAAAAAACGGCGAAGGACTGTCACACCTGACAGTGTACGAAGTGTTAAACCGTTCCAATGTTGCGCCGGATCCGAAGAGGACGCAGATCTGTCCTACAATGCCATTCGGATGAGGTATCGATCTTCTGGGAGGATGGTCTGGATGGTCCGACCTAACCCATGTCATCGTGTTCTAGAGTCTTCCGTGAACCATTCTGCATACACCCAGTGCACTGCCAAAACACTTTCTCCCACAAAAGCAACAATATCCCGGATGGATGTATCGCATTATCTCATGACAATAATACGCCCTCTTTCAAACTCACCTCACTGGTTTAGCGGTACCGTTCGCTCATACGTCTGCGAGGCATCCTGCACGTCTGTTCAAATCATACTGATCCACTACCTTCGGTATAAAGAGACGAGAGCCGCAGGCACATTTTACCGTTAGGTGGAGTAGCTCCTCGATATCGATTTGACCTTGAACCTGCGGCACGACATGGTTCAATTGTTAATCATTTCTGCAGAACGTACTAATGTACATGTCCTGTGAATATCAACGTCCTAGCCCTAGTCGTTTAAGGTGTTCCGTTTTTTCTGAACATGAGTGCAGTTTCCTCACCCTGTAAAACATATATCTAACACACGTAAAGTTTATTGGGCATAATTATAATTCACTATCTGAAGAACTACCGTTCCACTACTTTACTTTCTGTTATATACACTAGTGGCCATTGAAATAGCTACACCACGAAGATGAGGTGCTACAGACGCGAAATTTAACCGACAGGAAGAAAATGCTGTGATTTGCAAATGAATAGCTTTTCAGAGCATTCATGCAAGGTTGTCGCCGGTGACGACACCTACAACGTGCTGACATGAGGAAAGTTTCCAACCGATTTCTTATACACAAACAGCAGTTGACCGGCGTTGGCTGGTAAAACTTTGTTGTGATGCCTCGTAAAGGAGGAGAAATGCCTACCATCACGTTTACGGCTTTGATAAAGGTCGGATTGTAGCCTATCGCGATTGCGGTTTATCGTATCGCGACATTCCTGCTCGCGTTGGTCGAGATCCAATGACTGTTAGCAGAATATGGAATTGGTGGGTTCGGGAAGGTAATACGGAACGCCGTGCTGGATCCCAACGGCCTCGTATCACTAGCAGTTGAGATGACAGGCATCTTATCCACATGGCCGTTAACGGATCGTGCAGCCACGTCTCGATCCCTGAGTCAACAAACGGGGACATTTGCAAGACAACAACCATCTGCACGAACAGTTCGACGACGTTTGCAGCAGCATAGACTATCAGCTCGGAGACCATGGGTGCGGTTACCCTTGACGCTGCATCACAGACAGGAGCGCCTGCGATGGTGTACTCAACGTCGAACCTGGGTGCACGAATGGCAAAACGTCATTTTTTCGGATGAATTCAGGTTCTGTTTACAGCATCGTGATGGTCGCATCCGTGTTTGACAATATCGTGGTGAACGTACATTAGAAGCGTGTATTCGTCATCGCCATACTGGCGTATCACCCGGTGCGATGGTATGGGGTGCCATTGGTTACACGTCTCGGTCACATCTTGTCCACTTTGAACAGTGGACGTTACATTTCAGATGTGTTACGACCCTTGGCTCTATCCTTCATTCGATCCCTACAAAACCCTACATTTCAGCAGACTAAAGCACGACCGCATGTTGCAGGTCCTGATCTGGCCTTTGTGGATACAGAAAATGTTCGACTGCTGCCCTGGCCAGCACATTCTCCAGATCTCTCACCAATTGAAAACGTCTGGTCAATTGTGGCCGAGCAACTGGCTCGTCACAATACGCCAGTCACTACTCTTGATGAACTATGGTATAGTGTTGAAGCTGCGTGGGCAGCTGTACCTGTACGCGCGATCCAAGCTCTGTTTGACTCAATGCCTAGGCATATCAAGGCCGTTATTACGGCCAGAGGTGGTTGTTCTGGGTACTGATTTTTCAGGATCTATTGCGTGAAAATGTAAACACATGTCAGTTGTATTGTAATATATTTGTCCAATGAATATCCGTTTATCATCTGCATTTCTTCTTGGTGTAGCAATTTTAATGGCCAGAAGTGTATAAAGTGTTCACTAAAGTCCTGATAAGTCACATTAAAATGGTAGTGGAGACTGCACAGCTCATAGAACAAGCTGGATTCCGCAGTGGTTTCAGTTCAATCGACCATATAAACACACTGCGTGAGGTAATTAGTCGAGCCAATGAGTATGAAATGCCACTATGCATAGCCGTCATTGACTGTGAAATAGTCTTTGATTCTGTCAGCCACACGGCAGTGATACAAGCACTGGCCGAGCAAGGAGTCGAAACAAAATACACTCCTGGAAATTGAAATAAGAACACCGTGAATTCATTGTCCCAGGAAGGGGAAACTTTATTGATTCATTCCTGGGGTCAGATACATCACATGATCACACTGACAGAACCACAGGCACATAGACACAGGCAACAGAGCATGCACAATGTCGGCTCTAGTACAGTGTATATCCACCTTTCGCAGCAATGCAGGCTGCTATTCTCCCATGGCGACGATCGTAGAGATGCTGGATGTAGTCCTGTGGAACGGCTTGCCATGCCGTTTCCACCTGGCGCCTCAGCTGGACCAGCGTTCGTGCTGGACGTGCAGACCGCGTGGTCCTAGTTAACAGTAAGATGGAAATGCAGTCCGCTATAAAAGACTTAACAGATCTTTGTCAGGAAGCTGGACTTAAAATAAATCACACTGAAACCAAGGTTATGCATAATAAGTGGACAGCTGCAGGACAAGTAACACTGAACGGCAACATCCTAAACAATGTTACAGAATACGTTTATCTGGGGCAATTAATTGACCGGTTCTAGGCGCTCAGTCCGGAGCCGCGCGACTACTACGGTCGCAGGTTCGAATCCTGCCTCGGGCATGGATGTGTGTGATGTCCTTAGGTTGGTTAGGTTTAAGTAGTTCTATGTTCTAGGGGACTGATGACGACAGATGTTAAGTCCCATAGTGCTCAGAGCCATTTGAACCAATTAATTGACACAAAAGGGGATTTGAAACCTGAAATTTTTCGTCGAATTAAACTGGGTTGGAGGGTTTACGGAAGGAATGCAACAGTTTTCAAATCTAACATGCCAGTCTACTTAAAGAAGACAGTTTTTGATTAGTGTGTCCTACCGGTTTTAACGTACGGGTGTGAAACCTGGACTTCAAAATTAATTTTTCAAAAGGAAACGTAGCACTGCTCAGAGAGCTATGGAAACGTTAATGTTAGGTCTCACTAAGAAAGATCGACAGAGAATTGAAGACATTCGAGCAATAACAGGAGTAAAAGATATTATACAACGGGTTAAGACTCTAAAATGGTATTGGGCAGGACATATTGCACGATCGAAGGACGGAAGAAGGACAAAATCAGTTTTAGAGTAGAGTCCCAGAGAAAAACGAAGAACACCAGGGAGACCACCTGATCACTGGGATGAGGAACTGAGGAAAGTTGCGGGTTTCAACTGGCAGAATGCAGCAGCGGACAGAGATGCATGGAAAAAACTCTTATAAATGTATTTAATAACTTAAAGAGGCTACACCATGTATACCGGTAGATTGAATTAGCTGAACAATAAATAAATAAAATAAAATTATAAATTTAATGACTTCCATTGACAGGTTCTTCACAGCCAAGGAAGACGTGATTTTTGTCCTTTTCATCGCATTATGACCCATTATGGCGTCTCCATCACGTCTATTAGAAGAAAAATTTTCTCAACTTTCGTTTCTTAAATTTCAGTCTCGGTATATATATATATAGGAAATTGTCACGTACTATTTAGGCTAGGTTTTTGGCTGTATGTTTGTTTACCCGTGTGCTACGTCCGCTCGAAAATTTTTCTTTACTGACAACTTCTTATCTGCGTGTTAATCTTTTTATTAGGTACGGAGGATGCAGAGACATCAACGCAGCAACACTATAAACTCCATATGCTTTAATGTGTTTCGGTATTTCTAAAATTCAGTGGTATAATTAAGAGCCAAATCACAAAAATATAACTACATACTGAATACATCACAATAACTGGAATGAGGCACGAGCGAAAAGCCAGTGAATCCGGCCTGTTAAGGCAGATAATTCTTTAACGGCTCTATGCGTATCAGGAGAGCAATTCAGGAGTGAAAATTACAGACCGTGGGTGGTTGCAACTCAGTAATGCATTTAGAATTGCGGATAAATTAACAAGTTGAAGGCATGAATATCACTGCTCAGTAATCACAGAACTGCGCAAATCCGGAAGAAATAAAATTATACGCCGAAACTGGACATGTTCGCCGAAATGATCTCGCGTGAAGTTTAATTTCTCGCCCAGACGCGAACTTTAGCGTTTAATTCCCAAATGGAAGTTGTTAATTGCTTGCCTCGAGTGCAGAAAGGGGGGAAGCGACTTAATTCGTTTAGTAATTAGAGGCGCACTGATTGCGTGTCAGACATGATGCACTGCCGGCAAGAAAATGTTTCCGCACTGCTGCACTTTAAAATCGTTCCTAAATTAACACAGTCAGTTTCGCTTTCTTGGCATAGATAAATCGCATACAAGTTACGGGAGGCTGTCAGAAGCAAAAGAGATTCAGTGCATGTGAGGTCGCAGGACTAAGCTGTTCAAGAAAATTATCGCTTCCTATACAAAGAAAAAATTTGTGGTCAGGTCTTACGGGACCAAACTGCTGAGGTCATCGGTTCCTAAGCTTACACACTGCTTAATCTAACTTAAACTAACTTACACTAAGGACGACACACTCAACCAAGCTCGATGGAGGACTCGAACCTCCGACGCTGTACAATGGAATCGGCAACTTGAGACGTATGTGAACTCTGTGAAATCCTGCGACTGTTTCAAGCGACGAACGTGTCTGCAGCAATTTGCATCTCCAGCGGTATTTCGGTACCATCAGAGCTTCACACAATACATACGGGATAGCCGAACATAAACAGCAACACGTATTGCTGTAGCGACAAAAAGCATCACCCTGAGCCGTATTTAATGGGCAAGAAGAACTAACAAGATTTCACTTGTACAATTGTTGTTTTAGACTGTTTTAAACAACCTTCTTTTAAACAGTGGTATCATTCCTCATGACTCAGCACACAAACACATAAAAATAAAAACAAGAGAATTGCTGTTACTGATAAATCGGATATATGTACAGTATTTAACAATAATTTTCTGAGCATTGCTGATGAATTAAATAATTTTTTTTTTCTATAGGGAATCATATAACTCTCTTGACAAATGCCTTTCCGAGATTAATGTCTGAAATACTGCTCTGTGATACAGACAAGGGGGAGATTGAGTCAATAATTAAATCACTGAAGACTATAGACTCTCATTGATATGATGGAGTGCCTAGCAGAATATTAAATTACTGTGCTGCACATGTTAGCCCTGTATTTAGCCATATTTGTTATTTTTCCTTTAGGGATGGTCAGTTTTCGGAACGATTAAAATACTCAGTAGTAAAGCCGCTTTGTAAAAATTGAGAATGGGATAATGTAGACAATTTTAGACCTATTTCTATGCCGTCACTGTTTTCTAAAGTTATTGAAAAGGCTTTGTATGCAAAGATAATTGATCATTTTATATCACATGATTTGCTATTACAGTTTGGCTTCAGAAGTCGTTTAACAACTGAAAATACTATATTCTCTTTTCTCTGTGAGGTACTGGATGGCTTAAACAAAAGGTTTCGAACGCTGGGCATATTTTTTATTTAACTAAGGCCTTTGATTGTGTTGATCACAAAATATTGCTCCAGAAGTTCCCCCATTACAGAATACGGGGAGTAGCTCACAACTGGTTCACCTCTTAGTTTAGCAACAGACAGCAAAAGGTCATTATTCACAGAGTTGAGAATGGCTGTGATGTGGGGTAGTGTCAATTAGGGGGTGCCCCAGAGATCAGTGTTGGGGCGCTCCTGTTCCTTATTTATACAAATGATATCCCCTCTAATATTATGGGTAACTCTAAATTATTTCTGTTTGCTGATGACACTAGCTTGGTAATAAAGGATGTTGTGTGCTTCGTAGGCTCGGTTTCAGAAAGTGCATTTCATGACATAAGTTAATGGCGTCTACGCAAAATCACAGTAAGACTGTTTTTACAGTTTCTAACAATTCAACAAAACCTGACGTTTTAATTTCACAGAATGGGCATATGATTAGTGAAACTGCACAGCTCAAATTTCTAGGTGTTCAAATGGATAGTAAACTGTCGTGGAAAGGCCACGTTCAGGATCTTGTTCAAAGACTTAATACTGCCATTTTTACTATTCGAACGGTATCTGAAGTAAGTGATCGGTCGACACAAAAATTAGTCTACTTTGCTTATTTTCATTCGCTTATGTCGTATGGTATTATATTTTGGGGTAAATCTTCCCATTCTAAAAGGATATTTTTGGTTCAGAAACGGGTGGGTCGAGCAATAAGTGGTGTAAGTTCACGAAACTCTTGTCGACCCCTGTTCACGAGTCTTGGTATTTTGACATTGGCCTCTCAATATTTATATCTCTCACTGTCATTTCTTGTTAACAATGTTAGCTTATTCCCAAGAATAAGCAGCTTTCACTCAGTTAATACTGGACAGAAATCAAACCTGCATTTGGATATAGAACTTCCTTAACTCGTGTGCAGAAAAGTGTGCAATATACTCCTTGCACCCATTTTCAATTAGCTACTACAAGAATTCAAAAATCATAGCGGTAACCCATGAGCTTTCAAATCGAAACTGAAGAGTATCCTCATGGGTCTCCTTCTATTCTGTCGAGGAGTTCATGAAAAATTGAGCTGATTCTTCTTGCATTCTTGATTGCGTTTCCTTAAACTTATGGCTTGACTTTTCTTGGGTCAAAAACATTTTATTTTTATCTGTTATTACTTTAACTTTGTAAATTCATTTACTGACACGTTCCATGACCTTGTAGATTTGCTCCTTAATTTGGTCCTACGGAACTTGACGTGTAAATAAATAAATAGAACTAGAGATCACGAGATTCACAAGACTTTCCCCCTCCAGCTGGGATTAATCTAATAATATTTTAATTATGAGATTTCATGTTTGACTACTACGCAAAAAACTTGTTCTTTTTAATGACCGAACATGTTTCGGCAGCTTTGTGCCGTCATCAGTGGGTAGTTTTCTTTATTTCTGCAAAATAAAAGCATTTTTAAGTAATTTTTATACGAATATTAAGTTTAAAAACTGTCTATGCCTGCTGTTATTACTGCCTTATTTTTAGAACGTTAAGTTATGAAGTACCGTATTTACTTCATTATATAGCGCGCTATCTCCATCGGAATGATGTTTTTATGAGGTAAGAATAAAAATGTATACTCTGTTGATTGTTTTGAAACATATCTGCAAATTAAAAGGGAATACTTGTTTGCATAATAGACGGACCTGAGTTCCTGTAATTAACTCTTCAAAGTCGGCCACTGTTATAGCTTCAAACTAAAATTATGTTTATTAGAGTTCTAATTCATTAACCAATCTTAAAACATATTTTTTCTCACCTGATGTGATCTACATGGATCAAAAGTAATTAGAATAATAATATTTTTTCTTTCCTTTTCGTTTTGAGTTCTCTTGTGCCAATGTCTTCCTCTCAGGTTAAAACTTGCACACTACGTCCTTAATTATTTTTGCGGGGTATTCTACTTTCTGTCTGCCCCTACAACTTTTACACACAGTAGCTTCTTCTAGTACCATGAAAGTTATTCTCTGACGTCTTAACCTATGTCCTGTAATCCTGTCCTTTCTTCCTGTCATTATTCTCAGTTTTTTCCTTCCGTTTATAGTGAATTCATGTCGCAAAACATCATAGGTGCGAGAAACACTTGAATCTGTTAATGGTCGCGGGAGAAAATACGAAAATATACAACTTCTGTTACATAAAAAATCTCTAGAGGCTAGCACATACCAAAATTACTGCTTATCATCATTCACCTGAAGCATGTGAGTGCTGTTTGTGCTATTTTCATTCTAAAAACACGTTGGCTGCAGTTGTTCGCAGTTCAAACAGTTCACATCGAGGAGTACAGGGCGAGTCATACTTTTCCGAGTGTCTCCAGTCTTTCTTTGTGTAATTAGCAACGTAGTTATACAGGTTTTGAATGTCTGTAAAGTTTATTTCGTTTATAGTAATTCATCTTTCATACATGATTCAGAAACATCGCTTCTAAAGTGTGTGAAATAATGAAATTAACAGGAGATATTAAAATTGGAAGCGTGGAAGTAACAACGTTCCGGTATATAATCCAATGAAAACATTAATATATGACTCGCCGCGTTAATGTACTAAATTAGTTTCATAAATAAAATTTGTGCAATATGTCTAAGATGTCTTCGTGTACTTTACCAGTTATACCGCGATGTTTTGACAATGTGCTTCACATCTCCAGAGCGAACTAGGCTACAACGTCGTTATGTCGTTTGGGTTTGCTTAAAACGACATCTATAGGGGCAGCTGAATTACTTCGCATATTGATCTTTTAATTGGGTTAACTACCGAAAATATGTTACTTCCATTAATATCTCCTGTTAATTTCGTTGTTTCCGATGGTGAAATATCCTTTATAAGCCAAGTTTTCTGGACGATTGACGTCACCGTTAATTTCACAAAGAACTATTGGAGACTCTAGGATAACAATGGCAGAAGTAAGGTCTCTCTTGGTTCAAAAGTACTGTGTAACTCATGGCCAATGTTCACTCGTTTTTTTTTTTTTTTTTTTTTCGGTATGATTCCGTTTGCTAACAGTCGCCCAGAGCTTTAAGAGGTTACGTGGCAGTCTCCTGTCTGGATACCGTTCCTGAAACAGTCGTATTGCGGGTTGGCTAAAACGGATCGGTGCGGCCAGCTGAATCACCGTGTTTTCAGACTGTCAGCTGTTCCAGGGTACTGGTTGTATGTAATGGTTCATTAAACGGCTGTATATGATTGCTGAGTGTATAAAAATGTACTTGTTGCAAAACAGACGATTATTAGCCTCAAAGAGGAATGATTATTTCGAACAGCAGAAATTTACCACATCTGCAAGTATGCTTCAACAAAGCTGATGTGAAACACACAGATTGTTGTCATCTTACAGAAATATTTCGAGGAGTTGCCCATGATAGCTGTAATTTAAATTATAGACTTAATGTTACTGTGCCTGTTGCGTTTCGTCAGTCGTGAATTACAACGCTCAGTTTATAAATGTGAACAAGCGGAAGATACTGACCGTAATAAAATGGCGCAAATAAATGCGGGACTTATTTCTGTGACTGTGAAAATCATGGGAAAACACTTAATAATCCATCACAGTGGACATCATTATGATATGAAATTTCGGTGCCCAGATTCCTTCAAATTTCTAGGGTGCTCTCTAGAAAAATGTCTGTTGTCCTTGAAGCCTGATGAGTTGAAAAACAAGAAATAAAACTATTTCCGTGACAGTTTAATTTTACTGATAAGAAAGGCGTGTTTTCATATGAAAACGAAACTGATCAGTCACTTCTAATGGATGAACTGCTACCGCCGTTTAGAAGTGTCCCTATAGTGAGGGATGTTTCTTTTGTCGACAGCCTGTGCTAAGCTTGGTGGCTTGTCATGGTGGCGTACTGCTATGGGCGTGTTGCCCGCGCACATAATCGACGTGTGCGTCACTGGGACTGAGCCGCAAGGGAAAGTAGAAGATGAAGTTAGTCTGTGGACAGCCGAGAACGGGAAGCTTTCTCTGCAGCTGGTATGCCAAGGAGCTGAGTTCGGGACTCCACTAACAGTCGGCGCGGATACAGACAAGCCAGTGGGGAGCTGGTGTCTCTTCCAGGGCGAGAGGACAGCGATTTCAGAGGAGACACACAGGGGCTTCCACATTAAAAAAGGACCATCACCAGCGTGCTTTAGTAACCAGTTGATTAATGCAGTGTAGTTAACTGTGACGAGTACAGTCTGTGCATTTTGTGTGACGAACTGACAGTAATACTCCACACCGAATGTCTGTGGGTGCAGCGCGGCGTGTTGTGGCTATTTCGTGGGCACGCTGGGTGTGCAGTTGCTTTCCCTAAATGAAAACCAAATTTATCTTGCTAACTTTACACGGTGAGTGTCCCTGATTTTTTATATGCCATGCAGAAAACTATTTTGTTATTATTCCTGTGTGAGCACGATTGCGTACTTGTCACAGTACAGAAATTTAGTTTATTATTGTCAAGTTTGTTGACATTGTCAACCTGCGGATACTCAAGCTGCTGTAAATCTTTTTATTTATGTTAGAGATTTAAAACTGATGATGTCAAGATCGCACGTGATATCTTCTCTATTTGGGTAGATTACTGGTTTCGGTTTGTAATCTGACCACCTTCAGACCTAAGAGATAAAACATTTTTTTGTTTCATTTTAGCAACATACAGCAGCTTACAGAAGCGCATATAATATTGTAGCGGAGTTTAAGAGTATATACACGAATGAATTACGCGATGCACGCCAAAAAACAGTCTTGATTAGTGTCGGTGCCATTACAGAATCACAGATCGTTAAAATCTTTCTTAAATTGACAACACCCCTACAAGACGATTAAAAATAGCTTTTCATCGTTCGTGACTAATTTAACTGACCGATGGGCATAAGAGTGAAAATATACATTAATACAGAGAATAGACAGTGACAACAAAATAATGTTTGCATAACGAACTACCCACTAAAATGACTAAATGTAAAAGATCCGTCTTACCAAAGACTTAGAACTTAGTAACTGACATAATCATTATTTACATTATTTCTTAACACAGATCATCATTTATATGTTGCTGTCATATCGTACATGTGAACAGTATGGCAGCTGATACTCAACACAATGTATAAGAACCCAACATTCGGCATATATATAGTATATACATGTGTGGCCGGTACTGTGGAGAAATTAAGACTGATGGCCACTAAACTTTAACACATTGCTTGAGTCGAAGACCGCTAGGTGGCGTTAGCAGCTGGCTATATAACTTACATAATATCTACGTGTTCTAATAACAATTTACGTAAGAAGAAGTACATGTAATAAAAATTAAATAGTTGACATCAATGTAACTAGCCTTTCATTTAAGCCAACAGAATTTTAACGATAATAACTACCATGATAGCAATCTTCTGACTTTATATAAAGCAAGCGGTGCAATTTTATGGAAGATTTTATCGTATTAATATTTTATAACCACTGTCTCAAAATATATATTTTATTTTTAATACATGTCTATACAAAGAGCCAAATTATAACAAACATCGCCAACACTATGGGCCACAAGTGAGGTGGAACTAAGGTCAGACAGTTTTCCGTCATTGCGACGGTAATGGAAATAACAACAGATTATACAAATATTAAACTGAAAAGGATATAAAATATGTGAAAACGCACGTGATGAAAGAAGGGCATTTTTTAAAAATATTGTGCAACATTCCTTAATAACAAACCATGGAATAAATAGCTTGATTCATATGCAACATTATAAATCATAGAGGAGGTCGAAAGAATTTTAGGCAATTTTTATGTTTTAGCGACGGTACTAGGTAACAACGGATTCAGTTTATTAAAATGAAAAAGTAAAAAGTATATGACAATATAAGTAATATAAAATATTATAAAAGAAGAAAATAATAATAACTGCATTTATCTCTGTGGCTAGATGCTTATCAGGTGTATACATATAAGTGCAATACTTAGGTTCTTGGACTATATCATAGTCTTATACATTCGATGTACTGTTGCTCGACATCCACTTAGAGAAATACATATATTTGTAACATATTTTGTACCATACTCTGTCACAAGGTTGGCATTCGCGATTATGAAGATTTTTCTCATAAGAGTGGACCCTTTTGTGGTATGTATTCCGTAATTAATTCTTGTATATCCTCTTGAACGCTGCTACAATATTATGTGCAATTCTGTAAGCTGTTGTATGTTGCAAACATAAAACAATATTTTATTCTTAGATTTGTAGGTGGCTAGACTGTTACCCGAAACTAATAATCAATCCAAATAAAGGAGATTTCATGTGCGATCTCCATTTCATCGGTTTTCAATCTCTAATATAAATATAAATAATATTATTATTATTATTGTTATCCTGAGAGAGTGAATGATTTTGTACATTCCATTGTACTGAAAATGGTAGATGCTAATTTGTGAACGTAGTACTGCAGTGACTTGACAGTAGCGTTATCCTGGTGAGAAAGTTGGTGGTGGGAGTGCTCCTAAACCTTCATTTAGTGTTAATGTAACTAAGCCCCAATTAAGCCAGGGAGTTGTCTCTGGGTTTTACTTTTTTTTTACTTGCTCTACGTGACTATTTGTTGAAGTTATTTTCATCAGCCATTTTTGTACAAGACACTAGTATACTTTAGCATGCAATGTAACGGTTAGCTTGGCATGAACAACACAGAAGGAATATTAACCGTTTTTGCAACAACTGATTCTCAATAACACTTACTACCTGTATGATGAAGCAGCAAAGTAATGATCATTACAAGTAAAAGATTTACTTATGGTGGAGCACTACTAACTTGGACATGAGATACTTTAATTAGTTGAATAACTGCAAAGTACTGTCACTGAAATGGTTTTCAGGCAATAACATGATTTTTACTGATTATTATTTGTATTCTCAACGGGCATTCACTTCCTTACAATATTTCACTCAAATGGGACGTGTGGTATCAGGATCTAGTATAGAGTAGTTGAAGCCAGTTGCTTTTTAAAACGCGTAAACATTAAACAAATGGCATGTACACTTTACTAATGCTGGAGTTGTAATATGAAATTTGAATATGGCTTAACAGTTAGCATGGAGACCCAGAAACTAATCTATCAGTAGATTCAGACCAAGACAGAACATTTTAGTCACAATACAATATGAAAAACATTATTAACTACATATACACGAAATTATAAACAGTGATACTTCCAAACCTGCGTAACAGTTAATACTTAAGCTGGCCTTTCAAGTCAACTAACTAGTAACTATTACGAATCATCAGTTTTTGCAGATAACTGTAATATTGTACTGAGATTAAGCTAAATATTTTAAATCTGTTTTCCTTGGCAACTATTCTTTAGTCAAACCTTAACTATCCCTTTATGAAAAATACTTGGAGTACTTTTATTTATGAAGGTAATTACTTTTCAGTTATTTGTAAATTGAAGGAGAAGAAATAAAAGGAAAGGATTACTAATGTAAGCTGCATCGGGACATTATGTGGGATCATCGGCGACGAGTGAAAATGTGTGCCAGACCGTGATTCGAACCAAGGATCTCCTGATTAATAAGCTGTTGTGTTGACCATTGTGCCATCTAGGAGACCGTTGTCGGAACTACACGGACTGCCTTAGCCGTCTCACGACCGACCCACATTCCCATCCAGCGCCACCTATCTGCAGTCCCTCTCCATTTCATCCTTTGCTACTCTGAGCTTCCCGCAGGAGGTCGGACGTACTTGTATATCCGCACTGAAGAATGTGGATCCACTGCCCGTCTAGGTGAATCAGTTATATGAATACGTTATGTCTGCATTAAATAACGCATATTGCTAGTAAGTAGGAGAACCCGGGTTCGAATCCCGGTCCGCCACACATTTCCATTCGTCGCCGCTGATTCCGGGAAACGTCCCGATGCAGTTGACACCAGTAATCCCATCCCTTTCCTTTCTCCCGCCCTCTACCTTCAATTTACATGTAACGTATCACAGCTACAGATTCTGCGCGGTGTCTGTTCTTTCGGACATGTCGTATAATTGATTCGCCTAGATGGGCACTGGATCCACCTTCTTCAGTGCGGATGCACAAGTACGCCCGACCTTCTGCGGGAATCTCAGAGTAGCGAACATGGAGGAAATTGACAGGGACTGCGGATAGGTGGGTCTCGGTGAGAATGTGGGCCGGCCGTGAGGCGGGCTAAGGCAGTCCGCGTAGTTCCGACGACGGTCACCTAGGTGGCACAATGGTTAACGCAATAGCCTATTAGTCAGGAGGTCCTGGGTTCGAATCCCGGACTGGCACACATTTTCACTCGTCGCTGCTGATTTCGTGTACTGTCCCGATGCAGCTGACATTAGTAATCCTTTCCTTTTCTTTCTCCTCCACCTTCAGTTTACACATAATACATCACAGCTATGAATTCCGAGTGGTGTCTGTCCTTACAGACACGTCCGAAAGAACAGACACCACACATTTATATACCTTTTCAGCTAAATAAAATAGGATAGTCAGATTATTGTAGCACTTGAAACAGGACCCTGTCGAGGTGAATGAGCAAAGATAAAATACCGTTGCCCAACACAAAGTTTAAAGAACATATACTTATTACCGATTAAAAAACACGTAACTGGTCCATGAAGCTACTGAGGACTCAACGGATTCTTTGTAATGAAGCTGGCAGTAGTGTCGATCTCCTGTGGCTATTCTACAAAGGTGGCAAAAATATCCACAGCTCTTGCTGTGTAACAAGCTCTGAAAATTTTCTCCTTGTAGACGTACATCCGCACTGCAGAGTTAACCAATGTATGCCATGAATAATGAGCGAATTTCTTCAACATCCGATACTATACAAAATAATCTTGGTGCTCTTCTTACCTCGTTTAGTCCACAAAATGCGAACACTTTGCGTGCTAGCCGACTGACTGACGAAGGAACCCTGCACTCCGACCGCCAGATCTACCTTTTCTATTCTCGACTCGTCAGTTTCGTTGCGGAGAGATTTCCCTCGAAGTTTTACACTACTGGCCATTAAAATTGCTACACCAAGAAGAAATGCAGATGATAAACGGGTATTCATTGGACAAATATATTATACTAGAACTGACATGTGATTACATTTTCACGCAATTTGGGTGCATAGATCCTGAGAAATCAGTACCCAGAACAACCACCTCTGGCCGTAACGCGGTAGCGTTCTCGCTTCCCACGCCCGGGTTCCCAGGTTCGATTCCCGGCGGGGTCAGGGATTTTCTCTGCCTCGTGATGGCTGGGTGTTGTGTGCTGTCCTTAGGTTAGTTAGGTTTAAGTAGTTCTAAGTTCTAGGGGACTGATGACCATAGATGTTAAGTCCCATAGTGCTCAGAGCCATTTGAACCATTTTTTTCTGGCCGTAACAACGGCCTTGATACACCTGGGCATTGAGTCAAACAGAGCTTGGATGGCGTGTACAGGTACAGCTGCCCATGCACCTTCAACACGATACCACAGTTCATCAAGAGTAGTGACTGGCGTATTGTGATGAGCCAGTTACTCGGCCACCATTGACCAGACGTTTTCAATTGGTGAGAGATCTGGAGAATGTACTGGCCAGGGCAGCAGTCGAACATTTCCTGTATCCAGAAAGGCTCATACAGGACCTGCAACATGTGGTCGTGCATTATCCCACTGACATGGAGGGATTCGCAGGGATCGAATGAAGGGTAGAGCCACGGGTCGTAACACATCTGAAATGTAACGTCCATTGTTCAAAGTGCCGTCAATGCGAACAAGATGTGAGCGAGATGTGTAATCAATTGCACCGCATACCATCACGCAAGGTTATACGCCAGTATGTCGATGACGAATACACGCTTCCAATGCGCGTTCACCGCGATGTCGCCAAACACGGATACGACCATCATGATGCTGTAAACAGAACCTGGGTTCATCCAAAAAAATGACGTTTTGTCATTCGTGCACCCAGGTTCGTCGTTGAGTACACCATTGCAGGCTCTCCTGTCTGTGATGCAGCGTCAAGGGTAGCCGCAGCCATGGTCTCCGAGCTGCTGCCAACGCCGTCGAACCGTTCGTGCAGATGGTTGTTGTCTTCCAAACGCCCCCATCTGTTGACTCAGGGATTGAGACGTGGCTGCACGATCCGTTACAGCCATGCGGATAAGATGCCTGTCATCTCGACTGCTAGTGATACGAGGTCGTTGGGATCCAGCACGGCGTTCCGTATTACCCTCCTGAACCCACCGATTCCACATTCTGCTAACAGTCATTGAATTTCGACCGACGCGAGCAGCATGGCGCAATACGGTAAACCGCAATCGCGATAGGCTACAATCCGACCTTCATCAAAGTCGGAAACGTGATGGTACGCATTTCTCCTCCTTACACGTGGCATCACAACAACGTTTCACCAGGCAACGCCGGTCAACTGCTGTTTGTGTATGAGAGATCGGTTGGAAATTTTCCTCATGTCAGCACGTTGTAGGTGTCGCCACCGGCGCCAACCTTCTGTGAATGCTCTAAAAAGCCAATCATTTGCATATCACAGCATCTTCGCCCTGTTGGTTAAATTTCGCGTCTGTAGCACGTCATCTTCGTGGTGTAGCAATTTTAATGGCCAGTAGTGTACACGATTATAGACCTCCTTTCCCTACGCATGAACCAGTATTACAAGCAAAGTTTTAACATTTCCATTCTTTTACAGAACATTATTTACATCCATAGATTAATTACGTTGACGCAAATTAACATAAACAATGAATAAAACGTTCGCGTCGCTTTTAAACCAAAGAGCTTCGTGTACAGATGTCACATTAAGTAAAAACAGACAAAGAAGTTAGAAAAGACTCCTAAGATAATATCGATAATAATGTCACAGGTTAAATCTTGCTTTTCCTTCTTTTATAATGTATCCCCAATGTTATTCTGTCTGTATATTGAGCAAGTAGTAAAGGAAACAAAACAAAAATTCGGAGTAGGAATTAAATCCGTGGAGAAGAAATAAAAACTTTGAGGTTCGCCGATGACATTGTAATTCTATCAGAGACAGCAAAGGACCTGGAAGAGCAGCTGAACGGAATGGACAGTGTCTTCAAAGGAGGATATAAGATGAACATTAACAAAAGCAAAACGAGGACATTGGAATGTAGTCGAATTAAGTCGGGTATGCTGAGCGAATTAGATTAGGAAATGAGACACTTAAAGTAGTAGATGAGTTTTGCTATTTGGGGGGCAAAATAACTGTTAATGGTCGAAGGAGAGAGGGTATAAAATGTAGACTGGCTACGGCGAGGAAAGAGTTTCTGAAGAAGAGAAATTTGTTAACATCGAGTATAGATTTAAGTGTGAGGAAGTCGTTTCTAAAAGTATTTGTATGGAGTGTAGCCATGTATGGAAGTGAAACATGGACGATAAATAGTTTGGACAAGAATAGAATAGAAGCTTTCGAAATGTGATGCTACTGAAGATTGCTGAAGATTATATGGGTAGATCACATAATTAATTAGGAGGTATTGAATAGAATTGGGGAGAAGAGAAATTTGTGGCCCAACTTGACTAGAAGAAGGGATCGGTTGGTAGGACATATTGTGAGGCATCAAGGGATCACCAATGTAGTGTTGGAGGGTAGCGTGGAGGGTAAAAATCGTAGAGGGAGACCAAGAGGTGAATACAAGAAGCAGATTCAGAAGGATGTAGGTTGCAGTAGGTACTGGGAGATGAAGAAGCTTGCACAGGATAGAGGAGCATGGAGAGCTGCATCAAACCAGTTTCTGGACTGAAGACCACAACAACAACATGATGCACGCATTGTCTTAATACGAAAAATCGTTACATATTGTCGCCTATTTTTTACGTACCTTCTTTTCCGATGAGTACTCTGTCCTGCTAAACTATATCTTACTTGATATAAAGTTTTATACTGCTCATGTTGCTTCACTTGGCAATAGCGATAATCATATACAGAATTACTATTCAGATGTATTGTTCCTTCTCGCACCACTGCACAGATGTGTGACATAGTTGTTGTGTCAATGATGTTCAGAAACAGCTGTAATCGTTGCAACTGAGCGAAACTTCTGGGCCCGATCAAAATGCTAACGGATTCTGTACAAAGCTTATGGCGGAGTAAGCCTATCTTTTTATCGTAATATACCGCAGATCCCTCAAACAAAAATCCGTGCCCAATCGTTCGAAGAAAGCACAGGTCATAGCCATCTACAACAAGGGCATCAGAAGCGAACAGCTAAACTAGCGTCCAGTGTCCCTGAGGTCCATTTGTTGTAGAATCTTAGAACATATTTTCATCTCAAACGTAGTGAGGTATTTCAACTGATGAGAACCGCAAATGGTTTATTGACCATGACTAGTTCCATGAGTTCTTTTCATTAGCAGGCTGGCCACTGTTCCTGAGAACACTAACTGCACGTCCCCATTTCACGTCCTGCTGTTGTTGCTCTGGTTATTTTATTAATGACACTGAATACTTTATGACGCCAATTTTGTGCAGGAGGGTAGGGGACTTCTACAGGGTGCGGCAGCGTTCATTGTTGGATATTAAAAACACACCATCAGGCAGTAACTGTAATTCATTTATTACCTCTGACGCCAATTAATAGTTAAGGGTATGCCATTTACTAATATGTAGGTCATTGTCCATTGCGTGGATTACTTTTTGAATGTGACTCGTTTCAAATGATGCCCCCTCTGCACAACACAATCATCTAGGAGGCTTTGGAAGCTTTCCATAACTCGGCGTAACGTATTCCCTGGGACATTGCCGACGGCAGTTCTGATGTAATCTTTCAACTCAATAATGGCGGCACAACGTGTTCGGAACACTTCTTGTTTCAGGTAGCCCCAAAGAAAAAAGTCTTCACATGAAAGGTCAGGTGAGCGAGGCGGCCAGGAAATGTCACCAAAACGGGAAATTGCCGGGAAATGTCTGTCGCAAGAAATTCATGCAAATTCTGGCTGTATGCGAGGTCGCTCCGTCTTGTTGAAACCATAATTGTTCCAGATCCACATCGACCATACCTAATTGGGGAAGAACGAAGCCTTGCAGCATCCTTAGGTAGCGTTGACTGGTGACAAATACAGCCACACCGTTGTCATCCTCAAAGAAGGAAGTGCCAGTAATCTGAAAGGAAGCAGCTCCACACGTGGCACGAGAACTATGCAAGGGCTTGATGTGCAGTTCATGCGGCTTTACATCATTCCAATAACGCATATTCTGTTTATTCACTGAACCACATAACTCGAAATGAGCTTCATCTGACATCAGGGTGGTGTGCAACATTTGTGGATTTTGGCGAAGGAGATCACGCATGGTTAAGCAGAATGTTTCGAGAGAAACCCAATCGCGAGGCCTAATTTCCTGAACAATCAGCAAATATATGGGTGAAAATGTAGATCTTCGTGCAATATTCTCCTGAATGAGCGATCGGACATATGCACAGTTTGCGCATGATGACGAGCAGATCTTTCTGGGCTACGCAATAGTGCAGCACGAACATTTTCCAGGGCTTCTGGTGTCCGCACAGTTTTCTTCACTTCTTCCCGGTTGGCCATTTGCAAACAGAACCTGTTGTTCGAAATACATGTACCCATCTCACAATGGTCCGTCCATCTGGAACTTTCCCATGACGTCCCAAGTTTGAATGTTGCCGAAATAGACGCCGGGTAGCATTAACAGAGTCGTTATTCTTGAAATAACTTTCAACAGCAAAGGCAGGATGGTGTGCACGCCACCACACCATATCATTGTCACACTCGAAATGGCAGCTCATTAGTACACGAATGCGGCACGAGCTGGCGCGCATTCCTGCAGTACGTCATGGTACTACGCAAGTCAAATTACGCTATGAACGCCGCCGCACCCTGTATTATTTACCTTTGCAGAGATTTGAAGGACATTACATATTGAAAGCTCAACTGTTTGTCACATGAAGATGGGACTATAATTATATGACTGTGTGTGATTTCCCTAAATCACTCCAGGTATATGCCGGGATAGTTCCTGTGAAAGGGCACGGCCGACTTCCTTCCCCATCCTTCCCTAATCCGATGAGACCGATGATCACGCTGTCTGGTCTCCTTCCCCAACCAACCATATGACTGTGTGGTGTCTGTTCTTTTGGACATGTACAAAAGAACAGACTCCACGCATTTATGTAATTGATTCGCCTCGAAGGGTAATGAGTTCGCAGCCTTCATTGTGGAGGTATATTTACACACGACCTCCAGTGGGAATCTAAAATTAGCGAGCCTTCAGAACATGGACGGTGACCGCGCATAGGTGGCGCTGGATGGGAATGTAGAGCGACCAGGGAGCGTCCTGAGATAAACACTGTGTCCGGATGGCGCATTGACTATCTCAACTGTCTGGTAAGCAGGAGATCCCAAGTTTGAGTCCCAGTCCATCGCACATTTTCGCTCATCGGCGCTGATTCAGTATAAAGTCCCAAAGCAGCTGATGTTCTGGGTTCTTTTCTTTTCTCCCCCTCCACCTTCAGTTTACATAATATGTGGTTATAATGTCATCAAACTAATCGTGATTAATTATTAGGATGCACTTGTTGCGCTTTTTATCAGCTGAAGTGTTATCGCAATTGTGGTTGGCCCTCCTCCCTAGTGATTTGTAATAACAGAACAGAATGACCTCCTTCACGCCAAACTGCTTGGATTCCAAAAACGCCGGCCGCTGTGTCCAAGCGGCTCTAGGCGCTTCAGTCCGGAGCCACGCGGCTGCTACAGTCGCAGGTTCGAATCCTGCCTCGGGCATGGATGTGTGTGATGTCCTTAGGTTAGTTAGATTGAAGTAGTTCTAAGTCTAGGGGACTGATGACCTCAGATGTTATGTCCCATAGTGCTTATAGCCATTTGAACCATTTTTATTCTGAAAATACGGACCATGCGCAACCCAACTCACAACTTTGTCACGTGAGATCCTGAAAGCAGTGGATCGAGGCAGTCAGGTAGCTGCGGTATTTCTTCATTTATGGAAAACTTTTGACTCACTACTATACTCACCCTTATTATCCAAAATACGCTCGTATGGAGTATCGAGCGAAATTAGTGACTATTTGGAGGACTCCTTGGTAGGAAAGACGTAGCGTGTTATCTGGTGTGGAGAGTCATCAACACATGTGGATTTAACGTCAAGAGTTCCCCAGGGAACTGCGTTGGGACCCTTGTTATCAATGCTGTATATTAATGACACTGCAGACAATGTTTTAATAATCTCAGAATTTTCATAGACGATATAGTTATCTTCTTTCATAATAAAACTCTAAACTTTCTGTCTATCTGTTTGAACACGCTGAACTCCAAAACTACTTGACTAATTTTCATAGGGTTTTAACACGTACCTTGAGCACAGCTTAGTGCAATGTAAAAGCTTTGTCAAAATTGGATCACAGAAAAACAATAGCGTAATTTAAAGTTCTACCTAAAATCGTCTGCTCAGCTTCGTAGTTGGGATGTTTAATCATCTGGTGCAGTACACCAAAGAACCACTAGACAGCCCTAATAGTTTCGTTGTAACCAAAGAACCAATAGATGGCACTGTTGGTTTTTTAACTCAGTGATAGATTTATTTTCGGAAGTTAATGTCAGCAACAGGATTAAGCGCCGCAATCTTATCTTTACGGACACAAAATAACAACGAATTTACTCGACTACGATAAACGAATTTATTGATTTCGCTTTGTGTATTAAAAACTTAAAGACAGTAATTTGCTTCTTTCAATAGGTTTTCTTTCTATTCTTTGCAAGGAAAAACGAATTTATGAAGTTTGCTTTATGATTTATGTGTCTATTGATGACACACTGATTTTGTTTTGCTTACGAATAAAAATGCCTAGATATCGGTCCAGTCTTCCTGCGTACACCAGAACGTCGAAAAGATTGAGGCCTTTGCGGTCTCAAATGGTTCAAATGGCTCTGAGCACTATGGGACTTAACATCTGAGGTCATCAGTCCCTAGAACTTAGAACTACTTAAACCTAACTAACCTAAGGACATCACACACATCCATGCCCGAGGCAGGATTGGAACCTGCGACCGTAGCGGTCGCGCGGTTCCAGACTGAAGCGCCTAGAACCGCTCGGCCACAGAAGCCGGCCTTTGCGGTCTCAAGTATCCAATGAAGATAGTGAGGTGAGACTTGCTGCCACTCGAAAACATCAGGCTTTACCTTACTCTTTGTAAACCTCCTGAAGGCGAGGCAGGATGTAACTCTCGGACAGAGAGCGTCATGCACCATCTTGCTACTCAGAACGCTTCACTCACATAGGCTTAAAGTTACTTCTCGCGCACGTAACACCATAAAAGCGGAAATTTTGACGGGAAGTGGTGCTTACTGCTGCTTATTCCCAACAGATTACTATTTCGCTATATACGTTTAAAGTTCATGGTGAGCTTCTGTTAGTATGAGGCCAGATGCTGCATGTTGCGGGTGAGGTCGTTAGTATCAGTTGCTTTTTGCACAGCCAGCTCTAAGTGACCCCTCTCCCACCCTAATGAAGCAAACAAATTCTTCGTTCATGTTCCCAATCATACAATTTCAAACTTTGTATAAATGGAATGCCTACGAAGTCTCGGGCACAGTTATAAATAAATATCCGGTCAATTCCATAATTTTCAGCTAGTCTACAATATGGTACTATCTTTAAAAAGCTGCACAAATAAGCAGTCGGATCTTGATAATATTTTAAGGGGCTCCGGAAAGGCTCAAAATCATGAAAAGTTCAATTTTTACTTTTTGCGTTTTCTGAATCTGCAGACTATTACCTTTTAATAGATATATAATTTATTCAATTCCGAAGACTACAACTATTTTTAAATTTTTTTTGAAATGTGTTCTACATGGGCGTGACCCACTGTGGCGCTGTTAAACTGCTGTCAAATGGTGTTATTATGCAATATTATGCAATAATGGAGGTGATAAAACCTATTTTCAGAGACTTAGCAGCACCTGATCTGTTGAAAAAGTGTATTCACGGTAAAACTCAAAACCCCAATGAAAGTGTAAATACTGTTATATGGTCGAGAATCCCCAAGACTGTATTTGTTGGAATAGAAACACTTCACTTTGGTGTGTATGATGCTGTTGCGACTTTCAATGATGGCAACATTGTAAGGTGCAAGGTATTTAGAAATATGGGAATGAAGATAGGTTCTAACATGGTACGAGCGATGCTTGCTTTAGACAAGGAACGCCTTCGGGCTGCAGACAGGGCTGTAAAGAGTCTAGAAATACAAGCAAGAGTAAACAGGAGGAGGAACAAGAGGAAGCTCGAGGAGGAGTTTGCAGAGGATGAAGATAATCCATCCTATGGACCTGCAATGCACTAAAAAGTTAATCCAATCTTTGTCGCTCGATTCCCAAAACTTTTATTTTCTCATACTAATTACATGTTTTCTAATGATCTTCCAAACATATTTGTTTCAAACTTTCAGTAAATGTTACACAGTACCTTCTGCATAATTTAACACAGCCTTTTTCCAAAAAAACTGTATATTTTTGAATATATAAATAAAAAATTGCAAAAAAATGTTGTGAATTTTCATTACAATTGACAAAAAAATCATCTTTAATAACTGAACTAAAATTTTGTAAAATCCCTGTGTTAAGTTGTAGCCCATATTCCAATTAATAATCTGTAAAAAGTTCAACTTCCTACCTCAAATACTTTGTGAGGAAAGATGTAATTTATAAGCGTTATTTTAACATTGCAAGTATAGGGCGTTCCGGAGCCCCTTAAAGTGCTGCAAAGATTGACAAAACACAGTATCCTCTGACTAATCAACGAGTCATTATTGAAATTGATCAACTCATACGAATACCTAGGTGGAATAATTTGTAGGGATATGAAATGGACGATCACATAGACTCAGTCATAGGTAAAGCATACGGCACACTTCGATTCACTGGTTGAATACTAAGGAAATGCAGTCTACAAAGGCGACTGATTACATAACACTGGTGGGACCCATCCTAAAATATTTCTTACGTTGGTGGGACCCGCACCATATAGGACTACAAGGGGACTGAACGTATACAGAGAGCAACAGCACTAATGATTACAGATTTGTTTGCCCCTTGGAGAGTCTCACAGAGATGCTCAAAAACTGAACTGGCAGATGCTTGAAGATCGAGGCAAACTATCTCAGGAAATCCATTTTAGTATATAGTTCATTACACTCCCCCCCTACCACTGTACAAAAATTATAGACTACACAATTCTTCCCTCTAAATTTCCTTCGTCGACTGGACTAGTCCTGGTAGATCCTTCAGGCCTTCTGCTCAGTGAATAACTCACTCCCAATATACAGGGATTCATTTGAATTGCATCAGATGAATTGGTCAGACGCTCCTGTAACATCTGCACATTTTCCATGAGTTGGGCTACACCAATGCTGTTAAATGTCCCCACAGCTGTAAATCCAACATATTCAGGTCCAGTAACTGGGGAGGTCATGTTACTGGACCTACTCAACCATTCATGAAAGTCTGCAATGAGGTATTGTCACATGATGCATATAAAATGGGGTGGTACCCCGTCGTTTATAAATTACAGTCGTTGTTTCATTCCAAAGATAATGTTCTCCAGTAGCGCTGGCAATTTGTCACGTAAAATCAGTGATAAACAGCACCTGTTAATCTTTTTGGTAAGGTGTATAGCTCTATGACTCTGTTACTAATGGTTGCTGCCAATGCATCGATAGTGAAGCGATCCTTATGCCTGATATCCCTGACTGGACGATGATTTGCGTCTGTCCAAACGAGCGTACTGTGGCAGTTCACTATGCCATCTCTTGTGAATCTTCCGTCATCTGTAAATAAAATACTGTCTGTGAACTGCAAATCTTCAGGAATCCGTTTTAGAAGCTATTGGCAGTACATCTACATCTACATCTACATCCATACTCCGCAAGTCACCTGACGGTGTGTGGCGGAGGGTACCCTGAGTACCTCTATCGGTTCTCCATTCTATTCCAGTCTCGTATCGTTCGTGGAAAGAAGGATTGTCGGTATGCTTCTGTGTGGGCTCCAATCTCTCTGATTTTATCCTCATGGTCTCTTCGCGAGATATACGTAGGAGGGAGCAATATACTGCTTGACTCTTCGGTGAAGGTATATTCGCGAAACTTTAACAAAAGCCCGTACCGAGCTACTGAGCGTCTCTCCCGCAGAGTCTTCCACTGGAGTTTATCTATCATCTCCGCAACGCTTTCGCGATTACTAAATGATCCTGTAACGAAGCGCGCTGCTCTCCGTTGGATCTTCTGTATCTCTTCTATCAACCCTATCTGGTACGGATCCCACACTGCTGAGCAGTATTCAAGCAGTGGGCGAACAAGCGTACTGTAACCTACTTCCTTTGTTTTCGGATTGCATTTCCTTAGAATTCTTCCAATGAATCTCAGTCTGGCATCTGCCTTACCGACGATCAACTTTATATGATGATTCCATTTTAAATCACTCCTAATGTGTACTCCCAGATAATTTATGGAATTAACTGCTTCCAGTTGCTGACCTGCTATTTTGTAGCTAAATGATAAGAGATCTATCTTTCTATGTATTAGCAGCACATTACACTTGTCTACATTGAGATTCAATTGCCATTCCCTGCACCATGCGTCAATTCGCTGCAGATCCTCCTGCATTTCAGTATAATTTTCCATTGTTACAACGTCTCGATACACCACAGCATCATCTGCAAAAAGCCTCAATGAACTTCCGATGTCATCCACAACGTCATTTATGTATATTGTGAATAGCAACCGTCCTATGACACTACCCTGCGGCACACCTGAAATCACTCTTACTTCGGAAGACTTCTCTCCATTGAGAATGACATGCTGCGTTCTGTTATCTAGGAACTCTTCAATCCAATCACACAATTGGTCTGATAGTCCATATGCTCTTACTTTGTTCATTAAACGACTGTGGGGAACTGTATCGAACGCCTTGCGGAAGTCAAGAAACACAGCATTTACCTGTGAACCCGTGTCAATGGCCCTCTGAATCTCGTGGACGAATAGCGCGAGCTGAGTTCCGCACGACCGTCTTTTTCGAAACCCATGCTGATTCCTACAGAGTAGATTTCTAGTCTCCAGAAAAGTCATTATACTCGAACATAATAATCGGGCAGTAATCGGGCAGTAATCGGGCAAGGCGGTCTGCTAGCCGATGAGCCTGCACGCATCGCATATCACAGGGATGAAGCAACTGTTCATGCAGAACTGACCACGTAAGGAGAGGTTGACATCTACAGTAACTCCAGTTATGCGCACATTTGTCTCAGGATCATCTACATGTCGCAATACCTGCTCCTCCATTTCTGGCATACGAACTGTGCGAGGTCTACCGCGGTCCTTATCCTTGCTACGATTTATCCGCTGCCTGCAAGTGCCTGTAACAGTCTGCTCAACATTATTGCTGATGGAATGGAACATTGTGAGTGTCATTCAGCGTACAGTTCACAGGGTCCAGCAATGATTGCCATCGGCTAACCTGTAACAAAATACCATGCCTACCATTTCCCTCGTGGAATGATAGATATCCACTGCACTGTTTACAAAATAGTTCGTCCACACTGGCACGGAATCACTAATCGTATCATTATAGATACATCCCACCCTCAGATAGTTCCTATTATACAAGGTCCCAATCTCTAGAAGCACATAAATTTGTGTCTATTTGTTCTTAGCCGGCCGCTGTGGTCGAGCGATTCTAGGCGCTTCAGTCCAAAACCGCGCTGTTGCTACGGTCGCGGGTCCGAATCCTGCCTCGGGCATGGATGTGTGTGATGTCCTTAGGTTAGTTAGGTTTAAGTAGTTCTAAGCCTAGGGGACTGATGACCTCAGATGTTGTCCCATAGTGCTTAGAGCCATTTGAACCATTTTTGTTCTTAAATTCCTCACCATACATGTGACAGGGTGTGTGTTTGGCGGTAAAATGGTTCCCTTGGAGAAAAAAAATCAAAGCTCCCACCCAGAAGTCAAAAAATTATTTTAGTGTGTGCCCAGGAACAAATCCACCCCCCTGAAATTTTATTAACCAAGAAAAACTGTTTTACCTTCATCGGTATGATATTTTGTCTACTACGACTGGTGACTCTTCTGGATTTTGGGCAGGATCAGGGACTTTAGCCTATACATTGCAAGATGCATGTGTGCCAACCCATTGCAGCTGAGAGAGCTCACTGCACTGGAGAAGGCTAACTCGTAAATGAGCGCGAATATGTCAAGTTATTTTGTTTTAAAAGTCTTTCAAGCTGCCAGATAAGTCAAATATTTAGTTCCCTTCTTTTACTTCCCTAAGTCTGTCCAGGACATATTTGCCTTTTCTGTGGTGTGAGAGGAGCATTTTGCATTCTGATTCCAACCTTTCAATCCACCATAATTTTGACATTAGTCCGCCATAGCTTGGAAACCGATGTAAATTTTTGTTGAGTCTGACAACGACTAACCCGACATACAAGGTAACCCATTTACCTGATGACCGCCTATGCGGCGCAGTAGATGCTGGACAGGGAGCGCTCCATTGCCCGGCGATCGGATGTCGTGTCGCCCGTCTACTGCTGTGGTACGAGATGACTACATTTAAAATATAAGCAAATAAATTTTTTATTCACCCATGTGACGCAAGGAGATGCTGGAGATGCCTGCCTACTAATCACTCTTTCATTGAACACATTGTGAATTGAGTGCAAAGAAACACTGGCCGTATGAGCCCTTGCCGAATCCTGTTAAAAAAAATGCAAAGCTTCGTTCTCATTCACTCAGTTCATTAAAAAAGGTCGCAAAATGTTTTGCACATATCTTTCACTTGTAGCTGTGCCATTTCAAAAAATTGGGCCTATTATTCTGTCACCATTAACTGCACACCACACCCCTAATTTATGATCATGAAGTGGTTCCTCATGAAGTACAACAGGTCTATCTGCGTTCCAGTGGCGACAGTTTTGGTAATTAACATACGTGTGTAAGTGGAACCAAGCCTCGTCTGAAAACAGAACGAGGTAAGGATCCAGTTCACCGTCATGCACTTGTTTTAAAACGCATTCGCCAAAACCTAACCCTGTGCGCAGGATCACCAGGTCGTAATTCTTCCACTACTGATACTTTATAGGGCGTTATCTCAAGCAGCTTAGCACATCTTTGTACAACGGTGCACAATATTTGTGTTTGCTGTGAAAGACGTCTAAGAGACTTTTTAGGGGAATTTTCCAGACGGTATGCAGTGTTATCGAGACGAGCTTCTGTGAGCACTGTAGGTCGTCGTTTATCCTTGACTTGAGCACTTTCCGTTTCATGAAAATTATTCACTAATTTGTGAACAGCATCGTGACTTGGATCTCGAACACCTGGAAACTTCTGTTCAAATTCTCTGAACAGTACGAGTGGACTCTGTATGCACATACAGGGTGTTTCAAAAATGACCGGTATATTTGAAACGGCAATAAAAACTAAACGAGCAGCGATAGAAATACACCGTTTGTTGCAATATGCTTGGGACAACAGTACATTTTCAGGCGGACAAACTTTCGAAATTACAGTAGTTACAATTTTCAACAACAGATGGCGCTGCAAGTGATGTGAAAGATATAGACGACAACGCAGTCTGTGGGTGCGCCATTCTGTACGTCGTCTTTCTGCTGTAAGCGTGTGCTGTTCACAACGTGCAAGTGTGCTGTGGACAACATGGTTTATTCCTTAGAACAGAGGATTTTTCTGGTGTTGGAATTCCACCGCCTAGAACACAGTGTTGTTGCAACAAGACGAAGTTTTCAACGGAGGTTTAATGTAACCAAAGGACCGAAAAGCGATACAATAAAGGATCTGTTTGAAAAATTTCAACGGACTGGGAACGTGACGGATGAACGTGCTGGAAAGGTAGGGCGACCGCGTACGGCAACCACAGAGGGCAACGCGCAGCTAGTGCAGCAGGTGATCCAACAGCGGCCTCGGGTTTCCGTTCGCCGTGTTGCAGCTGCGGTCCAAATGACGCCAACGTCCACGTATCGTCTCATGCGCCAGAGTTTACACCTCTATCCATACAAAATTCAGATGCGGCAACCCCTCAGCGCCGCTACCATTGCTGCACGAGAGACATTCGCTAACGATATAGTGCACAGGATTGATGACGGCGATATGCATGTGGGCAGCATTTGGTTTACTGACGAAGCTAATTTTTACCTGGACGGCTTCGTCAATAAACAGAACTGGCGCATATGGGGAACCGAAAAGCCCCATGTTGCAGTCCCATCGTCCCTGCATCCTCAAAAAGTACTGGTCTGGGCCGCCATTTCTTCCAAAGGAATCATTGGCCCATTTTTCAGATCCGAAACGATTACTGCATCACGCTATCTGGACATTCTTCGTGAATTTGTGGCGGTACAAACTGCCTTAGACGACACTGCGAACAGCTCGTGGTTTATGCAAGATGGTGCCCGGCCACATCGCACGGCCGACGTCTTTAATTTCCTGAATGAATATTTCGATGATCGTGTGATTGCTTTGGGCTATCCGAAACATACAGGAGGCGGCGTGGATTGGCCTCCCTATTCGCCAGACATGAACCCCTGTGACTTCTATCTGTGGGGACACTTGAAAGACCAGGTGTACCGCCAGGATCCAGAAATAATTGAACAGCTGAAGCAGTACATCTCATCTGCATGTGAAGCCATTCCGCCAGACACGTTGTCAAAGGTTTCGGGTAATTTCATTCAGAGACTACGCCATATTATTGCTACGCATGGTGGATATGTGGAAAATATCGTACTATAGAGTTTCCCAGACCGCAGCGCCATCTGTTGTTGACAATCGTAACTACTGTAATTTCGAAAGTTTGTCTACCTGAAAATGTACTGTTGTCCCAAGCATATTGCAACAAACGGTGTATTTCTATCGCTGCTCGTTTAGTTTGTATTGCCGTTTCAAATATGCCGGTCATTTTTGAAACACCCTGTACGAATCGTAAATAAACACTTGTTGTGGAATTGAATAATTCGCTCTTGCCATTGTTACACTCGTGATGCCTGTTTCACTGCTCGAATGACATTGGCCGACATGGCTCGTATGTCTGTATGGCCTTCGGGCTAAACCCCACAGAAAAAGGGGGTGGGGCCTTACTGTTTTCCCGTGGGGGGCCCCATTCGACCGGTAGACGCTGCTTACGTGCCCTCCCTGCAGTATCCCGGGCAGGCGGCCATCAGATAAATGGAACACCAAATAGGTTCTTTTATTGTCTTTCGAACCATGTTGCTTGAGTTCTGGCTGCTCTAAGGTTACCTGTCTGGTTTGGTTGTATCTGTCTGCTATGGACTACTGTGTAGTGATGACACAAGCCTCACCACGACGACATGGTCACACGCGCCCACAGGATTCGTACAAATATCGAAAGGGCGCTCTTCAAAGATCTCCCAGAAAAAACGTATTTTTGCATGTAAAACCCAAACGAAGTACGATTTTTTCAAACGATTAAAACTTCCATTAGACCAAAGTCCAATACACGGGTAGACCAAATTTTAACCATCAGTCTCGTTCCAGTACGAAGTTATTTAAGGACGACAATTTTTGCGTGTAAAATCCGAAACGTGCACATACAAACGTCGCCATTCGCTGAGCATTAATGTCAGCCCAGTTAAAATCTTTTGCAAAAGGAATTAATCGAATTGCATAATTTGCCTGGCCGCCAGTTCCGGTTCGTCGTTCTAACATTGATTAACATAATGTATCAAAGCTGCAGCACTGTCCTACTTAATTAACGAAATACTTGTTGCATTTCTGCGTCCCATGCGTTACTAACTTATCAAGAGACATGAATTATCGTGAAACACATGCAAAAACAGGCGAATCACACTGATGCATGTATATGCATCAGTGTGAATTTATTCACGAAAAAATACTTTCGAATATATGTATATTTCTAGCTTGTTCCGATTAAAACAAGAGAATACACACACACACTTCATGGAGGAAAAATATAAATTTCTGTTGTCTGTTATTATTGTCATTCGCACTTACCTTGAAACTTAAAAATTGTTACGGAATCTAATGATTCGCTCATTGGTTCAAATGGCTCTGAGCACTATGGGACTTAACATCTATGGTCATCAGTCCCCTAGAACTTAGAACTACTTAAACCTAACTAACCTAAGGACATCACACAACACCCAGTTATCACAAGGCAGAGAAAATCCCTGGGCCCGCCGGGAAACGAACTCGGGAAACCGGGTGCAGGAAGCGAGAACGCTACCGCACGACCACGATCTGCGGACATGATTCGCTCATTCTTAGACTTTCGACTTTCTAATATACGAATATTTTTGTAAAAGCAATTACTTTTGCTTCAAAAGCGAATGTGTTGAAGATTTTTGACGTTTAAGGCTGAGAGATAGCAACAATTGTGGAATTGTTTTCTTCTGCGTTGTGAAACAGTTTTATTGCTTTCGAACATTAATCATTACGTATGTGTGGTTTTCCCCGAAGTTGCTGTTGTGGTAGCTTATTTGGTAAGTCAAATAATGTAGGTTTCTTACGTTCCACATTCACTGATTTGGCTGAAAGTGTAACGAACAAAACTATACTTTGTTGGGTCATCTGATGTTTACTAGTAATTTAATCCGTAGAAGTCTATATGTTACGAGAGATTCTTAAAAAAAAAACTGCTCTTTAATGCCCCTTTCAGGATCCCAAGGAAACTAAATAATGACAAACGTTGTCTTTTTTTTAGTTATTGTCGGTTTTTATGGCAGTTCATACACTCCCTATTGTTAAAACTATGTTACAAATAAATAGAAATATTGTAAATAAGTTATACAAAACTGCAACCAGTCACGTTTTTGAATAATTATGTTTTATTCCATGAACCGGTTTTCGAACGATTTCAGGTTCATATTCAGATGGTTTCAGGAAGTTACATCATTATTGCTAGCATAATACTGGGTGCTGGCTTGCGACAGTATAAGCGGCTTTTATTTCCCTTCGGTTAGAGTGCATCTGTCTGCCTCCATTTTGATGCCCAGTTGTTATATCACTACACACACTTCCACACAAGCTATATTAATTTACACACTGACAGCGAGACTTTTCCAGCATTCAGCATGCGCTTTACAACTGAAAAGACTAGCTGTCAGAGTGTAAATTAATATAGCTGGTGTGGAAATGTGTGTAGTGATATAACAACTGGACATCAAAATGGAGGCAGACAGATGGATACTAACCGAAGAAAGAAAAAAAAAAGCCACCTATACTGTCACAAGTCAGCACCCAGCGTCACAATTCTAAAATATCCGTACTGGATAAGCATGATACAAACGTTGTTACTCGCAACGTGTAGTGCTGCTTGGTGGCCGCTATGAGCGCTGCTGTCGCTGTGGGTAACAAAAATGAGACGGAGTGTCGCGACTGTAATGACAGACTGTGGCTACAGTGAGACAGGTGTTCGAATTAGTGATGGGGAGCTCGTGAATGAGTCGTTCAAATGAACGCTTCACTCCAGTGAAGTGTGAACTAACCACTCAATTTCAATGAACTGACACTTCAAACTCTACACAGATAGCACACTCGACACTTTTGTCAAGTTCACTCACTCTCTTCCACTCTCCCTTTTCCACTACATCGGCGCTACGTCACTCATTCTCCCTTCACTTCAGTCCTCCCTCTACTGCCTGTCGACGAATCGCGCGGTGAAATACACTTAGAGCAACAGTTGCACTTTGCTTTCCCATCACCTAAACCGGCGAAGAAACCCCAAATTTCACTACTTTTGGGCGATCGTGAGTTGCTAGCCATTGTATAAGCGTGAACAGAAACAAAAACTGCTTTCCGAATAAAATACTGAGGGATTTTACCTGAAATCGTACCAATGACTACAGGTGACAGTTTACGTTTTGAATTTAGAGGGTTATTATTCTCAACAAAAATAAAATATACAGGAAAACTTATGAATAATTACGTAACGTAGGTATATAGACTTTGTGACAGTGGTAAACGTACTCATTCCATTTTGGATTAAATTTTAAAAGGAACATAAAATTGGACTGCATTTCGTTGGTAGTCCTAGTTTTCAGTCCATGAATAAAACAAATAAGGTTTCACTTGGCAGATGAAGACTTATTTTGGCGCTTCATGAGAAAATGTCGAGCAAGATTAAACGTAATACCTTCTTTATATGTGACATGCTTCTCTGTTTATCTTTCCTTTGTCCCCTTCGACCATGCTGTATTTAAGTTAACTCACGTCAGACGCTGTAAGACGCAAAACGTTGCGTGCACGTTACTGCATAGTTCGGCCATCTGTTGGTAAAATTATGAAGTATTACGAAGCTTTATTGTATGAGCGAGGCGAAGCGAGAGTAGCCGCGGCTGAGCGGCGAACTGGGCAACTTCATGAATGAACTACTTCATTTGAATGCTTCACGGCAAAGAGTGAAATGAATGAAGTAGTTCACGGGAATGAACGAGTTCGACCCATCTTTAGTTCGAATGTCTATACAAGTGACCGCTGATCCGAGCTAAGCTAAAAATTTTTCACCCCATGTTCCTAACTCAAGTAGGAACCTGTGGTATCGATAGGTACGATGCCACAACGTAGGTGCACTCTGCTAGGTTGGCACTACGACAGACACCGGCGACAGTGCACTCTAGCCGGAGCGGGAGAGCTGTACGAGCTCCGGCTCCAGATTGTCCCCATTTGATCAAGAGCAGACGGCCGGGACACCGCGTCAGCTTCGCTTTACTTACGACGGGTCTAAGGCTTCGCACCTACGTACAGTTATGTATGCCTCTGTGTATATTAACGTTATGTATTCAGTTACTATGGTGGTATAGTAAAACCGTTTCTAACAGCAGTACCGAGAGATTTTCACCTTTTCCTGCTCCTACTCACATCCTACATTCGGCCAACCTTTCAGTTTTCAGGAGCAGACCCACGCGCCGCCTTCCAGGCGGGATACAAAAGAACCGAGCAGCAAGAGCGCACTCCTCCCCCGAAAAGCGCGATTCTGCGCGCGGCCTTTCCGTCCATATTTGTTACGGCGTAGGATTTTTCCTTCTAGTTTTGACCAACACTACCTCCCTTGCAGGAATAGGAGACACTGTTTTTCGAAACTTTCTGTGTAGGGAGACATGGGAAGCATGCTGTTGTGGGGCTGCAAGGCGCACCTGTACCGGCCCGTGTCATCTGTTGCGCCCGAGGCGGCGGAGCGGTCCCCCATCTGCCTCCAGCGTCCAGAGTGGCCGTCCCCTGACGTCATCAGGTGGCAATCGATCCAAACATGGCCCGCCCGCCCGCCTGCCTTCGCGTCCCCGGTCCCCTCCTGGGCCCTCGGCCGGCAGGTGGCGGCAGCAGGGCCGGGTGGCCTCGCTCAACTCGCCGACGAGTACACCCGGCGAGCTGCCAGCAGCAGCTGCCGCCCTCTGCGACCTGCCCAGTTCCTTGTCTCGGTGGCTCGGGCGCCATTTGACGCTTCACCCACCCGGCGTCACACTCACGTTCCACACGCAGCGCCGGTAAGGCCGGTATAACACTATCAAATTTCTTTGTCAAATATTTCTACATCTACATTTTTACTCCGCAAGCCACCCAACGGTGTGTGGCGGAGAGCACTTTACTTGCCACTGTCATTACCTCCCTTTCCTGTTCCAGTCGCGTATGGTTCGCGGGAAGAACGACTGCCGGAAAGCCCCCGTCCGCGCTCGAATCTGTCTAATTTTACACTCGTGATCTCCTCGGGAGGTATAAGTATGGGGAAGCAATATATTCGATACCTCATCCAGAAACGCACCCTCTCGAAACCTGGACAGCAAGCTACACCGCGATGCAGAGCGCCTTTCTTGCAGAGTCTGCCACTTGAGTTTGCTAAACATCTCCGTAACGCTATCACGCTTACCAAATAACCCTGTGACGAAACGCGCCGCTCTTCTTTGGATCTTCTCTATCTCCTCCGTCAACCCGATCTGGTACGGATCCGACATTGATGAGCAATACTCAAGTATAGGTCGAACGAGTATTTAGTAAACCACCTCCTTTGTTGATGGACAACATTTTCTAAGGACTCTCCCAATGAATCTCATCCTGGCACTCGCCTTACTAACAATTAATTTTATACGATCATTCCACTTCAAATCGTTCCGCACGCTTACTCCCAGATATTTTACAGAAGTAACTGCTACCAGTGTTTGTTCCGCTATCATATAATCATACAATAAAGGATCCTTCTTTCTACGTATTCGCAATACATTACATTTGTCTATGTTAAGGGTCAGTTGCCACTCCCTGCACCGAGTGCCTATCCGCTGCAGATCTTCCTGCATTTCGCTGCAATTTTCTAATGCTGCAACTTCTTTGTATACTACAGCATTATCCGCGAAAAGCCGCATGGAACTTCCGACACCATCTACTAGGAGGTCATTTATATATATCGTGAAAAGCAATGGTCCCATAACACTCCCCTGTGGCACGCCAGAGGTTACTTTAACGTCTGTAGACGTCTCTCCATTGATAACAACATGCTGTGTTCTGTTTGCTAAAAACTCTTCAATCCAGCCACACAGCTGGTCTGATATTCCGTAGGCTCTTACTTTGTTTATCAGGCGACAGTGCGGAACTGTATCGAACGCCTTCCGGAAGTCAAGGAAAATATCATCTACCTGGGAGCCTGTATCTAATATTTTCTGGGTCTCATGAACAAATAAAGCGAGTTGGGTCTCACACGATCGCTGTTTCCGGAATCCATGTTGATTCCTACAGAGTAGATTCTGGGTTTCCAGAAACGACATGATACGCTAGCAAAAAACATGTTCTAAAATTCTACAACAGATCGACGTCAGAGATATAGGTCTATAGTTTTGCGCATCTGCTCGACGACCCTTCTTCAAGACTGGGACTACAGCAAAGATGTGATCAAATATTCCGTCAAATATATTTGACAAAGATCTTTGATGTAGCGCTAGAAGGGGCAGTACACTGTCATCATATTTTTCGTCAAAGTTCAAGATGGCTGACAACAACAACTTGTTATTAACCGCAGCAGTTGCATGTACCACAATTGCACTGTGTGCACATGCGGAAGAGAAGCGGGGAAAAAAAGGAAACATGCCTGCGTGAAGCCGTGGGTTTTACGACGACACGATAAAAGCATTCAACAAAACTTGTTACGTGAGCTTATAGTGGAGGACGTCAAGTGGTACATCAATTACTTAAAAATGGATGAGCACACATTTCTATATGTGCTCAATGAAGTGTATCCTCATATCACAAAGCGCAATATTCATTTAAGAACTGCTACATCTGCAGAAGACAGGCTCTCTGCAACACTCCGATTCCTTGCTACAGGAGAGGGTTAGGTTAGGTTAGGTTAGGTCAGGTCAGGTCTCCAATCTTCGTAATCTGTTTTTGTATTCAGCGTGCCTCACGTTGTAAAGCGCCCCATCAGCTTCATACATCTCTATTAATTTTGTAGTTGTCGGCACTTACCAATTGTATTTACCCGCAATGTTTATAAAACACTACAGACGACAGAATGCAGCGATGCAGCGCTCCATGTGGTAACATGTCACATTGCGGTAGACAGAAGACAAGCGACTTCTTTGATCAAATCTACAGCGAGGCCCTAGATTTGATCAAATATTGGACGACATTTGACAAAGTTCCCTATTACACCATCAAATATCTTTGACAAAGATATTCGACAAAGAAATTAGATAGTGCAATACCGGCCTAAAGGAAAGAACTTAACGTCTCTCATTTATGGTTGCAGTAACAGTAGAGGTTTCGAAAAAATGTATGGAAACATCTGACATTTAATTTTACAGAAAACAGCAATGGGGATTGGTCAGATGTTGGAGCTCTGGACGAAATTAATGGGCTCAAGAATGATACTAGATTAAAGGATACATAAAAAATGTTTATAAATCTTCATTCCCATTTGGATCGGCTTAAGAAGAATGGGTATATTCTATCAAAATGTGCTAGACTGTCCATTGTTCACCTAGCCAACGAACAGCCGTTTCCACAGTTTGAAATTGACGGAATAACCACATTTAATGAACACTTGTTTGCAAAAGACGTAAATTTAGAGTTCTATACATAAATCCCTCAAGAACATAAAGCAATAGAGTCGTCGACAAGACATACGTTTTGTTGGCTGAAGTGGCTACAGTTTTTAACACCTCCACAAAGAAATTTACCAGAATATGCACAACTATAACATACATTAACCAACATAAAAAAGTGAATTTAAGTTCGGAAGTGATCGTTTTGGAGCTGGGAAGATAGCTATTTAACTGTAATTACTACAGCTGTATGTACAATTTTTAATGACGTGGTATTTATTGATTACACACTATGTGATCAAAAGTATCCGGACACCCCCAAAAACACAAGTTTTTCATATTAGGTGCGTTGTGCTGCCGTATACTGCCAGGTACTCCTTATCAGCGATCTAAGTAGTCATCAGACATCGTGAGAGAACACAAGGGGCCGCTCCGCGGAACTCACCGACTTCGAACGTGGTCAGGTGATTGGGTGTAACTTGTGTCATACGTCTGTACGCGAGATTTCCGCATTCCTAAACATCCCTAGGTCCACTGTTTCCGATGCGATAGTGAAGGGGCACGTACAGCACAAAAGCGTACAGATAGACCTCGTCTGTTGACTGACAGAGACCACCAACATTTGAAAAGGGTCGTAATGTGTAATAGACAGACATCTATCCAGACCATCACACAAGAATTCCAAACTACATCGGAATCCACGGTGACAGGCGCGAGGTGAGAAAACTTAGATTTCACGGTCGTGCGGCTGCTCATAAGCCACACATCACGCCGGTAAATGCCAAACGACGCCTCGCTTGGTGTAAGGAGCGTAAACATTGGACCATTGATCAGTGGAAAAACGTTGTGTGGAGATACGAATCACGGTACACAGGGTGGCTATCCGATGGCAGGGTGTGGGTGTGGCGAATGCCCGGTGAAAGTCATCTGCCAGCGTGTGTAGTTGTTTTGCATGGCACTAACACAGCACAGGCCTACGTCGATGTTTTAAGTACCTTCTTGTTTCCCACAATTGTAGAACAAATCGGGGATGGCGATTGCATCTTTCAACATGATCGAGCACCTGTTCATAACGCACGGCCTGTAGCGGATTGGTTACACGACAATAATATCCCTGTAATGGACTGGCCTGCATAGAGTCCTGACCTAAATCCTATAGAACACCCTTGGGATGTTTTGGAACGCCCATTTCGTGCCAGGTCTCACCGACCGACATCGATACCTCCCCTCAGTGCAGCACTCCGTGAAAAATGAGCTGCCATTCTCCAAGAAACCTTCCAGCACCTGATTGAACGTATGCCTGCGAAGGTGGAAGCTAAGGGTGCGCTAACACCATATTGGATTCCATCGTTACCGACGAACGGCGCCACGAACTTGTGAGTCATTTTCAGCCATGTGTCCGGATACTTTTGTACGCATAGTGTATTATTATACATGGTGTTGAAGCAAAGATCTTTGGGAATTTACCAGTGGTTCCTTTGAAAAGTTAAAACGTCAAATTAATGAATGTCCAGTAATCTTTCATACATCCGATATCCGCTCTGTTCGGCTTTTGTTATTTCATCGTAATTACTATTTTACCTAATACTAAAGTGAATAAACGTACATGATGCTACAAATGTTAGTGTCACAAGCAGTCTGTCTTCAAGACTAATGTATTTACTCATTATAGTGTCTTTCTTGACCTCGCTTGACAATTTTGTGTCGAGTTATAAGGAGTATTTCTTCCATCTCCGTCTCTGTCATTCTCGTAAAATTTCTATATTGTTGTGGATCTTCCAACACAAGCTCTACAATGATATTCGTGCTCGTTCCGAAATCATCCCGCCGTCTAATCCACTCTCTCATCCAACACTAACACGTTCGTTTAAGTTTCTGCTTTGCGTTTAAGTTTCTGCTTATTCCTCAATAGTTCTACATTTATTTTTATCGCAATTTTTAGAGATATATATACATTTGGTCCTCGGCCAGTCTTTTGCCACGTTCTTATTTCTCCAACCTTGATTAAATATGTGAGGACGTCCTAGATGTTGGAATAACCCTCCATATTTCCACAGTTCCATATCAGCACCTTCTAAACCTGTGGTTTTCCTGTATTTTGTAGCTTTCAGATCTTCCGTCAGGTCTCTCATATAAATACCGTCCAGGCCTTTTGTGTCCAGTTCAGGTATTGTCTGAGTTGCGTATTTCGCATTATTTCTCTTCCCTTTATATCACATTTTTCATTAGTGGAATTATTTATATAGGTCTTGAAAGCCTCATGTTTTTCTTTGATTACTGTTTCCATCCGTGGCGTCCAAGTCATTACTCCTCTACGTTTCCTATATTTTCTTCTCCTCCCCAGAACCTCATTAGCTAAGTTCGATATGATTGTTTTTAACTTTTCTCTATTTTTCAAGCCTTTTACCATTTCAAAATATGGTAATGATTTTTGTCATCCACTTTTGGGAGAGATCTCGTATGTTGCTATCTTCTAAAAGGTAAACTTTCACAACTTGTTCTTCCTGTTGAGCCTAAACTTGTTTTATTCGGTTTTCTCCATTTTGCATACATGTCAATTACTGAGACCAGTATGAAGCCATCAGATCCAATATCCACTCCTCGATAAACTCTGTCCAGAAAATTCCTGATTTATGTTGTTGTTGTTGTGGTCTTCAGTCCTGAGACTGGTATGATGCAGCTCTCCATGCTACTCTATCCTGCGCAAGCTTCTTCATCTCCCAGTACCTACTGCAACCTACATCCTTCTGAATCTGCTCGGTGTATTCATCTCTTAGTCTCCCTCTACGATTTTTACCCTCCACGCTGCCCTCCAATACTACATTGGTGATCCCTTGATGCCTCAGAACATGTCCTACCAACCGATCCCTTCTTCTAGTCAAGTTGTGCCACAAACATCTCTTCTCCCCAATCCTATTCAAAACCTCCTCATTCGTTATGTGATCTACCCAACTAATCTTCAGCATTCTTCTGTAGCACCACATTTCGAAAGCTTCTATTCTCTTCTTGTCTAAACTATTTATCGTCCATGTTTCACTTCCATACATGGCTACACTCCATACAAATACTTTCAGAAACGACTTCCTCACACTTAAATCTATACTCGATGTTAACAAATTTCTCTTCTTCAGAAACGCTTTCCTTGCCGTTGCCAGTCTACATTTTATACCCTCTCTACTTCGACCATCGTCAGTTATTTTGCTCCCCAAATAGCAAAACTCCTTTACTACTTTAAGTGTCTCATTTCCTAATTTAATTCCCTCAGCATCACCCGACTTAATTCGACTACATTCCATTGTCCTCGTTTTGCTTTTGTTGATGTTCATCTTATACCCTCCTTTCAAGACACTGTCCATTCCGTTCAACTGCTCTTCCAAGTCCTTTGCTGTCTCTGACAGAATTACAATGTCATCGGCGAAGCTCCAAGTTTTTATTTCTTCTCCATGGATTTTAATACCTACTCCGAATTTTTCGTTTGTTTCCTTCACTGCTTCCTCAATATACAGATCGAATAACATCTCGGAGAGGCTACAACCCTGTCTCACTCCCTTCCCAACCACTGCTTCCCTTTCATGCTCCTCAACTGTGCCATTTGGTTTCTATACAAATTGTAAATAGCCTTTCGCTCCCTATATTTTACCCCTGCCACCTTCAGAATTTGAAAGAGAGTATTCCGGTCAACATTGTCAAAAGCTTTCTCTAAGCCTACAAATCCTAGAACGTAGGTTTGCCTTTCCTTAATCTAGCTTCTAAGATAAGCCGTAGGGTCAGTATTGCCTCACGTGTTCCCGTATTTCTACGGAATCCAAACTTATCTTTCCCAAGGTCGGCTTCTACCAGTTTTTCCATTCGTCTGTAAAGAATTCGCGTTAGTATTTTGCTGCTGTGACTTATTAAACTGATAGTTCGGTAATTTTCACATCTGTCAACACCTGCTTTCTTTGGGATTGGAATTATTATACTCTTCTTTAAGTCTGAGCGTATTTCGCCTGTCTCATACATCTTGCTCACCAGATGGTAGAGTTTTGTCAGGACTGGCTCTCCCGAGGCCGTCAGTAGTTCTAATGGAATGTTCTCTACTCCCGGGGCCTTGTTTCGACTCAGGTCTTTCAGTGCTCTGTCAAACTCTTCACGCAGTATCATATTTCCCATTTCATCTTCATCTACATCCTCTTCCATTTCTATAATATTGTCCTCAAGTACATTGCCCTTGTATAGACCCTCTATATACTCCTTCCACCATTCTACTTTCCCTTCTTTGCTTAGAACTGGGTTTACATCTGAGCTCTTGATATTCATACAAGTGGTTCTCTTTTCTCCAAATGTCTCTTTAATTTTCCTGTAGGCAGTATATATCTTACCCCTAGTGAGATAAGCCTCTACATCCTTACATTTATTCTCTAGCCATCCCTGCTTAGCCTTTTTGCACTTCCTGTCGCTCTCATTTTTGAGACGTTTGTATTCCTTTCAGCCTGCTTCAATGACTGCATTTTTATATTTTCTCCTTTCATCAATTAAATTCAATATTTCTTCTGTTACCCAAGGATTTATACTAGCCCTCGTCTATTTACCTACTTGATCCTCTGCTGCCTTCACTACTTCATCCCTCAAAGCTACCCGTTCTTCTTCTACTGTATTTCTTTCCCCCATTCCTGCCATTTGTTCCCTTACGCTCTCCCTGAAACTCTGTACAACCTCTGGTTTAGTCACTTTATCCAGGTCCCATCTCCTTAAATTCCCACCATTTTGCAGTTTCTTCAATCTACAGTTCACAACCAATAGATTGTGATCAGAGTCCACATCTGCCCCTGGAAATGTCTTACAATTTAAAACCTGGTTCCTAAATCTCTGTCTTACCATTGTATAATCTATCTGAAATCTGTCAGTATCTCCAGGCTTCTTCCATGTATACAACCTTCTTTTATGATTCTTGAACCAAGTGTTAGCTATGATTAAGTTGTGCTCTGTGCAAAATTCTACCAGGCGGCTTCCTCTTTCATTTCTTAGCCCCAATCCATATTCACCTACTACGTTTCCTTCTCTCCCTTTTCCTACTACCGAATTCCAGTCACCCATGACTATTAAATTTTCGTCTCCCTTCACTATCTGAATAATTTCTTTTATTTCATCATACATTTCTTCAATTTCTTCGTCATCTTCAGAGCTAGTTGGCATATAAACTTGTACTACTGTAGTAGGCGTGGGCTTCGTGTCTTTCTTGGCCACAATAATGCGTTCACTATGCTGTTTGTAGTAACTTACCCGCATTCCTATTTTTTTATTCATTATTAAACCTACTCCTGCATTACCCCTATTTGACTTTGAATTTATAACCCTGTATTCGCCTGATCATAAGTCTTGTTCCTCCTGCCACCGAACTTCACTAATTCCCACTATATCTAACTTTAACCTATCCATTTCCCTTTTTAAATTTTCTAACCTACCTGCCCGATTAAGGGATCTGACATTCCACGCTCCGATCCGTAGAACGCCAGTTTTCTTTCTCCTGATAACGACATCCTCTTGAGTAGTCCCCGCCCGAAGATCCGAATGGGGGACTATTTTACCTCCGGAATATTTTACCCAAGAGGACGCCATCATCATTAACCATACAGTAAACTGCATGCCCTCGGGAAAAATTACGGCTGTAGTTTCCCCTTTCTTTGAACCGTACGCAGTACCAGCACAGCAAGGCCGTTTTGGTTAGTGTTACAAGGCCAGATCAGTCAATCATCCAGACTGTTGCCCCTGCAACTACTGAAAAGGCTGCTGCCCCTCTTCAGGAACCACATGTTTGTCTGGCCTCTCAACAGATACCCCTCCGTTGTGGTTGCACCTACGGTACGGCCATCTGTATCGCTGAGGCACGCAAGCCTCCCCACTAACGGCAAGGTCCATAGTTCATGGGGGGGGGGGGGCATTTATTGTTATATAATTTAAAACGGATCTATATCGACTTGCTGACTAGGTACATTTGTATATGCCTTTCTTCCTAAAGAAACTATTGATAATTTTTTAATGATTGAAGGTAGCAAAATCCGTGACTATTTTTCCGTTTTCATTACGTAGTTTTTTTGTGCTCACTATTTTTGGAAATGGTATATTTCCACACTGATCTCCCATAAGAAAAATCTGACTTTTGTTGTATCTGTTTATGATCACGTGTAACTCGTGAGGCATAAGCCGCTATTATTCTTATGATTCTTCTTGGACCTTTAATTCCTACTAGTACAATGCGTTCACTTACAGATTCATCGTCCAGTGTTTTATCTCCCCATTTTCTATGAATGTAGACAGCAACACATTTACTTCCTCTTTGTTCCTGCTGTATTCCACTTTAGTTCCAGATCTTTCTTCTTTGTTTCTGTAACTGCTGCAAAATCTATTTTCTTTTTTTTCCAAATGTTTAAATTATCCAACTTCCAGTTCCCCTAACGTTCCAGGTGGCAACTTCGCAGATCCATTAAACCGTTTTATCTCGTTTCTGTTTCTTACCCATGTTGTATCCTGGTAATCTGTCCTGATTCCGACACTAGATTGAGTACTGCAAATACACTCATTGTGCACTTAATGAGGTAGTGGCCCATTGCAGGTAAAACTGACGATGGAATTGCCATCTTTGAGCTTTACCAGCCACAGCCCGTAACTCACATAAGTAACTATCATCGAAAATTCGTCCCTAGTGTAAACAATTCTGCGAGTACTAACATAGAGTAACAAGTCGTCGGAGAGCAAAAAAGCTCTCACGTGTATTCCAGCCTTAAAAGAGAAATCATATTTAAATTTTTTTAAATGTTCCGCGTAACACAGTTTGGCAAGCCCTATACCGATCTGAAGCTATTAAATGTGTGTGCAGACACACAAAAAAGGAATGAAAGGAATACATCAATTATCCGACAGTGAACGAACCACAAAACATGATAGCAACGCTGAAAGCCCCTACATTTGGAGATTGAAACATCTGAGGGGACTCATTCTATGGTAATTCATGTAAATCGAGAGTGTTTTAATGGTAGTTTAATGAGGACAGTAACATAAAAGGAATAGCCAATTTTTTGCGTCAAAGGCAGGGGCAGACAAGATAATTGGAAATAAAACGAAAATGGAAATGTGAGTCTTTCCCGAGTCGATTTAACTACCAGGCAGAGAAGCAGCCATGTCGCACAGCACCGCAATTCGTTCCTGCCCTCGGTTGAGAACTACGGCTGCCTGGTACACGTGATTAAATTTGAGTCACCAATCACGTAGCTAGTTAGATACTGGATCATTTGTAAAAGAATATGAGAAACGGAGGCGTAACTTGTATCGCGGTAAATTATTCCGAATCTTTTCGCTTCGCAGTGCGGTAAGTGTGTCTTGTCATGTAGTCGGGATGAGAGCAGTTTTTGGTGTTCTCACGTCAGTGCAGCTTTTGCTGGCCGTCAGGACAAGGTGTTTCCCTATCGCGTGCGTACGAAACGTTATGCACATTCCCTATCAATATAAAAAAGTGGTAGTAAGTTTTATACGATCTTTTTCCTGCTTCGTATACAGACTTGTGTTAATAATACAACTATATTGTAAAAATCTCAGGTCATTATCTTCAATATCTTTCGAGATATAGAAATTTACCTGAAACACACAATAACGTTTCTAGTATGCAAAAACTGTGCTAGGGATTCAAAGTATTCATTTATAAAATCAGTTGAAATTATAAATGAAAAGATTAACTTCATAGGAACTAATTTTCTAGACTTTTCTTTGCTTTCATTACAGTAGCCGCTGATGCAATGGTAAACATTTGTAAAATTATTTAATTATGTTTTGTCGTGTAATGTTGTGGAGAGAGTGAGAGAGTGTATGGATGGCACACGGAAAGTGTGGATGTTTCATTTTATTGAATACTATGTAAAATGTATGCGTGGGAAAATTCTTGCGCAACCATGAATCATGTGACGTATATCCCAGTGTGCATGCTTTTGTGTTAAAGCAGCCAGAAGAGATGTTAAGTATTAAATCAATTAGTATTTCATTTCTTCATTCTTTGTTTCATTTAAATTTAATTTGGTTTCGTAAATATAGAATTCGTTTTATAAATTGCTGTCTATGATTCTGTTGGATGACCTATGGATTATCGCGAGTATTTAAGGCCTGGTATTACTACGATTGGCGGCCTAAATCATTAGCCAATAGGAGTAAAGCATTTCCCGCGCCTTCTGTTGTGCTTTGTGGCACAGTTTCCGTGTCTCTGTGAGTTGCTCGTGAACCGTGTTATTGTACAGATCACTATGGAACCGTAGTATGCGAATTTTTGTTAAGATGAAAGAAATCTTACGATCTATCGGCTCCGGTGCCATAACACTTTAATGACCCTTGAAGTTTTGAGTATATTTATTTGGAAATTATTTACGCGTGAAATTTCATGTCGAACTTAAAACTGCAGCCGCGCGGAGTGGCCGCGCGGTTCGAGGCGGCATGTAAATGATTGCGCGGCCCCTCTCGCCGGAGGTTCGAGTCCTCCCTTGGGTATGAGTGTGTGTGTGTTGTTCTTAGCATTAGTGAGTTTAAGTAGTGTGTAAGTCTAGGGAGCGATGACCTCGGCAGTTTGGTCCCATAGGAATTCACACTCATTTGAACATTTTAAAACTTCACGTGGTGTGTTTCGTGAACATTTCGAGATATTATGACGAACAGTTGTGGGTAAGTGACAGTTAAAAACATTAAGGTCGGACTGGTGAACTTCCGGCTGCTTTCGTGTGGAGAATTTGTAGTAAAAACAGTCCTTAACCCGCACAGTATTAGTTGCAAGTAAACACGGTCTTGATAGACATTTAGAACTAGTTTTGGAGGCAATAAAGCGTAATTAGTTGAACTTCAGAACATTTTCACGCAAGTACTTTAGAAACCCAAACTCCCTAAATTTAGCAGACTTACAGATGCCGCTTCGAAGCTTGAGTTATGCGGCCCTTGCCTGGTAGGAAATTTCTTCAACGCTGCTTTTATACGCTGAGTCAGTATATGCCAACGCCGACTGAAAGGGACTGGCATCAAGAAGCTTACCGAGGTAGGTAGACTGAACTGCTAGGGATGAGAAGTTATAACCCGCCCGCCATAAATTGTGAAGATAATGAAATATGCTGTTCTCGACCACCAAACTGAAGTTTAAATTATGGAGGGAAGACAAAACTTTTTTAATGTTCTTGGCAGAGATATAAAATTTTAAGTAAAATGGGGTGACTGTGATTTCAGACTATGACCTGTTGCAGTTTTCAAAGGTCTATTTACAAAGTAGTTTAATACAACAACCCTGATATGCACTCCTCTACTGCCAACTAATTTATTATTAGGCATGTAACATTTCATGGACCAAGACTCAACTACACCTAGATGTGTACTCCACGAGACCACAGTACAGCTATTGGCCGATTGTGCTCTATTACCAACTACTCGTCTTATCCCATTCTCGTATAGAGCGAGATAAAAATGTCTGTCTTCATGCCTCGGTACTCTCCCAAACGTCTCTGAATTTATTCTTGTGGTTCCTATGCGATTTACAAAAGGTAGTCATTAAATTTTGATTACCACCTCGAAAATGTAATGTTATGTAAACCTTTAAACATGGCTGCGTTGTCAGCGACCGTTACAAGATAAAATTAAAACAATTGCAGCCCTCGGTCGCGAAAATCCTTTATGACCTTGGCTTCGGCCACTTCTAAGAGCGCCTTCATCAGAAATAAAACTGGCATGTCACGTATAAAATAAATATGAAGCGATAACGCTTTAGTCACACAATATTAAAACAGAAAACATAGAGGCAGGCCACTAAGGGCTGCACCACATGTCGAGTTGCGGTAGCGTCAGACTGAAGCGTCCGCGTTAGCAATTGCGGGCAGTTGACCGTTAATCCAAAAGTGCCATCTAGTAGCCGCAAATACAAACCGGCTACTTAACATTCCAAACATAGAGAAGTGAAATGTGTAATACGTGAAGTAAGAGGCAATATTTTATCTGACAGCAGCAGACACGGTAACAATTTGTTTACATAAGAACTTAGAAGCACAGTTTAAAGGCTGAAAAACGCCATTACAGAATATCAAAAAAGGAGCTGAAAAACTCAGAGAATAGAAAAACGGTATAACATGAAATGTAGTTAATATAAATCATTTAATGAACAAACAGTTGCGAATCGACTTAAATAGAAAAAATATTTCGGCAACTGCATGAGGGAACACGAAATCAAATATGAAGTAACGGGTTTATACCGTTGAAGAAGCTTTTATTACGTAATTGTAGCTGCTCATTAAGAATGAGGCCATCCTTTCGAGAAAGATGTTAAAAACTTTCTAATTCTTCGAGAACATCTAATCTACTCCCTTTCTTCTCAGTGTGCAAAATATTGATATCGTGATCAGCTTTAGGCACGTGACCTGTAATTAAAAGATGGTTAGCAAAAGACGAATTTTGGGTGTTAGTACCTTTTTTTTCTTAAAAGAAGTTCTTTATATCTGACTGTAAAGGCACGTCCTCTTTGTCCTCCGTAGTAAGAAGAGCAGGTATCGCAAAGAATCTTATAGACACTGGAGTTTTTCAGAGGGGAACGGGTCGATTTTAAATTATGAATAAAAGGTTATGTAGTTAAGGTTATGAAGTTAAGTATTTGTTTGACTGCAGAAACTTGTCTGTTGTTGTCACAGCCGGCCGAAGTGGCCGTGCGGTTAAAGGCGCTGCAGTCTGGAACCGCAAGGCCGCTACGGTCGCAGGTTCGAATCCTGCCTCGGGCATGGATGTTTGTGATGTCCTTAGGTTAGTTAGGTTTAACTAGTTCTAAGTTCTAGGGGACTAATAACCTCAGCAGTTGAGTCCCATAGTGCTCAGAGCCATTTGTTGTTGTCACATACATTGAAATCTCTGTGTCAGAGCACCGATGCACGGTGCTAGAGGAGTAAGAAAAGTATCGCAACTAATTTCCACTTTATCAGTGGACTGCTTTAGTTTGTTTCGGGTCCGATCGTGTCATTTTATAGCACTGTGGCACGGGAATTTCACTCCAGAAATGTGTCTGGAAACAAACACGTAACTTTATTTTTTTGAGGTGATAATGGAAACTTTAGGAGTGCCCCTCGTATGTGATTGCTGCAAGTCTTCTTTGGACATCGGTTCCTTAAAATGACGTGGTGTCACTCTTATGTCCAATGTCGTGCTGGGCGCACAACAGCCTGCATCAAGGGAGGCCGCAGCAATAGCTGCTAAGTTGACATCCCGATTTCCTGACTCATCACACGTGCCATGGCTCTATAACGTGATCAGCCGTGGGATATCTCCTAACATCGCGTAGGACGTCTGCCTGCTTATTGTACTGTGAGACGTAACAGTCCATTGAAACCCATTTAAAACAAGTATTTTTCGAACCAATTTGAAATAAACAAGAATCACTGATGTAACAAAGGTTAGTGGTATAGGTAAACCTATACTTATAAAATTGTTACAATGAAACTGTTTACTAAATTATAATTGTATTGAAGTATAAAAGTCCTGTAATTGGTAGGAATAGCTAGGATTAACGTAATTAGGTGAAATCTGGAACAAATGGTCGAGTACAATGGTCAGTCATTTCTTTGAAACTGAGATGGATGTTTGTTAAAACAGCATCTAAATTAAAGTCTGTGGTATTTAAACGAAAAACCAACTGAGAGAATCAAAACTGAGTAGAAAATTTAAATGTAATTAGCGAAAATGTTACAAGTGGCGTGTAGACATAGGCAGTTCTTTAGGTGTTTTGTCAATAATAAATAAAAGACCTATTTAGCCACATTCAGTGGGAGTCTTGGAAACATATACATTGGTAGGAACATTTTCCGAACCATGTATCTTTCGCATTTTATGAAAATAGTAAAAGTATTGTTAATATTTCATATTTGAATATTTGCACACTCCAAAATGTTAAATGACTGAAAATCGATAAATATATTTGCTCTATAAGAGCCAGTGCAACTGTTGAAATATGTCATTAATTTTGAGGCGACAGTTTTAATTGTAATTCTATTAAAAAAATCTTTATAACGATACCGAGGATTGTTCGGATTTATATATAAAGGTCCAGCCATGTAGGCATTGAACGGCAGTGTCCTATGTGAAGTTGTACAAGAAGCATGTAATTCCTTAAGTAAGATGTACGTCAGTGTTGTAAGCATGTCAGTATTTTTGAGTTTCGTCATCTGAAACATAATGTTAGTATTGGTCATTCTTGGTGTAAAAACCAAGTTACAGTGGACATGAAGGAACACTGTGCTTGTGGCAGCAGCAGATAAAAAGAAGTTGGATAAGTACACTCTACATAATTATAAGAAATTTTTAATAATAATTTCACAAGTGTAGCAACTCGACGCCGCTTTGACTCAAAAAGTCGTTGGGACGCCTGCAGAAATACTGAGTGAACCATGCTGCCTCTATAGCTGTCCGTAATTGCGAAAGTGTTGCCGGTGCAGGACTTTGTGCATGAACTGATGTAACGTATTACTATGTTTACGACGCAGCTCATCGAGCCATATACGTTATCTCGCATTTCTAGCTGCCTCTCTCACACAAATAATGATAAAAATTCAGAAGTTCAGAGTCGCCACCAGCCCAAGCCCTTCCTAACCATTTAGAAAAAAAAACGGAGCTGGAAAATTATGAGTTTAATTACTTTAATAATTTAATTACAAGTACGCAAATTTATTCAAGCAGCCAGATAAATAGTACTCCATGTCGTGCATGAAGCAACTTGATTAATTCAGGATTGGAAACCAGAGTAAGGGGGTAAGATCGACACCAAAAAATTTATCTTTCACATAAATTATTTATTGTAACTAAATATTTGGTTGCACATCCCAACTACACATAACTGGTGCCTGACTCGAAATATTTAAGTAAGAATTACGTGAGAATGAAACAGAGCACAATTCAATTTAACTACAGCAAGAAGAAACACAGAAGACGGGGGTGGGAGACAATTATACTATCATCTCCTTAGCATTAATACCATAAAAATATCTCAGTGAGACTTGCATTACGATTCTACGCATGCACTATTCTGGACAGAGATTTAACCAATACACAAGGCGGTGCGATAATTGTTTAACATACTAACTGCACCTGCTGCCTGAAAACGGCCGAACTAGAGCACGTGGTGCATTCTGACTCAAACTGTTGTGCTGCTTTGTAGAAAATGCACGGAAGAAGAGATATTCTTGCAGAAATTGTAGCTCATTAAACAAGCAAACTGTTAAAATAAAGCCTATTGCGGTGCCGTGGTGGACCAGAAGGGTCACTGATAACCAAACACGTGGCACAAAATCGACACACAAAGACAAAAGCAATTTCCAGAAAATATAAGATTAAAAATCATTAAAAAAATAACTCGCTTCACACGCTTCAGTTAAGCTGAAGTTCTTAAGTATTTCAACAGTTAAACATAACGAAGTCCTAACTCAACCTGATTCCTATCACCTGAAACCCCCTTTAAGAGCTACGAGCCGTACTCACGAAGCGTTCACCGAAGAGTGCCCCTTTCTCTCACGAGTTTACCTAGCTTTCCGTGCAGCGGTAGCTACCAGAGGGGTAGCCCTCCGTCACCAATATCACACACAAAAACAACCTTCGGCACAGCCTTCGACTAAGATGGGTAAACCTCTCTGTTCAGGTATTGGAAACCTAAGTTGGTCATCCTGTGCTCTCCTTCGAACGAGAAGCAACATCGTCTGCTCCCAGCACAAGATGACCAACTCAGCGTTTCCCACAAAACAAAACCGAAACACCACATTAAAACACACATATAATAATCAATAGGCCTTATTTGAGTGCTCAGTCTTTCTGGAACAGTTCATGAATTGAGCTAAAATCAGGTAGTAAAGTGAATAGGTTGTACCGAATTCGACAAGCGTCTTATGAAACGAGTTCAGAGAGACGTTTCACTGACCACCCGATCATGTCCCATATACGTCCGATGGGACTCATGTCAGGCGATCTGAGTGGTCAAATCATTCGTTCGAATTGTCCAGAACGTTCTTCAAACCGGTGATGTGGCGCCTTGCATCCATAAAAATTCCCTTGTTGGTTGGGAACATCAAGTCCACGAATGGCTTCAAATGTCTCCAAGTGGCGGAACATAACAATTTCCAGTCAATGATCGGTTCAGTTGGACCAGCGTACTCTGTCCGTAACATGTAAACACAGCCCACACCATATGCAGCACGACCAGCTTCCACAATGTCTTGTTGACAACTTGGGTCCATCGCTTCGAAGGGTCTGCGCCACACTCGAACCCTACGATCAGCCCTGACCAACTGAAATCTGGACTCATCAGATCAGGCCACGGTTTTCCAGTCGTCTAGCGTCCAACTGACATGGTCACTAGCCCAGGAGAGGCGCTGCAGGCGATGTCGTGCTGCTAGCAAAGGCATTCGCGTCGGTCTGCTGCCATAGCCCATTAACGCGAAATTTCAGCGCACTGTCCTAGCGGATATCTTCCTTGTACGTTCCTCACTGATTTCGGCTGTTACGTTAGCACTGAAAACTCTATGCAAACGCCGCTGTTCTCGGTCATCAAGTGAAGGCCATCCCCACTGCCTTGGTTGTCCATAGTGATCTCACTGTGCCTGTAATTTGTTATTCTCGGCACACTCTTGACACTGCGGATCTAGCAAGGGAACCTCCCCATCGCACCCCCCTCACATTTAGTTATAAGTTGGCACAGTGGATAGGCCTTGAAAAACCGAACACAGATCAATTGAGAAAACAGGAAGAAGTTGTGTGGAACTGTAAAAAAATTAGCAAAATATACAAACTGAGTAGTTCATGCCAAGATAGGCAATATCAAGGACACAGAGACCCCAGGAGCGCCATGGTCTCGTGGTAACGTGAGCAGTTGCGGAGCGAAAGGTCCTTGGTTCAAATCTTACATCGAGTGAAATCTTTAATTTTTTATTTTCAGTTTATGTGACAAACTCTTATGTTTTCATCACTTTTTTGGGAGTGATTATCACATCCACAAGAAAACCTAAATCGGACAAGGTAGAAGAATCTTTTTACCCATTCGCCAAGTGTACAAGTTAGGTGGGTCGACAACATATTCCTGTCATGTGACGCACATGCCGTCACCAGTGTCGTATAGAATATATCAGATGTGTTTTCCTGTGGAAGAATCGATTGACCTATGACCTTGCGATCAAATGTTTTCGGTTCCGATTGGAGAGGCACGTCCTTTCGTCTACTAATCGCACGGTTTTGCGATGCGGTCGCAAAACACAGACACTAAACTTATTACAGTGAACAGAGACGTCAATGAACGAACGGACAGATAATAACTATGCAAAAATAAAGTAAAATTTTCACTCGTGGGAAGACTTGAACCAAGGACCTCTCTTTCTGCAGCTGCTCACGCTACCACGGGACCACGGCACCGCTGAGCTCACGTTCTCCTTGATGTTGCCTATGTGTCCCATGGACTACTCAGTTTGTATATTTTGCTTATTTTTTCACAGTTCCACACAACTTCTTCCTGTTTTCTCAATTGATCTGTGTTCAGTTTATCAAGGCCTATCCACTGTGCCAAGTTATAACTAAATCTGAGGGGGGTGCGATGGGGAGGTTCCCTTGTAGGAATAGTGAATTCCCTAGCGATTTTCAAAACTGAATGTCCCACACGTCTAGCTCCAGCTACCATTTTGCGTTCAATGTCTGTTAATTCACGTCTTGCGGCTATAATCACGTCGTACCCCTTTCACATAAATCACCTCAGTACAAATGACAACTCTGTCAACACAATGCGGTTTTACACCTTGTGTACGCGATACTATCGCCATCTGTATATGTGCATATCGGTATTACATGAATTCTGTCACCTGTGTAAGTGACTGAAACGATTTCATAAATTCATTGTAGCTACATTAATTGACATATTGTCACAAAACTCAACACTCATATGGAAAAAATTCAAAAAGTTCTGTACTGTTACGGCCGTATTTCAGATTTCTGCCGCGAGAGCGCAGCAGTGAGCAGCCAGGGAAGATGGCGATAGGCGGTGAAGTGTGTGTTTTGCTTAAAATGCAGTCATACAATCTGCTGAAACAGTGCAACGACAAATTGTGACGATGTTGATCAAAGTCCACCTACTGTCAACTCCATTCAGTGATGGAACGCGCAGTTTAAAGATTCAGGACGCTCTTTCAAGGTAAAACAACGGGTCGGCCTGTAATGAATGAACAAACGGTTGACCGCGTGCGGGCGAGTTTTGTACATACCCCACAGGCGTCGACGAACAGAGGAAGCAGAGACCTTAACATATCTCAGCCGAAGGTTTGGAAGATCTTAAGGAAACGACTGAAGCTGAAACCTTACCGCCTGAAACTGCCACAAGCCCTGACTCCCGATGGCCACACTCAGACGCTTTGAATTTTCGGCACAGTTGTAGCAGCTTATGGAAGAGGATGTGTTTTGTGAAAAACTCATTTGCATTGATGAACCAAGATTTTTGTGAGTGGCACAGTAAATAGGCACAATGTGCGAATATGGGGGATAAAGAATCCCCACGCTATCGTTTAACACATTCGAGAGCGCCAAAAGTTAGCGTGTTCTGTGCAGTCTCAAGGCTTACAGTTTACGGCCTCTTTTTCTTCTGCGAAAAGACATGGAAAATTGGCTCATGTAGCAACTGGAAACCGATAGGATGGTGCCGATAGGGAGATGCTGTGCCGAAGGTGGGAAAAATTTGATTATCGACTTGATATCTGCAGAATCAGTAGGGGTACATATTGAGCACTTTTAATACGTGGAAGAAACTTTTTTTGAGTTTTTCTCTGTGTGCAAAGCCCCGTGACAATGGATCAAATAATATAGCTACTGTAAATTTGTGAAATACTCTGACCACCTACAATAACCTTGTACATATTTGCACCGTCGAGCGAACAAAATCACTGTTCAAGCGTTAGTCGACTGGGACCATTGAAATCATTTGTGGCGTCAGAGACTGGGGCAGACAAGGTATTATCGGGAACCTGTCGATTCCACTCTGTCGATTCCATTCTGTAGATTCCATTTTTGCATGACAATTGTGAGCAGGCTTCGGAAATTCATGCTAATCTTGTAAGACATCATCGATTTTTTACTTTTTGTTAAGGGCATCATCTTGCATTTATACGCATTTAATAAATGTTGCTATTGAGCACTCCAACAAGAAATACTGTCTACGTCGTTCTACATTTCCTTACTATCTACTGAAGAATGCAGAACAGCACAGTTAATAAATAGTCTGATAGTGCTACTGTCTGTGTCTGATTAATCGTTTACGTACGCGGGCATGCTCAAAAGTAATTCCTCCGAATTGTTTATGTGAAAATTCTTATGGCTTATTATATAAAACAAACGTTATTAACATTCTGCGTCTTTATTCTTCGCCGGCCGCTGTGGCCGAGCGGTTCTAGGCGCTTCAGTCCGGAACCGCGCTGCTGCTACAGTCGCAGGCTCGAATCCTGCCTCGGGCATGGATGTGTGTGATGTCCTCAGGTTGGTTAGGTTTAAGTAGTTCTAAGTCTCTGGGACTGATGAGGTTGTTGGGTTGATTTGGGGAGGGGACCAAACTGCGAGGTCATCCGTCTCATCGGATTAGGGAAGGATGGGGAAGGAAGTCGGCCATGCCCTTTCAAAGTAACTATCCCGGCATTTGCCTGAAGCGATTTAGGGAAATCACGGAAAACCTAAATCAGGATGGCCGGACGCGGTATTGAACCGTCGTCCTCCCGAATGCGAGGGGCTGATCACCTCAAATGTTAAGTCCCAGAGTGCTTAGAGTCATTTTTTTGAAAACTTGAGCGAAGTTTCATATAACACGTGCATGGATAAGGACAAGGTGGATGACAGTCTAATAAATTTGGGTGATGGCTTGTAAGATTTGGTCCCGAGGTACGGGCTGTTTGAAGTTTTAGTTTACTGTGGACGTTCTTTTCGGTGGTTACTAGATCGGTGTCCGAGCTTACATTTTCATTGGGTGTTAGTCTAAGGTATTTTCGAATTGGAGTCACGTGGTTCGGATGGTTCTAGTTTGTTATAGGTCAAGGAGGGGGATTGCTCTTGTGGTTTTTTCTGAAGTTACTGCATGCGATTTTATAGGGTTGGTGGACGGGCCCAGAATGTGAAATTGTGAAATAAAGCTGGAGGGATGCTGGAACGAAAGGAGAGGTAGAATGGAGTAGGTGCATGGGAGGGGATCGTTTCAGGACGTCATCTGTTATGCGAGATAGAGAAGAGTCCTGGAGCATATCTGCAGCAAGATGAAAAATAATAAAATCTGGACAAGATTGTGAAAAGTACGCAAATATTCCACACACACTTTATGAGCCAATAGACAACCACAAACTAAAGCTAAATTTGTCGTGAACCTGAAAATAGCAGTTCAATTGTTAATTAGGTACATAGTAAGGCAAATCTAGTAAGACGTGAATGACTGAGGGCTTCACAACAGCTAACTGTACCCTTTTCCAACGCCTACTTTACGGCGCACAGCAAGTCAGAGGCTGTATCTAGTACGGCGCCCTCTCCCAGAACGAGATGTACCAGCCGAAGGCATCATGCTGCCATTGTGTTTTGCACGCAAGAAGGTTTATGGAAGCAATGTCACACACTGGCGAGGGGCAGTGAACCGCGTGACGCTCCTTCTAACAGCATCAGTTTGCCACATCTGACTGTAGACTCTACTTACGGCTGTGCGTGGATCATTTAGCTTTGATTTTCATGTTTGAGCCGTGCGTGGCTCGTGTTCTCGCCAATTTTGTATTTCACACCCTGTTTTTAACGTACTTCCACCTCACTACGTTAATTTAAATTACTACTGTCATGTAGTTGCTGCTTTGTCTGACCGTGAGCGGCGTTCGCAGCGCGTATCGATATATCCCCTTTCGTAGTATCTTTGCTCGACTGCTGTTACTTCCCGATCATTGTCTGTCGTAGGGAGATCACGTTGCGAGTTCGTGTTGCGAGTTCGGGCTGCCAGTCGGTTGGGGACGCGTCGGGAGGGCAGTCCGGACCTGCGAGTCGGGGAGTTGCAACGCAGCACTAGTGCAGTCGGGTTGGAGCAGTGTGGTCTGCATCAACGTGACTCGCGCGACCGTCACTTTTTTTTTTTTTTAGCGCAGGATGGGGCCCCTCCACGCCCACACCAACGTGGTGACCAACACAAAAGTTCTACTGTCACCTCCGTAAACATGTTAGTTTTGAATCAGGCGTCACAGGATGCGGGCTGTGATGTTATCCGTGCGTCTGGGTAAGACTACTCATTAACATGGTCCATCAGGAGATAGAAGTGGTCGAAAACGATCGAAGGGTAGCGGTTTTAAGAGCAGAGGAAAAAAAGTGCCAAGGCCAGCGCCAAGGGAAAAAAACCTCTGCGACAGTAGGACGGGTAGTAAGGGCAGTAGCGGCTTGCTATCTGCGACAGTGCATGCAAGGTGTGGTTGCGCCAGTACTGTCGTGTTAGCATTCTATGGACCATAGATGTTCAGTTCCTAGCCAGTAATGTCTTTGGTCTGTTATGCTTCCATCTATGGTTGTGGTCGTAGTTGCCCAGAGAAAGGATAAACGGGTTGCGCGAGTGTCTCGTGTTATTGTACAGTCGTGTGGAGAGTTTTTGGAATACCTGCAAGATAGTATCTAACCGGTATTCCCGGTGAAGGTCCGCGATGCGTGTGTAGCGCGGAACGTTGCTTATGATTTTGAGTACTTTGTTCTGTATGAGCTGCAGACGGCGCAGGCGAGTTGGCGCAGCGTATCCCCAGACAGGGGCTGCGTACGTCATCAGGGGTCTAATAAGTGTCATGTACATGCGACCGTCACTTGAGCCGGGCCACGGTCTTGGTGGATCGCCGTTCGGTCGTCCAACCGGACGACGCGTTTTGGCTCGCCAATCGTTCATGAGTGGGCTGTATGTGTGTGTGCGCACGCATCGACTCCCGATTTGTCTTCGTGCATGCTTAGTTACTGTTGTGTATCGTTCAGCTCTTCGTGCAAGTGTTTGTCAGGTTTTGTGTGAAGTTGACGTTATGTCTACTGACGACGATTTTAGATGTTGTCGGCATTCTGAGTAGAGTTCTGCGCGCGGTGCAGTCGACTTGGGCCGCTGGCAGTCCCTGCGCAGTGTCGGAGCGTGTGTGGAGCTGTCCGATCGCTGCGAGCTTCGTGGTTCGCCGACTAAGGAAGTCAAAGTTGAATAGTGGTTTCAACTACCCAAGCCACGTCTATTCATGTTGTGGTGGTTCGCTTCGGTGGTTTGGTGTCGGGGAGGTTTTCCGGTGAGCAACACGGAGTGGTTCTAATGCTGAGATTTAGCCGCCATGCGGTGCAATTAACTATTTTGGTCGACTACGATTTAAGTGCACCAGTGGAATTTTTTGTCTTCTGGCCGTCAAGTTCTGGTTACCTGCCCTGGACACTGACGTAAATTCAGGCAGCGAGTTAACTATTACTGTGTTTCAAATTCAAGTGTACCAGCAGAATTTTCTGCCCAGTGGCTGTTAGTGTTCCGGTTACCTGCCCTGGCCATTAACGTAGTTTCAGGCAGCGTCCTTTCCTCACCTCTTGTCGCTGTCCAACATGGTGTGTACACGTACTCCATTGTGGATTATCAAGTTAGTAACATTGCCGGTTGGGTTTCTCATGTACTGATTGACGGGAAGGAAGTTGTTGTGTCGGTCGGTCCGTGGCTGCCCCTGGTTAGGTTCCGACGGGTCAAGTATAGTTGGGCTCACCACCTGTCTGACCTAAGTTAACGAGGGCAGACTGACCTCCCTGGAGGCTTTCAGAGTGCCACCTATTTCAAATTTTAAGATTATGGCAATATATTTTGCAGTTTTGAAGTCTGATTGTGGTCCTCAGCCATTGGTATTACACCTTGCATATATTGTTCCTTTGAATTATTTTATTGCTATCTTAATTGGATTTTTATCTTGTTGATTTTTAAGGTCTATGGTGATGTTTGGTTGAAATTTAATTGTGGCTCTCAGCCATTTGTGTTGCACCTTCCATATGTTGCTTTTGGGTTTTAAATTATTATATTGCTATCTTAACTGAATTTTTTATTTTTTTAAGATTTCTTGTTGGCCTTCCATATTCAAAAATATATTCTAAAATTTTGAAAATTGTGGCCCTCGGCCATTTGTATTGCACTTTGCGTATGTTGTTCTTTGAATTACACTCCTGGAAATTGAAATAAGAACACCGTGAATTCATTGTCCCAGGAAGGGGAAACTTTATTGACACATTCCTGGGGTCAGATACATCACATGATCACACTGACAGAACCACAGGCACATAGACACAGGCAACAGAGCATGCACAATGTCGGCACTAGTACAGTGTATATCCACCTTTCGCAGCAATGCAGGCTGCTATTCTCCCATGGAGACGATCGTAGAGATGCTGGATGTAGTCCTGTGGAACGGCTTGCCATGCCATTTCCACCTGGCGCCTCAGTTGGACCAGCGTTCGTGCTGGACGTGCAGACCGCGTGAGACGACGCTTCATCCAGTCCCAAACATGCTCAATGGGGGACAGATCCGGAGATCTTGCTGGCCAGGGTAGTTGACTTACACCTTCTAGAGCACCTTGGGTGGCACGGGATACATGCGGACGTGCATTGTCCTGTTGGAACAGCAAGTTCCCTTGCCGGTCTAGGAATGGTAGAACGATGGGTTCGATGACGGTTTGGATGTACCGTGCACTATTCAGTGTCCCCTCGACGATCACCAGTGGTGTACGGCCAGTGTAGGAGATCGCTCCCCACACCATGATGCCGGGTGTTGGCCCTGTGTGCCTCGGTCGTATGCAGTCCTGATTGTGGCGCTCACCTGCACGGCGCCAAACACGCATGCGACCATCATTGGCACCAAGACAGAAGCGACTCTCATCGCTGAAGACGACACGTCTCCATTCGTCCCTCCATTCACGCCTGTCGCGACACCACTGGAGGCGGGCTGCACGATGTTGGGGCGTGAGCGGAAGACGGCCTAACGGTGTGCGGGACCGTAGCCCAGCTTCATGGAGACGGTTGCGAATGGTCCTCGCCGATACCCCAGGAGCAACAGTGTCCCTAATTTGCTGGGAAGTGGCGGTGCGGTCCCCTACGGCACTGCGTAGGATCCTACGGTCTTGGCGTGCATCCGTGCGTCGCTGCGGTCCGGTCCCAGGTCGACGGGCACGTGCACCTTCCGCCGACCACTGGCGACAACATCGATGTACTGTGGAGACCTCACGCCCCACGTGTTGAGCAATTCGGCGGTACGTCCACCCGGCCTCCCGCATGCCCACTATACGCCCTCGCTCAAAGTCCGTCAACTGCACATACGGTTCACGTCCACGCTGTCGCGGCATGCTACCAGTGTTAAAGACTGCGATGGAGCTCCGTATGCCACGGCAAACTGGCTGACACTGACGGCGGCGGTGCACAAATGCTGCGCAGCTAGCGCCATTCGACGGCCAACACCGCGGTTCCTGGTGTGTCCGCTGTGCCGTGCGTGTGATCATTGCTTGTACAGCCCTCTCGCAGTGTCCGGAGCAAGTATGGTGGGTCTGACACACCGGTGTCAATGTGTTCTTTTTTCCATTTCCAGGAGTGTATTTTATTGCTATCTTATTTGGATGTTTATCTTGTTAAGATTTCTTGTTGCACGCCTTCAGCCGTGAAAGAGTTGGTAAGCTACAATAAATGACAATTAGAAGCAGAAACTGACCTCAACCCTTGGCCCTTTCCACAATCCTATTACCTGTGCTGCCCAGCGGCTTTGCGGGCGTCTCAGTATTAGTTCCAGTATTGTGAAGATACTTCACTCACTGATTTTTTTCACTGTGAATGAGGCAACACAAGTTATACAGTATTGTAAGTTTCCTAGAAATAGAAAATCCACAAATTAGCATGAGTTCAGAAAACGTCACTGCGGCGAAACCCTGTTTTCCCTATTCTCACATGATAACCTGCGAGCCATGGATGAAGATCAACACACAAATATTCCTAGACTTCCAGAAAACGCTTGACATGGAGGTAGGCATGCATAGTTGCCATACCCACCCCAATGCAACTAGATCAACTTGCACCAACTCATCTACAGTCAAATCCATGATGAGTTGCGTAGCCTTCATTTAGATGATGTGGACTTGCCAGCAAAGAACATGACGCCTTTCTCAACTCAAAGTTCATGGTAGAAGACTCCACTTGTCGAACAATGAACACACAAGGGTTAATTCACATAAAAGTTCTGTAATAATAATGTATGCCTGCACACAATTCTCATCAGACGTTTTGTTTCTAAGGAGTCAGGAAAATAGCATTGCCGATGACATGGATCCAAATGATGAGTTTAAAGTAATAGTTGACAATACACAGTAGAACTAGTTTGGACAAGAAGAGAATAGAAGCTTTCGAAATGTGGTGCTACAGAAGAATGCTGAAGATGAGGTGGGTAGATCACGTAACTAATGAGGAGGTATTGAATAGGATTGGGGAGAAGAGAAGTTTGTGGCACAACTTGACTAGAAGAAGTGATCGGTTGGTAGGACATGTTTTGAGGCATCAAGGGATCACAAATTTAGCATTGGAGGGCAGCGTGGAGGGTAAAAATCGTAGAGGGAGACCAAGAGATGAATACACTAAGCAGATTCAGAAGGATGTAGGTTGCAGTAGGTACTGGGAGATGAAGAAGCTTGCACAGGATAGAGTAGCATGGAGAGCTGCATCAAACCAGTCTCAGGACTGAAGACCACAACAACAACAACAACATACAGTAGAACCTCGCTAATCTGATCTTGGATGGTCCTACTCCACACTTAGTCCTGCCATCGCATTTCCAGTGTTTCTTTACATACATGGGCCACCGCCACAGCTAGGTTTGGACGTATTGATGACTCATCGTAAGTGGTATGGGTCAGTAGGCAGTTGACCGTTGCTAGGTGCGATAGTTCGATCAGTAATGAAATGAGTTGTTTCTAACTCCAACAGTATGTGTTATTGTCCACACATGTGTTTTACAAATTAGTGACAGTGTTCTTCTTACATATTAAAGTGTGTAAAACTAAATTACTTCACCAACTGAACGTAAACATGTGACGTAGTCTTTACAACCGGACGTACAGCCCAGTGAGTGGATCACTACAGATAACGTTGGCTGCGCAACAAAGAAGAATCAGCTGACGACCAAATCATTGGCGCTGCAACTCGGACAATCGATGAGAACGAGAAAGATGATGACGACAATGAGGACAATGAACAAACGGCTCGAGTATCACATAAAGATGCTAAAAATGCATTTGATAGAGTCCCTCAATAAATCAAACAATGCTCTACATCTACCCCCCCCCCCCCCAACAGATATTTTGTGGGTTAGGAAAAGGCGGAACATGGCGGAAAAATCGGTGTTGTCGTCTGCGAAGCAAAAGAACGTTACAGACTTTTTCGTCCTGCCTCAGAACAGAACAATTTACCGTGTGTTTTCTCATGTTTTGAACAGTCAAGTGCAAATTAATTGTGTATCAATGCAGTACTGTAATAAGGTATGTAAAGTTGTTAAACTTTCACTCACAGTAACAATAGCTTACCCTATAAAACAGACATATTTTACAGTACAGGCAGTACTGTACATTACACTTTCGTAGACGTTTCAGTGTGTCAACGTTTTCTTTTCGGTTTTTACCATTTTAACATGGAACAATATTTTAGACAGTGTTTGGAGTTGAAAATTAAAGTTATACTATACCGTACTGGGACGTTATGGGTCAATAAAAGTGATCCTCTAATAATCCGATCCCTTTTGTATTCCGACCATGCTGCCAGTCCTGTACGGCATGGGTTAGAGAGGCTTTACTCTACCTAAATTCCAGCCCCTTCATGAGGAACTGAAATCCTGGTGGAGCAGTACTCGTGGTTCAAATGGCTCTGAGCACTATGGGACTTAACTGCTGAGGTCATCAGTCCCCTAGAACTTAGAACTACTTAAACCTAACTAACCTAAGGTCATCACATACATCCATGCGCGAGGCAGGATTCGAACCTGCGACCGTAGTGGTCGCGCGGTTCCAGACTGTAGCGCCTAGAACCGCTCGGCCACACCGTCTGGCGAGCAGTACTGATACTGATTAATTCCTATGCAAGTAAAGGAAATTATTATTTATGCTTGCACATATCCCTTATGTTTGTTTTTGGAGCCATTACACACAATACTTACACATTTCATTATTTTTTCCACAGGTATGTTTGAACAGTCAGAATGGGAACTTGGGACAAAATAATCATCGCAACCTGTAATGCCACACTGACGACACCAGCGATTAGAGCCATCGTGTTCACTCCATCCTGGAACACAGATTACATCACCTCCTATACATAGCTGTAGTCATCCTCCAGTTAGCATTAGTTTTCTAACGTGGACAATCATCAGGTTAGTCATATGTCAGTTTTTATCTTCTCAACAATCCTAGGTGCATTTGAGGACAGGATCTCGTACACTCAAATTGACATTAGTAAAGTCAGGTACCGAGATCCAATCCATTTGCTAAATGCCTGTCTATGGTTTTGGAGAGGGATCTTCTCAAAATCTTTAATGACCCCATATATACTGTCATTAAGTGGGGTGCAATTTTATGCTGCAAACTCTTGTACCTTTGAGGAGAAAATGCTAACATACCACATGGCACCTCAACTGCTGAGTGGTTCTGAAGTTCTATTTTGAGTGTCTTGGGAGGCCAATTTTCCGAAAATTTAGGAAAGATGAAGTATTCGGCCAGGTATTTCACCTTGACATCCATTCCCATATTTTTCATCCATAAATGGGGTTCTCCCTCTATCCCTCTTCCAAAGCATGTAGCTGCTAAAAAGGCCATTATTAATAAAATTTTGTAAGACGAAATTTGCTTTGCATAGTCAAGCCTGGCTTGCAAACGAAATTATAAGACAAATGCTTAATGTCCAGGTTAACACAAGGTAGGAGATAAGATTCGTTAGTATTGTAACTTTGGTTGTACTGATTTTCCTTTAAGTCTTCAGGATGTATATAAATTTGGGAGGCAGAATTGTGGTATATCCATTCACATACATGGCCTGAAGAAATCCGATGTGGATGACAAACTGTTGTTAAACACATTCTCGTTGGACCCTTTCATTTCAGTAATTCCACCACTCATTGTCAGAAACGTGTAGCCTTGTGCTGTTGTCTGAAGGAGAACACGTCACTATTGCTGTATCAAATCTTCTTTTCTCCCAGTTGGGTAAAAAATATCACAAACAGCATTTTCGTCATAGAAGTCTGAATTCATTTATTTTGAGCGAGCAATTAGCAAAGCATCTGACAGCTCCACACAGGAACCAGTGAGTGAGGAAATGCCATTTGTGGGACAAAAATCCTTAAAATTTAAGAATATCTACTACCAGTAGCGTGTCCTCTTTGTAGTACACACTGACTGAATGTTCCTCACTCCTGTGGCACACTGTGAAGGTGACCCCACTGTCACAGTAAAACCTTCGTGGAATTGCATTTAAAATATGTGGTGGCATACTAGGTTGTACGCACATACGACTCAAATTGTAATCGTTTTAATCAAATGTCAGGGAAAATCCTGTGAGAAGGCTGCACTCCAAGCTAGAACAGCTTCCAAGGGAGGCTGACGTCATTGATCATATCAACAATCCCATGACAGAATCGCTGGAACATGACGAATTACACGTGAATGCAGCTGACTTCCATATTTGTGGGCTGACGTTAGGTAGAAAAGCGGAAACTGTGCGTAGAGATCACTCTCATTTATCAGAGATGTTCCATACTGTGGCACACAATGCATGCATCCTGAACTGTCAAGTACCATGACACATACCCAATTTTTTTACAATTTGAGCAGGTGTGATACTCATTTTCAAGTTCATCACATTCTCTGCCTCGTGATGACTGGATGTTGTGTGATGTCCTTAGGTTAGTTAGGTTTAAGTAGTTCTACGTTCTAGGGGACTGATGACCATAGATGTTAAGTCCCATAGTGCTCAGAGCTATTTTTTTGTTGATCACAATGCTGCTTTTGGTTTGGGCAATGGTCATTTTAATGTCCTGCCCCAGGGTGCTGAAAAATACTTTTCATTTTCCAGTCAAATCACGAAAGACATTATGCTGTGCTTCCTTGACTCAATACATTTTTTGCAAGTATCATTTTCGGAACTGCTGAAACGATATAACAGGAAAACATGCATCTCACGAGAGTTGCATATTCCAGTGATGCTAAGTTTCGCCTAGTCACGAATAATGAGGTCTTCCAATATTAACGTTTGGATTGCATGGAGAAACGTAACGAAACCATGTTGCCCAACATGATCACATTCACCAGTAACCATGCAGGCCATTTTCCAACAGATGCAGAGGCAGGTATGGGGCGAATGTCTGGAAGAAATTAAAGACTTAGGGGTGCTATAGTAAACTTTGTATGGGTACATATGTGACAGTTTTGAGAAATTTTGAGTGTATGCTTGACTACAAACAATCTGGATACTGCCTTCTATTACTACCACGCCATTCACGGGACGCAATGCTCGAAAATATACGTGTCAGCACTGAAAATTTGACCCATATCGATTGTTGTTATTTCTTGAGCGAGGGATTTGCAGGGGATTTTGTCAATGTTGCAATAGGCATACCATGACAAATAACACTGCTGATTTGTTAAGAAATTCACTGCATCTAAAAATTTGAGTTACATCTTTTACCTGGATGTTAAAATTTACACTGGCCCACCACGCAACAGGCTGTGCCAACTGGAGGGTAGATAATTCAATGATGTGACAGTGGACTCTGTAGTAGGATACTTAGTGGAAGTGGACATGGCATACCCTAGTAGTTTGCTTTATGCGCAAAGCTATTTGCCACTATGTCCAGAGCCTCTAGTTCCGTAAGATGGTTCCAAGCTGACGACGACTCTGGTGAGATACAGCATGCATTTACAAAAACGATCACCAGTTTCCAAGTTTGGGGATGCAACTGATTGTCTCTTCCCCTATTAAATTCGACAAGCATCCCTGGTTGCAACAATACATTGATGCTAATCGTAAAAGAGGACTTTCACTAGGTTTAAACTTATAAACAATGCAATTTTCGCAAAACAATGAAGAATGTTAGTGCCTCAAAAGTCACTTAACAACAGAGTAGGAGGAATGTTATGATACAAGAAATTATATCGCACAGGCCAAATTTTAAATGGGCCACAATCTTCAACAAAGTATTCATCGCTCTGGTGATGGCTAAGGCTTCAGAGGAGTTCACGAAATGTGTTTGTGTCAGCACATGCATACTGGACTTGTCCAAACTCCACTGTATCAGTTCCATTAAGAGATTGTAAAAACTCATTTGGCAGACCCAAAGTGCTTTATATACACTCCTGGAAATTGAAATAAGAACATCGTGAATTCATTGTCCCAGGAAGGGGAAACTTTATTGACACGTTCCTGGGGTCAGATACATCACATGATCACACTGACAGAACCACAGGCACATAGACACAGGCAACAGAGTATGCACAATGTCGGCACTAGTACAGTGTATATCCACCTTTCGCAGCAATGCAGGCTGCTATTCTCCCATGGAGACGATCGTAGAGATGCTGGATGTAGTCCTGTGGAACGGCTTGCCATGCCATTTCCACCTGGCGCCTCAGTTGGACCAGCGTTCGTGCTGGACGTACAGACCGCGTGAGACGACGCTTCATCCAGTCCCAAACATGCTCAATGGGGGACAGATCCGGAGATCTTGCTGGCCAGGGTAGTTGACTTACACCTTCTAGAGCACGTTGGGTGGCACGGGATACATGCGGACGTGCATTGTCCTGTTGGAACAGCAGGTTCCCTTGCCGGTCTAGGAATGGTAGAACGATGGGTTCGATGACGGTTTGGATGTACCGTGCACTATTCAGTGTCCCCTCGACGATCACCAGTGGTGTACGGCCAGTGTAGGAGATCGCTCCCCACACCATGATGCCGGGTGTTGGCCCTGTGTGCCTCGGTCGTATGCAGTCCTGATTGTGGCGCTCACCTGCACGGCGCCAAACACGCATACGACCATCATTGGCACCAAGGCAGAAGCGACTCTCATCGCTGAAGACGACACGTCTCCATTCGTCCCTCCATTCACGCCTGTCGCGACACCACTGGAGGCGGGCTGCACGATGTTGGGGCGTGAGCGGAAGACGGCCTAACGGTGTGCGGGACCGTAGCCCAGCTTCATGGAGACGGTTGCGAATGGACCTCGCCGATACCCCAGGAGCAACAGTGTCCCTAATTTGCTGGGAAGTGGCGGTGCGGTCCCCTACGGCACTGCGTAGGATCCTACGGTCTTGGCGTGCATCCGTGCGTCGCTGCGGTCCGGTCCCAGGTCGACGGGCACGTGCACCTTCCGCCGACCACTGGCGACAACATCGATGTACTGTGGAAACCTCACGCCCCACGTGTTGAGCAATTCGGCGGTACGTCCACCCGGCCTCCCGCATGCCCACTATACGCCCTCGCTCAAAGTCCGTCAACTGCACATACGGTTCACGTCCACGCTGTCGCGGCATGCTACCAGTGTTAAAGACTGCGATGGAGCTCCGTATGCCACGGCAAACTGGCTGACACTGACGGCGGCGGTGCACAAATGCTGCGCAGCTAGCGCCATTCGACGGCCAACACCGCGGTTCCTGGTGTGTCCGCTGTGCCGTGCGTGTGATCATTGCTTGTACAGCCCTCTCGCAGTGTCCGGAGCAAGTATGGTGGGTCTGACACACCGGTGTCAATGTGTTCTTTTTTCCATTTCCAGGAGTGTAGATATGGACAACTTCATCTATTGGGTAAAGCGTTGTAATCCATATTAAGTAATAAGACGCCACCGTGACACAATTCAACACATCGGGGTATACAGCTGATAATTCTTATTGCATAATACCTGCACACCAGAAGGTTAGCGGTCTGATAAAAGACAAGGTGAATGGGTCACAGTGTGAGGAGTTCGTATGTTTTAGATCAGAAATGTATATGTACTATACAGTTAAAGAGGCACTCAAAGGCAGCTGAATTATGTGCATTGTGCAGAAGCAATGGTTCTCAAGGTTGAAGATTACTTGATGTGTCTGCTCAGTGTTGTTTGTGATGTTAAACCCCATCCTCCACATATGGCGCAGCAAGTCAATGTCTAATCGCAAGACCATGTGGTACACATTATATTACAAGTTAAAATCAGTCAGAAACTTCATGATGATAAACATATCATCTGTGCTGACTGGACTGAAACTAGTGTTTGCACACTGTTCACTTTGATGATAGTGATGTAGTGAATGTAAATAGTGTATGAGAGTATATATAGAATAGTATGATCCATTTACCATAGTTCAAATAGGTGTGTTTAACTATAGTTCACTATAGTTAATTATATATAACCCCCCATGAAACATGGACCTTGCCGTTGGTGGGGAGGCTTGCGTGCCTCAGCGATACAGATGGCCGTACCGTAGGTGCAACCACAACGGAGGGGTATCTGTTGAGAGGCCAGACAAACGTGTGGTTCCTGAAGAGGGGCAGCAGCCTTTTCAGTAGTTGCAGGGGCAACAGTTTGGATGATTGACTGATCTGACCTTGTAACATTAACCAAAACGGCCTTGCTGTCCTGGTACTGCAAACGGCTGGAAGCAAGGGCAAACTATAGCCGTAATTTTTCCCGAGGGCATGAAGCTTTATTGTTAAACGATGATGGCGTCCTCTTAGGTAAAATATTACGGAGGTAAAATAGTCCCCCATTCGGATCTCCTGGCGGGGACTACTCAAGAAGACGTCGTTATCAGGAGAAAGGAAACTGGCGTTCTACGGATCGGAGCGTGGAATGTCAGATCCCTTAATCGGGCAGGTAGGTTAGAAAATTTAAAAAGGGAAATGGATCGATTAAAGTTAGATATAGTGGGAATTAGTGGAGTTCGGTGGCAGGAGGAACAGGACTTTGGGTCAGGTGAATACAGGGTTATAACTACAAAATCAAATAGGGGTAATGCAGGAGTAGGTTTAATAATGAATAAAAAAATAGGAATGCGGGTAAGCTACTACAAACAGCATAGTGAACGCATTATTGTGGCCAAGATAGACACGAAGCCCACGCCTACTACAGTAGTACAAGTATATATGCCAACTAGCTCTGCAGATGATCAAGAAATTGATGAAATGTATGATGAGATAAAAGAAATTATTCAGGTAGTGAAGGGAGACGAAAATTTAATAGCGATGGGTGACTGGAATTGGAGAGTAGGAAAAGGGAGAGAAGCATAGTAGGTGAATATGGATTGGGAGTAAGAAATGAAAGAGGAAGTCGTCTGGTAGAATTTTGCACAGAGCATAATTTAATCATAGCTAACACTTGGCTCAAGTATCATAAAAGAAGGTTGTATACATGGAAGAATCCTGGAGATACTACACGGTATCAGATAGCTTATATAATGGTAAGAGCAAGATTTAGGAACCAGGTTTTAAATTGTAAGACTTAGCCAGGGGCAGATGTGGACTCTGATCACAATCTATTGGTTATGAACTGTAGATTAAAACTGAAGAAACTGCAAAAAGGTGGGAATTTAAGGAGATGGGACCTGGATAAACTGACTAAACCAGAGGTTGTACAGAGTTTCAGGGAGAGCATAAGGGAACAATTGACAGGAATGGAGGAAAGAAATACAGTAGAAGACGAATGGGTTGCTCTGAGAGATGAACTAGTGAAGGCAGAAGAGGATCAAGTGGGTAGAAAGACGAGGGCTAGAAGAAATCCTTGGATAACAGAAGAAATATTGAATTTAATGGACAAAAGGAGAAAATATAAAAATGCAATAAATGAAGCAGGCAAAAAGAAATAAAACTTCTCAAAAATGAGATCGACAGGAAGTGCAAAATGGCTAAGCAGGGATCGCTAGAGGACAAATGTAAGGACGTAGAGGCTTATCTCACTAGGGGTAAGATAGATATTGCCTACAGGAAATTTAAAGAGACCTTTGGAGAAAAGAGAACTACTTGTATGAATATCAAGAGCTCAGATCGAAACCCAGTTCTAAGCAAAGAAGGGAAAGCGGAAAGGTGGAAGGAGTATATAGATAGTCTATACAGGGGCGATGTACTTGAGGACAATATTATGGAAATGGAAGAGGATGTAGACGAAGATAAAATGGGAGATACGATACTGCGTGAAGAGTTTGACAGAGCACTGAAAGACCTGAGTCGAAACAAGGCCCTGGGAGTAGACAACATTCCATTAGAACTACTGACAGCCTTGGGAGAGCCAGTCTTGACAAAACTCTACCATCTGGTGAGCAAGATGTATGAAACAGGCGAAATACCCACAGACTTCAAGAAGAATATAATAATATCAATCCCAAAGAAAGCAGGTGTTGACAGATGTGAAAATTACCGAACTATCAGTTTAATAAGTCACAGCTGCAAAATACCAACGCGAATTCTTTACAGACGAATGAAAAAACTGGTAGAAGCCGACCTCGGGGAAGATCAGTTTGGATGCCGTAGAAATATTGGAACACGTGAGGCAATACTGACCTTACGACTTATCTTAGAAGATTAAGGAAAGGCAAATCTACGTTCCTATCATTTATAGACTTAGAGAAAGCTTTTGACAATGTTGACTGGGATACTCTCTTTCAAATTCTAAAAGTGGCAGGGGTAAAATACAGGGAGCGAAAGGCTATTTACAATTTGTACAGAAACCAGATGGCAGTTATAAGAGTCGATGGGCATGAAAGGGAAGCAGTGGTTGGGAAGGGAGTGAGACAGGGTTGTGTCCTATCTCTGATGTTATTCGATCTGTATATTGAGCAAGCAGTAAAGGGAACAAAAGAAAAATTCGGGGTAGGTATTAAAATCCATGGAGAAGAAATAAAAACTTTGAGGTTCGCTAGTGAAATTGTAATTCTGTCAGAGACAGCAAAGGACTTGGAAGAGCAGTTGAACGGAATGGACATTGTCTTGAAAGGAGGGTATAAGATGATCATCAACAAAAGTAAAATGAGGGTAATGGAATGTAGTCAAATTAAGTCAGGTGATGCTGAGAGAATTAGTCTAGGAAATGAGACACTTAAAGTAGTAAAAAAGTTTTGCTATTTGGGGAGCAAAATAACTCACGGTGGTCGAAGTAGGGAGGATATAAAATGTAGACTGGCAATGGCAAGGAAAGCGTTTCTGAAGAAGAGAAATTTGTTAACATTGAGTATAGATTTAAGAGTTAGGAAGTCGTTTCTGAAAGTATTTGTATGGAGTGTAGCCATGTACGGAAGTGAAACATGGACGGATGATAAATAGTTTGGACAAGAAGAGAATAGAAGCTTTAAAAATGTGGTGCTACAGAAGAATGCTGAATATTAGATGGGTAGATCACATAACTAATGAGGAGGTGTTGAATAGAATTGGGGAGAAGAGAAATTTGTGGCGCAACTTGACAAGAAGTAGGGACCAGTTGGTAGGACATGTTCTGAGGCATCAAGGGATCACAAATTTAGCATTGGAGGGCAGCGTGGAGGGTAAAAATCATAGTAGGAGACCAAGAGGTGAATACACTAAGCAGATTCAGAAGGATATAGGTTGCAGTAAGTACTGGGACATGAAGAAGCTTGCACAGTATAGAGTAGCATGGAGAGCTGCATCAAACCAGTCTCAGAACTGAAGACCACAACAACAACGTGACTAATTAAGTATATATTATTCTACAGTTTAATTTTATTCAGCTGCTGCTAATCATCCTAGTCAGTATTATAATGCAATGTGCATATTTATCGTTTCTCATGTGAAAAATTCCAACATTGCAACTGCTGTACCATAAAAACAATGATTGTATGAGAAACAGAATAATAGTTTTAAGTTCATTTTAAATATGCTGCAACATTTTTAAAAAACTGGCATGGTAAGCGTACAAACATTAGTTTCTAGTCAGCATTATTAATGAAGCTCAAACAAGGAAAAAAACAGTGGATTGTGTGGTGATATGAAATTCCCTTGGAGATTACAACAGTGTGCAGGACCAAGACTCGAAATCGGGATTTCTGCCTTCCACAGGCAAGTGCTCTACCAACTAAGCTAGCCAAGCACGACTCATGACCCTTCCTCAAAGATTTACTTCTCCCATTATCCCATCTTCTACCTTCCAAACTTCACAAAAGTTTGTAACCTCCCAGCAAAAAATATAATAATTTATTGACAATGACAATTAATGAGAAATAGCAATCTGAGCCAAGTGTAAGCTCCCCACAAAAATGTAAGTCAATTCAATGATAATGAAATCTCAGTGACAATGAAAACGCAAATAGACCGAAATGTCGAGCTTAGACCCTGTGCAATAATGAAACCCGAATTCTTACCTCAGTAAAACTGTATGTCTAAATTCTGCTCTTATTCTTCGCCATAGCTTGGAGGAAATGCATCGCAAATATTCTTTGAATTTAAGTGAAACTTTTCTTTAAGGAAATGCATGGGAAACTTTCTTTCAATTCAAATGATTGTTTTCTTAAAAAATTGCTTTGAAAACAAAATTATTATTAGGGCAATTCTTGGACAAATTAATTACAGTTAAGATACATTACATTATCAGATGAGCGCAATGCTGCTTCATTACCTTATTTAAAAATATACCTCGTCCTGAATCTTGACCAGAGGGCCATGTCGACGCCCGCCGACTCCTCACACACAACTCCGACTGTCTCGCGCGCGCTACTAGCACTGACAGAGTGCAACTAGCAACTGAACTGTCGCGCGGTCAAGCGCAGACTAGCAACGATAAATAACTCTCTGGTCAGAGATTCTGTCATGCCTCGCCATCGCTGTTAAGGAATACACTGAATACATACGTGTTTCAAGTTCTCCTGTGAAACTTGCAGTAACAGTGCCCCTGGAACAAAGGATACTGCGCAGAATGGCTTCGCCACAGCCTGGGAGATATATCCACAATTAATTTTTCACTCTGTAGCGGAGTGTGCGCTGACATGAAACTTCCTGAAAGATTAAAACTGTGTACTAGACTGGGACACGAACTCGGGACGTTTGCCTTTTGTGGGCAAGTATTCTAGCAACTGAGCAACCCAAGCAATATCCTTTCTGCCAGGCGTTCTAGTCCGGCAAGTCCCGCAGGAAAACTTCTGTGATGTTTGGTACGTAGGAGACGAGGTACTAGCGGAACTAAAGCTGCGGTGAAAGGTTTACGGTCGTGCTTCGGTAGCTCAGTTGGTAGAGCAGTTGCCCCCAAAAGACAAAGGTCCTGAGCTCGAGTCTCGATCCGGCACACAGTTTTAATCACCCAGGAAGTTTCACATCAGTGCACCTTGCGATGCAGAGTGAAAAATTCAGCCTGAAAACATCTTCCCAAGTATGGCAAAGCTGTGTCATACCCATTATCCGTTCTTCTACGAGTGCTAGTGGAGAAAGGTTTACAGTAGAATTTCTGTGAAGTTTGCAAGGTAACAGATGAGTCGCTGGGGGAAATAAAGCTGTGAGGAGGAGTCGTGAGTCGTGCTTGGGTAGCTAAGTTGGTAGAGCACTTGTCAATGAAAGGTCCTGAGTTTCAGCCATCTAGTTTTTATCTTCCAGAATGTTTCAAGAAAACAAATGATGCCAATAAACCAAACAAATTTACCACATTATATGTATTGTGAACAAATGGAAAAAATTTGTTACTATATGTATAAACCATAAACCATACCTTGAATCACAAACTTCTTTCTTTCTTTCTTTCTTTCTTTCACTGGTACCATGTTCTGCACTGACGCAGGGTCGGCATTGTTAGGAACGGATTTGGCAAGGTTAGCGGAAAAGGGTGGCCGGATGCCCTTCCTGCCACCACCCCGTACCCCCCAGGACGGAATTAGTGTACCCCTAGTGCTGCGTCGAGTGTAAGGAATGGAATAGTGCGAGCCTGTTCAGATGTCTGCGAGTCGTGTAACTGAGGCGGAACGTGGGGCCCAGCCCGGTATTCACCTAGCGGGATGTGGAAAACCGCCTAAAAACCACATCCACGTCGTTAATCCGCCGGGCGGATTCGGTCCAGGGCCGGCGCGCCTACCCGAGTCCTGGAAGCAGCGCGTTAGCACTCTCGGCTACCCCTGAATCACAAACCCAATAATGTGTGTGTGTGTGTGTGTGTGTGTGTGTGTGTGTGTGTGTACTGTTCAACAGAATTGCAGGATCACTTTTTCCGAAAACCCGTAACTGACTCCCATAGCAATGAAGTAGTTTGAAATGTGCCTCGACAGTGTAAAGCGTTCCTCTCTAATAATGCAAAAGCCTGCCTCCGTGCCACGTCACCCTCTGGCTCGATGACGCTTCTGACAGCATGGTGTTGACGCATACGAGAAAAAGGCCACAGGTCAGAAGTTCATATGACATTTAAGAAGGGTTAACGATGCCACAATGGAGCCAAATTTCACTACTATTCCGCACAACGCCACGTGGACGTGTCATACGACGGAAAGATCATCACAGCCACTCTTCCCCACGTTCCACTCCTTCTTTAGACATCTCTGCGATGGAGGTTATAGCCAGAATGACCAGCGTAGAAATCCCGGGGTTCTCTCGTGAATGGATGAGGAAACTATTCAAAACACACCGCCGGTCAGATCACGCACGAAAAGGCCTCGGGGGTTCGCATAAAGTGCGCCAATGAAACAACTCATTGCCCTGGGGTGCTGTTCTCACAGACTTCGCAGTCGAAAGCGACAGCTACCAGTGTGATGGGGAACAGCACGACGTTCTTGACAAGCTTTGACACTACTGACAACTTTGGGGCTGCTACCCCATTTAACATGATTGCACTCCTTTGAGGAGGAGGGGGGGGGGGCTGGGCGGCGCAGCGCGACGGCAGTTTTCTCTCTCGTGTGTAGGCTGGAACCGCTAGCGACCGTTCAAAATCTTTCGACGGAATTTGAACGTGATCCAGAGCAGCAAAGGGTGTTTTTGCTTCTCCACCCTTTCTGTTTTGCGTCCTCCTGTGGCGTGATAACGAAAGAGTGCAACATTGACACATGGAGAAGCAATGACGGAAATATATGCTCAAGAGAGGGATTAAAATCGGGGCTGAAAGGATGTCAGTGAATAGATTCCATTATGACATTGCTGTCTTCACTGGAAGTGACAAAGAACTGCAGGACTTGTTCAATAGAATGCATGGTCTAACGATTACAGAATATGGATTAAGATTAAGCGAGGACAGATGACAGTAATGAGGAGTAGCAGAAATGAAATTAGCCATTAATTAACATCAAAATTGGTGACTAGGAAGTAATTAAAGCTAAAGAATTTTACTACGATTGAACCAAAATAATATTTGATGAACAAAGTGAAACCGACAAAGAGGGCGTTCCTACTCGAAGTAAGTCTACTGGTTTCAAACACAGGCAGTAATTCGTGGAAAAAAATTCTGAGAATGTACGTTTGAAGCACAGTGTTATATGAAAGTAATCATGGATGGTGAGAAAAAATAGAAAAGTAGCGTTTGAGATGTGGTGATATGAAGAGGTACTGAAAATTAGGTAGTCTGACAATGTAAGGAATGAAGAGGTTCTCCCCAGAATCGGGGAAGAAAAGGACGTGTGGAAGAAACTGACAAGAAGAAGGGACAGGATAGCAGTTCATGTGTTAAGACATCAGAGGAATAACCTACATGGTAAAGAAAGCCATTGAGGGTGAAAACTGTAGGGAAGACAGAGATTGGAATACCACCAACAAATAATTGAGGATGTAAATTCCAAGTCTGCTCTGAGATGAAGAAGTTAGGACAAGAGAGGAATCCCTAGCGGCCTGCATCGGACCAATCAGAAGACCGATGACTCAAGAAAATAGCTAAAAGGATAAGTATCACGCAAAGTATTAACGAGGAAACGTGTCCTGAGCTCACCACGATGGCTTCAGGTGTTGGATCTGTTCGGCACAAGAAATTCCTTAGCAAAACCAGATTAACAAGCTGGAGGGCCATGGACTCTCTCCTAAACAGTTTATAGTACAAATTTCTCCCTACTGTAAAGTCTTGTTTATAGGTGTCGCAAAAATCATTTTCTTTGACTTCGGACGTTTCAAGTCAGTTTTGACCTATAGGACTACTGTGATCCTATTCTCCATGGTGGATGGGTCTTCAAGAGGGGTGCACAATCCCTGCCTTGTTGAACGTGCCACGGTATTATTTCAAGGCATTTCTGATGATTCCAGTGTGTGGGAAATGTTCTCAGTACCCAAACAGAAGGTCGACCAAGAATAATTATTCCACGACAGGACTGAAATCAGGCCGTAACAGCAAATCAAAAGCAACGATGTCTGATATTAAAAGTCAACAGACCCATACATTTTCCCTTTCTGCTCCTGCTTCTTCTTGTAATGTCAATATAGGATGGCCTTTTTCTTTAATTCCTTATCCAGGCAGCATCTTGTTGATTACTTCGTTGCTCTCTAGATAAGCAGATCTCCTTGTGGGGGAATGATAAAGGAGTTCTGAGTCTCCTGCTATCTTCAGTCTTCAAACATCCCATTCTGAAGTGAGAGACAGCTTCTACGGGGCCCAAAAGTATCTTATTTTTTAGAAACAAACGATACTGTGCAACATTTTTGTGTGTTGCCATCAATGCATCTTGCAGGTAGCGTATCACATGCAAGACATGTACTATCTTGACCACTACATCCGTGCTAAGAGGAGGGCGAATATTATCCCTGTGAGGTCCTGGTACTTCATTTAATACTTGTAATTTGAATACAGCCAAATTGTTTAGGCATCTAAGAGTAAATACTCAAAAGATGTGAAATAGCCATTAAAATTTTTTTGAAAAAATTAAAATTTTAGAGTGTTGTCTCCCCTTACTTTATTACAAGGCTCAAAACATTATCTATAATAAGGTATATGTAACAGGTCGTTTGCGGTCTGTGACTATCGGCAAGTGTTGACCGCACTGTGGTTGACAGCATCGGTTAGCCACTGTCCATGCGTTGCGGCCATTCCTCAGCCTGAAGGTAACGGGCTGGGTTCCACTAGGGTGGTGGCCTGGCCCGACTGGATGGTCTTCAAAGGCGAGTGCTTTTCCCTCAGAATGGCTGGCGTTTCCTGCTACGTGAAAGTCTCGACAGACAGCAGCACTTTATAGATGTACTATGAGCGTTGGCAGGAAATGGTCAGCCGCAGTGACTGCTTTCTGCTCTGGAGGCTGGTTGGCCGAAATGTTGGCGTGTGAAAATAACACCACGGAGCTGTGGGCAGTTCGGGTAAACGGGGAGTCGGTCGGGGCAGGAGGTGAGTTGAGCCTTTTGGGGCGGAGGTGGTCTGCAGGCATGTTTCGGTAGTTAGAGGTCGGGAGCGGTAAGGTTGTTCTCTACATGTGGAAAGTTCAGACGTGTTCGTAAGTTTTTCCCTTCGTTCACGTGGAAAATGTCTTAATCTAGTGCTGGTTTTCGAGCTACACTGACAGTTAAGAGACCACCCAACAGAATGAGGAGCAACTGGCTAGTTGGAGGCGTTGTATAATGAGCTAACTGGTCATGGCGAGGATTATTAGAAAAAGAATACAGTTAGTTTAGCTCCAATAGAATTTGGGAGTGTTGAGTACTCGTGTATGTCCTTACCCTCTTTGACTTTAGACTGTGTTTCTGTGTTGTCTACAGAAGAGGTGGTAGAAACCGGTTGGTGGCGGTGTAATGACTGATTCCGTTGCTTGTTGTCCAATTCAGTATTCGGAGATGGGAGCTTTTGAAGGCAGTCAGATGGCTTCAGGGCATTGGATGGCTGTGCAGCGGATGTAACTGTTTTAACTCTGACCTGGAAATCATCCAACTCCGCCAACAAACGTTTAGGAGGTGACCCACGGGGCTGTAAGAGAGATGAAGTCTACGGAACAATACGCCGCGTGATTTTTTTCGCATGGAGCTAAGAGTACGTAGATTCTGGCCGCGTCCCGATAGGACTTCAGACGCTACAGAAGCTCCGAGACGACGTACAAGGGGGAAAAGTTTCAAATATTTATTTCAAATCGGGGCACAATGAATTTTCTTTGAGCTAGGAAATCAAACTTCACAACAGCAGACGCGTTACCAGATGTTCGTAACTATAGTAGTCGGATATCATCTGGTTACTTCTCTTTCTTATTGGCGTTGCGCTAGCGAGTTTCATTACTGCAAATGGAGTGAGCCATTCTGCACATCCTTACGATAATCCAACGATGTCATTTTCCTGTAGAGAACAGCATCGTCAGTGAAGAACCTGACACTGCTTCCGCTTCTATCAGGCACACTACTGCCCATTAAAATTGCTACACCAAGAAGAAATGCAGATGATAAACGGGTATTCATTGACAAATATATTATACTGGAACTGACATGTGATTGCATTTTCACGCGATTTGGGTGCATAGATCCTGAGAAACCAGTACCCAGAACAACCACCTCTGGCCGTAATAACGGCCTTGATACACCTGGGCATTGAGTCAAACAGAGCTTGGATGGCGTGTACAGGTACAGCTGCCCATGCACCTTCAACGCGATACCACAGTTCATCAAGAGTAGTGACTGGCGTATTGTGACGAGCCAGTTGCTCGGCCACCATTGACCAGACGTTTTCAGTTGGTGAGAGATCTGGAGAATGTGCTGGCCACGGCAGCAGTCGAACATTTTCTGTATCCAGAAAGGCCAGTACAGGACCTGCAACTTGCGGTCGAGCATTATCCTGCTGAAATGTAGGGTTTCGCAGGGATCGAATGAAGGGTAGAGCCACGGGTCGTAACACATCTGAAATGTAACGTCCACTGTTCAAAGTGCCGTCAATGCCAAGAAGAGGTGACCGAGACGTGTAGAAAATGGCACCCCATATCATCACGCCGGGTGATACGCCAGTATGGCGATGACGAATACACGCTTCCAATGTGCGTTCACCGCGATGTCGCCAAACACGGATGCGACCATCATGATGCTGTAAACAGAACCTGGATTCATCCGAAAAAATGACGTTTTGCTATTCGTGCACCCAGGTTCGTCGTTCGAGTACTCCATCGCAGGCGCTCCTGTCTGTGATGCAGCGTCAGGGGTAACCGCAGCCATGGTCTCCGACATGATAGTCCATGCTGCTGCAAACGTCGTCGAACTGTTCGTGCAGATGGTTGTTGTCTTGCAAACGTCATCTGTTGACTCATGGATCGAGACGTGGCTGCACGATCCGTTACAGCCATGCGGATAAGACGCCTGTCATCTCGACTGCTAGTGATACGAGGCCGTTGGGATCCAGCACGGCGTTCCGTATCACCCTCCTGAACCCACCGATTCCATATTCTGCTAACAGTCATTGAATTTCGACCGACGCGAGCAGCATGGCGCAATGCGATAAACCGCAATCGCGATAGGCTACAATCCGACCTTTATCAAAGTCGGAAACGTGATGGTACGCATTTCTCCTCCTCACACGAGGGATCACGACAACGTTTCACCAGGCAACGCCGGTCAACTGCTGTTTGTGTATGATAGATCGGTTGGAAACTTTCCTCATGTCAGCACGTTGTAGGTGTCGCCACCGGCGCCAACCTTGTGTGAATGCTCTGAAAAGCTAATCATTTTCATATCACAGCATCTTCTTCCTGTCGGTTAAATTTCGCGTCTGTAGCACGCCATCTTCGTGGTGTAGCTATTTTAATGGCCAGAAGTGTACATTGTTTGCGTATATTGCGAACATCCGGGCTTCTCTTACGCTTCGGTGTGGCGCAGGTGATCCTTCTCGTCGAGCGGTGAGTTCTGCGAGGTGAGCTGCCGGAGCGGCCATCAGTCGCCGTCGGCGGCGTCGCGTGACGGCCGGTTCTGGCAGCTCACTGCCCTCCCCTGCCCTCCACTCTGGCCGCTCCGCGCACAAAGGACCATTTAGATGATGGCGACAATTTCCCGCCGGCAATTGTCCTCTTAGCCGGCTGAAAGACGGCGCTGGCGACCTTCCTCCGCTTCTTGGCCTTTCCTCGAGGGAGGGCGCCGCGCAATTACTCGAGGTGCAATTTTTTTTTTGCAAAAAAATGAAAGGGCACAGGCAAATCCACCTTCCGGTGTTTCCGACCAGTGCGGGGACATTTCTTTCCGCACCATTACATCTGAATTTCACGCATTTCGCTCCTTTGCGAACAGGCGGGCAGTAACCACTGACAAGAAACGTTGTGAATATTTATGGTATCCAGTTATCGATACAGAAATATTCTATATATTTTCAAAAGCAATATCGCATTTTTTTGGAGGACTCCATTTCGATACCGCTCGTGGCGTAACAGAGATACAGACTGGCAGACTGAGTTGCCTCCCTGGACTGTGCTCCCCGTCTTTTCTCACACACTCCCTTTGGATGACGCCCACGCCACGGATTAGGACCGATCTCTTCCACGGTCCTAAAGTCCCGGTCGCCCCTGTGGCCTTCCAGTGTGTGTTACGTCCAGATCTTCAACAGTTCCAGGGTGCTCCCATCTTTTACACTGATGGCTCTAAAACTGTGAATCAAACGAGATATGTATGAATGCAGAGTCTCGCGGCGATAACATTGAATAAAATGTTCTCGGGTTTCCAACCGCGTCAATTGCTTAAAACTACACGTCAGGTGGTATTACTACCAGTGGGCTGTTGGTGCGCCCTTAATTCGCTAGCTGCCAGCTGTGACGTCACTGGTGCCCGCGACATTGCCATATTTGGGCATGTTTTGAGTCGGCGTTCGATGTGCCCTCTTCAACCGCGCGATCGCTGGATCCCACGAAGCGCTGAGCTGCAAGCCACCGTCTCTATGCAGGGTGTTTGTGGTAATTTTTATTAAAATAGCTTCCTTTATTAAACTGTCCCAGAAGCCGTTAGTGCGAGCCACGACAGAGGTATCGCCAAATTTTATGTGGTGACCGTTTTCTAACGCATGCTCAGCTAACGCAGATTTCTCTGGATAGCGTAGGCGATAGTACCTCTCATGTTCTTTCCTGCGTTGTTCCACAGTGCGCACTGTTTGTTCGATGTACTTCTGGCCACACTCACAAGATATTTCGTATGATAAATCCGTGTGTGAAACATTTTTCATATTCTGAGTTTTGCTTCGCAAGTTAGCGATGTAAATCAGCAGTAAAATTTAATTAAAGTAATTTGGATAATTTATTCAGACAAAATTTAGTAGTTCATTTGATGTGTAATTTTTATTGGTTTTGTTTTGGTGTGTTACTGAGGCATGAAAATTGTCTGTATGAAAATTGGGCATTGGTCACTCAATTGTGCAGTACAGGGCTTAAGTAATTATACTTTTCTGTAATTAGTTTCGTGCACTTATACTCTCCACTACACACACACACACACACACACACACACACACACGGAATTATAAAACAGAAAAGTTATATATGTTATAGCACAAAATTGTTGAGGCTTTCGTATTTCCCGTTGGCTTCTCTCTCGGGATCTTCCGCCGACGTGTCTTTATCCATTTTCCTGACATTCTCAAGGGTTCACCCTTCACCTTTCATTGTAGGTTGCCGACTGGAGTGGAGCTCGCGGCCGGACATTATACACTACCTGAAAGTAAAAATGCAAGACCCTCAGGCACTGTGTCCGTGGCAGCGGCGTATAATACCTGCGCATACTGAGGGGTTGTAATGTTACTGATTAATTTGTCACGATCATCGGCGATCGGAGGCTTTTCACAAGCACTGTCTGTGCATCTCTGTTTTGACTTTGCAGGCAGTAACTGTGTCGAGATTTCAGCAATCATTCTAGAGTACAACCATGATCCACTGACGAGTACATATTTCTGTTGAATAGCTCCAGCCATTTGAACACTGTGGAGGGACGCTTGATGTATGTATCGACGGATTGCTGCACATGTTGGGCATACTGTACCGGTGGTGTGTCGCTGCTCTGAATAGTGGCCTATGGAACATTCCCACACCCATAGACCGGTTTCTGAGATCTGCGTAGTACAGACGCACGTCACGATCGACCCATTCTGCGAGCAGCGGTAGCCAACCGAACTTCTTCCAGGGAGGAAATATGGGCACATTTTGCACCTGCTGTGTCATCAGGGACCATTGGGAACTGCCTGCTTGCAAAAGGATTAAGATCACGTGTGCCTGTGGTTAGGCTACCACTCACACCATGACACCGCTAAGCATGTGTCATGAAAGAGTTGGCAATAGTCTCTTGCGTCTTCATTGATGACAGTAGGTTCTGTCTGTATGCAAGTGTTGGACGTACATTTGTACGGCGTAGATCTGGTGAGCTGCAGAGTCCAGAGTGAATTTCCCCACGACACACATATGGCATCCTAGGCTTCGTGGTGTGGGAGAGGGGGTGGGGGGAGGGACATCAGTTATAACTCGCGGTCACAGTTGGTATTTCTGCGGAATAAAGTAACAAGTGCCCGCCACATTGCAAAAGGCTGTTATCCCCACGCTACTGCCCATTTCTTCAACAGTAAGGTGTTATGCTTGTTCTAAAGGACAATGCACGTCCACATAACATCTGCTGCGATTCAGCTTGCTCTTCGTGGTGTACAACTGCCCCGGCCAGTGAGACCACCGTAACTCTCACCAATTGAACACTTATGGGACATGTTGAAGTAGGAACTTACTCGTTCACCAGAGTCTGCAAGAACCACTGCCGAATGGCAACAAAAGGAGCAAGAAGCTTGGGGCAGTCTATTGTAAGATACCATCCGGCACCAGTTTGCAAGCGAGAACACACGCTTGAATTGCCGCCAGATGGAGTGCGTTGTGTATTGATGCAGCTATTTGGATTTTACTGTGACATGTGTGCTCCATTTGGTCTGAATATGTCATCATATATTCTTAAAACGATGAAGTATCTGTCACTTCAGTTGTCAATAAAATGACTTCGTCGTTGTTACATATTTTCCGGCAGTGTATGTACAGTATCTATCGCGCCAATGTCTGAGGGCTTTTCCCTGGTCATTACCGCTGAGGTCTCTCTTCGCCACTCGCAAAAGTCACTCGCTGTAGCACGGAAATCCACGATCCATTTACATTGAGGCTCTCTTCTCTCTTGTTAAGACTATTCTCATATTTGTGAACTTCTATGGTTTCTCCGAACAGGAGGGCGTGGTACCTCATCTCCACAGCGAGAACATCCGTGTCGGAGAATTTTATTAAACGGTCGGTCTCACACAGTGCGTGCCTCGCCTCGTTAGATTTCTCCGCCTGTCCCAACATGCAATACCGCTTACGCTCGGTAATCCTAGCATCGATGGATGTTCCAGTGATTCCCAAATAGACTTTTCCACATGTACATGGTATGCTCTATGTGGCCGAGCGGTTCTAGGCGCATCAGTCTGGAACCGCGCGACCGCTACGGTCGCAGGTTCGAATCCTGCCTCGGGCATGGATGTGTGTGATTTCCTTAGGTTAGTCAGGTTTAAGTAGTTCTAAGTTCTAGGGGACTGATGACCTCAGATGTTAAGTCCCATAGTCCTCAGAGCCATTTGATTTGAACCTCTTGCCTTCTCACGATCTGGGACACTCTTTGATATTTTTAGTCGATTTGTAAAAAGTCTTTAAGCCGTGTGTGTGTAAAAATATGTCCATCGCCTTGGAGATGTGTAGCAGAAAGGCTGGATCAGGTATTACTTCTTGCGAAGTGTCACTTCGCCGACTGTTAGTATTCTTTACGCTTCTTATGCAACTGTTGCAGCTGTACTGGCATTTGTGTCATTTCAGTACAGGTAGAAATGGACGCCTGACGCTCCATATTCAAATCGGCGGTGACCACAGCAGACTGTCGGTTGCTCTGTATGGTTGTGTAGAGAGGACGTAGCGTCCGTTAGTTAAACACTTGTGTTAGTTCTGTGCAGCAGATCACGTGTGTGGAAACATTGTCACTGCGACGCTGAACATACACCCGAGACACTGTTGACCACGCACACCCTAATTCTTGTGTACTAAACGATATGCTACAACCCACGCGTCTTGCACCGATTATCACCGCACGTTCCAAGTCGGTTAAATCTTGATATGCTGCCATGGTCACTACACATCTGTAACTGTTTGCTCAGACTTACGCCATACATCGCATCAAATTGCAACGTTCGCGCTTCATAACGCAGGTTCACAAGGGACATCCGTGTAACAGAATAGAAGATGATGTCGCCACCAAATGGTGGACTCTTCAGTCTAGACGGAATGTCAACAGAATTTCACTTCGCTTAGGCCAATATCAAAAGTTGAAATTAAAGCTACGAGATGCCATCGGTGATACATAAAGTCGGAATACAGATCAGAATGAGGGAACTGCCAACTGATATCCGACAGTCTATTGCCGGATTGACACGTTGCACGTGCTAATCACAATTTAATTTATAGATCATCACTATCTGAACTTACTTCCTGACGCTTAAGAAAATAGCTAACGATTGTTATAAATATCGTCAGTGATTGACAGAAGAAGCCGTCTACATCTGCATTAATTTCTTCTTTCCCTGGTGCAGGTCTTGCACGTAATTTTTCCTGTAACTCAGTTCGGAGCGTAATAAGTCAAGACGGACGGGCCAGACCAGTTCAAAAATGGCTATGAGCACTATGGGACTTAACTTCTGAAGTCATCAGTCCCCTAGAACTTAGAACTACTTAAACCTAACTAACCTAAGGACATCGCACACATCGAGGCAGGTTTCGAAACTGCGATCGTAGCGGTCGCGCGGTTCCAGACTGTAGCGCCTAGAACCGCTCGACCACTCCGGGCGGCTGCCAGACCAGTGACCTAATGTTAGTAACGTGTTAGGAACGACCCACCTGGGGGCTGGGGGCCCTCCTTTTCAGAGGACAGTGTAAGCCGCAGTAACTGCTGGAAGCAGGTGCTGTGTGCCGACCCCCCTTTTGTCAGCGCCGGTGAAGGCAAGAGGCCTTCCTGCCGTTTTCGCATAATATTTTGCGCTCTTGCGCTCTGTGGTTCCAGAGCTGAATTCACAGAAATAGTTAACATGGCATGAAGAACATCTGTACTCGGGAGAGAGCAGCGGGTTTTTACTAGCAGGGGCATCTGGACCAAATACTTCGAAGGAACTTCGTTTTACGCAGAGAATTCGCCTTCCAGGAATGCCATCCGAGGGGCAGTCAGTGGTAAATAAACATCTTAGGCTTCACTGAGAAGCGGCAGGACTACTCTCCGAACAGGAATCCTTTCATCTTCGTAGCGTACTGGGCCGACTCTCTGTCGCCACTTTGCGCGAGGTGGATGACCTTTGACCCAAAAAGTTGTAAGAGAGCTTCTAATTGGCTGACCGAAACAAATAGCAGCATAGACAAACTCGAGACGCCAATTTTCGAGGAGGGCGTAGCTGGAGGTGACCACATTGGCGAGAACATCAAACTGACTGAGAAGTGGAAGAGAAACTCCGAATTGTTTAATAACTGCAAGCCCAATGGCGTAACGATTGGTTAATGTTGCAAAACTGTTACATGGAGGGGAGATTGTTGCTTTGCCAACATGGCCGGCACTTTGCAGATCCGTTTCTATTGGCGCACGAGAACTGTGCTGATCTGCAGAGTAGAGAAGGAACTTAGCTTCTGTTCACAACATGGGAGTGGAGAGTATGGTGTGAGATACAGAACAACATTGGCTAAGACCAGCGATCCGGCCCGCCCTGTAAAACACGACATTACTCTTCGAGTGTCCCGCGTGTATGGTGTACCCTGTGAAAGCGACAGCATGTATATCAGACAAACAATTCGCACCATATAAAACAAAGGGAGCTTGACAAGTCGACCATAGCGGAGCACTGCCTAGAAAACGGACATAAAATACAGTTCGAAAATACAAAAGTGTTGGCTCATGCATCTACATATTGGGACTCCGTTATAAAGGAAGCGGCCGAAATTCGTTTAAACAACAACAATTTCAACAGAGACCAGGGGTACACACTCAGCAGGACATGGGGGCGGGCGTTGGACATCGAAAGAAAGCAAAGGCAGATGCGTGGCTCGGGAGCGGCAGTTTCAAACGTGGCGCCTGCCCTGGCGCCACCTGACGTCACAGGTGCTGCCACGGGCAGTAGCTCCGCTACCTGCCCGGGTCGACTTACGCCGCGCGCCATATTGGGTCTATCTGATTGGGTGATGATGATGTCATCGTGCCTATATAAGTGAGAAACCGTAGCAGCCCTGGCAGTCAGTGAACTCCTGAGGACGATGGGGGAGATGGTCGTCGAAAGCTCGACGATTTTATTCGAATTGACGCGGTTTGAAAACCGAGAACGTTTTATTCACTGAACAACAGACTTTGATTTGGGTGATTGAAGAGAACACCTGAATTAGATACTTCAGCTGTTATGGAAGGATGTGGCAGAACACGGCGTCCAGTTCGCTTCATGCGTCTAAGAATTGAATATGGTGAGAGGTCGAAGCGTTGGCGAGCAGTATGCGAGAATTCAAGTGCGGTTATCGCCCACACTGATAAAAATGTTCAAATGTATGTGAAATCTTATGGGACTTAACTGCTAAGGTCATCAGTCCCTAAGCTTACACACTACTTAACCTAAATTATCCTAAGGACAAACACACACACTCATGCCCGAGGGAGGACTCGAACCTCCGCCGGGACAAGCCGCACAGTCCATGACTGCAGCGCCCAAGACCGCTCGGCTAATCCCGCACGGCCAACACTGATAAGACTAGCCACATTTCGGAAAGGAGGAGGAGGATATTAGCGTTTAACGTCCGTCGACGTTAAAAGCTTGGATTGGGAAAAGCTTGGATTGGGAAAGGGTCAGGAAGGAAATCGGCCGTGGTCTTTTCAAGAGAACCATCCCGTCATTTGCCTGGAGCAATTTAGAGAAATCACGGGAAACTTAAATCAGGATGGCCGGACGCGAGCTTGAACCGTCGTCTTCCCGAATGCCAGTCCAGTTTGTTAACCACTGCGCCACCTCGCTTGGTCAGATTTCGGAATCCAGTACTTTCATGAGCGTCCACGGGCTCACTATAAACCAATTGGAAATGTTATTTGCATGTGTAGTTCTCTCATTCTTCTGGCAGATGCAGGTAGTTACTGTGTGATCAGTGCCAATTTAACTCTCCATAAATCATGTTAAGATTAAAATCTTGTCCCATCCCTCAGGATTAGCCAATTATTGCCGAGGCATTTACTTGTGAGATTTGTACTGATCCATGTTAGCAGTTGATAGTTTTCTTATTCCCTGCATTGCTTTTGATCGAACTGATCTTGTAATAAATGGATATTCATGTAAGTCATCAGGGAACTTTTTATTACACAGGGATCAATGTAAACCACTGTTTCATTCATAGTTTTGTTTTCATCGTTTTGTTATCTTTTGCGAAGTACAGTACCCATGTCTCATGTTTCCTACGCCATCTCTGAGCTGTTAGTTATCTGCTGCACGACACCTTTCTCATTAAATGCATGTGATCCCACGGAGAGCAGTCTGACTATCAGGCAGTTCAACCAGTGCTAATAATTCTGACATCCACAGGCATATGTCATAGGCTCAGCTGTACCTCACACAGTGATGAAAGTTTACTAATGGTCAAAGCCAAAATTCATAGCCGATGCTCTCGACAAAGTTTGTATGATAAGTGAAACAACATGATAAGTGACGTACAAACATTTCATTACATCGAGATTCATTTTTATTGAGGAAATACATTCACAAAAACACATCAAATAACATTTAGCAGGAAAAATATAAAGCATTTACACGGTATTCACTGTTTTTTTTTTTACTTTCTAAGTACCAAAGAAAGTCAAAAACAAAAGTGTTATTTTTCTTCAAAACAGGTGACTTTTTACTATTAACAGAAGTCGTTTAACGAAAACTGCTTAATCAATTTATGTTCTTACTGATGTGCAGTGTTGCCTTTTGCTTTATCCACTTATAGCAAAATTTAAATTATTTTTCACCTTCAGATGTCTGACTTATTATTTTTCACCTTCAGATATCTGCCTTGTTTCCTGGAAGAACATGTGGCGCAGTGGTAAGCGCTCGGGTTCGTAATCGGAAGGTCGCCGGATCGAATCTCGCGCCATGCAAATTTTTTTTTAATATTTGTTTTTGTAATTCATATATATATATATATATATATATATATATATATATATATATATATATATATATTCCCGGCAATCAGTTGCAACAATTATGCATATAATAAGTTGTTGAAAGTCGTTTGTCGTGGAAAAACTGGCGACTTCGAACATGATTATGTTTTCCGCAAACAAAGTTGTATTTCTCAAATGTTATTAATTGTCTTCATAATGTTTACACGTGTAGTTAACGGAAGACGTAGAAACGATATTCCGAAACGAATACGTATAGTGTAAGTCAAACGTTCGAATTAGAGTAGAGACCCCTTACAAAAAACAAATATTAAAAAAAAGGTTGCATGGCGCGAGATTCGATCCGGCGACCTTCGAATTACGAACCCAAGCGTTTACCGCTGCGCCACGACGATGTAGTAAACTATAAATCGTAGAAGTATTTCACCCCAACGGTTTCTTTTAACTGTAGATTTTCTCGACAACGGCTGAGAAGTGCATCTTGGTGCTTTGCCACATTACACCTCTGGCCATGAGCTTTTATTATGCGCAGTATGAATCGAATCTGAATTTCACAATTGGCGGCCTCCCCTTGTAAGTCTAAGAAGACACAGAAACACAAAATGAACTACTGCAACATGACGTGTTGCCTGTTGGCTTTTGTCTCAAGATCTTTGACCGACGATTTTTTTAACTATTTCCTTGACGTTTCGCCAGCACGAGTGGTGGCGTTGCCAAGGCTTCACTCTCCATTGCTTTGGTATCACAGGAGTTGAGCCCTCGTCTGAAGATTATGTATGTACCTGTCGTACCAGCGGCTGAGGGAGAAACTCTTTGCCGCTCTGCTTCAGCCGCACTTTGGAAAGATCGTTACATACATAAAGGACTCTGGACATGTCACTGAGAAGAAACTAAAACTTGGACAAACCGACATCCTGGTCAATTCTGATGTTTCCTTGTTAACCAAAGTGTCAGTCAGTAACTCTCTGGAGCATATCGGTTCCATTTGACAGCAGGACTTCACCAAACTCTTTCACGCATATCTTACCACGAGCTATTTAGTGCGGAATGGCGGTTTCTAGGAACAGCTTGAAGGCACCACCATGAGCACTGCAGTTGGAACATTTGCGCTCTTCTTGAATCCCCTCCCAGCTGAGTGCTGCTTTCTTTACCATCAACCTCTGATACAGATTCGTCACGCGCGCAGAGTATATACAAAATGTACTTTTCCCTCTTCTACCAAATATGTGCCCTGTGAAATTCCCATAACCAGGCAATGCTAGTTGTGAAAGAGAATCCAACACGCTAAAACACATAGACTGTGGTGGATGCGGAGTGTGTCAAAACGTTAGTGCGTCGTAGGCAGGTGTGTTGATTTTAGCTTTCCTAATTACAGCTTTATGCTTGCTATTCTCACAAAACCTATCTCCATAACGTCCTAACAATAGTGACACACATTTATGTTTTTCCCAACGTTGATAACATAGAATACTTTTCAGCTACGGCTGTGAAAGTTTTGTATATGCGTTAATGATCGAGAACGTATGTAATCGATATATCCTACTATGGTGGAACCACATCCAAACCACACCAGAGGTAGTGTAAGTGAATCCACGTCTAAACGCTTCCCCGGCCAGAACACTGTTGGATCCACCTCTAAACACTGTCCCTGACTTACTCTGGACGACGGGGGGCCTCTGCAACAAACCCAACATACAAAATAGCGCGATTGGGCTAGTTGTTTATAACTGAATAAAGTCAGTTACTCGAACGTTATTTCCATCTATTACATACATACTGGATCTTTAGTGTATATACAAACATTTGACAGATATAGCTGGACAGTATTCTGCGTTACTCGAACGTTATTTCCAGCTATTACCTACATCCTGGATTGTGTTGATGTTATTAAGTGGAGATAGGTAATGGACAGAGCAAGGGGGACTGGCTGATTACTTCTGTGTGCCGCCTATAATCGTTACCTCTGATCAAATAAACGCTGAACCTAAAGTTAAACGCTCGCAAAGAAATGAACTAGCGACCAATCGCGGCTATGCTCTGTACGGCGAAAGACGATCGCCTTCAATTAAAGCGGGCTTCGCGCTGCTGTTTAGCGCGCTTACAATGACCAAACAAGTCATTTTATTTTGTTCACGTTTGCAAGGCAGCGTCACAACGTTGCCACACTATGCGATTGTAGCTTTCAGGTAATATTGACCTCAGCTTTCTGTAATTCGCACTTGAAAGTTGGAAACAGTTCTACCAGCTCTCAAGGACGTTCCGCTGTACAGAGTGTAGGCGAGAGGTTCCCACCTGGGGATAATTATCCCCTGGGAGGATGGGAGGTGTGGGGGGGGGGGCTAAAATGAAATTATCTAAGGGGTAAAAAGGAAAAGAGATTGGCTGTGTATGTGACGAAAGTAAATTATTTTCATATACTGATACTGATTATATAATTTATCAATAATTACTTTTCCTCAGCTTACCTTGTTTTCATTAGTCTTCTGACATGTATGATGCGGCCCGCCACGAATTCCTTTCCTGTGTCAGTCTACCTCTTTATCTCAGAGTAGCAATTGCAACCTACGTCCTCAATTATTTGCTGGATGCATTCCAATCTCTGTCTTCCTCTACAGTTATTGGTCTCTGTAGCTTCCTCTAGTACCATGGAACTCAGTCCCTGAAGTCTTAACAGATGTCCTATAATCCTGTCCCTTCTGCTTGTCAGTGTTTTCCACATATTTCTTTCCTCTCCGATTCTTACCTTATCAGTCCACCCAATTTTTAACATATGCCTGTAGAACCACATCTCAAACGCTTCGATTCTCTTCTTTTCCAGTTTTCCCACAGTACATGTTTCACTATCATACAACATACAATGCTGTGCTCCAGATGTACAGAAATTTCTTCCTCAAGTTAAGGCCTATGTTTGAAAGTAGCAGCCTTCTGTTCGCCAGGAATGCACTTTTTGCCACGACTAGTCTACTTTTGATGTCCTTCTTGCTCCGACCGTCATTGGTTTTTTTGCCGCCTAGGTAGCAGAATTCCTTAACTTCATCAATCCTGATATTAAGTTTCTCGCCGTTCTCATTTCTGCTACTTCTTATTACTTTCGTCTTTCTTCGATTTACTCTCAATACGTATTCTATACTCATCAGATTGTTCATTCCATTCCTCAGTTACTAGCATTAATACATGATACAATGTGAAGCGTTCCTCACAAAGTCCACCCACTACATACATACTTCGCGCTTTCTACATTACATCTATGACGTCTATGTGGAATACACATACAGACGCTAAATACGAGGGTTGCAACTTTAAGAGTGGCAACTATTTATTAACAGCTCGTACAAAACAGATACGTGTTTCAAAGTTTTACTAACCTTCAAAGTAGTCACCAGCATTGTGTATAATCCGTTGCCAGCGATGTGGAATCTGTAGGATACTCTTAACAGTGCCAGTTGTGTTGACAGTTCGAGTGGCGCGGTCTATTGCCCGACGAATTTGTAGCAGTTCTGAACGGAAAGGCGTGAAGTGTTTACTTCAGTTTAGAAATCGCGTTGAACTGCGAGGGCTAGGGGAGCGCAGTAGGTAGTATAGCACTTAGCAGCCCCGTAGTCAAACAAATCAGTAACAGCTTGCACTGTACGTGCTTGAGCATTGTCCTGCAAAATGATGATCAGGTCCTGCAAAAAGTCTCATCACATCTATCTCTAAGCTGGTCGTAGGTTGTGTTCCAAACATGAACAGCACAGAGACAGAAGTTATGACACTTTTTGCAGGACCTGACCATCATTTTGCAGGCTCAAGCACCCACAGTGCAAGCTGTTACTGATTTGTTTGACTGATGTGGCTGCTAAGTGCTATACCACCTACTGCACTCCCCTGACTTAAGCCCTGGTAAGTTCAACTCGATTTCTAAACTGAAGGAAACATTTCACGGCATTTGCTTCAGAACTGCTACAAATTCGTCGGGCAATAGACGGCGCCATTCGAACTGTCAACACAACTGGCACTGCTAAGAGTATGTTACGACTTCCGCAACGCTGGCAACGGGTTATACACAATGCTGGTGACTACTTTGTAGGTCAGTAAAACTTTGAAACACGTATCTATTTTGTACGAACTGTGAATAAATAGTTGCCACTATTAAAGTTCCAACCCTCGTTCAAAAAATGGCTCTGAGCACTATGGGACTCAACTGCTGTGGTTAGCAGTCCCCTAGAACTTAGAACTACTTAAACCTAACTAACCTAAGGACATCACACACATCCATGCCCGAGGCAGGATTCGAACCTGCGACCGTAGCAGTCGCACGGTTCCGGACTGCGCGCCTAGAACCGCGAGACCACCGCGGCCGGCTCCCAACCCTCGTATATGATTAAAATGTTTTCTCCTATTTATAAATAGTTGCTGCAATAGCCCAATAATTGCTTCATAACTCACTTCGAAACAGATAAATAAACTAATTGACAGGACGACGCAACAGTAACTGCGTAAGGCAGGGCCGGCCAGAAATTCTGCACGCGTGCGGTGCTCCTGCACATGTGCAACTTCCGGGTCACAGCGTGCACGCCGCAGCCGTCAGCGTCCATGTAGTGTATGTTTCTACGCACAGGTGTCGCTTTATCCTCTTGCTGAGATACTCCGTACCGGCACATTCTAGTGCTCTTTCCACAGCTTGCAAGCCAACCATGGGAAGGTATTTCGCGTATTAAACATTTAAAATACTGTCATAGTCTACTCATTGAGACATCTACTTCTATGTTAACAGTTTAACCCAGTAAGACATTCAATACAGTTAACAACCGTGGGTTTTTATTAAGGAAGCTTGACTGACGGCAGGTAAATACGCGTAACGTTTTTGAGCTAGTATTTATGAAAGAGAGCACTTAGCGACTTCCAACGAATCTTATTCATGATTTCAAATAACATTAAACTAGTGCAAGGTTTCCTATAACTAATTCTCGGTGCCCTCAGTTACACCCACATAATTTCTCTCTCACTGACCTTTGAACAGAATGATAACCGCAGACCTCTCGATGATCACCTGTTATTTCAACACCATTATTGCTATATCTTTCATCAGTTACGTCTGAAATCTGTATAATAACCGACAGTTAGATGAATGTTATGTTTTATCGACTTCAGCTGTGCGTAGCCCTTCACACATTAAAAAAAAACCTAGATGTAAGTATACATTGAAACAATCGGTTTAATGACCAATTTTCCTCTTGCTTGTACCACATAAACAGGGAAGTGGAGCCGCCGCCGTTCATTTAGGACACATGTCTAATAACAGATGTCGCTGTCGCTCGCTGTCGCACACGTGCGCACATGTGCAGCACTTCCGCACGTCTGCACACTGTGCAGCGTTTGGCCGGCCCTGGCGTAAGGGATACTGTTGTGGCGTAACAAGTGAGCTACGCCACACTGAGAAGGAAGCCGAAAGGCACGCGTACACACACGCCGACTGGCGTCAAGTCTGGAACAGGATACGTATTGAATACTATAAAGAAAATACGTAGCTGTGGAATAAACTTTTAATCAATCCTTGTGATACATCTCTCTTGACTATACAAATGAGACTCGTAAGATACATGCACTGTGACAATTGGCGCCTTGCTAAGTCGTAGCCATTAACTTAGCTGAAGGCTATTCTAACTGTCTCTCGGCAAATGAGAGCAAAGGCTTCGTCAGTATAGTCGTTAGCAACGTCGTCGTACAACTGGGGCGAGTTCTCGTACGTCTCTCGAGACCTGCCGTGTGGTGGCGCTCGGTCTGCGATCACACAGTGGCGACACGCGGGTCCGACATGTACTAATGGACCGCGGCCGATTTAAGCTACCACCTAGCAAGTGTGGTGTCTGGCAGTGACACCACAGATACTATGGTGCTGCACTCAGTATTATTATTTCAGATCACCGAAGTTAGGCGCTGTCGGGCTTGGCTAGCATTTGAGTGGGTGACCGTCCATGTCCGCCGAGCGCTGCATGCAAGTAGGGTGCGCTCAGCCCTTGTGAGGCCAATTGCGGAGCTACCTGACTAAGAAGTGGCGTCCACGAGAGTAGTGAGCTGAACACATGCCCCTCCATATCCACATCCAGTGACGCCTATCGGCCGAAGATGACACTGCGGGCGGTCGGTACCGTTTGGCTTTCCGAGATCTATTCCACAGTCAAGCATTATTAATATTATTACTGTTGGAGTTCTCAGACAGAAAGCATTAACAGTCAGTAGTCTTCCAGTTTATGTCAGTGCAGAAGTAAGGAGTCCTGCAATCAAATGTTTTACAAACAGTAAGTATAGTGAACGCATTTTAACTTACGATAACCGATTTTAAATAGGGAGTACAGGGTGCAGGTGAAGCAGCTGCCGCTAGGGAGAGTAGTGTTCTGTAACAAGCACGTGCAAATTCATCCTACAAAACAGACACACTCAAAAACACGCACACACACACACACACACACACACACACACACACACACATTGAGACCTGGTGGTCAAGGGAAGGCAATATTCGGTTACGATTGTTGACGGAGCAGTAATCAGTTGCCTTTTACAGTTACCCACAATTTACTTTAAATCAGTAATTCCAGACTCAACAATAAATTTTAAAAAATACCACACTTTATTAATGAAGGAATAAACAAGTGTAAATAATAGTGTTTTCAGTGAGTTACAATTTAGCAAATCACCATTCAATTCAGATACAACAGATAATTTTTTAAAAGCAAGCCACTGTGATCTGGGCAGAAGGCCTTACACGCCAGGAATGCCAATAAATTAAGAATTGTTTAAAACTCGATGCAACTTACAAATTACAGATATTGAAATATTAAAAGCAAATCGCCACACACACCGCAGGAGGCTTCAGACGCCAGGAATGGCAGCAAATAAGGTTTTAAGGCGTACTACTAAAATACAAATACCAAACAGGATTTTAAAGCAAATGACCACAATCACGGCTGAAGGCCTTATACGCCAGGAATGCCAATAATATAAAAAAAAACATTTTGAAACCTGTTGTAACACAGCCAATACAGTAGCAAAAATTAATTAAAAAAAACAAGCAACTGATCCAGACGGTGCTCCAGGAATCGACCTCTGAGAAGGTCCGGCAACAAACACTTTCGCGAGCGATGACACAGGCAGCCAAGAGTTGCATTCACTTCACAAGATGGTAGCTCAGACTAGTGGCAGTCTAATGAATGACTAATGATAATCTTGCTGAAGTTACCTGACGTCCAATAAACCAAATGCAACGATGGAACAATACGCCAAAGCCGGAACCAGCGGTCTGCACTACGCCCCAGAATACTGTGTTTAGAGCGCGCCCGGAACGAGAAAGGACCCACTACCAGATTTCCGTACGATTCCACAAACCCGAAAATCTGAACAAACAAGTCACAGTACAGAACACCAGACAAACTAACAGTAACTAAAACCCCACTCGATTTGAGAGCGAGGCAAAACCGAAATGTAACCAACCAGAATCAGCAACCACATTTCACTGAAGAAATAGTCGCAAAGCGAGCCAAAACCAAATAACTAATGATTAACATCAAATTCATTAGGCACGCAAATGCACACTGAACTCACTGTGACAACTCTGACGACGGTTGGCAGAATGAAACAAATCTCTTGACTGCTTTATTAATACACAGTTGAGTAACCACACCGTCTAATCACTGAGCCAAGTGCTTTTCACACAGTAGGGTCTTCAAGTACTAAACGGTACGCAGATCCACCAAACTGCACATGACGGCGCGATGATAATCTGTCACAACATCACATACGTACTACAGGCCCACACGGGTGACTCACTCCACTCTACTTGGATTGAAAAGCACTCATCTTAAACCTTGTTGGATACGGCTTACGACGAGGTCGTGCACCGATTTATGATGTGGACTAGCTAAGTAATGGCCTGAAAAGTCTAGGTTGCTGAAACGCGATATGACATAACTGGTGGCCATAGTTTTGTACCTGTTGTGACGGCTGGGAATGGAGGCGGCGCCCAGAGTCCAAGGGCTGGTGCACCCTTTTAGAAGGGCGGCTTTTGTGTGCCATTGTCTGCCGAACACGCGCCCTACACAGACAGCCTAATGGAAGCCTCACGGCTCACCGTCCGAATCGCCCTTGGACCGCAGGCCTCGGCGAAACTGGAGCTCCGCAAGCGATGGATTGCTCGCAGCCGCACTGAGCCCTGGGAGCTGCCCGTAGTAGACAATGCCGCCAGCTATTACAAGCGGCAGGATGTTGTTGTGCTGTGGGTAGGTAGGGTTACACTCTGCAGAGCAGCATCATTGCTTTCTGATGAGGAGGTGCCAGGTTCGATTAACGGTGTCTCTTTATTTGTTTTCCCTTCAGGTTCTTAAGTCAAACTTCTACGTTGCATTATTAATGTTTACTATGTCGTCATTCAGTTTCACTGCGTTGAAGTTTTTTGGAATCATGGATGACACTTCTGCGGCTGCAACATCCTGTGTCCAACTGTATGTTTATTGTGAATCTGTGCTGCCGTGCATTTTGCTGGTCCTGTTGCATGTTGTTTCTTAATTAATTTCCAGTTTTTGCTCCAAGGGGTGGAACAGGCTATTTGAAATCCGAGTGTGTTGTCCATCATCCCTGACAAAAGTATAATTTTTGTATGATATTTTTTATTTCTTTTTTTCGTATTTTTCATTCCTACTCCAAACTGTAGATCAGATCTAAATTGGGATACTCGGGAGGGGACTTCTTCAAGTACCAGCATTCGCCAATAACTAACGAAAATGTCCCAAAAAACATTAGTCAGAACTATGGGTTTGCCACTGAACCCCCTGAAAAAAAAGTGAAGCACCCAGAGTGGGAGGAGTAAACGAAACGAAACTTCGTGGGTTGACAGGGTATGTGGTGTTGCTTCGGAGATTACAAAATCGAGTCAAATTTAGAAAGAACTGAGCAATATCAGCCCTCATATTACTATGACGTTTCACGCCCGCCCCTTCGCCTCCCCCCTCTGACCTGGTTGTATATACTGATTTGGTAGGGGGATGGGGGTCATAAAACCATTGCATCAACTGAGGCAAGCTGCCCCACATTTGTTGTAACTGGCCCTTAATATCCTTGACACTAGCAGTGGGAAAGAGTTGTACGAGCTGGTCCTATACATGTTCTGTCGTGGAGACATCTAGGGATCTTGCAGGCTATGACAGTACCTCAACATCACGCAGACATTTCATAGAGACAAGTGTGGACGAAAATTGTCCTTTTGAAAAATGGCACCACGATACTGTCACCGGACAGGTAACACGTGAGTACGCAGGATGTCTGTGATGTAGCGTTATGCCTTCAAGAGTTCTCCCTGCCACTACCACTCATGACCCGAGGTCATGCATGACGAAGTCTTCCCACACCATGAGGTCAGGAGTGACACCGCTGTGCTTCTCCAAAACATTAGAAGACTGTCTCTCCAGGTGACCACTATATTCGCCGACGACGCACATCCGGGCTAGTCTAGAACCGCGATTCATCAGAGTCAGTGATTCCCAGTCACGGCATAATTGCAGATGCAGCCGTTTGTGTTGTGTTGTTAACAGGAGCTGCTGCCAGTCTCCAACCACTGGTGCAGGATAACGCAGACTTTCGCAGGGAGTCCTCTGCTTGTTCTCGTATGGTCGGTGCAGATGTGAGGAAGTTACGATGTGCTTGGTGAACAACATGGCGATCCTCCCTTCTGGTGGTTAAGTGTGATAGACCGGAATATTGATGACGAATATATCTGCCTTTAGATTCACATCCAATTTAATGCTACGCCACTGTCATATCCGAAAGCCCCATAGGTGTGCATTTTCCATTATTCGACCAGATATCCAAATGGATACCCAAAATGCGGCACATTTCAAACTTGGTCAGGTGCTGATAACGTTCAAAAATGTTCGAATGTGTGTGAAATCTTATGGGACTTAACAGCTAAGGTCATCAGTCCCTAAGCTTACACACTACTAAACGTAAATTATCCTAAGGACAAACACACACACACATGCCCGAGGGAGGACTCGAACCTCCGCCGGGACCAGCCGCACAGTCCATGACTGCAGCGCCCTAGACCGCTCGGCTAATCCCGCGCGGCTGCTGATAACACTGTCTCACAGTAGTACACGGCATCTCGATGTCCATCACAGTGAGCACTCAACATGTGACGCTGTTCATGTCCGTTATATAACACTCGAGGTCTGGTAACAACACTAAACACGAAAAACGATTATGCACCCGAGTGGTCCTTCTGTCACAGAGAATTGGAACTCCAAATCCGCCATTGGTGTGCCCATCTACGAAGTTACACTGAATTCCGACCTTGTCTTTTGGGTGCTTCACTTCTTTTGTCAGGCAGTGGATTTTATTTACGTGTGGAACAATGTCATCTATTGTACGAGGCAAAAATTAAACTTTTTTGTGTTTGTATTTTCTCCGCCTTCAGATTAAGATCAAAGCATGATTTAACTTTTATTACTTTTTGAAAAATGCTCTTCATTCAGTAGGCACTAATGACTTCTCAGCCAAACAGTAGGCGAACTAGAACTGTAGCGTAGGGAGTCCCAATTGGGAATATTTAGGTAGGGATTTCCAGATACGGCATTTGCCTTACAAAAAAGGCAACCCTCCGGAAATCCTTGGTCAGAACCGGGTGACTGGACCAGTTTGTTTTATTTAATTTTGGGTACATGTCATAGAGTATCTGAAAACATATTGTGTGAGGAAACGCATTCGTATAAGACAGTACAGACCAAAGTCGATGACTTTCCTTATCTGTGCAGTGCATCTTTGCTGTTACTGATCCAGTGAGATTTTTCTGTTGACTTTTCCCATTGACAAACTGCCTACTCGCTTCTGTCGCGGGTTCTTCGACCGACGTTTGATGATTTATCTGACGTTTCGCCAGCACGAATGGCTGGCGTTGTCAACGATTCACCCTCCATTGCTGATGGTGGGCTGCAGGGTACAGCTTTGACTATGCCAGTCACTCGTGCTGGCGAAACGTCAGTAAAATCATCAAACGAACGTCGGCCGAAGAATCCGAGACAAAAGCCAATAGGCGGGTTGCCAACAAGTGGCCACAAAAGATTTAGTACGTTTCTAATTTTGTAAGGTTATATCAGCAGCTGTTTAAGTAATGGAGCTGCGAGATTCACATGGAATCCGGTAATGTTTCATCCGTGCTAAAGGTCTGCAAGTGCTTCTGCGCCACGGCTCGTCTCGAAGGTATCGTATTTATTCCAGTATAAAACGACGTTTTCTACACAACCCAATCGACAAACATGGGCTCGTCTTATATTAACAGACTTACTGTAGTTTCAACACTTGAGGAATTTGTTTTCGTTGTGTAGGTGCTTAAACCAAACGTAAAGATTAGCTACCAGTCATAGTGGTTTTGATTTCAAATTTAGTGGCATTTTCCGTCATTGTTACGTTATCAATAGAAATTGGCAACGATCTTTAAAGTAACTGCACTATTCATTTTGGCTTTATTGTCTGACCTGTACCGACAGTAAATTGTAGCTAATGATTGCTGACCATAGCTGTGATTTTTGTGTGGTTCCCATCATGCGGTTGGCAGTTTGAGGCAGCTGACGCACTGAGGAGTATCGGTTAGAGCGTCTAGACTATATGGCCTACGGCGTCCAATGGGCTGCATCCGCCTTGCGGTTACACTGCTCAGAGGGCAGTGCAGGCAGGAGCAACCGCAACTTGCAGCACGGCGCCGTTACCGAACCAGTTACTGACGGTGCCTGCTACTGAAGTCTTATTTGCGGTTGTGCCACACGAAGACCTAGAGGAAATGGTGTACAAGCAGTGTTCGACGCAAGCTTTCTAACGTAGGAAAAAGCTTAAGAATCAGTATTTGTATGTAAAACATTCTCGGTTTTCTTGCCGCGTCAATTCGGGATAAAATTTCGATCTTTCGACGATAGCCTCCATCGCCATGGTCAGGAGCAACTGACTGTCTTCACTGCTGCCACGGGCTATAAAATGCCACCACAACAGCAGTGGTCAGTTGCTCCTGACCATGACGATGGAGGCTATAGTCGAAAGATCGAAACTTTATCCCGAATTGACGCGGCAAGAAAACCGAGAATGTTTTACATATAAGTGCCGTCGCGAAAGACTTCGTTCTCGTATCAACATTTATGTTATATTTATAACAGTAATAGTGTAATACCAGTAGCAGTATTGGTGTGTTGTTTATATCATGCTTAGTAGTAGTAGTAGTAGCAGTAGCAACAGGAGCAGCAGCAGCAGTACTAGTAGGAGAAGTACAATTGAAACCGACAGCAGGTGCCATTACTATACTATTAACTGACCCAATTTTAACTACCTCATTCTTTGACCCTGCAGGGGACAATGAAGAAGTCGTTATTCTACTACATGTAAATACAGGGTGTTTCAAAAATGACCGGTATATTTGAAACGGCAATAAAAACTAAACGAGTAGCGATAGAAATACACCGTTTGTTGCAATATGCTTGGGACAACAGTACATTTTCAGGCAGACAAACTTTCGAAATTACAGTAGTTACAATTGTCAACAACAGATGGCGCTGCGGTCTGGGAAACTCTATAGTACGATATTTTCCACATATCCACCATGCGTAGCAATAATATGGCGTAGTCTCTGAATGAAATTACCCGAAACCTTTGACAACGTGTCTGGCGGAATGGCTTCACATGCAGATGAGATGTACTGCTTCAGCTGTTCGATTGTTTCTGGATTCTGGCGGTACACCTGGTCTTTCAAGTGTCCCCACAGAAAGAAGTCACAGGGGTTCATGTCTGGCGAATAGGGAGGCCAATCCACGCCGCCTCCTGTATGTTTCGGATAGCCCAAAGCAATCACACGATCATCGAAATATTCATTCAGGAAATTAAAGATGTCGGCCGTGCGATGTGGCCGGGCACCATCTTGCATAAACCACGAGGTGTTCGCAGTGTCGTCTAAGGCAGTTTGTACCGCCACAAATTCACGAAGAATGTCCAGATAGCGTGATGCAGTAATCGTTTCGGATCTGGAAAATGGGCCAATGATTCCTTTGGAAGAAATGGCGGCCCAGACCAGTACTTTTTGAGGATGCAGGGACGATAGGACTGCAACATGGGGCTTTTCGGTTCCCCATATGCACCAGTTCTGTTTTTTGACGAAGCCGTCCAGGTAAAAATAGGCTTCGTCAGTAAACCAAATGCTGCCCGCATGCATATCGCCGTCATCAATCCTGTGCACTATATCGTTAGCGAATGTCTCTCGTGCAGCAATGGTAGCGGCGCTGAGGGGTTGCCGCGTTTGAATTTTGTATGGATAGAGGTGTAAACTCTGGCGCATGAGACGATACGTGGACGTTGGCGTCATTTGGACCGCAGCTGCAACACGGCGAACGGAAACCCGAGGCCGCTGTTGGATCACCTGCTGCACTAGCTGCGCGTTGCCCTCTGTGGTTGCCGTACGCGGTCGCCCTACCTTTCCAACACGTTCATCCGTCACGTTCCCAGTCCGTTGAAATTTTTCAAACAGATCCTTTATTGTATCGCTTTTCGGTCCTTTGGTTACATTAAACCTCCGTTGAAAACTTCGTCTTGTTGCAACAACACTGTGTTCTAGGCGGTGGAATTCCTACACCAGAAAAATCCTCTGTTCTAAGGAATAAACCATGTTGTCCACAGCACACTTGCACGATGTGAACAGCACACGCTTACAGCAGAAAGACGACGTACAGAATGGCATTTTTGAAACACCCTGTATTAAGAGTAATTCACTCATCAGATTTACATAAACATTTTGCTTTGATGTGACGACATTTCTCAATGCGCGGCGTCTTTTGCGGAACGATGTCCAGCTCTTATCCATTCTGCTGCAAACCCTCCAGCAGGAAAATCGTTTAAATACGGTTAATTAATAATCACAAACATAACAGAAGCAAGTGTTTTTGCTTTCATTTGATTCTGGAGATTAGTGAGAGTATTGTTCATTACACTAAACCACCTTTCGCACTCTTTGGAAGATACTTATATTATTTGCATCACTTGCTGTAAATTTTCACCAACAAAATCTTCCGTTTTCACCTGACTTAACTGGCGAAATTCCGTAATTGTTTTCACTGCAATAGAGCTGTCACTGATCGAAGGCACTAATTTCACAGTTTTACAAAAGTACTCGATTTTGTCGTCATAAAATAACATTAACTTGTTTGCTTCCTGTGACCACTACATTTTATTTAAAACTGCACATTCTTTCAAGAATACATTAGTAACAACAGTGGAAAAATCTTGCAGTTATGTTGTCCACTAATACTTTCAGAAAGTTCTGCTGGAAGTTTGTGAACGATTAAATCTGTCTGTTTGAAGGTTCGAATATAGCATGACCCTTGAATGTTTTGGTAGCTGAATATTCGACTTGAGAAGCTTGAAGATGTACACCAGACATGTCTTTCAATGCAGCTAATGCATCAGTACACAATTTTACTTCCGAAATAGCAATTAATGCATCAAATTTTCTTGACTGTAGATACGAATAAAGTGATTATGTTGTTTCTAGAATATCCCTAAACAGTACTAACTCCGTGACAACATTCCATGAATTCATTTTGTGGAGGCATCCTCGAAAAGTTGCTCTGCTTCGTGGAGGCAATGACGGATAATTTTCTCGGTTTCTGAAACAGTGGATAAGAGAACTTGACATTACAGGTCACGGTTTAGCATGAGGACGCTACCCAGTGAATATCCCAATATCCTTCCTATTAAAAAAAAAAATTCAAGTCTCAACGCCATGGTGATTTATGTCAATTCACGCTGGCTTTTTGAGCTGCCAGAAAAGTGTTAGTTTAGGGAGTCCATAAAAGACTTCGAGTCTTTTATGGACTCCCTAAACTAACACTTTTCTGGCAGCTCAAAAAGCCAGCGTGAATTGACATAAATCACCATGGCGTTGAGACTTGAATTTTTTTTTTAATAGGAAGGATATTGGGATATTCACTGGGTAGCGTCCTCATGCTAAACCGTGACCTGTAATGTGGTGGAGCAGACATTGTTTCTATTACATGATTAACTGCAAGCTCCAGTTCATGATTTAAACAAAAAATAATTGCAGTATTAGGGTTACGTTTATCACGAATGAATGTAGCTACTCCTTTACAAATCCCTTGTAGAATTGTAGCCCCGTCTGAAGCAAAACCTATTAACTAATTAGAAAGAATTTATTTAGGTATTCCATTACTAACGAAATAGGATAAAATACTGTTGGCAATTGCTTCTTCTGGTACTGAACTATACCATATCATAAAAGTAGTTGCCTGATGTACCATTGTAGATGCAAGGAATGTAAATAATTAAACATGGTTTGTTTAGTTAGTGCTTCGGTCTTCTAAAATGCTGGAAACACAGTGGTAACCAGTTACGTGTTATGATAGGAAAGATGACATATGCTTGCTACTGAACTGTATTACATTTGCACAAATACGTCATGAATCAAGCATGCTGCTTACACTGAGGCCACTCAATGCTTGCAATTTACATAAAAATTTAAAAACTAAAAATGGCTCATTTTATTTCATAATAATGAAGCACGCTATTCTAAAAACGCACGCAATCACTTGTAGTGTCTTGAAATTCTTCTGTTCCCACATTCTGAAACGTTCAGAAAGGGATTTTCGGATTATTTCATTTTTATTTTCATTGAAAATAGATTCACACTTTATGTGAAATGTGCTCCCGCTATAGTCAGTAATTTCATCAGTTAACTTTCTGCTGCTGTTTGCATTCGACACTTTAATGAAAGCTAGCCCAACGTGTATGTTGCTGTCTTTAAGAGCACCGTGATTTTGTATTTCTTCCCGTAACATTAATGTAATGCCCTTACTATTCCCACTAACACAAGTCACATCCAATGCTGCAGTTTTTAACTGAGAAATTGTAATATTAGTATTACTTGAACAGAAGCCTGAGAGTCGATCTAGAGTACATAAGTCATTACCTTCTGTAACTTTACGCTTTCTTTTCATAAATTTGTCCATGCTGATCAACAATAGAACACTCACGGCTGCAAGAAAATGAACTGCGTACTGCAAGCTACAATCGTCACTGTAGGCGCAGAACCGTTGGAATCGTGACCCTGAATGCCAACCCAGCAGACTTAGCTTACATGGCATTAGCCACATGATATTTTTGTTCACTCACAACTTGCATTCGTATCATGTACAGTGTGCATCAAAACGTTCCGTCTGTTTTTGTATTTTCAAAGATCCGTAACACTGCTTACAGTAAAAAGAAAAAATACTTCCCTGGCGGGGAAGGAATTCTCCTCTGACGAGCCGGGGAAAGTATTTAGTGGGAGGGGGAAATTTCCCCATCCCCCCATTAATTCGATAACTGTGTACAGTTTATTGATGCGTGATAAGGATGGCATTTCTCAGGACAGCAGTCCCTGTCAGAAAAATGAGACCAGACTATCAAAGAAGCTAAAATGAAATCATTTCAGATAGGTTTCGATCTAGATAATTATAAAGAACTTCTTCAGAATTTTCACTCAGCACGTACAGCATGCTCATCTATTACCATTGACACATCTTTATCAACACAAAATGTGTATTTTATTAACAATCATGCAATTGAACTTACTTCACAACCTGATAGGGTAACAAATTTCAATTAGTTGTTAATGGTTTTCATTGTTCCACCACTATAGTCTTCAACGTATTTTGATTTCCCTTACCTTAGTGTTAGGTTAATTTTTCGTCATGTGTTACTGGTTACAAGTGTCCAATGATGAACCCTCCATGAGATCTTTGACCAGATCTAGGACATAGGTAATCTGGGCAATATGTAAACTGAAGAACTTACCGAACTTCTTGTCTTCGCTTAATAAATGACTATTGATAAGTGATGTAAACAAACCATCGTCAAGCCTTGTGCTAAACATGGTATTTCTTTCAGTTTTTTCTGTCATGTAATAATTGGAGTTGAATGCCTTCTTCGTCGTTCTCTTCCAGCAACAAGAACAACAAATCACCATAATTCATTTTGAGAAACGTGTCTCTACTGTCCCAAACTGTTCATGACTGACAGTAAGTACAACACCGAGCTTCAGGCTCCTTATACGTGGCGCCCGAAGACAGCATGCTCCGTGCCTAAACACTTAAATGCAATACTTCAAATTCTATTTTCTCCATACTGTGGCGAGATATGGCTTGCGTTGTAGCTTTAAGAGCAGTCTCGATACTTTGCCTTCGTTTAGTGTGCAACAATGTATCACTTAAAATCGACCAAAAGTAAAGCAGCCAGCGACCACATTTTCTACTGTAAGACCTTCAAATTTTATGCAATTGGTTTATTTAATTTCCAAGTATCACAATAACTATGAGCAATACCGAAAAAAATGAACTCGTCATCATTAACAGTGATGAAAATCAATTTTGTGTACCAGTTAGTTTCCTCATAATCGAATGATAAGTATTGTATAGTGAAGAAAACATGCAAATTCAAAAGAAGCTGTTTTCAATTTTTAGAGGCGAACGAGAATCTCTAACAAAAAACTAACTCTAGTAGTTCATATAGCTTTGTTACATTTACATACATAATTATTTACTACTAGAAAATTGTAAGTCATTTTTCTCACGTACCTACTGCCGTCAGCTGCAAGCCACAGCCACTTCATGCAAATTTCTTCGTTAATGCGTCTGCCGTAAACATCAGTCGTACTGCGACGGCCGCAATCGCCAGCCGCGACAAAAAACCACTATGAGACTTAACGTCTGAGGTCATCAGTCCCCTAGACTTAGAACTACTTAAACCTAACTAAGCTAAGGACATCACACACACCCATGCCCGAGGCAGGATTCGAACCTGCGACCGTAGCAGCAGCGCGGTTCCAGAGTGAAGCGCCTAGAACAGCTCGGCCACAGCGGCCGGCTAAAACCACACCTTCAGGACGGTCTTGCTGTACGGCGATGGCCACTAGCTCAAGCAGTTCGCCTTGAGCAAGACAATAGATTATTACTCGGCAAGTCAAAGTGAAAATCTGGTCATAAAAAAATGGTTCAAATGGCTCTGAGCACTATGGGACTCAACATCTTAGGTCATAAGTCCCCTAGAACTTAGAACTACTTAAACCTAACTAACCTAGGGACATCACACACACCCATGCCCGAGGCAGGATTCGAATCTGCGACCGTAGCAGTCCCGCGGTTCCGGACTGCAGCGCCAGAACCGCACGGCCACCGCGGCCGGCTAAAATCTGGTCATAGCAGGAATTAACATGGTCACGTGCAGGGACGGATATAGAATTTTATCGGTGAGGGGGAGGGGGTGAGGCACAAGGATTAGAAGTATGATGTGTCATTATGGGCTTTCTGAGTAACACACATAAATTTATAGGAGTTGGATTGGGAAGTCATTCTGGATCCAACTTATTCACCTGATCTTGCACCCTCAGATTCTTCAGCTTTTCCGCTTTCTATCGAAAAGTCATCAAGGAACTTACTGTCCAGACCAAAATGCACTCCGAACATGGCCCGACGAGTTCTTCGCCTCAAAACCACAGTATTTCTACAGTCACGGAATCGGAAAGTTGCCCCAGTGTTGGCAGACTGTTGTAAACAGTGAAGAAGAGTACACTGATCAGTCAGAACATTATGACTACCGACCTGTCCAGGTGATATCAGCATCACCTGGTGAGGAATGACTGCTTCAGACACACGCACGGTTCATGTAGTATCAGTGAGAGCGCTGTCCGTATGTAGAACGGGGAAGGCACGCGATCTGTCTGAGTTTGACCAAGGGCATATTGTGATGGCCCGGAGGCTCGGCATCGGCATTTCGGACACTGCACGTCTTGTCGGGTGTTCGAGAGGTGCTATAGTAAGCATCTTCAACACGTGGCGAAACCAAGGTGATACCACGTGCCGGCCGGAGTGGCCGTGCGGTTCTAGGCGCTACAGTCTGGAGTCGAGCGACCGCTCCGGTCGCAGGTTCGAATCCTGCCTCGGGCATGGATGTGTGTGATGTCCTTAGGTTAGTTAGGTTTAATTAGTTCTAAGTTCTAGGCGACTGATGACCTCATAAGTTAAGTCCCATAGTGCTCAGAGCCGTTTGAAACCACGTCAGACGTCGTGGGGTTGGGCAGCCACTCCTCATTACAGATGTCGGACGTTGTAGGCTGGGCAGACTGGCAAAACAGAACAGGCGGCGAACTGTGGCAGAATTAACATGAGACTTTAATGCTGGGCAGAGTACAAGTGTGTCTGATAACACACTGAACCGAACGCTCCTAAAAATGGGCCTACGCATGTGACAATATTAACACCACATCAAGAACTAAGACTGAAAGGGCACGTGACCATCGGCACTGGACGTTGGCCCAGTGGCAGACTGTAGCTTGATCTGATGGGTCCCGATACCTTCTTCATCTGCCGACGGGAGGGCGCGAATCCATCACCTTCCAGAGCAACAGCTCCTTGACTCCTGTACTGCGGTACCTAGAGATACTAAAATGTAAACTTTCACGGCCGGAAATATCATGTCCATTATAATTATCCGGGCTGTTATGCCGTGGTCGGTTGATGAATTCCGTATTGTTTCCCAACGTTTCGTCTCCGACTGCGGGAGACATCTTCAAGGGGGTCCGTAGCTTGATGGAAGGTCCAACACACACACTGGCTCGCTACTGACTGCCGCTAAATTCCGTGTCCGCGCGCCCCCGCGCCGCGGCGTGACGTCACGTGTTTTGAAAACGTCAGTGCAATTGGCCGCTGTCCGTCGCCGTCGATCGCCGTTGCCATCACCCAGTAGTGGACGAGTGGTACACATCTTCTTTAACACCGGCATTCATATACCGTTTAATTTGACGCCCTCCTCCTTTCGGTTGAAATTATTTGGGTGTTTAGCGATTTCGATTGCCTCCCTGCAGAGCCTTTCGTAGTATCCGCTCGTGGCCGCTAGTACTTGCGTCTCCTCGAAACGAATATTGTGGTTCCCTGGCTGGAAAGCATGCTCCGCAACAGCTGATCGTTCCGTTTCTCCTCTTCTACAATTTCCCTTGTGCTCTTCCAAACGTTTAGAAACAGTTCTTTTGGTGGTACCCACATAAACATCACCACAGCTGCATGGGATCCTATACACTCCAGATTTTTCCAATGGTTTGCGAGCGTCCTTGGCAGGCCTAAGGTATTCCTGTATCTTCCTGGTGGGCTTGTAAATTACGGTAATATTCCGCTTCGTCAAGATCCTCCCTATTCTTTCCGTTACATTTTTAACAAACGGCAGGAAAACCTTAGATTTTGCAGTAGCCTGTACGTCAGTATGATTTCTGGGTGGCTGCCTCAACGCACGTTTTATTTCGGCGGACGAATATCCGTTCTTCGTTAGTGCATTGTGGAGATGTTCCATCTCAGCGTCGAGCAACTCAGGTTTACAAATATTTCTAGCTCTGTCCGCTAACGTCTTGATAACACCCCGCTTCTGTTGTGGGTAGTGGTTCGAATCCCGGTGCAAATAACGGTCCGTGTGCGTGGGTTTGCGGTACACTGAGTGGCCCAAACTACCATTTTTCAACTAGATAATGAGTCATGTCACAAAGTCAGGAGTGAGATGGAGTGGTTCGAGGAACACGATAGCGAGTTCCAATTGATATGTTGGAATTCCAGGAATTTCGAGGGGCAGAACCGTGGTTATTCGATTCAATTTTACATCCTGGATGTTGATAAACCACAAGAAGACCATGAGCAGATTGAGTAGAACAAAGAAGTTAAGCACAAAGTAGTTGGACCCCTCTATATTTCAAAATTAGCCAGTCAGCGCCTCAAATGTGTAAAACCATTGTTATTCTCCAAGGTCTAGAAGCAGCACCATGTGTGGTTCAATACGTATCCTGCCTAATTTCGGCCCAAATATTGAAACGTTGCGATGTACTACATTTTTTTTCCATAGATGCCTCAACTCGTTTACCAAGTGTGATTATCTTGAAAGATACGTCATTGACTTCTCGAACCATGAACCATTACGAGTGGGAAAGCCTACCGAGGATAAAAAATTCTTAAAGTTTAAGAACACCACTACGAGCAGTGGCCTTCTTTGTCTACGTTGACTTCGAATACCTCCTAGCTCCTGTGGCACGTTGTGAAGACAACGCCAGTGCGTCCCATACTACCTTCACACAACGGTATGTACACTGCTGGCCACCGTAAATGCAACACCAAGAAAGACAAGAGGTAGCACAACAAAATTTATTTTGTAGATAACATGTTGACCAAGTATCAAATGATTACGTTTACAGACGTCTGTGACATGTGGTTCCTGCCAGAATCATTAGCCAGAGTAGCCGCCATTGTTGGAGATCACCGCTGCCACACGTCTCGGCATTGAGTCAAAGAGACGTTGGATGTGTTCCTGGGGTACAGCAGCTCAAGCAGCTTCCACACGTTGCCAAAGATCATCTGGTGTGGCAGCTGGGGATGTAATCTGGGTCACTCGTTGAGCAAGCATGGACCACATGTTTTCTATCGGCGAAAGATCCGGAGAGCGAGCCGGCCAGGGAAGCAATTCAATCTGGTTATTGATGAAGAACCTTTGGACAATGCGTGCCACGTGTGGTCGCGCATTATCCTGTTGAAATATGGCTGTGGCCGAGCCCTGAAGGTAAGGAAGGACAACTGGCTCCAGCACCTCGGATATGTAGCACCGGCTATTTAAAGTACCGGCAATGCGTACTAGAGGCGTGCGAGAGTAATATCCAATACCGCCCCATACCATAATACTCGGTGCAAGACCAGTGTGGCGGTGCATAATGCAGCTGTCCAGCATCCTCTCTCCACGGTGTCTCCACACTCGAATCCGACCATCGTGGTGCTGCAGACAGAAGCGTGCCTCGTCAGTAAAGACAACGTCATTCCATTCTGCCGTCCACATCCGTCTGTCATCACACCATTGGCGACGGAGACGTCTGTGGTTTTGCGTCAATGGCAGATGAAGCAATGGACGTCTTGCGGACAGACCACTCTGCTGTAAACGGCGTCGAATGGTACGCGCAGACACTGGATGATTCGTTACAGACGCAATGTGTTGTGCTATGGTTCGGGATGTCACTGAGCGATCCGTCACTGCCATGCGCACAATTTGCCTGTCAGCACGTGCAGTGGTGCACCGAGGTGAAATGCGATCGACCACGTCGGTCCGTCGTACCCTCCTGCATCCAACGGTCACATATCCGCATTACAGTTGTTTGGTTTCGTCCAACACGACTAGCGATTTCTCTGTATGATAATCCACAGTCTCGGTAAGCCACTATCCTTCCTCTGTCGAACTCGGATACTTGATCAAACGATGTTCGCTGTTGTCTACGAGGCATAACTGATCGTCTTCTGAAACAACCACAAGGTAAACACACGTGCCGAACGTACACTCGTCGAAATCGCCAAGCCTTAAATGGCGCTATGAGGTGGCGCCACAGGCGCGCGTGATGTGCGTCTGCGCTGAAATTCTAATCAGTTGCATATCTCATCGCTGCAAACCCATGGTGTAAATTTCACTTGATTCGGATGCTTCCTTCAGGGTGTTGCATTTACGGTGGCCAGCAGTGTACTACATGTGGCACTGCATCACCCTGTATCCTCCTGCCACTCCAGCTGCAGCAAATTCGAATCATGCATCAGATATAATGTGTCGATATGGTTGCTCACTGAGCTTTAAACACTTGCATGGGAAGTTGATGGGATTTACTACGACAGCGAGGCTGGTGAAACACAGCAGGTCGTATCACGGGCCCTCCGTCTGCCACAAATTGTGATGTCAAGATTATGGCAACGATTCCAGCAGACAAGAAACGTGTCCAGGCGCGACAGTACGGGACGTGCACAGTGTACAACACCACAAGAAGACCGATATCTCACCATCAGTGCCCGCAGACGGCCACGGAGTACTGCAGGTAGCCTTGCTCGGGACCTTACTGCAGCCACTGGAACAGTTGTCTCCAGACACACAGTCTACAGACGACTTAACAGACATGATTTATTCGCCCAGAGACCTGAAAGGTGCATTCCACTGACCCCTGGCCACAGGAGAGCCCGTAAAGCCTGGTGTCAAGAACACAGTACATGGTCATTGGAACAGTGATCCCAGGTTATGTTCACGGACGAGTTCAGGTATCGTCTGAACAGTGATTCTAGCCGGGTTTTCATCTGGCGTGAATCGGGAACCAGATACCAATCCCTTAATGTCCTTGAAAGGGACCTGTATGGAGGTCGTGGTTTGATGGTGTGGTGGGATTACGATTGGTGCACGAATACCCCTGCATGTCTTTGACAGGGGAAATGTAACAGGTCAGGTGTATCGGGACTTCATTTTGCACCAGTATGTACACCTTTTCAGGGGTACAGTGGGTCCCACCTTCCTCCTGATGGATGATAATGCACGGCCCCACCGAGCTGCCATCTTGGAGGAGTACCCTGAAACAGAAGACATCAGGCGAATGGAGTGACCTGCCTGTTCTCCAGACCTAAACCCCATCGAGCCCGTGTGGGATGCTCTCAGTCGATGTATCGCAGCACGTCTTCAAACCCCTAAGACAAGTCAGGAGCTCCAACAGTCACTGGTGCAAGAATGGGAGCAGCTGCTCGACCACCTGATCCAGAGTGTGCCAACCCGTTGTGCGGCCTGTGCACGTGTGCATGGTGATCATATCCCAAATTGATGTCGGGTCACATGCACAGGAAACAGTAACGTTTTGTAGCACATGTGTTTCGGGACGGTTTTCTCAACTTATCGCCAATACCGTGGACTGAAAGATCTGTGTCGTGTGTGTTCCCTATGTGCCTATGCTATTAGCGCAGATTTTGTGTAGTGCCACATTGTGTGGCATCACATTCCGCAATTATCCTTAATTTATGAGCGTGAGTGTACCACAATTTGAGTGGGTATGAAGCCCACTTTCTATTCAGCACTTGGGTGATTTCGGGTTGATGGGTGATAAGGTCAGTGTCATGCGTCACACTGTTGAGGAGTACATTTCTATTTCCAAGATAATCACGCCAAGATTAACGTTCCGATTCCTGGGTGCGCTTCGCTTCATGCATGCATATCTTCGGAAACTTGCTGATATGATGCAGCAGGAGGATATGCATATCACCAGAGCCTCATATCCTGATGATGCAAAGTTTCAGCTTGTGACAGAGAAGGGATCTTTCCATGCAAATACCTGAATTTAATGGAGAAACTTCACAGAACTGACGTAACAGCATTCTTCAATAAACTAACAGGTACTATCATAACGGATGCAGAGCGTGAACACACTGGCAATATTTGATAGGAGATCAGCATCCTTAATTTAGGAACATCTGCTCGCGGACTTTTTCGAGAAGTTCCAGAGTATTTGCCTGGGCGCATACTATCTGAATCCCGTCTTCTATTACACCGCTGGGACTTTCAGTGTTAAGAGGAACATACGCCGGCATCTGACTGTTGACTTGTGACATGTCTCTTTCCTTCGATCGCGGGAATCGCTGCGGGTTTCACCACTGCATGCAAATAAGTTACATCCTTTGCTTGGATGAAAACAACCTCTACTGGTATGCATACCATAAAGTCTATCGTTTGGAGGATTCCGATTGATATCTAAAGGAGAAATCGCCTGATTCGAGAAAAAGATCCATGAAGTGTTTGCGGACGCTGGTGAAGGGTATGTCCTAGAAGTACAACTGGCATATCCCACCCATTTGCAAGATGAGTACAGTGACGTCCCGCTATGTCTGGAGCGCTTAGTCCAGCGAAATTATTCCATCAAAAAGTTGCTGATAAAGCTAGGAACAAACAGGGTTATATTGCGCAAAAAAAACTCCACCCGAACAAGCCATGAAGGCCCAATGGTTCCGACCGGCCGCCGTGTCATCCTCAGCCTACAGGCGTCACTGGATGCGGATATGGAGGGGCATGTGGTCAGCACACCGTTCTCCCAACCGTATGTCAGTTTACGAGACCGGAGCTGCTACTTCTCAAGTAGCTCCTCAGTTCGCCTCACAAGGGCTGAATTCACCCCGCTTGCCAACAGTGCTGGGCACACCGGATGATCACCCATCCAAGTTCCAGCCCAGCCCGACAGCGCTTACTTCGGTGATCTGACGGGAACCGGTGTTACCACTGCGATAAGGCCGTTGGCGTTATATTGTGCAGCCACGCGCCAAAATAATGGCCAGCTTGTCTCCATCCCGCAGTACAGCTGTCAAGGAGCTGTTCCCCTGGAAGACAACGGATTCGCACCCTCCCATCGGTATGATGAAGAAGGTGTCGGGATTCATCAGACCATGCAAAGCTCTGCCACTGCGCCAACGTCCAGTGCCATTGGTCACCTGCCCATTTCAGTCGTAGCTGCCGACGTCGTGGTGTTAACATTGACATATGCTTGGGTTGTCGGCTGCGTAGGCCCATCGTTAGGGGTGTTCCGTGCACTGTGAGTTCAGACACACTTTTGCTCTCTCTCTCTCTCTCTCTCTCTCTCTCTCTCTCTCTATTTATTTATTTATTTATTTATTTATTTATTTTTTTTTTTTTTTTTTTTTTTTTTTTTTTTTTTTGTCATCAGTCTACTGACTGGTTTGATGCGGCCCGCCACGAATTCCTTTCCTGTGCTAACCTCTTCATCTCAGAGCAGCACTTGCAACCTACGTCCTCAATTATTTGCTTGACGTATTCCAATCTCTGTCTTCCTCTACAGTTTTTGCCCTCTACAGCTCCCTCTAGTACCATGGAAGTCATTCCCTCATGTCTTAGCAGATGTCCTATCATCCTGTCCCTTCTCCTTATCAGTGTTTTCCACATATTCCTCTCCTCTCCGATTCTGCGTAGAACCTCCTCATTCCTTACCTTATCAGTCCACCTAATTTTCAACATTCGTCTATAGCACCACATCTCAAATGCTTCGATTCTCTTCTGTTCCGGTTTTCCCACAGTCCATGTTTCACTACCATACAATGCTGTACTCCAGACGTACATCCTCAGAAATTTCTTCCTCAAATTAAGGCCGGTATTTGATATTAGTAGACTTCTCTTGGCCAGAAATGCCTTTTTGCCATAGCGAGTCTGCTTTTGATGTCCTTGCTCCGTCCGTCATTGGTTATTTTACTGCCTAGGTAGCAGAATTCCTTAACTTCATTGACTTCGTGACCATCAATCCTGATGTTAAGTTTCTCGCTGTTCTCATTTCTACTACTTCTTATTACCTTCGTCTTTCTCCGATTTACTCTCAAACCATACTGTGTACTCATTAGACTGTTCATTCCGTTCACCAGATCATTTAATTCTTCTTCACTTTCAGTCAGGATAGCAATGTCATCAGCGAATCGTATCATTGATATCCTTTCACCTTGTATTTTAATTCCACTTCTGAACCTTTCTTTTATTTCCATCATTGCTTCCTCGATGTACAGATTGAAGAGTAGGGGCGAAAGGCTACAGCCTTGTCTTACACCCTTCTTAATACGAGCACTTCGTTCTTGATCGTCCACTCTTATTATTCCCTCTTGGTTGTTGTACATTTTGTATATGACCCGTCTCTCCCTATAGCTTACCCCTACTTTTTTCAGAATCTCGAACAGCTTGCACCATTTTATATTGTCGAACGCTTTTTCCAGGTCGACAAATCCTATGAAAGTGTCTTGATTTTTCTTTAGCCTTGCTTCCATTATTAACCGTAACGTCAGAATTGCCTCTCTCGTCCCTTTACTTTTCCTAAAGCCAAACTGATCGTCACCTAGCGCATTCTCAATTTTCTTTTCCATTCTTCTGTATATTATTCTAGTAAGCAGCTTCGATGCATGAGGTGTTAAGCTGATTGTGCGATAATTCTCGCACTTGTCAGCTCTTGCCGTCTTCGGAATTGTATGGATGATGCTTTTCCGAAAGTCAGATGGTATGTCGCCAGACTCATATATTCTACACACCAACGTAAATAGTCGTTTTGTTGCCACTTCCCCCAATGATTTTAGAAATTCTTATGGAATGTTATCTATCCCTTCTGCCTTATTTGACCGTAAGTCCTCCAAAGCTCTTTTAAATTCCGATTCTAATACTGGATCCCCTATCTCTTCTAAATCGACTCCTGTTTCTTCTTCTATCACATCAGACAAATCTTCACTCTCATAGAGGCTTTCAATGTATTCTTTCCACCTATCTGCTCTCTCCTCTGCATTTAACTTGTGCTCTACCCAGCATTAAAATCTGATGTTAGTCCCGCCACAGTTAGCCGCCTGTCCTGTTTTACCAGTATGCCCATCCTACGACGTCCGACATCTGTAATGAGAGGTGGCTGCCCAATCTCAGGTCGTCTGGACGTGGTTTCGCCACATGTTGAAGATACTCATCCTCGAACACCCGATAAGATGTGCAGTTTCTGAAATGCTCATGCCCTCGGTCGAACCCAGATACATATCGCGCCTTCCCGTTATACACATGGTCAGCATGCTCACTGATACTGCATGCACCATGAGTGTGTCTGACGCGCAGTCATTCCTCGCCACGTGACGCTGCTATCGCCTGAACGGGTTTATATCGATAGCAGCTCGGTGGTCATGAAGATCTGGCTGATTACTGTATGTAAATTGATCAGAAATAAATGTTAATACTGTATACAGGGTGTTACAAAAAGGTACGGCCAAACTTTCAGGAAACATTCCTCACACACAAAGAAAGAAAATATGTTATGTGGACATGTGTCCAGAAACGCTTACTTTCCATGTTAGAGCTCATTTTATTACTTCTCTTCAAATCACATTAATCATGGAATGGAAACACATAGCAACAGAACGTACCAACGTGACTTCAAACACTTTGTTACAGGAAATGTTCAAAATGTCCTCCGTTAGCGAGGATACATGCATCCACCCTCCGTCGCATGGAATCCCTGATGCGCTGAATGCAGCCCTGGAGAATGGCGTATCACAGCCGTCCACAATACGAGCACGAAGAGTCTCTACACTTCGTACCGGGGTTGCGTAGACAAGAGCTTTCAAATGCCCCCATAAATGAAAGTCAAGAGAGTTGAGGTCAGGAGAGCGTGGAGGCCATGGAATTGGTCCGCCTCTACCAATCCATCGGTCGCCTAATCTGTTGTTGAGAAGCGTACGAACACTTCGACTGAAATGTGCAGGAGCTCCATCGTGCATGAACCACATGTTGTGTCGTACTTGTAAAGGCACACGTTCTAGCAGCACAGGTAGAGTATCCCGTATGAAATCATGATAACGTGCTCCATTGACTGTAGGTGGACGAAACTAAAATGAGCTCTAACATGGAAATTAAGCGTTTCCGGACACGTGTCCACATAACATCTTTTCTTTATTTGTGTGTGAGGAATGTTTCCTGAAAGTTTGGCCGTACCTTTTTGTAACACCCTGTATATTAGACGATGACGAAACCAGTCAGAAAGAAAATGCAAATGTTGTAGAAAAGAGTAAGAAGTGTATACAGGGTGATCACAAACAGTCTGAAAAGCCTGTAAGGATGTTGCACGATAGGTTGCGCTGAGAGATAAGTGTAAAAAAAAGTTATGCGTTGCAACGTTTCCGATTTAATTAGCACTGAAGTTATCAAATCAGATCGCTGCATGTGCCAACTCAAGCAACCTTTTAGAGCCAATGTTACCGAACGTGATCTTCGTATGATTTCCACAAACCGAAAAAGCTTAGCTTTTGCTCAACTTGCTTAAGTTAATCACTTCCGAAAAAGGCACATTTTAACTGGTAATGAGCATTTGAGCAAGAGGTAACTCGCGGACCCACAGATGCTTGTGCAGTACCTTATTTTAGAGCCTGCAAGTGATTGATTTTGTGCACGCAACGACCTGCTTGGCTAATGTCAATGCTAATTAAATCATAAATGGCGCGACGCATCGATTTTTTTCTCACACAGCCTACTATGCAATACTCTTACAAGCTTTTCGCACTGTTTCTGACCACCCTGTAGAGAAACAAAACGGAAAATACAGTATTTAAGTTCCTCTTCCCTGTACTAGATTCAGTTTAAATAAATGTATCTGATAGTCGTAAGTCATCAGAAAAAATATCTTTGCAAATAAAAGCATATATATGTATATGTATATATAATGTGTGTGTGTAAGATAGAATGGCGGTGTAAATACAACAATAAAATTTAAATAAAATTGCAAATTGTATGTAAGAAAAATTACTTTGTAAAAAGACTGCTGTGAGATATGCCATCACTCCGGCCGGTGTGGCCGTGCGGTTCTAGGCGCTTCAGTCTGGAACCGCGTGACCGCTACGGTCGCAGGTTCGAATCCTGTCTCGGGCATGAATGTGTGTGATGTCCTTAGGTTAGGTTTAATTAGTTCTAAGTTCTAGGCGACTGATGACCTCAGAAGTTAAGTCGCATAGTGCTCAGAGCCATTTGAACCATTTTTGTCATCACAAAGAAATAACTTTGTGAATTAAAAATGTAATTGCTGTTAAACAACAAAAAATTAATGTCGAAATTTGTATTGCAAAAAATAAATTGTTAATAATAAACCATTGAGTTAATTTGTCATATCATTGTTATCACTCCAAACACTGCCACTATGGAATTATTGTTAAAAACCATTTCCTTAGAGCTAAGCTGAACGTCTCCCAATAATAGCCTGACCTCTAATGAAGAGTCCTATGTAGTTGGGCTGTTTCAAAGGATGATAAGAGGGGGGGGGGGGAGGGAGGGATTGAATCTTATCGGTCCATTGGGTTCCCGCCATTTTATTGTGCTTCCATTGGCTGAGAGAGAGTGGGAGATGGGAAGGTTTTCCCGCCAATTTTATATCACGTGACCAGTAGGTACTGAGTTACGACATGATCTCGAATATAACTCGTACAGTTGCCTAAGGTGTGTGACGGATTCCTCTGTGTGACCTTGATCAGTTCGTGATAGTTTTCCAGGCGCAGAGAGGAGTGGGAGGTTACGTAGAATATAAGCCGTTCAAGTGTGCAGCCTGACACTGGATGTGTAACATGATACCGGAAATGACAAGATACTTATCTTGCTCAGAACTGGTACTGATAATCTATTGCTTATCAGTTGCGGCATTATCCTATCAGTGGAAGTAATGCTTCGTCCCAGCTTTACCTGTGGTCACACACACACACTGCTATACTACTCGCGATTTAAGGCAATAAACAATGCAATCCCAAATAACTCAAAATGAAAGCCATAAATTTATGTCGCTGTTTCGTAGTTTTTATTCCATCATACCAGGTCTGCTGCTTTTCCTCGGTTGGCAGATTTATTTAGTGTTTATTTTAACTTTGTGGCCAGATACCCTTCGTGTCGTCAAAGTAGTTAGGAAACATAAGTTAGGGAACTCATGTGAACCGTCTGTCTGAGAATCACGTGAAGATTATTCTGTGTGTTATCATATTTCAACTTTGTATTTAGTAATTGGGTCTAAAACATGGATTCAGGCTGACCCGACCGATGTACCACACCAACGATCGTTAATCCACGGGAGGAATTCGAACGGGTGTAGACCACCCCTCTTTGGCAGATTAGTGCTCTACGTGTCAAGTTTTACGAGCGGGTCAAATCTGTAAACTTTTTAACACTCTTAAATTGCTACATTGTGGCACTGAGGATATAATAGTAAATTCACTTGCAACACACTGATAGCAATATTGAAATGGATTTAAGGTCGAACAGCAGGAATTAACTGTATAGGCATTAACAACATAAGAACTGAATCGCTCACCACACCAGATATGTAGCCGTTTACTGATGCTAAAATAATGCGGCTCAATTGTTATTTTGGACAATATACACTCGAAGAAATACACAACTCTACGCCTTCAAAACATCTCTACAAATAGAATTCCACAATTAGTACAGGATGTACGTATAATTCAAAAATGCAATACAAAATTTCCCTAATGCAAGATTCCAACATGGATAACGCTATAAGATAAAATAGGCACAGAAAAATATTAAGACCAATAGAATGTCAAATTTCTGTTTGTTTTTACACTGAAGTGCCAAAGAAACTGGTATAGGCATACTTATTCAAATACAGAGTTCTGTAAAGCAGAATACGGTACTGCGGTCGGCAACGCCTATTAAGACAACAAGTGTCCGGTGCAGTTGTTCGATCGGTTACTGGTGCTGTAATGACACGTTATCAAGATTTAAGTGAGTTTGAAGGTAGTGTTATAATCGGCGGAGCGATGGGCCACAGCATCTCGGAGGTAGCGATGAAGTGGGGATTTTCCCATACGACCATTCCTCGATTGCACCGTGAATATCAGGAATTCGGTAAAGCATCAAATCTCCGACATCGCTGCGGCCAGAAAAAGGTCCTGCAAGAACAAGACCAACGACGACTGAAGAGTATCTTTCAACGTGACAAAGTTCAACTCTTCCGCAGATTGCTGCAGATTTCAATGCTGGGCCATCAACAAGTGTCAGCGTGCGAACCATTCAACGAAATATCATCGATATGGGCTTCCGGAGCCGAAGACCCACTCGTGTACTTGATGACTGCACGACACAAAGCTTTACGCCTCTCCTGGGGCCGGCCGCGGTGGCCGAGAGGTTCTAGGCGCTTCAGTCCGGAACCGCGATACTGCTACGGTCGCAGGTTCGAATCCTGCCTCAGGCATGGATGTGTGTGATGTCCTTAGGTTAGTTAGATTTAAGTAGTTCTAAGTTCTAGGGGACTGATGACCTCAGGTGTTAAGTCCCATAGTGCTCAGAGCCATTTGAACCATTTGAACCTCTCCTGGGCCCGTCAACATTGACTTTTAACTGCTGATGACCGGAAACATGTTGCCTGGTCGGACGTGTCTTGTTTCAAATTGTGTCGAGCAGATGGACGTGTACGGGTATGGAGACAACTTCATGACCCCATGTATGCTGCATGTGAGCAGGGGACTGTTAAAGCTGGTGGAGGCTCTGTAATGGTGTGGGGCGCGTGCAGTTGGAGTGGTATGGGACCCCTGATACTTCTGGATACTACTCTGGCAGGTGACACGTACGTAAGCATCCTGTCTGATCACCTGCGTCCATTCATGTCGATTGTGCATTCCGACGGACTTGGACAATTCCAGCAGGAAAATGTGACACCCCATAAGTCAATAATTGCTACAAAGTGGCTCCAGGAACACTCTTCTTAGTTTAAACACTTCCGCTGCCCACCGAACTCCCCAGATATGAACATTATTGAGCATTTCTGGGATGCCCTGCAACGTGCTGTTCAGACGAGATCTCCAACCCTTCGTCCTCTTACTGATTTATGGACATCCTTGTAGGATTCATGGTGTCAGTTTCCTCCAGCACTACTTCAGACATTAGTCGAGTCCATGGCACGTCGTGTCGCGGCACTTCTGCGTGCTCGCTGGAGCCCTACACGATATTAGGCAGAGCCGGCCGCTGGTGGCCGAGCGGTTCTGGCGCTACAGTCTGGAACCGCGCGACCGCTTCGGTCGCAGGTTCGAATCCTGCCTCGGGCATGGATGTTTGTGTTGTCCTTAGGTTAGTTAGGTTTAAGTAGTTCTAAGTTCTAGGGGACTTATGACCTCAGCAGTTGAGTCCCATAGTGCTCAGAACCATTTTTTGATATTAGGCAGATATACCAGTTTCTTTGGCTGTTCAGCGTATTTGATTTAAAGTCTCTTTTTTGTTAAAGCCTTTGAGGTATTTTAATTACGAAGGTGATGAAGAAGAGATATAAAAGATACTACTGAAATGAAAGCTGGAAATACAAGTTGTACAAGACGACGCTAAAGCAGACAGTCAAAACTCAGGATGAGAGACAGTTAATGTGTACCCAGTTGTTGGCTCTAAGCTCTATGGGACTTAACATCTGAGGTCATTAGTCCCCTAGAACTTAGAACTACTTAAACCAAACCAACCTAAGGACATCACACACATCCATGCCCGAGGCAGGATCGAACCTGTGACAGTAGCAGCAGCGCAGTTCCGGACTGAAGCGCCTAGAACCGCTCGGCCTCAGCGGCCGGCATCCAGTTGTTAATACACTATCTGATCATGACGCATAATTAGTGTAATTAAATAGTAGGGCATCTTAAAGTCCCTATGCAGGTTCATACAAACCCGTAAGATTAAAGAGAACAGAATACAAAGGTTTTAAGAATAAGTTAAAAGACCCGGCATAGGATAAGGTATATATAGAAATAGATGCTAATGTCATATTCAATATATTACATATTAAATTTGTACCAGTTTCTGGAAGTTCCTTTCCTAAAAAATTATCTGGAAGACCCGTTAAAAAAGCACGTAACTTATGGATAACTAACAAAATTAAAATGTCATGTAAGAGAAAGGGATAAATTTGTATAAAGGCCAGAACAACTCAAGATCCGACTTTACTCGTATACTATAAAAATGCTGTAATATTTTAAGGAACGTTATTAAAACGTCAATAAGTGTGTATGTCCTGACAGAAATTAATAACGCCCGCATCTCGTGGTCGTGCGGTAGCGTTCTCGCTTCCCACGCCCGGGTTCCCGGGTTCGATTCCCGGCGGGGTCAGGGATTTTCTCTGCCTCGTGATGGCTGGGTGTTGTGTGCTGTCCTTAGGTTAGTTTGGTTTAAGTAGTTCTAAGTTCTAGGGGACTTATGACCACAGCAGTTGAGTCCCATAGTGCTCAGAGCCAAATTAATAACGTGGATTCTAAGATTGAAGCTGTATGGGATATTGTCAAGCAGGAGAAAGGACAGCCAGTACTAACAAACAAATTTTGACAACGTGCTAGAACTGAATATGCTAAATGCCGGGTAATTGTGGGTGGTCGAGTTTGAACTGGCGATCCGCTGATAGCAGGCGGCGCTAACCGCTACGCCATACTGTACACGGCACAGCACGTGGCAATATCAGCATACATTAGTAACAATCTCTCAATACCAACTATATGGACCAAATCATAGTGTCAAAAAGACAAGAAGCGGATGTCGGTTATTGTCGTGATCGTGCGACTAGCCCACAAACGCCAAACTGGACCTACGGCAGAGTACAAATGGCGTCATTAATTCCAATAAACGCATCATTATTCTATAGTCAACATCCGTGAAGTCGGCCAGCCGTAGAAAAGCTACTGTGCTTGCCAACGGGCTGTTCGGATATTGCGAAGCCACACAGCAGATAGAAGGCCTTAAAAGATACAGACGCTTTGTGGGTTCCTGTAGCAATACAGAGCCCGAGAGAAAAGAGGAGAGTCTTCATCCGCGAATCCTCACAAACGCTTTGCGTTTGTCCCATCACTTTGCGCCAGAAACAAATATACAATAAAAGGAGTGGCGTCTTCCACGCCGTGCAAAAAATGAAATGCAAACTGTCCTGCGAAGATCACAAGAAACCTCAGTTTGCGCAGACGGTGTGTTTCACCGAACAAACTATTTTCTCAGCTGCTTAAAAAATACAGAACGCCTGTTAAGCTAAAAAGGAGCGGCATTAATGAAGAAATCTCAAGATTCGCGTAGTCACTTGTTGACATTCGCTTTGTGCTTAGAGTAGTCTAGGAAGTTTATTTTATCTTCTTCTGTTATCTACATCTACTTGTAAGCTCCGCAGACACCTTGGGTTCATGGCGGAGGATACTTCTTGGCCGGCCACTGTGGCCGAGCGATTCTAGGAGCTTCTATCCGGAACCACGTTGCTGCTACGGTCGCAGGTTAGAATCCTGCCTTGAGCATGGATGTGTGTGATGTCCTTAGGTTAGTTAGGTTTAAGTAGTTCTAAGTCTAGGGGACTGATGAAAAAATGGTTCAAATGGGTCTGAGCACTATGGGACTTAACATCTGAGGTCATCAGTCCCCTAGACTTAGAACTACTTAAACCTAACTAACCTAAGGACATCACATACATCCATGCCCGAGGCAGGATTCGAACCTGCGACCGTAGCAGTGTCGCGCCTAGAACCGCTCGGCCACCCCGGCCGGCGGGCCTGATGACCTCAAATGTTAAGTCCCATAGTGCTTAGAGCCATTCGAATCATTTGATACTTCTTGTTCCACGAGCCTTAGCTCCCTTCTCTGTTCCGTTCGCGAATGTTGGTACGCTCCATATGAACTCTGATTTTCTCGTCGTGATCATTTCGCGTGACGTATCACGGAGGATGTAATACGTTGTACGACTCATTCCGGAACTTATGCTCTCGGAATTTCGACAGGTAACGTCTATGTGATACACAAGGCTTTTCCTGTAACGCCGGCCTTTGCAATTGGTTGAGCATCTCCGCAACCCTCTTGCGCCGACTGAACGATCCATGATGAAACGTGCCGCTCTTCGCTGGATATTCTCTGTGTCTTTTATTAATGAATCCTGATAAGAGTCCCAGAATGATGAGCAATGCTCAAGAATCAGTCGGACAAGTGTTACGTGGATTAATTACATTTAAGCAAGACTCTTCCAATGAATCTCTGTCTGCTATCTGCTTTTCATACGGTTTGTTTTACGCTACAGGTGAAAAGTTTTCGATTGCCTATCACAACTATGGATTTGTGGTTAATACATATTTTCTATCCGTCAACTGATGGAAAAAAGTTGGGAGTAAAGCAAAAGGGTGATAATGGTTTTTATAGACATAGAAAAGGCATATGACTCAGTTGGCAGGGAAAGACTCTGGGAAGAAATGAAGAAGATAGATATAGAAGATGGATACATTAATGTTATAAAGACAATGTACAGAGGACACAATTGCAGAATTAGAACACCACTGGGGAACTCTGAATACTTCGAAATAAGACAAAGACTTAAGCAAGGAAGTATTCTATCTAATGCACTTTTTAATGTTGTGATGGAGGAAATGAATAGGGCAGTTAAAGATATAGTACAAGAAAAAGACAAAAATATGGTTTTTGTAGATGATATGATAATATGGGGTGATAAAGAGGTAGATGTACAGTTACAGCTTGATGCGTGGGAGGAAATAATGAAAAGGTATGGATTAAAAATAAATAAAGATAAGAGTGAAGTAATGGTATTTGGAAGAGAGAAATGGATCAACGGAAATATTACCTTGAATGAAGAAGTCCTCAAAGTGGTAGAAAGTTTCACTTTTTTAGGGAGTGAAATATCTAGGGATGGAAGAATAACTAACGAAATTAACAGGAGGTTACAGAAGGGAGGCAATTTCTACCAAACAATAAAACACCTGGTTTGGAATAAGAAAGTTTCAGAAAAAGCAAAACTCCTTATGTATAAGAATTATTACTTCCCTATTGTCACCTATGGTGGAGAAACATGGACAATGACAGAAAGGGACTGGAGCAGACTGCAAGCAGGGGAAATTAAATTTCTCAGAGCAGTTAAGGGAAAAACAAGAATGGACGGAGAAAGGAATGTAGAGATTAGAAAGGACCTTAAACAACAAAGTATGAGAGAAGAAATTGAAAAAAAGAGATTAAGATGGCATGGGCATGTTAAGAGGATGCATGGGCAGAGACCCCCCAAAATTATGGAAGAACTAAAGATGGATGGGAAAAGACCTAGAGGGCGCCCAAGAACACGGTGGAAAATGGGAGTGAGAATATCTGTAGAAAGGAGAGGTGTGACCTGGCAGCAAGTGGAGGAAGAAAAGTGGTGGGAGGACCGAGACAAATGGAGAGGACTCGTCAACACCCAGACCCGGCAGTAGCTGGAGCGGGATTCGGATATAGATAGACAGACAGGGATTTCGTTTCGACTATTCTATATGTCGTGTCGGCTACTGTGGTAGTCAGCACGAACACAAACAAGAAAGAAGAGAAGTAGCGATGGCCGGTGACAGGAATCCAAAATTATCTGTACAATATCACATGCTGATTAATACAACACTTTATTTAAAAAAAATAAAAAAAAACAAGAGGCTTAACTCCTTGAGGCCCGCCCGGTTAGCAGAACGGTCTAACGCACTGCTTTCCGGGCGAGAAGGCGTGCCAGTCCCCGGCACGAATCCGCCTGGCGGATTAGTGTAGAGGTCCGGTGTGCCGGCCAGTCTGTGGATGGTTTTTAAGGCGGTTTTCCATCTGCCTCTGCGTATGCGGGCTGGTTCCCCTTATTCCGCCTCAGTTACACTATGTCGGCAATTGCTGCGCAAACACTTTCTCCACGTACGCGTACACCATGATTACTCTACCACGCAAACATTGGGGTTACGCTCATCTGGTGTGAGACGTTTCCGGGGGTCCACTGGGAGCCGAACCGCACAATATAACCCTCGGTTCGGTGTGGGGCGGCGGTGGGGTGAGTCGACTGCTATGGCCTGTTGTGGGGTTGTGAACCACTGAGGGCTACGGCGGGGATGAATCCTCCAAGTCGTTTCTAAGTCAACAGTCCCATGCAGTACAATACAATAACTCCTACATGCAATTACATTACTCGCTATTACTACTCGCAGACGCAGGCTAACTAACGTCTTCCTATTACTCACTACTCATGCTCTCGAAGCCTGCGACCGAACTGTGCCGACCAACGATGGTTAAATCAGCATTGACACAGGGCGCTGAACGCTTGTCTTCCTAGAGGTGTGGCGCTGCACTCCCTTTCCACCGGCACACCGTCAATGCCTTTTTGATGCCGTTTCGTGACCCTGCGCAGGTCGGTGTGCAGTCGATGCTATAGCACTGCACACTATCATATCCCCATTCTGATAATAAAACAAATATAAACACATAAAGACTAAGCGCCTCTGTTGCTTATCAGACTGGGTGTTCGCGCTGGAAGATCAGTTCACAAACGTAATTGATCGTCAGAGGACTCGTACTGCACCTGAAATTCGCAACGAAGTATATAGCATGCGAGCAGCTCCAATGTCCGTCTCAACAATGCAATAGTGTCTGCGTGACTAAGGTTTAAAATAGAGCGTAGCGGTCAAAAAAATCTTCATTATGCAAACAAAATAAAGTGAAAAGTTTGAAAGGGCATAGCAACATGACACTGGAGCCTGCAGCAATAGTCTAAGTGTTATTCACGAACGAATCTAAGTTTGAAATAGCTGGAAGCCATGGTCGAATGTTTGTTCATCGAGTTCGTGGACAACATGTGAAGGTTTAGTGTGTGACGCCACTGGTGAAGCATAGTCGAGGGTCGGCCATAGTGCGGGGATGTTTCTCTAGTGATAAAATCGGCGATCCAGTGAGAATTAATGGAACATTAAAGAAGAAAGGATGTCACAGGATACTGATCACGCCGGCCGCAGTGGCCGAGCGGTTCTAGGCGCTACAGTCTGGAACCGCGCGACCGCTACGGTCGCAGGTTAGAATCCTGCCTCGGGCATGGATGTGTGTGATGTCCTTAGGTTGGTTAGGTTTAAGTAGTTCTAAGTTCTAGGGGACTGATGACCTCAGTAGTTAAGTCCCATAGTACTCAGAGCCATTTGAACCATTTTTTGATACTGATCAACAAATGGTTCAAATGGCTCTGAGCACTATGGGACTTAACATCTGAGGTCATCAGTCCCCTAGGAAAAGTGGTTCAAATGGCTCTAAGCACAATGGGACTTAACATCTGGGGTCATCAGTCCTCTAGACTTGGAACCACTTAAACCTAACTAACCTAAGGACATCACACACATACATGCCCGAGGCAGGATTCGAACCTGCGACCGTAGCGGTCGCGCGGTTCCAGACTGAAGCGCCTAGAACCACTCGGTCACAGCGGCCGGCTACAGATCAACAATGTAGTTCAATCAGGCAAGGGACTTAATGGTCGTGGGTTTGTTCTGCAGCAAGACAATGATCCCAAGAGTGCTTCTACTCGTAAATTGTGTAGAACGTATGTCAATAGGAAAGAGAAAATTGGGGGATTAAAGAATATGATTTGACCACGTCAGTCACGTGTCTTAAATCCCATTAAACTCTTCTGGGATGAACTTGAGTGGAGAGGAGGGGAGGGAGGAGGAGATTCATAAAACGAAGGTCATCTAATGTTGAAGATCTGTGGAATAATTTACGGACGTGATGGACTGCAGTATCTGCAAAAACACAACAAAACATTATCTCCAGAATTTCAAGAGCTTGTCCAATTGTTCTGAAGGCAAAGGGTTGGTGCTTTGAACAGGGTGAAATCTAAACTTTATTGTGCTGTACTTAATGATAGAGAGTGAAAAGGTTTATTTGGTTGGCCCATTTTGTCTGTAAGATCTGTCTGCGGATTACAGTAAAGTATGAACTTCAGCCGCGCGGGATTAGCCGAGCGGTCTAGGGCGCTGCAGTCATGGACTGTGCGGCTGGTCCCGGGGGAGGTTCGAGTCCTCCCTCGGGCATGGGTTTGTGTGTTTGTCGTTAGGATAATTTAGGTTAAGTATTGTGTAAGCTTAGGGACTGATAACCTTAGCAGTTAAGTCCCATAGGATTTCACACACATTTGAACATTTGAACTTTATCATGGGTGATCGAAAACAAGGTCGCTTCGCATAGTTATCCCTAAGTATTTTACGACAGTTACTGTTTCATGTGATTTGTCGACAATTATTCCAATTAGAAGAGTAGTGGATTTCTTCGCTTTCTTATGCACAATATGTTTAGGTTCAACCGCCAGTCAATGCAGCAATCATCTGGCAGTCTTTCTGCATTTTCGTACATTCTTATGGCGTTACGGGCCTCTTACAGTCCACGAATAGCCTCAAGGGTCCACCAATGTTATTCACTAGATGATCACACTGAGGTGACAAAAGTCATGGGATAGAGACACGCACATATACAGATGACGGTAGAATCGCGTACACAAGGTATTAACCGGCAGTGCATTGGAGGAGCTGCCGTTTGTACTCTGGTGATTCATATAAAAAGGTTTCCGACGTGATAACGGCAGCATCAATGGAATTAACAGAGCCTGAACGCTGAATGCTAGTTGGAGCTAAACGCATGGGACTTTCCGTTACGGAAATCGTTAGGGAATTCAATATTCCGAAATCCAAAGCGTCAAGAGTGTGCCAAGAATTCCAAATTTCAGGTATTACCTCTCACCACGGACAACGCAGTGGCCGACGGTCTTTACTTTAACGACCGAGGACAGCGGCGATGCGTAGAGTTGTCAGTGCTAACAAACTAGCAATACTGCGTGAGATAACCGCAAAAATCAATCTGGGACGTACGATGAACGTATCCGTTACGACAGGGTGGTGAAATTTTGAGTTAACGGGCTGTGGCAGCAGACGACTGCCTTGCCTTTGCACGACGTCATCTGCAACGTCACTCCTCGGCTCGCGACCATATCAGTTGGACCCTTGACTTCTGAAAAACCGTGGCCAGGTCAGATGAGTCCTGATTTCAGTTGGTCTGAGCTGATGGTGGGGTTCGAGTGTGGTGCAGGTCCCACGAAGCCACGGACACAAGTTTTCAACAACGCGCAGTGCAAGCTGGTGATGGTTCCAGAGTGGTGTGGGCTGTGTTCACATGGTTACTGAACCGATTGACTGGAAATGGTTATTTTCAGCTACTTTGAGACCATTTGCAGCCGTTCATAGACTTCATATTCCCAAACAGCGATGGAATTTTTATGGATGACAATCTGCCATGTCACCGGTCCACTATTGTTTGTAATTGGTTTGAAGAACATCTTGGACAGTTCGAGCGAATCATTTGGCCACCCAGATCGCCCGACATGAATTCCATCAAACATTTAAGGTACATAATCGAGAGGGCAGTTCGTGCACAAAATCTAGCACCGGCAAGACCTTCGTAATTATGGACGGCTACATAGACACATGGCTCAGTATTTCCGCAGCGGACTTGTTGAGTCCAAGCGACGTCGGACTGCTGGACTACGCCGAGCGAAAGGCAGTCCGACTCGCCATTAGAAGGCAGCCCATGACTTTTCTCCTCAGTGTAATGCATGCTGTAAACAGTAAAGTCCCAATAGCAATTCCTTGGAATAATCCTGAAGTTATCTTTACATCTGTCGATTTTGTTTCGTCGGGAATGATATGTTGTTTTTCCCCTCCAACAATGTCCTGAATCCAGTCACAGACATGGTCCCATGGTCCTATACCCGGTGAAGTCCTATTTTGTTAGTAAACGACAGTGTGGAACTGTTTCGAATGCCTCTCTTACACTCGGCTGATCTACTCATCTCTTCAGCTACTTCATACGAGGGTCACTCCAAAAGAAATGCACACTATTTTTGTAAAAATACAGTTTTCATTCTGCGTGTGTGTAACTTTTACAGTGTGTAGATACATCCTTCCCGCTTCTTTTCAAACTTAGTTCAACCTGTCAGAGCAAGATGGCTGCTACACTTGACGTTCGTCAGAAGCAACGTGCTGTCATAGAATTCCTGTGCTGTGAAAACGAGGCAGTGGGAAACATCCACAAGAGGTTCAAAAAGGTGTATGGAGATGCTGTTGTCGATCGCAGTACAGTTAGTCGGTGGGCAAGCAGGTAACGTGATGAAAGCGGGCACGGCGATATTGAGAATTGTCCTCGCAGCGGCAGGCCTCGTACAGCACACACTCCAGACAATGTGCAGAGAGTTAACGAACTGGTGGCTGCTGACAGATGCATCACAGTGAAGGAATTGTCACGCTACGTTGGGGTAGGGGTAAGAAGTGTTTGCAGGGTACTGAAAGTGTTGGCGTTAGAAAAGGTTTGTGCCAGGTGGCTTCCCAGGATGTTGACAGTGGCTCACAAAGAAACAAGAAAAACGGTATGCAGCGAACTTTTGGAACAGTACGAGAATGAAGTTCTTGGAAGAATTGTGACAGGTGATGAAACATGGCTCCATCATTTTTCACCAGAGGCGAAGAGGCAATCAATGGAGTGGCATCATGCAAATTCACCCAAGAAAAAAAAAATCCAAAACCACACCTTCTGCTGGAAAAGTTATGGCTACGATGCTTTTCGATTCCGAAGGACTCTTGCTTGTGGACATCACGCCAGGTGGAACCACCATAAATTCTGATGCATATGTGACAACACTGTAGAAACTTCAAGCTCGACTGAGTCGTTTTCGACCACATCGGCAAAAGCAGGATATTTTGCTGTTGCACGACAGTGCACGGCCATATGTCAGTCAAAAAACCTTGGAAGCGATCACAAAACTCGGATGACAACACTGAAACACCCACCTTACAGTCCTGACATGGCTCCATGTGACTATCATCTCTTTGGGAAACTGAAAGACTGCCTTCGTGGAACTCCCTTGTGCACGCTGACAAACAGTGGCTCCAACAGGTTGGTCCAGAATTTTACCGTGCGGGTATACAGGCGCTGGTTCCAAGATGGCGTGAGGCAGTTGAGAGGGATGGAAATTATGTGGAGAATTGAAATGTATCTACATACTGTAAAAGTTTCAAATATGTAGAATAAAAGATGGGTTTTTAAAAAAATAGTGTGCATTTCTTTTGGAGTGACCCTCGTACAATCTTTGTTGCATATTTACATCTCTTTTTCCCCACAGGTTGAGTCGTGCAAGACGTAACATCCTTTCTGTTTCCTAAGTAGTATACGGTGTACGAGGGGGCAATCAAATTAAAACGAGGCAGATGGAAGCAAAGTAACTGTTTATTATCTCAGAAGTAATCGCCATATCTGTTAACACATTTATCCCACTGTGAGGCAAGACGCTCAGTCTCTTCATGGAAAACTGTTTGCGTTTGCCTGCAGAACCATGATCGTACCCAGGCGTGCACCTCTTCATCCGAAGCAAATCGACGGCCACGAATGTGAGCTCCAAAAATATGGAAATCGCATTGTCAGGTATAGGGACTGTACGGAGGATGTGTCAGGGTTTCCCAGCGATACGTCTGCAGTGCAGTCGAAACAACCTCGGCAACATGTGGGCAGGCATTATCCTGCAACAGAATCGAGTCGTCCGTCAACATGCCTGGGCGTTTGTACTTGATGGCGGGCTTAACTTTTTTGTGAAGTGTCCACTTACTGCTGTGCTTACGATTAGCAACAGTGAGCCAAGCGCCAAAACGAAAATAGATTATCACTGAGCCGTGTGCTGCTCGCGTTGATGCCGTTCATAGCTTGGCATCTTGTAATAGCGATAGCGGCGTCTCGTTTCCTGAGTGTGTTCACTGGCGCCACCGCCTTTGCTCGCCTTGTCTTTCCGTGAGTGGCAGCATCAGCGCTTATCGATAGCACGTACTGTGGTACCCATCATTGGAGCGGTCTCTAGTATTTCCGGATCGTGGTGTGTCGAGCAAGGGAGTTGGGATGGAGCAGCAGTGAGGTTCGGACAGCCAGTACTCTCCCGACCGCTGGCGACACACATGCAGTGTCCGACAGAAGGATGTGGTCGCGAGGGTGCACGACCACGTCAAGGACCGGATTCAGCGTGTTTTAGTTGAACGGACCGTGATATTCGAGTAGTACAACTTTCACCTCTGTGCGTGTGTGTGTGTGTGTGTGTGTGTGTGTGTGTGTGTGTGTGTGTGTGTGTGTGTCCGCCTGTCGAAGTGACCTCTTGGCAATAAGTTTTCATTCGACGATTCATACTGGGATCTTTCCCGTGCCTGACTTGAGTGGGGATGACCGTTGGTTGGTCGTTCGGTCGGTCGTCGCAGCGGACGACGGGCATTTGGTCTTCCGACCGCTTCTGGCTTCTCTGTGTTTGTGCCGACTTACAATTCGTCCGTGTTGTTTCACAGTGACTGGTTTAGAATTCTGAGTTGTTGGTGGAATTGTTTTCCTGGATCCGTGTGCATCTTGTGGTTTTGAATGAGCAGTTATTTTAATGCTGCTGCGTACAGGATTTGGTGAGAGTTGCGAACGGACATCAGTTCGGCTTGGGACGGAGCAGCGAGGAGGTCCGCAGCGTGAGGGCAGGCCGGGACCACTGGCAGCGTGCAAGCACTGATGGACCGAGGGGCTGTAGCCGATGACTGAACCCAGCACGTTTGAAGTTGAGTGAACCGTGTTCAGTACTGAAACGTCCACTGGACCATGATATTCGAGTAGTACACAGTTTTAATCTGCCAGGAAGTTTTGAAACCTCCACAGTTGAGATCTTGCTGTTGTTTGCGTGTTGCTGCTCCCAGGGTCAGTGAGACCATCCGCAACAAGTGGAGTCTGTCAGGTTGGTGGAAGCTATTAGCCGCCTTCTACCCGTTGATGTTAGTCTGGATTTACTATTTTTCTTATTAGTGAAGTGCGACCAGCGGTATTTTCTGCCATGTGGCCGTTAACGCCCCAGTTACCTGCCCTGGAGGTTAGCGTACTTTTCTGGCAGTGTACCTTTCCTCGTCGTGTTGATGCTGTCCGACACGACGTGTAGTTCGACAGCCTCTTGAATTGTACTGTGCATATGTTTTTGGGAGGTCTACAATGGTTCTAGTGTTTCCTTCAGCCTTGTATGTGTTTCTGAAGACGTGATGCTGTCCATCTCGTCGCCCTTGCCTAAAAATATTCCATCGTTGTACGGGTGATCGGACGTTAGGCAGATTTGATAGTCGGTCGGTTGGCGCTTAAGCTACCCCTAGTGTGAGTTGCCATCCTGTTACGTGTGTACAACTCTTAACTGACTGTCTCACCGCTTGCACAGCTGTAGTCACCTTCCTCAGGTCAATCCAGAGAGCACTGTCTGCGGATCACTCCGTCTTATTTGGACAAGTTGTCACACTTGTTTAAAAATTACCATAATGTTTTAACATGTTATTGCCTTCCCCACTTGCGCATTCGGGAGGACGACGGTTCAATCCCGCGTCCGTCCATCCTGATTTAGGTTTTCCGTGATTTCCCTAAATCGCTCCAGGTAAATGCCGGGATGGTTCCTTTGAAAGGGCACGGCCGGCTTCCTTCCCTGTCCTTCCCTAATCCGATGACACCGATGACATCGCTGTCTGGTCTCCTCTCCCAAACAATCCAATCCAATCCTTCCCCATTTGTAATTCCGCCCTTCAGCCGTTAATTGTTTGTAACACCGCTTGTGACCTTCAGCCGACAAATTATTTTCAATTTTCTCTTAATAAGGCCTGCAGCCGTCACTACAGCCTGTTACAGCTCGTTCAGATTGTTTTAAAAAGGTTTTGGTATTTTCACATGCAGCTGCCCTCCTTACTTGTAAATCAGGCCTTCAGCCGTTAATTATTTGCAACATTGCTTGTGGCCTTCAGCCGACAAATAATTTTGAACCTTGTTAATCAGGCTTTCAGCCGTTGATTGTGTGTAACATTGTTTGTGGCCTTCAGACGACCAATAATTTGCAATTTTTTCTTAATAAGGCCTTCAGCCGTTACTATAGCTTGTTGCCGTTTTGATTGTTAAGAAGAAAATATCTTAGCATTTCTTAATGTGTAACTGTCTTCCTCACTTGTAATTCAGGCCTTCAGCCGTTGTGTATCCTGAAATTGCTGCTGGCCTTCAGCCATTAATTGTTTGTAACATTTCTTGTGGCTTTCAGCTGAGAAATACTTTCAAGTCTGTCTTGATAAGGTCTTCAGCCGTCACTATAACTTGTTACAGTTATTAATATTGTTAAAAGGGTTTTTTGGTATTTTTAATGTGTAATTGTCCACCTTACTGGTAATTCAGGCCTTCAGCCATTGTGTATTTTTGAAATTGCTTCTAGCCTTCAGCCGACGAATAATTTTGAACCTTCGTAATCAGGCCTTCAGCCGTTGACTGTGTGTAACATTGCTTGTGGCCTTCAGCCTACAATAACTTGCAATTCTTCTAATAAGGCTTTCAGCCGACAGTGTAGTAAAACCTTTCAAAATGATTGACGAGAGTTTTGTTTTTTTAAAATAAAATTTATGTGTTTCTGTGCAACCAACAGTAACTGATTAGGCCCCGTCCACACCTTTTCTGCTTTCCCTAAGTCCCACGTCTCAATCACCTCACTGGCTCCGGATAGTGTATTCTAGTTTAGAAAAAAGATCCAAGCAACATCTCCAACGGCAACATCTCTAACGGCAATTTCTCCACTCTGTGCTTCCATTTTAGCAAAAGTGAATCAAGAGCCATTTGTTATGCAATGGCGCACAAACCATTCAAGTGACATCACTGACTGTAATGATACACTGTTTTATTGTTTCTGTTGTCGTACAGTCTCCAACAATATCAATCGTAGACCTAGAAAGGAATACAGTTGAAGAGGAATCGAGAAATGAACCAGAATTGCCTAAGATATACAAAGGGGCGAAAGAAGTTAAAAGATTTGAAACGGTCTTCTTCGATCTTGAGAAGACATTGCTGTTGCCGAGAATCCCAAACAACATAGCATTTTATAAAAGACTGTTGTGGATTTATAACTGTCTAGTTCACTGTGGTACAAATGGAAAAGTGTTTTGCTTTGTTTGAGTCAAAAGCGCCTCAGGTCTAGGTGCTGAAGAAGTAGGCTCCTGTCTCGAGAAGTATATTGAGAGCAATGTGGAAGAAAACAGCTTATTTTGTGAGCAGATTCATGCGGTGGACGAAACATCAGAATAATCTTGATGTGGAAGGTTGTTATGGAAAATCAGCCATCTCTTAGCTCTTCAGTTTCTCTAAGGTTCCTAATTCCTAGGCACATTCCTAGGCACATAATACCAAGGGAATGATGCTGAAACAGCTTTGAAAATTCAGCAACACATGTAACTACCACGCAACTATCTGCATGTTATGAGAACTTGTACGAAAAGAAATCCTGTTGTGAGTTTAATAGAGACCAGAGATTTTGTTGGATGTTCCAAAATAAGGAACCGGATTGTGTAATGTTGACACCATGTGGGGCGGCGGGTTAAAAGTAATAATGATTAATATAAGTCATATGTCATAAATCATAGGAGGAAATATTAGAAATTGGAAATATTTGAATTGCTTTAAATATTGAAATATTGTTCGCCGTCTTTTACGAGAGCCTGGAAACTATTTCTGTGGTCAGCCAGAAAGAGATGGAGAACATACTGACCATAGTTCCCAGTCTGCAAGTCCACATTCTTGTCCAGCCCACTGAAAGAAATGTTTCTATTCTCTATTTGCTCAGCGGGATCAGGGCTATGATTGTAAATGAAGATTCTGAGTTCTAATTGATATATATACACTCCTGGAAATTGAAATAAGAACACCGTGAATTCATTGTCCCAGGAAGGGGAAACTTTATTGACACATTCCTGGGGTCAGATACATCACATGATCACACTGACAGAACCACAGGCACATAGACACAGGCAACAGAGCATGCACAATGTCGGCACTAGTACAGTGTACATCCACCTTTCGCAGCAATGCAGGCTGCTATTCTCCCATGGAGCCGATCGTAGAGATGCTGGATGTAGTCCTGTGGAACGGCTTGCCATGCCATTTCCACCTGGCGCCTCAGTTGGACCAGCGTTCGTGCTGGACGTGCAGACCGCGTGAGACGACGCTTCATCCAGTCCCAAACATGCTCAATGGGGGACAGATCCGGAGATCTTGCTGGCCAGGGTAGTTGACTTACACCTTCTAGAGCACGTTGGGTGGCACGGGATACATGCGGACGTGCATTGTCCTGTTGGAACAGCAAGTTCCCTTGCCGGTCTAGGAATGGTAGAACGATGGGTTCGATGACGGTTTGGATGTACCGTGCACTATTCAGTGTCCCCTCGACGATCACCAGTGGTGTACGGCCAGTGTAGGAGATCGCTCCCCACACCATGATGCCGGGTGTTGGCCCTGTGTGCCTCGGTCGTATGCAGTCCTGATTGTGGCGCTCACCTGCACGGCGCCAAACACGCATACGACCATCATTGGCACCAAGGCAGAAGCGACTCTCATCGCTGAAGACGACACGTCTCCATTCGTCCCTCCATTCACGCCTGTCACGACACCACTGGAGGCGGGCTGCACGATGTTGGGGCGTGAGCGGAAGACGGCCTAACGGTGTGCGGGACCGTAGCCCAGCTTCATGGAGACGGTTGCGAATGGTCCTCGCCGATACCCCAGGAGCTCAGTGTCCCTAATTTGCTGGGAAGTGGCGGTGCGGTCCCCTACGGCACTGCGTAGGATCCTACGGTCTTGGCGTGCATCCGTGCGTCGCTGCGGTCCGGTCCCATGTCGACGGGCACGTGCACCTTCCGCCGACCACTGGCGACAACATCGATGTACTGTGGAGACCTCACGCCCCACGTGTTGAGCAATTCGGCGGTACGTCCACCCGGCCTCCCGCATGCCCACTATACGCCCTCGCTCAAAGTCCGTCAACTGCACATACGGTTCACGTCCACGCTGTCGCGGCATGCTACCAGTGTTAAAGACTGCGATGGAGCTCCGTATGCCACGGCAAACTGGCTGACACTGACGGCGGCGGTGCACAAATGCTGCGCAGCTAGCGCCATTCGACGGCCAACACCACGGTTCCTGGTGTGTCCGCTGTGCCGTGCGTGTGATCATTGCTTGTACAGCCCTCTCGCAGTGTCCGGAGCAAGTATGGTGGGTCTGACACACCGGTGTCAATGTGTTCTTTTTTCCATTTCCAGGAGTGTATTTGGTAAAGTTTCACACACTCAGCGTAATAATACTCAAATGGTTCAAATGGCTCTGAGCATCATGGGACTTAACATCTGAGGTCATCAGTCCCCTAGAACTTAGAACTACTTAAACCTAACTAACCTAAAGACATCACACACATCCACGTCCGAGGCAGGATTCGAACCTGCGACCGTAGCGGTCGCGCGGTTCCAGACTGTAGCGCCTAGAACCGCTCGGCCACACCGGCTGGTGCGAAGTTAAGAATGGGATTAAATTTGCTATTCCGAATTTTGTTAGCATATCCTTTAGTGCATTAACTTGTAAACTGTCAAATCTCAGAATGATAAGGTCAATATTTTTCCCTAAATACATCGTTTTAAGAAAAAACTAAGTGGCGCTAAGTAATAAAGCTAGAAACCAAAAAATTGGTTATAACGTGCAGATGTATGTCAAAATTAACTGGTACAAGTCTCAACGTGATTAAACAAATATTTTCGGCAGAATTCGTGTTTTTAAGAAAAATTGAAGGCGCTAAATATTAGACTTAGAAATATGGAAATTTGTACGAAGCTTCAGTTCAACATAAAAAAATTAATTATGTAATTTCATTGAGCTACCTCTAATAGTTTTCGAGTAATTTGCAGAAAACTAAATTTGGAACTAAAATGTTCTTATTTGTAGTAGATTAGGTTTCTGTTATATTAATGCTAGAAAGTTTTGTTTACTGCACATAATGAAACCTATTAAATAATAGAACTATAACAAGTTTCAAGGCCTGGATGTAAATAATAACAAACACCAGGTCTCTTAAAGTTGTAGTTCAGAGGTCAGGCTCTACTGTTAGTTCTGTTCTAAAAATTATGGATGGCAAATTTTAAATGCAGGCGAGCTAAAACTTTTTCTGTGATTTTAACCAACTTACCTACGTGCATATAAAAATTACGAAGAGTCTAAATTGATTCCTGACATTGTTATAAAATATTATGTGTCTGAGAAAGCGGCCGTTTAGAGGCTGCTACCATGGACATAGGGCGGATGGCAGCAGGTGTTCCCTTGGTCATCCGCAGCTCCACATGTATAAATACGGCCCGAGAGGCAAGACTACGCTTCACTTCGCACCCAGCTGCTGTATGATGTGCCTAAGTCAAACGCCAGAGCGCGCGTTGCCTCAGATGACGTCAGAGACATGCTTTACTAAACGCAGCCGGCCTGAGTGGCCGAGCGGTTCTAGGCGCTTTAGTGTGGAAACGCGCTACCGCTACGGGTGCAGGTTCCAGTCCTGCTTCGGGCATGGATGTGTGTGATGTCCTTAGGATTAGTTAGGTTTAAGTAGTTCTAAGTCTAGGGGACTGATGACCTCAGGTGTTAAGTCCCATAGTGCTAAGAGCCATTTGAACCATTTTTTTAACTTCGCACAGACGCGTTGTGGTGACGTGGCGCTACTAGCAGTGAACTGGGGTAAGTCCCGGCACACTCGCTCGCCTCTGTATTTCTCCAATGATACATCGATTGTTTCGCCACAAGCACAGGTAACAAATTTAACTGGACATAAATACGCAAAATAATGTTGAAAAAGGAAGATCCATTGAAGTTGTACTTAAAAAGCAGACTATAATGGTGATGTCTGTGTCACTGTGGACCTAAAGAAGAATTAACGAGGAAGACCTTCTAACTCAAACTTTTATGGACTCCTTGAACGAAGAAAATACGATATCTAGACCTAAATTTGAAGATCTGAACTCTACGTTGCACTTGGTATCCAGCGATGCCGAGCACTTTCATCATTCTCTTGATGGAGATGATCAAGTCTTCGAAGACATCGAAGAATTTAATGATATGGTCAGGTTTGAATGAGATGTATAACGATGGCAAAAATTTGCATGAAGAACAAAGCAGGACATTGGGTTGAATACATGTTTCATATTACCTCTCTCCACGTTATATTTTCTTTAGTATGAAATAAATAAATACTGTTAAAGACGTATTATGTTATAGGGTGACAGTTATTGAACTATATGAAAAAGAACGTAAATTGGTTACAAACTACGGCGTGTATATACTTTATTCAACATGTAAAAGTCTCTACAGATATTCGGATTTAGGTTATGACATGTCCGATATGCTTGCCATCATTTGCGATGATGTGGCGCAAACGAATTGCGAAATTCTACATGACCCACTAAATTGTCGGAACATCGATGCTGTCATGACTTCTTAAATTGCTGTTTCCAGCTCCGCAATGATTTTGGGGTTATTGCTGTACACCTTTCTTTAATATAGCCCCACAAAAAGAAATGTGTTCAGATCCGGAGAATATGGCGGCCAATCGAGACCCGTACCAGTGGCCTCTGGGTACCCCAGAGCGAGAATGCGGTCCCTAAAATACTCCTCCAGGAAATTAAACTCTCTCCCGCTCCGATGGATTCGAACTCCGTCTTGTAAGAATCACATCTTGTCGAAATTAGGGTCACTTTGGATAATGGGGATGAAAGCAAAACCTACACGTGCCGTTCGGTAGTCACCGTGCCATCAAGGAATATCGCACCGATTATTCCGTGACTGGACATTGCACACCACAGTCACCCGTTGAGGGTGAAGAGACTTCTTGATCGCGAAATACGGAATCTCATCCCCCAAATGCGCCAGTTTGGTTACTGACGAACCTATCCGAATGAAGGGCGGCTTCGTCGTCGCCTGCGCATACTAAATCCCATCATACCCCGCGGCCAACCTTGCAGTTTGAACGTCCTAACGCATATAGTTCAATAATTCTCACCTTGTATGTACTTCGTATATCCACATTCCCAACATCAAAGCATCGACAATTTAGTGGATGATTTCTTGATGCTGATGCCGGAATATTAGTTTGATACTCAACTGACAATGATCCAAGGGGCATTTGTAACAAAGCACTGCTTAAGTGTATAATATTTCTGATTCAGAGTTCATTATTGCTTACTTTTCCACCAGTTTTTGAAACGATCGCCATTACACAGATTTTACAATGGGAAGGTTTACAAATGGATCAGTACCAGTTTGTGATTTTGGAGCTTGAATCACTATTGCTAATCGTAGCCCAATTGTGGTACTGTGTTCGAGAAAGCCAATGAGCAGCGGACCCTTGCAGTCAAAGAAAAAGCTCATCATGACTTCCTCGGAGCTGCCGTGCCTGTTGTTTCCACTAAGCTGCAGAAGATTCGCCGGGAACCCTCACACATCCTCCATACATTCCCGATCCCCCTTATGTGACTTCCATATTTTTGGAGACCTTCCGTGTCTGTTGATTTGCTTCGGACGAAGAGTTGCACGCCTGGGAACAATCATGCTTCCGCAGGCAGACGGAAACATTTTTCCGTAAATGCACTGACCGTCTTGTCTCGTACTGGCATAAATGAATGAATAGTTACGGGGATTACTTTTGAAATAATAAAAGATTTACTTTATTTTTTTCCGGCGTGTCCTTTTTATTTGGCTGTCGCTTATCGAAACGGGATTTTCGGTAAAAGATCATAGGTAGATGGCTACATAACTTTATTGCACAATTTTGTAGGATAGTTGATGTTATTAACTTCTGTACCAATCGAGATATTGAAGCAAGTACACGTTTTTAAACAGAATCTTAGAAGTTTAATAGCATTCGAAAGGTCTTGAAGACTTGAGTAAGTATTAATTTTTTTCATTAAGATTTTTTGCATAAGTACCTGAGAAAAATGTTAAACCTGAGAGGCGGTTGCGGTGTAGATGTAAACAAGAGGAGGTTTTATTACATGCTGCGTCGTTATATGCGTGATGTATTGAATATTAAGACATACCCAGATTTGAAGTAGTTTTCCCAGTCACCTTTTAATACGCTAAATGTTAACATCTAGTTACATTTACAGAAATGCTGACCCCGTATCTCCGTTGTATGAAGGAGGACAAGGAGGAAATAAGGTTTATCTTAGTAGCGTCAGCTTATATTCTTGTTGTATATAGGGCGTTTCAAACTCTTTGCATCAAATGTCTAGGCGTGGTAGATCACGTCATGGGGAACAACTTTTTCGCTGATACTTCACAGCGACGCTAGGCGTTCGTGAGCATTTGTCGATCCTGGGGTAAAGAGATTTCACAGGGCTGGCAGTGTACGCCAAACATGTGTGCAGTATACTACCTACCACTGTTAATTTACAGAGTGATTTTCAACATGGAAACCTTAAGAACGACTATCTCTAGGAGGAGAAAGATATTTTAGAAGCGAATAATTAACTCTGCTGGTCCTACTCCTTTCACGAAGCGTATGTCATGCAGCCTCTCAGTGTCATAACCAATAAGAAACGACGCCTACCGTCGGCGAACATTTTGTATCTAAGAAAAATTGTTCCCAGTGACTTAGATTGCAGATTTTACCTCTACACTCATACCCACGTGAGTCATTGCACAATGTATAGCGGAGGGTACATCATACCAATGTTATCGAATTGCTAAAACATTTTGCCGGCCGCTGTGATCTAGCGGTTCTAGGCGCTTCAGTCTGGAACCCCGCGACCGCTACGGTCGCAGGTTCGAATCCTGCCTCGGGCATGGATGTGTTTGATGTCCTTAGGTTAGTTAGGTTTAAGTAGTTCTAAGTTCTAGTGGACTGATGACCTCAGATGTTAAGTCCCATAGCGCTCAGAGCCATTTGAACCATTTTTTTGCCAAAACATTTTATGTATTGGTACAGATATGTTGATGATATTCTCTGTATGTGGAAAGGTATCTCTTCACAACTCCACAAGCTCGTGGAAAGTATGAATCAATTGCATGCTAGCATAAAGACCAGTATGGAGTTAAGGATCTCCAGCATTAATTTCCTAGACATCAGTTTACAGATAAAAAATGGCAACCATAAATTTCTGGTTTACCGAAAAGAGTCCTTTACTGGCACATTCATCCCAGCTTCCTCTGCAATCCTACAGCCTACAAACATGCTGCATTCCATCACACCATCCACCGTCTCATTTCTATCTCCATGTTCCAAGAAGACTATGACCAGGAACTCAATACAATAAAAATAAAACCATAAATACTGAATCTGATTTCAACATTATTGACAAAATTCTCAATAAAAAGCTGAAGAAGTAAGCCAGCTCCCACTGCTGCAGCTAGTGAGCAACATACATAGATTGCAAGGGAAATGACGCAGTTTACCTTTTGCAGGTAAAACTTCAAATAGGATAAGCAACATTTTTAAAGCAAAGGGTTCCTCCGTGCTTTTATATGCCCCGCAGACAGTACGAAGCCGCTATCTCAGTTCAAAAGATAAACAACCAGCCATCATCAAAAGTGTTTATAAGATTACCTGCCAAGAGTGTCAGTTTTGCTGTATTGGACAGACTGGGCGGTGAGTCAATCTGCACTAAGCCCAGAGAACAACATAGAAGTTGGAGATAGAAGAAATCAGATTCATCCTTTGCTGAACATTGCTTAAATGAAAACAACAATTTCACAACAGATGGAGAGGTCCAACACCTAGAGGGAAACGATACAAAGTTCACTCAGACAGAAATTTTAGAAATCCCCACTTTCATTATTCGATGAACACAACTCAGATCAATTACTCAACCCTTTTATGCAATACTGCAACCCCTACATAGAAGAAGAACCTTGGTGCTTTCATTCACATAACAAAAAATTCCATTCCTGTGTGCAGCTCTAATCCAATGTATGTTTAGTCATTGTTATTTTAAATGCTGTCCTAATGAATTTTGTAAAACCATGTGTGACTTTGTCAGAATTGACAACAGAGATACACTCCTGGAAATTGAAATAAGAACACCGTGAATTCATTGTCCCAGGAAGGGGAAACTTTATTGACACATTCCTGGGGTCAGATACATCACATGATCACACTGACAGAACCACAGGCACATAGACACAGGCAACAGAGCATGCACAATGTCGGCACTAGTACAGTGTATATCCACCTTTCGCAGCAATGCAGGCTGCTATTCTCCCATGGAGACGATCGTAGAGATGCTGGATGTAGTCCTGTGGAACGGCTTGCCATGCCATTTCCACCTGGCGCCTCAGTTGGACCAGCGTTCGTGCTGGACGTGCAGACCGCGTGAGACGACGCTTCATCCAGTCCCAAACATGCTCAATGGGGGACAGATCCGGAGATCTTGCTGGCCAGGGTAGTTGACTTACACCTTCTAGAGCACGTTGGGTGGCACGGGATACATGCGGACGTGCATTGTCCTGTTGGAACAGCAAGTTCCCTTGCCGGTCTAGGAATGGTAGAACGATGGGTTCCATGACGGTTTGGATGTACCGTGCACTATTCAGTGTCCCCTCGACGATCACCAGTGGTGTACGGCCAGTGTAGGAGATCGCTCCCCACACCATGATGCCGGGTGTTGGCCCTGTGTGCCTCGGTCGTATGCAGTCCTGATTGTGGCGCTCACCTGCACGGCGCCAAACACGCATACGACCATCATTGGCACCAAGGCAGAAGCGACTCTCATCGCTGAAGACGACACGTCTCCATTCGTCCCTCCATTCACGCCTGTCGCGACACCACTGGAGGCGGGCTGCACGATGTTGGGGCGTGAGCGGAAGACGGCCTAACGGTGTGCGGGACCGTAGCCCAGCTTCATGGAGACGGTTGCGAATGGTCCTCGCCGATACCCCAGGAGCAACAGTGTCCCTAATTTGCTGGGAAGTGGCGGTGCGGTCCCCTACGGCACTGCGTAGGATCCTACGGTCTTGGCGTGCATCCGTGCGTCGCTGCGGTCCGGCCCCAGGTCGACGGGCACGTGCACCTTCCGTCGACCACTGGCGACAACATCGATGTACTGTGGAGACCCCACGCCCCACGTGTTGAGCAATTCGGCGGTACGTCCACCCAGCCTCCCGCATGCCCACTATACGCCCTCGCTCAAAGTCCGTCAACTGCACATACGGTTCACGTCCACGCTGTCGCGGCATGCTACCAGTGTTAAAGACTGCGATGGAGCTCCGTATGCCACGGCAAACTGGCTGACACTGACGGCGGCGGTGCACAAATGCTGCGCAGCTAGCGCCATTCGACGGCCAACGCCGCGGTTCCTGGTGTGTCCGCTGTGCCGTGCGTGTGATCATTGCTTGTACAGCCCTCTCGCAGTGTCCGGAGCAAGTATGGTGGGTCTGACACACCGGTGTCAATGTGTTCTTTTTTCCATTTCCAGGAGTGTAGTTTTTATACTTTAAGTCAAGAACCGATAGATCAAAAAGTTGACATGTCTGTCGTTGCCAGGATCTCATCTTCTCGTATATACTACGAGAAGTGTTCTGCGCACTGATGGGCCAAACGTTATGACCACTGCCCAACGCGGGTTCGAAATCTTCCTGATGGTTTTGTGGGCACGTGACGCAGTAAGGAAAGAATGTAAACAGAAGAGAGACACATGGGCAATCATTATATCGAAGATATGGGTGCGTCTGGAAACTAAAACCTCTGAAACGGCGAGACTAGTCTGCGGTTGGCGTACTACTGTCGTGAGCACCTAAGAAATGTGGTTGAAGGCCGGTGAAACAACGAGTAGGCCGTATGGTATTGGACGACCACCTCTCATCAGAAAACGTAGAGGTCGGAGGAATCCTCATTGTGCAATCCAGAATGGGCAGCGAGCTGTGGCAGATCTTACGACAGAGTACACTGCTGCTGTCCGCCCCGATAGCTCAATGGACAGTCGGCTTTCAGCCGTGTTACCGTGCGGACGGGCTCGGCGCGCCGGGCAGTGCTCCGCAGGTGTTGTTGTTTACCCGCTAGCGCGCGGTCGCGTCGTTGTATTGCCGTATAGTACCTGTACCGACCCGACATGGCGTTCTCATATCGAAAAGCTACAATCAAACTAACGTGCAACGCATCGTACACGAGACCGAAGGCCCATGAAATTGAACGGTTTCTACGAGACATCATGCACATCGAACCACAAGAACTGATAGGAATTCATCTGTCTATTGTAACCAGCACAGTGTACCTCAAACTGATTGACGAAGCGGCCTGCGACAGATTACTCCAACGATCTGCAAACGGCTTTCGCTTCTGTCACGCAGACGGTAACGTGAGCGTGGTAGGAGTGGACCATGCTGGTCTGGGGGTGCGTACCGTGCGCATCTTTGAACTACCGTTCGAAGTTCCTGCCAACCTAGTCGTGGATGCACTGCGGCCATACGGCACAGTTCTGAGCCACACAGAGGAGAAATGGAACACATTCGAAACGTACCCTGTCCTTAACGTGGTACGACAAGTGCGCATAGAACTTAAGAAGCACGTTCCATGTTTTCATTGGTGGCTGCCGCGCAATTGTTATATATGATGGACAACCGAGGACCAGCTCGGGCTGCGGCCAGGAGGGCCATGTTAGAACTGAGTGTCTGCAGCGCCGCCTCGTTCAGGTGCCCCGCAATGAACTTCCGCAACGATCCACTATGACCTCTCTCCCGCTAACATATGTGGAGGCGGCACGACATGATGTGATGGATGATCAAAACCTGCTACCTCCTCAAGCCGCTGCCAGCTCCGTTGGAGAGTCAGCGCCGTCGACGACGCCGCAGCCCAACGGTGCAGACGTTCCTACAGCCTCTGCCCACCGCAGCGTCGTGGGCACCCAGCCACCGTCACTGTCGGGATCAGACACAGGGGTACCTAGCGATCGAGACTGTGTCGAGCCCCGCCCTCCAGTGGATGTCGAATCTCGGACCCGAAAGCAAAAATCACCCAAGCGACACAAGAAGAGGCGATTGTCAGCTGAAGAACGGGACAGGGATGTGAAGCCGGCGGAAGACATCGACTTCGTTGACTCGCCCACAATTGCAACGGACTCCAGTGGCATCATTCACCAGAAGGTGCCTGAAGACAAGGAACACTCTCCTAAATCTGGTGGCCCAGAAAACGAGGCGCACTGCGTCGACTCCCAAAATGTGGGCTCCTGTGAAAGCGACCAGCCCCCAAAGACATCACAATCGTCTCTTGGTGATTGGGCAGACGATATGGAGGCAGATGATGCACAGCAAACATCGATATCTCCACCAGAGCCCATGGCTGACATTGAGCCCGGAGGGCTCTGCCAGTCACAGTAATGCACAGTAATGCACAGCATGCAGATGGATGGCTGTGTGGTGTGTGAGATCACTGTGGGATTGCACCGACACACTGCCTCCGCCACTTGATATGTCTCAGTCATACCGTGTGGGAACAGTCAATATAAATGGTGTCCACTCCACTGTCAAGACCCGCATGTTACACGACATGATCGGCCGGCCACGGTGGTCTCGCGGTTCTAGGCGCGCAGTCCGGAACCGTGCGACTGCTACGGTCGCAGGTTCGAATCCTGCCTCGGGCATGGCTGTGTGTGATGTCCTTAGGTTAGTTAGGTTTAAGTAGTTCTAAGTTCTAGGGGACTGATGACCACAGCAGTTGAGTCCCATAGTGCTCAGAGCCATTTGAACCATTTTGAACACGACATGATCAGAGCGGCAGACTTGGACGTTGCCCTTCTCCAGGAGGTCCGTCCCGAGCTGTGTTTAGACCTATATGGCTACACCACGTACAGCCTACCCGTAGCTGATGGCGCAGGAGGAACGGCCATCCTTCTCCGAGATGGCATCGACGCGACGGACGCGACGTACTTGCCGAACGGGCGAGGCATCGCACTCACACTTGGCGCAGTCCGCCTCATTAACGTCTACGCTCCCTCCGGTAATTCGCACCGTGGTGACAGGCATGTCTTCTATTCGGAGGAGGTGGCCCCACTTTTGCTAGGAAATATGGACCATTACATAGTGGGCGGCGATTTTAACAGTGTTCTGCGGCCCGAGGACCAGATACCGCATTACGTCCCATGCCCGGCTCTACAAGCATTGATACGTGACCTCGCGCTCCACGACACATGGCTCTTACATCATGGGACCCAGAGTGGATATACGCACTTTACCAGCCATTCTGCCAGTCGTCTGGACCGGATATACGTCTCGCGTGCCCTCCGCACAGCAACCCGTGATGCAGAACTCTGGCCGACGGCCTTCACGGACCATCTCGCGTACATCTGCACTGTCACCTTGCCCCGACAACTCACAAGACGCAGCAGGGGCCAGTGGACGCTGAACGTCTCCCTCCTTCGCGAGGAAGCGTGTCGACGAGCAGTCACTGACACGTGGCGTCGATGTATCAGGCGCCTGCCTCTGTATGCTTCCACGTTGCTGTGGTGGCTGGGATGTGTCAAACCTGCACTCCGAAAGACCTTGATGGCCTACGGGCGTGACAGATCGAACTGGCAAAGGGCAACATCGGAATTTTACTATACAGCGTTACGTGAGCTGGCGACGCAACCGCCGTCTCCCGAACGCCAGATGTCCGTACAACGCATCAAAGCTCGTCTACTTCGCATCAGGACAGAGCAGCTAGACGGTGTCCGCATCCGTGCGCGAGTGCAAGACTGTATCCCCAACGAAGCAGCGTCAGTGCATCACATTGTGCGCGAGAGGCGCCACCGCAAACGTCAGCTCGTTACGGCGGTAAACACGGAGGACGGCGGGCGCGCAGTGACACAAACGGACATCGCGCACACGTTCGCCAGACACTATGGGACCTTGTACATGGAAGATCCGCGAAATGTACGTGATTATGACGAGCTATTACACGATTTTCCCGCCCCTCGGGACGTGGCACCCGATGATAGTCTGCTGTTGCCCATTACACCCGACGAGCTGACATCGGCCTTGACACGTGGAGCACCGAACAAGTCGCCTGGACCGGACGGTTTATCCCTGGAATTCTACCGCACTTTTTACCACCTTATGGGTAACAAGTGGCTCCAAATGTTTCAAGACCTGATCCGCCATGATTTCACTGTCCCCACAGAATTCACAGAAGGCATCTTGATCCCAGTTCCGAAACCGAATGGTGGTTGTAGGTGGCAGGATTTTCGCCCACTCACACTCCTCAACAACGACTACAAGATCTTCGCCCGTATCCTCCGCGCGCGTCTCCACACCGCTATCGGGAAAGCCATCCACACCGATCAGACATGTTTAGGTGGTGTCAGCAACATTCATACGGCGTTAGGAGCATACCGCGACGTAATTGGTTTGATGGCGGCCTGCAAAATACGAGGCGCCCTTGTCGCCGTAGATTTTGACCACGCATTCGACCGCGTCGACCACGGCTTCTTACGCGCAGTTTTGCGACACATGGGCCTCTCTTCGGAGTCTGCACAGGTGGTCCTTCGACTGGTCCACGGAGCGCCCTCCCGCATGATGGTCAACGGTTATCAGTCTGGTCACATTGTTGTTGGACGGTCAGTGCGACAAGGGTGCCCCCTGTCGGGCATATTATTTGCTGCAGCGCTTGAACCAGCTTTACATGGTCTACGGCAGCGATTAACTGGTATCTCCTTGCGGGACGTGACCTTTTGTTGTGGTGCATTCGCCGATGACGTGGTGTTCCTGGCCAGATCAGAGGATGAAATGCATATGGCGCTACAGTGGCTACGCCAGTACGGGGCGGTCGCTGGGAGCGTCATCAACGTGAAGAAGACAAAATACATGGATGTCGGAGGGGGGATTTCCCACACAACGGCGGTGCCCTTTGACAAGGTGCCCGTACTCAAGTGTTTAGGAGTTCAATTCTATAGCAATGTCCGCCGCACGGCGGCGGCTACGTACCACCGGCTCCTACACCAGACACGTGCTCTGCTGCAGGACAACAAACTGCGTAGCTTGGATATGCTCCTCAGAACACGTTATGTCAACACCTATCTTGTCTCAAAACTAAACTATTTTGCGCATATCCTTCCCTTGACAGCTACGATGGCCGACAGATTTCAAGCAGCATATGGACATTTCGTAAGCACCGGTCTGGTTTTTAAAGTCCGATACGCCACACTGACACTGCCGCAGCGGGCGGGCGGTTTAATTCACGTATATAACCGTGCGCGATCGCTTTATCTCAACACTATGCTTCGCACGTGGACCTCTGCCCACGCCACTCTAACGGGCACCCTGATAGCGGAAGTGGCACCACACTCTCTGCTTCCCCCGGTTTCTGTAGGACACATTTCACCGGCACTCACCCACATCAGAGAGTTCTTTATTGACTTCAGCTACTGACGGTCAGAAGTTCCGACGACACGGAAGCCCAGCACAAAAGACTATTATCGCCTCTATCAACAGCGGCAACCTGTAAATACGGTCACCCACAGACATCCTGAAGTTGCTTGGGACACGGTGTGGCGAGCGGTACACACGCCTTGTCTACCTACGACGGTGCGTTCATTGTGGTACGTGGTTGTGAATGGGAAGTTTGCTACTCGTCAGAGGTTACACTCCATACATCTGGCGGACGACCCCTTGTGTCCGACATGCTCAGTCGCTGACTCGGATGCACACCGTCTGACGTGTGCCGCGACCAGCGAGTGCTGGCTACTGCCGCAGCGCATGCTGGCATTACTCTTGCGGCGATTGCCGGAGTCTATCTCCCCTGATGACGTATTGCGCCCCGACGTCGTATACTATCAACCAGAACGAACGCCGTTAACTGGCTAAAAGGCATGGCCGTTTACTACATATTTTGCGATGCTCCCAAAGGCACACTCGACTTTTGGTCCCTATTGATGACGACACATGCAGCTTTCAGCCGCCACCCGAAGTACAGAACTCGTTTCGCAAATTATTTAGGTTCATTATTTGCGGATCCTCCTGCTCACTGGGGCGTTCCGGGTATGAGACGCTGAACATTAAGAAGAATCCTGGAGCATATTGATCCTCTACGGACGGAATAGGGGGGAACCCCTCCCAACAGACGAGAAGACGACTCGGACGCTCGGCTACGGCAGTTGTAGGATCTTTCTTTGTAATGAAACAAAAATAAATCTATAATAAAAAAATGTTATAAAAATTAAAGAAATAAATAAATAAAACAACATCGACAAACCCACTACATCCTCTTCCTGATCCTTCGATCCTCGAACTCGAACACGTTGCTTGGGCGTGACGGCGTGATGGCCAGGCTTCGGGTGTCAACCCCTGCCCTACCCGTCGTCCTGCTCCTGCAGCGGTTCATTAGATTTCAAAAAAAAAAAAAAATATGGTCAGCGTGACGGACTGGTGTCCTAAGGAGCCCGGGTTCGATTCCCGGCTGGGTCGGGGATTTTGTCCGCTCAGAGACTGGGTGTTTTGTTGTCTTCTTTATCATATCGTCCCCATCCGGCGCGCAGGTCGCCCAATGTGGCGTTGAATGAAAATAAGACCTGCACCAAGGCGGCCGGACCTGCCCCTCCCGGGCAATGACGCCAAACGCTTATTTCCGTTTTCCAATGCTGATGCAGGTACAAGTAATTCGGAGCACACCTTTCAAAGGCCATTGTTTAACATGGAGCTCCACATCACACGACCCCTTCGTGTTCCTGTGTTGACCAAACGACATCGTCAGCTATGAGTGCAGTGGGCACCGCATCACTCAGTTTTCACTGTGGATACATGGAAACGCGTCGCCTGTCGAATGAATTTCTTATGACACCAGTTCGCTGGTTGGGTCCTTACACACCGTCATCCAAGCAGATGGCTGCACGGAACATGCACCTCGCCACAGATGCAAGCCGGCGAGGGCAGAATTATGCTATGGGGTACATTGAGTTGTGCTTCCATGGGGTCTGTGGTGGTGATCGAAGACCTCATGACAGCAGTGAACTACGTGAACATTAGTTCGGACCATGTACATCACTTGATGCTTGAAGTTTCTCCCTATGGCAATGACATCTTCGAGCAGGATAACTATCCGTGTTGCAAGGCCAAAATAGTGCTACAGTGGTTTGAGAGGCATTATAGTGAACTCACATTGATGACTTGGCCACCAAATGTGCCTGACCTGTACTCACTTGAACACATATTAGGGGCCAGCTGAGTACCCGTAAACAACCATCCCATAATTTTCGGGAATTGCTTGACCTTTGTGTAGACATCTGGTGCCACATACTTCTGGAATCTTTTTAAGGACTTGTAGAATCCATGCCGAGCAGAATCTCTGTTGTACTGTCTTTGAAAAATGGCACAAAACCATATGAAACAGATGGTCGTAATATTCTGGCTCATCGGTATAAGTAATGCAACATTTTTTCCCACAACAAATACCGCATTTTTCAACCGGGACTGTTCGCTAAAAAACTGTGTCGCATTAGTTGTTGAACGCTCCTCGTATTTAAAAAGGCGGCTCCCGTAAGCCTTAAGGCCGCCGCACACCTTGTAGCAGTCGCGTCAGTTAACGCCTGAACACTCCGCTGGAAGACAGGCGGCCGAATGGAGTGAAAACACCAAGCGGCAAGCAGGCGAGATCGTCTGACATCGTGTTACCAGCAATGAAGACGAGCTGTAGCGTCGTCCAATACCACTGTTCCAATGACCATGTACTGTGTTCTTGAAACCGGGCTTTAGGTGCTCTCCTGTGACCAGAGGTCAGTGGAATGCACCTTGCAGGTCTCCGGGCGAATAAACCATGTCTGTTCAGTCGTCTGTAGACTGTGTGTCTGGAGACAACTGTTCCAGTGGCTGCGGTAAGGTCCCGAGCAAGGCTACCTGCAGTAGTCCGTGGCCGTCTGCGGGCACTGATGGTGAGATATCGGTCTTCTTGTGGTGTTGTACACTGTGGACGTCCCGTAGTGTAGCTCGAAATTCTTGCTTTAATTGTGTAATTAGAGAGTATGTACTGGGGCTACAACTTTTCTTCCGCCGTTTTTTCTCAAAGTTCGAGGCTTTATTGTGAGCATCTTACAAAAAATTTACGTTTCAAAGTATTGGTCATCGCCGGCCACTATTTTCTCCCATCTTTCCGGCAGCATACAAATCCCGCGGCGGAAGAACTGGGCGTCTTTCGAGAAGATCCGTGCATCGATCCAATTTTGCAATTGTTCATATGACGGGAAGCGCTGGGCAGCCAGTTTTTGTGCCATTGAACTAAAAAGTCGGTGGTCGAAGGGAACAATGTCTGGGGAATACGGCGTGTGGGGCAAGACTTCCCATTTCAACGTTTCCAGGTATGTTTTGGGGGGTTTTGCGACATGGGATCGAGCACTGTCATGCTGCAAAATCAACTTTTCATGTCTATCGCAGTATTGTGGCCCTTTGTCTTTCGGTGATCGGCTCAAACACAACAGTTGCTTTCGATAACGATCTCCTGTGATTGTTCCCGTCGGTTGCAGTAGCATCGAATGCTTTCACTCTTTCACGATCATGCCGGTCTTCAACGTCAAAAACACCGTTCTTGAAGCATGGAAACCATTTTCTGCAAATTTCTGTCACTAACAGGCGTCTCATCATAGGTCTTATCAAGCTTTTTATGAGCCTCAGCCGCACATTTCTTCATATCGAAGCAGAAAATGAAAACCTCCCTCAGATGACGAGAATTGGGCTCGTAAGTTGACATATTCAGCCAAGAATAACTTAAAGATGCAATCAAAAATCGACTAATATTTTGATGGCATTATGTTCTCAAATGCCTAAGCTTACTGTATGACACTTACGACCTACGACTTGCGCCACTACTTTCCACTAATGCCGTCTACTGCAAAACTGCGGAAGCAAAGTCGTAGATCTAATAAAAACGGAGGAAAAACGTAAGATGTGGTATAAAGAGTAACCACTAAAGAAATAAATGTATTCACATGTAAGTTTGTTCATGGAACTGAAGCTGCCTCCAAAAGCCTTGGAACAGACGAAATTCTGATTCAGATTCAAGGAGGCGGAGGGAGGAGGTGTGTCATTGGATCATGAATCCCTTCCCAAAATATTTTTCAGTAAATGTATTTATATTTTTACGTACACCGGTGTGCAAAACTTACAATGAAACTAGCTTTCATTTTGTCACTGTCAAGTAACACAGCTCGATGAAGTTTGGACCTCACGTAGAAAAAATTGCTACAGGATAGTACAGGAGGTAACAAAAAAGTACACGACCAGACGAATATAAATGGCCCTTTTATTCAAAGACAGTAATTACATTGAAGCCACCGCGAATCGTGATGATCCCCTGGGCGTTACGAGAGGTGGGACATAGTTCTTAGAAGTGTGTGTGATCACTACAGACGGTAATCTATGCTTTGCAACATGCTCCACCTGCGCAGTTTGATGCGGTCGCGAATTGTCAGCCATAAGAATGAAGCCAGGCCGAATGCAAATCCTGAAAAGTCGCAGATGGGGAAAGAGTACAGCTCCACAATGACGTTGCCCAGTGAGTGTACCGTGTTGAAAGATTTGGTGGTCAAAACGCCCACACAACATTATGCCTCCCCACATTGTAACACCTGGACCACCAAAACGATCATGTTCGCCAGTGCTGGACGTACTCTCATATGGTGAGAGGCGGGAACACGTATGGCATTCAGGAACACTGTCTAGTACGATCGTCCAGGAAATGAATCCACATGAAATGAGGGAAGACAGAAAGGAAAGCACCCACCACCTGTCTGTAATAGTCTTCTGACTGGTCTGATGCGACCCACCACACATTCCTGTCCGGTGCCAATCTCTTCATCAAAGAGTAGCACTTGCACTCTGCGTTCTCATTACTGTTTGTCTTCCCCTACAGTTTTTTACACTCCACTGTGTAACATTACATGAGTATGTCCTATATAGTCGGACCTACTTTGCATCACTTGAGTGTAGGGGACTCGAAACCAGTAGTTACCCACGACGTCATACTAACTTGAGATTTTTTTTATACGTGTCATTCATTTCTAAATTTTATTGACTATTTACAGAGTAAAGAATTTAATTATGTACAACATTTAATAAATAATGAGTTTTAATGAGATAGATATAAATATGTTTTGACATAGCAAATCACCTTGTTGCATTACGCATGATATGTTTTCTCTTTGTAAGAAAAAGAAAAAAAAACTTTCGTGTTGCTCGTGTGCGTGATCAACTAGTCGTCGAGTGTGGATCTGCTGTAACTTTCATGAATGGGCATAGAATTGTTAATTTACAACCAACAATTATTGTAGGGAACCACGGTCCGAGTTTGGTGCAAACAAATCGCGCGCGAATTCTCAAATATCGGCGCGGAGTTCAAGATACGCGGCTGGATATCGGGCTTTATCGTCGCCTGTGTGATTCAGTAACATTAACCGCAATCTACGAACATCAGCTTGATATTAACTATCAAAGATATACATGAGCGACATAGTAATCGTCTTGATGCTTAAAGCAAGCGAGAAGGGATTTACTGTCGGAATACGACAAATATTAATCACTGCATAGTCAGCTTGTTGATACGTTGCTTAGCAACTCATAAACGGACAGTGATAGTATTATTGAAACGATGTTTTAAGTATTAATGACCGCTACACACACACACATCAGAAACTAATTACTCTTAACTGTGAGTGTCTTCTGGATTGGATGAGTTTTTTTTAGTTAATTGGTATTAATAAACTTCTTTTGATGTTGAAACTTGATCAATGGTGTCGCGCTCATTCAGTTTAGTAGAACGATAGATAGTACTAGCTACGCTACTATTTATAGCTTTAAAAGAAAAGAGAGAAAAAACTTCTTTTTTTTTCTTTTTTTTTTTTTTTCTTTTTTTTTAGAAATGTTTGTACTTCAGTCGTCAGTCTTCTCAAACCAGAGGCACGAGTGATACTCCCTCACAGCACTACGATATCGTGTACCACCACACACATGTGCCTCCTTCTCACCACATTTCTGCATTGAAAACCCTGAGATATGGCCGCGGTATGAAGAAGGAAGAAAGAAGAGGAAAGATCAACGAAAGAAACGGAGCAAAGAGAGAAGGGGAGGTCACAACAGTTCCCTCAAGCACCAGGAAGTTATTCCTTATTGTTTTAACACATGTCCTATCTTCTCTTATCAGTGTTTTACAGACATTTCTCTCATCACCGATTCTACAGAAAACATCCTCATTTCTTATCATTTTACCTAATTTTCAACATCCTTCCACAGCGCCACATCTCATACTTTTCGATTCTTTTCTTTTCCGTATTTCCCACAGTCCACGATTCACTACCATACAATGCTGTGTGTACTCATCAATTTCTTCCTCAGATTATGACCAATTTACGACATTAGTAGACCTCTTTTGACCAGGAATGCCCTCTGCCTGTCTCATTTCTGCTACTCATCAATTTCTTTCTGAAATTAAGATCAATATTCGATACTAGTGAACTTCTTTTCACCAGGTATGCCCTCTGCCCATCTCATTTCTGCTACTCTTAATTATTTTCGTCTTTCATCGATTTACTCCCAGTCCACAGCAAATGCCCAGTAGATCCTTCGTTCATCATGTTCACTTCCATTGAAGACAACAGTTTCATCAGCGAATCTTATCATTGATACCTTTCCACCCTGGAAGTTTATTCTCACTACTGAACCCTCATTTTAATTTCATAATTGACTCTTCGATGTATAGATTCAAGTAGTCGAAAGACTACATCCCTCTCTTATACCTTCCTTAATCCGAGAACTTCGTAATGCTTGATATTCTGTTCTTATTTTTCCCTCTTGCCTCTTAGACTTATTGTATATTACCTATACTTCCTTATAGCATACACCTTCTATCCTGAAAATTTCGATCATCTGAAACCATTTTACACTACCGAACGCATTTTCCAATTTGACAGATCCTATGAATGTGTCTTGATTTTTTAAAATCTTCTTCCACATCAAGCGCAACGTAAGAACTACCTCTCTCAGGCATTCAGCTTTCGTAAAACCAAACTGATGGTCATGTAACAGTCGTCAGTCCTTTTTTTCTGTTCTTCTGTGTGTCATTCTTGTCAGAAACTTGGATATATGAGATGCTAAGGTGATTGTGTTATTGTTCTCGCACTTATTTGCTGTTGCTATCTTTGGGATTGTGTCGACGGTATTTTTTTCTGAAGTCTCGAGACTCATAGATCGTAGATTTTATAAATTCCACGTAATCTAATCTCAAGTTATCCAAATCTGTATTAAAGTCTGACTATAATATTGGTTCCCCTATGTCTTCCATATTCACTCCATTTCTTCTTCTATCACGTCATCAGACAGTTCCTCCTCCTAGTAGAGGCCATCGGTGTTCTCTTTCCACCTACCAGCTTTTCCCTCTGCGTTTATCACGGCAATTCCTTTTGTTATCTTCAGGTAGAGGCCTCTGCTTTTGATTTCAGCAACATTGTTTCGACTTTCCTAAATGTTGAAAACGGCCATTCTTTTTCGAGTTGTTCTAATTTTTCCTGCAGCCATCCCGCATTGACACTCTTACACTCTTCAGTGACTCACCTTGCTGTGTTCCCGGTTTTCCCTGAACATTTTTGTCGATCAATTGAAAAATTTCTCTGTTACTTAAGGTTTATTCGCAGTTACCTACCTTGCAGCTATATTCGTCTGTCCAACTTCCGTGATTAACCATTGCAGTGATATCCATTCCACCTCAAATGTATAGTCTATTGTGGTTATTTCTATCACAGTATCTACAGCCCTAGAAAACTACAAACGCATTTCATCAATACTTCAATACCCCACTACGTTCCACATTCAGTCTTCCGGATGATTCACTTAAACTTTAGCCTACTCTTCACTCTTCATCATACCGAGCCTGTATCTCCTCCCAGGTACGCCTTACAATTCAATGTAAGATTTCGGAATCTCTTTCTGACCGTGACGTAATCCAGCTGGAACCTTCTCGTGTCTCCAAGCCTTTGCCAAGTATAGCTCATCCTCTTATGATTTTTAAACAATGTATTCGCTATTCCTAGTTGAAATTTATTGGAGAACTCAAGTCTTTTCCCTTCTCATTCCTACTACCAAGCCCATATTCTCCCGTAGCTCTTTTTTTATATTCCTTCCCCTACAACAAAGTTTCACTCCACTGTGATATACGCTAACTGGTTGGTTAGTTGGTTCGTTTGAGAGAGGGAACCAAACAGCCCGTGCCCTTTCAAAGGAACCATCCCGGATTTGCCTGAAGGGATTTGGGGAAATCACGGAAAACCTAAATCACGACGGCCGGACGCGCTCGATCTCCCGAATGCGAGTCCAGTGTCCTAACCACTGCGCCACTTTCGCTCGGTTACACTATCAGACCAAAAGTATATTACGTAGAACTGACCACTAGATGTCTCGAGAAGCGGATACGCCAGTGTAAAAGGAGGAGGAAAGTACTGCATTGTCAGCAGAGAAACAGTTACAGCAGAATGAGTTGGTCAGGATAGCTAAAGACTTTGGAGACCTATCGACCATTCTAAAGCTGTGCAGATCGGCAGTTGATGATTTGATCAAAACGAGGCAGACCTCAGGTAGTGGCGGACAGGGACCATCGAGCATGTCCGAGAGGCTCTAGGCGCTTCAGTCTGGAACCGCGCTGCTGCTACGGTCGTAGGTTAGAATCCTGTCTCGGGCATGGATGTGTGTGATGTCCCTAGGTTGGTTAGGTTTAAATAGTTCTAAGACTAGGGGACTGATGACCACAGATGTTAAGTCCCATAGCGCTCAGAGCCATTTGAACCATTTGAACCATCGATCATTGTGAATGGTGGCTGTAAAAAGTCGCATGAAATCAGCCGAAGGAATTACTCGTGAGTTCCTCAAAAGCCACATTTCTGTATTCAGTGCTAAACGACGCTTGAGGTGATGGAAAGAGCGACGCAACTGGACAGTGGATGACCGCAAACGGGTGATTTGGAATGATTGACTCACGCTATACGCTGTGGCAAACCGATGGAGGGTGGTGTTTGTGAAATACCTAGAGTACGTTATGTGCCATCAAGTGTAGTACCAAAAGTGAAGAACAGAGCAGGTGGTGTTACGTTATGGGGGTGCTTTTCGTGATTAGAATTTGATTCCATTTTGAGATTAAGAAACGCTAAATGCGGAAGGATGTGAGCATATTTTACAGCATCGTGCACAGCGTACAGTAGAGCAATAGTTCCGAGACGATTATTATTTGTATCTGCATAACAATGCACCCTGTCCTAAAACAGCATCTGTGGGGCAGTTGTTTGTGGACAATATGTAAGGGAAAAATGAACTGAAGTTTGTGTTGGGGAGGGCACTCGGCTTAGGTAGAGCAGCAATCTTGACAATCGCACTGCGCTGGTGAAATGGTTAGCATTTCTGCCTAGCAAGCAAGCAAGCAGACCTGGGTTCGAGTCCCGGTCGCAGCACAAATTTTAATTCATTTCGTCTGCTTCGATCATTATCGTAGACAATAACATTATTGAAATGGAGACGCCTACCCAGAGTCGGAACTGAACCCAATGGAAGACATCTGGGACGAGACAGAATGCCGACATCGCTCCAAACGCCATTGTCAAAAATCATTACCTTTTCCAGTTTCTGGCCGAGCGGTTCTAGGCGCTTCAGTCCGGAACCGCGCTGCTGCTACGGTCGCAGGATCGAATCCTGCCTCTGGCATGGATGTGTGTGATGCCCTTAGGTTAGATAGGCTTAAGTAGTTCTAAGTCCAGGGGACTGATGGCCTCAGATTTTAAGTCCCATAGTGCTTAGAGCCATTTGAACCATTTTTTTTCCGGTTTCGGGCTGTGAGGAAGAATGGGTTGCAGTTCCTACACAGAGATTCAGACACCTCATTGAAAGTGTTGCTAGCAGAGTTCAAGCCGTCATAAAGGCAGAGGGCGGACACACACCTATTGTCTACCAAAATGTGTCCGGATATCTTCGACAAGGTAGTACTCTTTCCCTATCACTTTATCCCCTGCTTGTGACGTCTGTATGTACTCGTGTACCCGGACTATTGTTGCCGGTGTTGGTTTGCTGTTGATTCTGCTGAAAAGTGCTATCACAGAACTGTTTGCAGTAACTCGCCCTCCTCCTTTTTTCCTGTTCACAATGAATTCTACTGCCTTTATAATCTTTCCTACTGATGGTGATATTACCCTATATTCGTCTGTCTTCTTTCCATTTCCCTTCGCTGACCCTCGCTATATCTAGACTGATCTTTTAATTTCCGTTTTTTGGCTATCCTACTACCCTCAGACTTCTGAAATTACAAGCTCTGGCTTGCAGGATGCTACCGTTTCGTTGGCTGTTCCATATTTTTTCTCATAGTCACTTCCCTCTTGGTAATCGCCTTGCATGGATTCGAGTGGGGACTAATAGGTAATCTTTTTTCAACGGAGAGGTCAACCTGAAACTTTATGAATTACATGCCACATATCCTATGGACACATATTGCATGTTTTTAATTCTGTGGTTTGCATTGCCTTCTTAATCCTCATATCATCGATCATTGCTGATTCTTCCACTTCCTAGTGGCAGTTTCCCACCTCAAGGGCAAGAGGGTGCCGCGAATCTGTGTCCATTCCTTCGCCCTCTTTAACAGGGCTCTTGGCAGAACTACGGTAACTGCACACACCGAAATTTTCGGCTACCATTGCTGTTGATTTTTATTTAAAACTAGCTGTATCCGGCTGCGCATTGTTGTGGCTCAGTCTGCTTGGATGGAAAAGAAGAGTGGTAAACAAATGGAACGTTCTGTCAAAATTTCAAAGCAATCGGTCAAGAACTTTCGGACATTATTTTGAGCAAACCAGTATTTACATTATTGTAACGTTTCCCTCTTTATACAGGGTGTTTCAAAAATGACCGGTATATTTGAAACGGCAATAAAAACTAAACGAGCAGCGATAGAAATACACCGTTTGTTGCAATATGCTTGGGACAACAGTACATTTTCAGGCGGACAAACTTTCGAAATTACAGTAGTTACAATTTTCAACAACAGATGGTGCTGCAAGTGATGTGAAAGATATAGACGACAACGCAGTCTGTGGGTGCGCCATTCTGTACGTCGTCTTTCTGCTGTAAGCGTGTTCTGTTCACAACGTGCAAGTGTGCTGTAGACAACATGGTTTAGTCCTTAGAACAGAGGATTTTTCTGGTGTTGGAATTCCACCGCCTAGAACACAGTGTTGTTGCAACAAGACGAAGTTTTCAACGGAGGTTTAATGTAACCAAAGGACCGAAAAGCGATACAATAAAGGATCTGTTTGCAAAATTTCAACGGACTGGGAACGTGACGGATGAACGTGCTGGAAAGGTAGGGCGACCGCGTACGGCAACCACAGAGGGCAACGCGCAGCTAGTGCAGCAGGTCATCCAACAGCGGCCTCGGGTTTCCGTTCGCCGTGTTGCAGCTGCGGTCCAAATGACGCCAACGTCCACGTATCGTCTCATGCGCCAGAGTTTACACCTCTATCCATACAAAATTCAAACGCGGCAACCCCTCAGCGCCGCTACCATTGCTGCACGAGAGACATTCGCTAACGATATAGTGCACAGGATTGATGACGGCGATATGCATGTGGCCAGCATTTGGTTTACTGACGAAGCTTATTTTTACCTGGACGGCTTCGTCAATAAACAGAACTGGCGCATATGGGGAACCGAAAAGCCCCATGTTGCAGTCCCATCGTCCCTACATCCTCAAAAAGTACTGGTCTGGGCCACCATTTCTTCCAAAGGAATCATTGGCCCATTTTTCAGATCCGAAACGATTACTGCATCACGCTATCTGGACATTCTTCGTGAATTTGTGGCGGTACAAACTGCCTTAGACGACACTGCGAACACCTCGTGGTTTATGCAAGATGGTGCCCGGCCACATCGCACGGCCGAGGTCTTTAATTTCCTGAATGAATATTTCGATGATCGTGTGATTGCTTTGGGCTCTCCGAAACATACAGGAGGCGGAGTGGATTGGCCTCCCTATTCGCCAGACATGAACCCCTGTGACTTCTTTCTGTGGGGACACTTGAAAGACCAGGTGTACCGCCAGAATCCAGAAACAATTGAACAGCTGAAGCAGTACATCTCATCTGCATGTGAAGCCATTCCGCCAGACACGTTGTCAAAGGTTTCGGGTAATTTCATTCAGAGACTACGCCATAGTATTGCTACGCATGGTGGATATGGGGAAAATATCGTACTATAGAGTTTCCCAGACCGCAGCGCCATCTGTTGTTGAAAATTGTAACTACTGTAATTTCGAAAGTTTGTCTGCCTGAAAATGTACTGTTGTCCCAAGCATATTGCAACAAACGGTGTATTTCTATCGCTGCTCGTTTAGTTTTTATTGCCGTTTCAAATATACCGGTCATTTTTGAAACACCCTGTATAAACCAGATGGCGTTCCAGTATGTATATAAAGACACATGACTATTCGAATGCACTGCTGTGGCAAAATTTCGAAGCAATCCGTGAAGAAACTTCGGAGATCTGAGATACTGAAGAAGCGAACATCTATATTTGTCTTTATTTAGAAACCGTTTGAAAGCTTTTGACTGAATGCTTTGAAATTTTGACACATTGTTGCATTGGAATATGTGTGTGTTTCCATACACCTACTTTTATTAAATGTGTGTAATATATAATTTTTACAGATTTAGTAACATAGAAGCGCCGCAACACGAAATGCCATGGACTCGACTAAAGTCTGAAGTAGTGCTGGAGGGAATTGACACGACGAAGTCTGCAGGGCTGTCCACAAATCTGTAAGAGTACGAGACGTTGGAGATCTCTTCTGGACAGCACGTTGCAAGACATCCCAAATATACTCAATAATGTTCATGTGTGGGGAGTTTGGTGGCCAACGGAAGCGTGAAAACTTTGGTGGCCAGCGGAAGTGTTAAAACTCAGAAGTGTGTTCCTGGAGCCACTCTGTAGCAATTCTGGACGTGTGGGGTGTCGCATTGTTGAAAAGAGACTCGTCCGACCAGGCAACATGTTTTCGGTCATCAACAGTCGTATGTCGGTGTTGACTGACCCGGGAGAGGTGTAAAGCTTTGTGTCGTGCAGTCATCAAGGGTAAACGAACGGGCCTTCGGCTCCGAAAGCCCAAATCGATGATGTTTCATTGAATGGTTCGGACACTGACACTTTTTTATGGCCCAGCATTGAAATCTGCAGCAATTTGCGGAACGGTTGCACTTCTGTTGTCGTTGGTCCCGTTCTTGCGGGATCTTTTTTCGGGCGCAGAGATGTCGGAGATTTGATGTTTTACCGGAATCCTGATATTCACGGTATACTCGTGAAATGGTCGTACGGGAAATTCCCCACTTCGTCGCTACCTCGGAGATGCTGTGTCCCATCGCTCGTGCGCCGATTATAACACCACGTTCAAACTTACTCACATCTTGATAACCAGCCATTGTAGCAGCAATAACCGATCTAAGAACTGCGCCAAACACCTGTTATCTTATGTAGGCGTTGCCGACCGCAGCGCCGTATTTGAATACGCATGCCTATACCAGTTTCTTGGGGCGGATCCAAGGGGGGAGGGGGGGGGGCAATGGGGGCAATTGCCCCCCCCCCCTGCTGCTTGACCGACATTTTTTTCTGACTGCTTTAGGGGCTGATTACGTCGGCCTATCTAGTACGTTTTACTTGAAGTCGAAGATGTAAACAATGGCACGCAGTTTGGTGTAACAATTCAAAAAGAGACCTTGAAGCCTCTTCCATTTAGCGAATAAACTACAGAAGAAACAACTATACTTACGAATAAAATGATAATCTACATCCATACTCCGCAAGCCACCTGACGGTGTGTGGCGGAGGGTACCCTGAGTACCTCTATCGGTTCTCCCTTCTATTCCAGTCTCGTATTGTTCGTGGAAAGAAGGATTGTCGGTATGCTTCTGTGTGGGCTCTAATCTCTCTGATTTTATCCTCATGGTCTCTTCGCGAGATATACGTAGGAGGGAGCAATATACTGCTTGACTCTTCGGTGAAGGTATGTTCTCGAAACTTTAACAAAACCGCGCTGCTCTCCGTTGCAGATTCGATGAGGCATGAGCGATGTGTGCCTTTTTTAGCACTTTCCCTGCAGTGCGTATGTAAGATTTTGTTTCTAGTGGCAATTTACAAAGAGATGGTGTTGATAATTAAGCGATGAACACCGAAGGAATTCTTGAAAATATTCTCATTAGTTGCAAATAATGAGAACCTTACGACAGTCCCTTTTATTCTGCAATTGCGCGTTTTCGATCTGGATGAACGCTTCTCCCCCATTTTGGCTTTCTTCTCACTTTTGATGCGGAATGTGAACAAACATTAATTAGCCAAATGCAATAATGTACACGAAAATAACGTCTGTGGATTCATTCACAATCCATTCTCTCATACAGTAAGAATATAAATGTTACGGTCAGCAGATTCAAACAGATATCGAAATCTAGAAAACTCAGATTCATTTCTCTTTCTCCAAAGTGCAGAGGACAACTCTGCCAAAGACTGAGGAAGATGCTTTTTCCTCATCAATATGGTTTATTCTGAGGTACTAAGCGTATGCTTCTGCCGCAATCTGAAAAAAGCATGAATTTCATAACAGTGTTAGAATTTAGAGTTGAGGCTTTGTTCTGAACTGTTTGCTTATTTAGGAAGTCAGATCTTGAAGAAATGCAATAATGCAATAATGTACACGAAAATAACGTCTGTGGATTCATTCACAATCCATTCTCTCATACAGTAAGAATATAAATGTTACGGTCAGCAGATTCAAACAGATATCGAAATCTAGAAAACTCAGATTCATTTCTCTTTCTCCAAAGTGCAGAGGACAACTCTGCCAAAGACTGAGGAAGATGCTTTTTCCTCATCAATATGGTTTATTCTGAGGTACTAAGCGTATGCTTCTGCCGCAATCTGAAAAAAGCATGAATTTCATAACAGTGTTAGAATTTAGAGTTGAGGCTTTGTTCTAAACTGTTTGCTTATTTAGGAGGTCAAATCTTGAAGAAACGAACTGGTGTTTGCAAATAGCCAAGGAAACTGCCGGAGTAGAAGGAAGAATCTGCTCTCGAGCTTGCTAAACTGTCATAACTGTATTTAAAGAAAAAATGAACTCCTGTTGCTAGTTCATGAATTTTTATTGTTTACGTCCTGTTTCTGAATCCTATAATGCCATCATTCCCCACCTGCTTTCCTCCCACATGATTTTATTGATAATATATATCTCGCCACCAGTTCATAAGTATTTCACAGGACTCTGAAAACCCAATGGTCGCTGTAGCAGAACAGTTTTAGGCGTTGTCATGAGCCGCGCGCACGCCAAGACTGTGTTCGTGTCCCCCCTTGGGTATCGGTGTTAGTGATGTCTGTAGATTAAGCTACAATAAGTTAGCACTAAGCTGTCTCAAATGACCACATTGTCAACAGGACGTAAAACAACAACGTAAAAAAAAACGTAGGCTTCGCATTTTTTGCTTCTCAAATTCAGTGAAACACGATAGTGATAATGTAAGTCACCACTGTAGTAGGACTAGAAGCGTGATTTGAGAGAAAAAAATATCATATATTAGAAACTACTGTGAACCGCTGAAGTCAAGAAGGTTGTGTTGAGGTGCGGTTTGACTCTTAAGAAACTGACAGCGTGCGAACGCTTTGGAAGGCCACCGGCATCGAGCTCAATATTCCTCGCATACCTCGCCACGGTCGACGCCAAGTTTATCGTGACAACCCTCAAACAAATTCGGCAGAAGAATATTACAGAGAAACAGTCTATGCTCCCCTACTGGACTTCATGATAACTGATTTACGAGAAAGATTCTCTGCTGAAACTTTGGATGTGTTCAACATTTCTGTTTCCAGTCCAGAAAGTATTGTGAAGATCTCTGCAGGTGAAACAGAAAAAATTGCAGAGTCCCTCACCAACCGCTTCGGTTCGTTGATTGGCGTGGACAAAGGAATTGCTTCTCTTTTGTTACGGGATGAAACGTTGTTGTGGCGAGAGAAATGGAATCAAGAAAAGAAACGACAAAAAAAGCTCCCAACCATCGCCCCTGATATATTGGCTAGATGTGATAAGGATACATATCCTATAATACGCAGGCTTTTATTGGTGCTGGCAACGTTTCCAGTGACAACTGCATCTGCTGAAAGATCGTTTTCGTCGTTGCGGCGCCTGAAAACTTATTTAAGAACATTGATGAATGAAAACCGCCTCCTTTGTCTTTCAGTTATGCATATTCATTACCAGATTCCTGTAGATGTAGAAAAAGTAATTACAAGATTTTAAAAAGGTGGGCGTAGAAGGAAATTAGAATTTAATATTTAAGAGCAGTATTTTGAATATACATATTTAATATTAAATTTCATTTTATATATACTATTGCATTTTTATTTTATTTCTTTTTTTTTTTACAAGAAGAAAGAAAGAAATTTCTTGTTGTTAATATTTACATTCATGAGGAAAAACAGCTTATTATGAGCATAAAATGACGTAATTAACAATATAAGATGATTTCCTGAACACAGTCAAATGTCCTATTATAACTTTTCGCAGTCGTATCGTCATTGCTGCGTATAAACACATGCGCGAATTCGATGGCAGCATTCTGTCAAATGAAAGAAATTGGTGAACTAATTTCGAAGATTTAAGAATGGAAACAAATGAACATTAGCATTTTTATAGATTATTTTACATTAGCAGACAAACACAGAGTTTTTCAAGTGCACGTGTCGTATTTGATGAATATTTTTTAGGTAATGCAGTAAGTTATTTCATTAAACACACTTAACACATAGCGATACGCAATTAAAATAAAAGCAGAATAATATATATATGCGCGCGTATAGAGTATTAATGGTTTCATTTGGAATTAATTTTTTGGAAGGCAGGTACCAAAAAATTTGCCCTCCCCTGACCGAGACGCTGGATCCGCCCCTGATATATATATATATATAGTCAAGAGCACGTGTTTTGACGGATGGTAGCATTAGTGATTCTGAACAAAAAAACTTGATGCGGACATATGCCCTGTTCCGATTGGTTTCCGAGATAGAACACTTTTTATATGCATTTCTATTATTTTCTGTATTATTCATTGTCATTGTTTACAATGTACGACAGTAGTATAGAGGAAGCTGAGACCGACATTTTGATACAGGACGCTTGTGGTCAATCAAGTCGGAAAACTACCTCAAACTGGCCTACAAGAAGTACCTAACCTATTGCGCACGCGCGTCGCGCGAGACTTTCAATATTCTTGCGATCTCTTCGGGCAAACTGTTAGTCATAGACAAAAAATAAATAGGACCTTTGTGTGGCAAATTTAATTTAGTTTAATTGTGTACTGAGACACGTTTTCGTTGGATGTGGGGCTTTCGAGTTATTGAAGAAAAACGTGCAAAAGTGATAAACGTCTTCTATCTCGGAAACCATTCGCGATAGGGCATATGTCCACATGAAGTTTTTTTTTTTTTTTTTCAGAGTCATTAATACTATCGCGTCTCAAAGCAAGTACCTTTCCTCCTGACTGACCCTGTATATACCGTTTGAGCACGTAAACTGTACTTGCATCAAAAGTAGTTGCTTTGGCCATCGGCCCATTTACCCTCACACGACGATTTATGTTTCTTCCCTTAACAATGCTATCGATACAACCGGTAATCCTACCGTTTATTACGTCATCTATGTACTGTAACAAAACTACCGAACTACATTAAATTATTCGCAGTTGCGAATATTTATAACCATCATCTGTGTAATGGAATGACGACAATGAAAATTTGTGCCACACCGGGGCTCGAACCCGGATTTTCCGCGCGAGCGGTTACCTTACCATTTTTTTTTAATCTGATTTTGTTCGTTTTCGTTCGTTCGCAAGACACCCGTTTTCAGTTTTGATCGGTTAACTCAGTTTTTTTATTACAGAGGGCAGCTAACCCTCTGACCGAACACGCTGAGCTACCGTGCCGTCTGTACCATTAGGCTATCCGACCACGACTCACGGTCAAACCCAAACTTCCATAAGTCGTCAGTCATGTACCTACAACCTGTACTCGTGCATCGATTACGTATATTCCTGTACAGGGGAGACATTTTGCTTGACAGCCGCTTGTCCGGTGTCGGCGGATAAATACGATATTGCAGTGTCTACGTTATTCCGAATTACGATGCAATATTCCTTCGGACATGTATGCATGGAACATTGCATGGTAATTCGGAAAAACACGGGCACTTCAGAAAATTTTACCTGAAGCATGTGAACCAATTTACAAGGTTTTAGATACGAATCACTTTGAGTTAAGAAAAAGCACATGTAATCATACTGCGTTATTTTTGTCGTGTAAGGCGGTTTCTATTTCTTGCATATGCAGCAACCCTTGTCGCTCGATCGTGGGACTCGGGAGACCTCACTTGTAGTCGTATAAACTAAAATGTTTGTAAATAAACCACGTACATGAACGTTTTCCTGTATGTACACTGTAATGGATAAAGTAAATGACTAGAGAAAGAGCTATTTTCTAGCTCTAGTCCACGTGACACCAAGACACTTCGTTCTCCACTGTAACAGTGATCCTGAAAATCACGGAAACTACGGGCAACGAACATAAAATTACCTCTAAAGCTTGAATGAAGAGAAAGAATTCGAGATTAAGAGCAATTTAGAAGCGCGACGTATCAAAGAAATGGTGTTATTATAGTTGTCACATTCATCCGCTCGTATTTTCTTCTCCATTCCTATGATAACAAAAATGTTCAAATGTGTGTGAAATCTTATGGGACGTAACTGCTAAGGTCATCAGTCCCTAAGCTTACACACAACTTAACCTAAATTATCCTAAAGACAAACACACACATCCATGCCCGAGGGAGGACTCGAACCTCCGCCGGGATCAGCCGCACAGTCCATCCTATGATAATACTTCCCTTGAAATTTATAGTATTCCGTTCTTCTGTAGATTTTAAACACCGTATCAGTACAAGCCATAACGTCAGAGAATAGGTGCGGGTGTAAAATGAGTAATATTAAATAACCTCTTAATGTGGCAAGTGTCGTGCATAGCTGCCACGCTTATCGCGGGTTATCTCTGCGTCGTTTTCGCTTCCGACACGACTTACTTGGAATATTGCTAGTTAAGTAATTACGGGCTTAGATAAAATGAACGAAGAGCGAAAACCTCAATTCAGAGAGGAATTTGGCGGACTGCTTACGACGGATGAGCGGAAAAAATTCGAGAAACTAAGTAGCTCCTGAGTATATCTCGTCGGAAGCAAAAGCGGAACGACAGGTTCTTTTATTGTGAGTGAGCGGACTCAGTAGGGAACGAATAGGATAATTATGGGAGACGGGAAGCTCTTTAGGAAAGCGGAATAAAAAATTTACGAGCACTCCTGCGCGTTATTACGTTATATTTCTGTAGCCATAAAACAGCTTTAAGCTTTTTACGGTTCCGCGCCGTACTGGCAGCGTCGCAGAGTATCTGAATATTCTGAGAAAGGTGTAGCCGTCCTCGAGATTTAAATTTTACACGTCGCTCGAAACGTGCCTGCACTCCGCAAAATCGCATTCCGCATTTCAGGCTGCTTCGTACCGAAAGCGGGAATAATCGCGTCTGCACTTACGAAACTTATCCGAAGATCATAGTCCACCAATGAGCGGAGGTATGGGACTCCATAACCCATTCAAAAACCTAGGTTTATCTTGACATTAAATCTCTTTAACGTATCTTGTAGACTTTCATTATTTGACATCATTGCTTCAATTCCCTTTGCAGCATCAGAGTGCTGTTCATGCAAAGCCTAACACGTTGATAAATAATTTCTCCGCCTGTTCTTTTGATGTGTAGCGCTTTGAGCCAATTATGCTGAAAAGTACCTATTCTGAGAATATGGTACACAAATGAAAAATGAATGAAGAACATCAAAATGTTAGTAGGCGATTTTAACGCACAAATAGGAAGGGAGAAAAAATACCATGGAACAGTAGGCCTCTTCCCAGGTCACAAAAGAACTTCAAAAAATGGAGAAAGGCTTATAGAGGTATGTAGGCATTTCAACTTGAAAATAATGACAACACATTTCAAAAAGCTGAGCCGAAAAACTAAAACATGGAGATCACCAAATCCACTTCTAGGAGAATTCCAAATTGACCATGTGGCTATCTCACTTCATTGTCAAGAAGAAATTCAAAACACTAAAGTGCTGAAAAGCCTTGATGTTGATTCAGACCACTATTTGACTACGATTAAATTCAGACCACTCCCATTTCGAAAAGAGAAGAAAACCTTTTACAAAATTCCAAAATATAACACAGAAACTTTAAAAAATGAAGAAATTAAACAACGGTTTCAAAGAGCATTGCACAAAGATAGCGATGGCATATCCACAATAAATAAGGAAGCGGGATGGGAGGAGATCAAAAACGAAATAGTTGAAATAGCAAAAGAAAATTGTCTCGTGAAAAGAGTAAGAAGACATCCATGGTGGGACAATGAATGTGATGAGAACCTGGAGAAGAGACAGAAATTGTGGCAGAAATGGAACTCCACAAAAGATCCTCAAGATCTTGACAATTTTAAAATCCAGAGAAGAGAAACAGCTAAGCTTTTCCGTAATAAAAAAAGAAGACAATTTCAGGATAACCTAGAACAGATTGAGGAAGACTTTAAAAGAAATAATTCTAGAGATTTCTACAAAACTTTTAGAAAACAGCTAACCAAATACCAATCCCCAAATTTATGTTTTAAAGATGAAGAGAACAAGCTAGGTTTGACAAACAAGACTAATTGTGAAATATTAGCAAAATATTTCGAGAATCTACTAAATTGTGAACCCCCCAAAGATAAAATGAGTTTTGAAAACCACCGAAATACTAATACCGAGTCAAAACCTCCAGACGCTGAAGAAATAACACACATAATACACAGTCTAAAAAACAATAAAGCCCCAGGTGAAGACTCCATAGTACCAGAAATCCTAAAAATAATGGATACCAACCTCCCACAAGTTTTGGAACATATGTTTAAGAAGATCTGGGACGAAGAAAGAATTCCTGAAGACTGGCAGTGTGCCCTGATACACCCACTACACAAAAAGGGGGATAAGATGAATGTTAATAATTATAGAGGGATCTCGCTACTACCAGTAGGATACAAAATTTTGTCAAGGAAATTACTTCAAATCGTGGAGCCAGTTCTGGATAAAAAAATAGGTGAATATCAAGCAGGTTTTAGACAAGGTAGATCCTGTGTTGAACAAATATTTAACCTGAAAACACTAATTCGTTACAGAATCTCAAGAGGCCAGAGATTTGCAATAGTATTTGTAGATTTCAAAAAAGCATACGACTTGGTAGATAGAGAAACATTACTGAAAGTATTGGAAGAATTTGGGGTCGATAAGAAAACAATTCAAATTATCAAACAGACGCTAACAACCAGTAAGGCCAAAGTTAAATTTATGGGTGAAATTTCAAGGAAGTTCGAAATTAAAACAGGTGTTAGACAAGGTGATGGTTTATCCCCAATCCTCTTCAACTGCGTACTGGAAAAGATATTGAGAATATGGAAAGGAGAACTCAAAGGCACCAAGAATGACATCAGAATTGGAACAAAAAAAGAAAAAATAGAAGTGGACTGTTTAGCTTTTGCAGACGATCTGGCAATAATTACAGAAAACGAAGAAATAGCTCAGAATTACTTGGAGAAACTACAAGAAGTTTCGGCCAGAGCTGGACTGCAGATTTCATTTGAAAAAACCGTGTATATGTCTAATCATAGAAATAACAAGAAAAATCTTATTACTAAATACGGCAATATTAAGAGAGTAGAAAAATTTAAGTATTTAGGTGAAATAATTCAAGTGAATGGTTTAGACAAGAGTGCAAACCAGGCGAGAGCAAGGAAAATGGAATTTGCTTTTCAAAAAACCAAAGACATATATAACAAAAAAAAAAACATTTCGATTCAAGCTAAATTAAGACATTATAAAACTGTCATTAGACCAGAATGCCTGTATGCATTGGAGTGCCTAACTCTTAACAAAAAGGGGGAAATAGAAAACATGGAAAGGAAAGAAAGGAAAATTTTGAGAAAAATATTAGGACCGAGAAAGATTGGAGAAGAGTACAAGCTAAAGAGTAATAAGGAAATATACAAAACTATTGAGAAAGTGAGTGATGCAATGCGTAAACGCAGACTAACATTTTATGGTCACCTGTCGAGGATGGATGGAAACAGACTAACAAGAAAAGTGTTTGAACATAGTAACAGGAACGAAAAAACCAACAATAAATGGATACAGATGGTGAAAAAGGATTTGGCCTATTTTAATGTCACCCGTGAGTCAATCAGGGACAAATAGTGAACGAAATTAAGTGTTTTCCAGAAGAAACGAAACTAAAGAATAATAACAGGAAATGGTCGGAAGAGCGGAGGAGGAACCATTCGAAAATGATGAGGAAATATTGGGAAGAGAGAAAAAAGATCAAAAAGCCGGGCAAGTGAATTGTTGAACGTGGTCCAAAGATGGCCGAAATCGAAAGAAGAAGAAGAAGAAGAATGAAGAAGAAATTCTTATGCTCTTGGCGGAAGACACACTCAAATAATCAACAGTGGTTCAAAAGGCCTGCTGTTTCAATGCTCCCAGTCATATCAACAAAACAGTCAAACCATTAGCATACATAGACCAAAAGTTGAGCTGGGATACACACATATGGGAGTTATGTACCAGACTAGCACGTGTAACCTATCTGCTGCACAAGGTGAGAAGCAGCATCAGTGAACAACTGCGTATTTTATGCATATTTTGTATTCTTGCACTCCCTCCTAATTATGGAAGTACTGTTATGGGGTAATGCTGCAGACTCAAAATTAGTGTTACAGAGTTTAGCCCAAGCAAATCATGAAGAGACAATCAAACGTAGTGATAGCATTATACAGCCTGTATATGTGCATTCCCTGACAAAAAAGTGAAGCACCGAGAAGGGAAAGAGAAAAAGGAATGAAGTTTCTCGGGCTGAGAGGGTATGTGGTGTTATTTCAGTGATTACAGTATCAAGTCAAATTTATAAAGAAATAGGTAACACAGTCCCACTTATCGGTATGTTGTTGGGCACTCTCTGGTTTGGTTCAAATGGCTCTGAGCATTATGGGACTTAACTTCTGAGGTCATCAGTCCCCTAGAACTTAGAACTACTTAAACCTAACTAACTTAAGGACATCACACACATCCATGCCCGCGGCAGGATTCGAACCTGCGACCGTAGCAGTCGCGCGGTTCCAGACTGTAGCGCCTAGAACCGCTCGGCCACTCCGCCCGGCTCTCTGGTCTGGATGCATGCACTTATTCAGTTGGGAATGGTGTCATAAAGCCGAGTATCCTCTCCAGTTGCAATCTGGCCCGAAAATGTGGTAAATGATCATTGATGTCTTGGATACTGACACTGAGATGGAGTTGACATCCTCGATGGTCCCACACATGTTCTATTAAGGACAGGTCTGGGGATCTTGCTGGCCACAGCAGAACCTCAACACCATGCAGACAGTTCACAGAGACATGTGCCACACATGTATGAGCATTGTTCTGCTGAAAAACATCACGACGATACTGTCACATGACAGGTAACACATTAGGGCACAACGTGCCCATGATATTCACTGTGCCATCAGCGTATGACATACTGTGTAACTATTTTATTACTGTCAATATTATGAAAGAGACAGATTGCTGCGCACCACAGAGAGGAGATGTTGAGTAGCAGATAGGTGGAACAAAAAGACTGCTACACGTTTAAGCTTTCAGCCAGAAAGCCAAATTCTAAAGTAGAGAACACGTACACATTCATACAAACACAGCCCACACACGCATTACCACTGTCTCTGGCTACTGAGATCGGACTACATGCAACAGCAACTGATGGGAGAAGCAATATTTCGGTGGCGGAGGTAAGGAGGAGGCTGGGGTTTGGAGGGGGAGGGATAGCAAGGTATGGGTGGGGAGGGAGTGGGAGCATTGGAAAAGGACGGAAGTAGGAATGGGGAAAAAAGACTAGTGGGTGGTGTGTAGTGCTGGAGTGGGAGCAGCGAAGGGGATAGGTGTGTGAAGATCAGGGACTAGCGGAGGTTGAGCCCATGGTGATAACGGGAGGGTATATTCCAGGAAGATTTCTCACCTGTGCGATTCAGAAAATCTGGTGTAGGTAGGAAGAATCCAAATGGCACAGGCTGTGAAGCAGTCGCTGAAGTGAAGACCATTGTCTTGGGCAGCATGTTCAGCAAATGGGTGGTCCAACTGTCTCTTGGCCACAGTTTGTTGGTGACCATTCATGTGGACAGACAGTTTGTTGGTTGTCATGCCCATGTAGAAAGCAGCATATTGGTTCCACTTAGTTTGTAGATCACACGACTGCTTTCACACATAGTCTTGGCTTTGACAGGATAGGTAATGCCTCCAATTGGACTGGAGTGTTTGGTGATGGAGGAGATGTGGGCATGTCTTGCATCGAGGGCTTTTTCAAGGATATAAGGTGTCAGGCAAGAGGTTAGGAGCAGGGGTGGAATAGGGATGGACAAGAAAGTTGTGTGAGTTTGATGGGCAGTGGAATACCACTGCAGGATGGGTGGGAAAGGTAGAGGGTAGGCTATTCCTCACTAAAGGACATGATGAGAAGTATTCAAAACTCCGGCAGAGAATGTGATGCAGCTGCTCCAGTCCTCAGTGGTACTGAGTTGCAAGGGAGTGTTCCTTTGTGGCCAGATGGTAGGAATGAGGGAGGTGGTAGGTGAAAGGAGAGATGAGGCATGGGATATCTGGTCTGTACAAGGATGGGAGAGAAATTTTGGTCTTTGAAGGCCTCATTGAGACCCCTGGTATATTTGGAGAGGAACTGCTCATCTCAACAGATACTAAGGCCACAGGCGGCTGGGTTGTATGTATGGGACTTCTTGGTATGGAATGGGTGGCAGCTGATGAAGTTGAGGTACTGCTGGTGGTTGGTGAATTTGGTGTGGATGGAAGTAATGATGTAGCCACCTCTGAGGTGGAGAGCAACATCAAGAAAGGTGGCTTATTGGGTTGAGGAGCACTAGGTAAAGTGAATTGGGAGCTGGTATTGAGATTGTGGAGGAATGCAGATAGGATATTCTCATCCTCAGTCCAAATCACAAAAATGTCATCAATGAAACTGAACCAGGTGAGGAATTTGGAATTATGGGTGGCTAAGAAGGATTCCTCTAGATGGCCCATGAACAGGGTGGCATAGCATGATACATGTGGATGCCCATTGATACACCATCAATCTGTTTGTAGATGATGCCTTCAAAGGTACAGTAATTGTTGGTGAGTATATAGTTTGTCATGCTGACCAGGTAGGAGATTGTAGGCTTGGAGCACATCAGATGTTGGGAAAGGTAATGTTCAATAGTAGCAAGGTGTAATCTCCCCCCTTTTTCCTAATTTCAGTTATCATCCAGAATAAGCAAAGTCTTTTATGAAAAATTTCAGAGAATGGAAGATTACAATAAACTTTCTAGTTTACTTAGCATTTTGCATAAAGTTGGCTCCAGTTCTTCCTGTCTAGTGGTCTGATTCTTGAAGCTGAAATTCTCACATTTTAGGTCGTCATGGTTGAAATGATCTAAATAAATTTGAAGTGTGTTGTTGCAAAATTTTTTTGTTATGTTAATATATTTTGTCACATTTTAGTATATCATAGAGTTTTTTGAATTTTCACATTAACAAATCTGAAATTACATTGTTCACCCAAAATATAAAAATATGTCTGATCACGTCAGAGGCAAGCTTACTACTACTTCACTCTGTGGTAATAACCATATTTCATAGGATTTAAAGTTTTTCTTGGCAAACAAATTTCTGTTAATTTCAATTGTTATTTCATAAATGAACCCAGAAATAAACATAGTAAACAGTACTGGATTGTGTAATTAATAACATAAACTTTAAGTGTGCCAAATAATCCGTAATTTCAAATCTTTCTAAAAAAACAATTTTAACTGCACATTCAGAATTATAACATCAAAACTAAATTAATTCCTTTTCATAAATTTTAACTTAAAATATGACATACTGTGTATAACATTATATAAAAGTTTTCAGAAAAGCAGCTGAGATAATACTGACCCACCCAAAATTCAAAATATAATACTGGTATCAACAACTACTGTTGAGGAAAGGTAATGCTAGAGGAAGAAGTTCCGTTGGGAATGTTAGTAGTTGGTGCACTTGCTATCCAATGCAATGTGCTTCACTTAAGTGACTGCTTCACAGCCTGTATCACCTGGATTCTTCCTCAAGCCTCATGACGGCACCTATCAGTCCTGATCTGTCTCCACCACAACCTTGCATGCCCCCACAGTGGCACATCACTGTTCCCCACCCCTACCCCACTATCCTTCCCCTTCCCACACAGTCTCCTCCTTATCCCTAACAAGCACAGATTGATACTCCCTTCAGGTGTAGTTGCTCGCAGTCCAACCTCAGTGGCCAGAGGCAGTGGTCGTGTGGGTGTGAGTTGTGCTTGCATGAAGGTGCGTTTGTTTTCTACTTGAGAATTAGGCCGTTTGGCCAAAAGCTTAAATGTATAGCAGTCTTTTTCTTGTGCCTGTCTGCAACTCAACATCTTCTCTACATGGTGAGTAGAAATATATCCTTTTTCATAATATTGTCATTATTCCATCATGGATTTTCCATTATTTTATTTTATTACTGTCTAGTACTTATTATCACTTACCTGTTTAATTATTTATTACCTTTGTTATTCACTTAACTATGAAGTACATTTATCTTAAAATTGCTCTATCATGTAATTATTTATTGTTATTGTCATTTACTTAATTATGCAGTGTATCTATCTTGTATTATTTTCTTTTGATTAGTGACATTTGCCTAAGTATCTTTCTTAACTTTTGATAACATTGTTTGTATGTAAACATGCACAAAGATAAATAAACCATTTGCATTTGTATTTGCAAAGGAAAAACATATCTAAGATCTGATTTGAGGGAGGACAGGTGGGATAATTCATGTTAGTTTTGGAATGAATGTGGAAATAGTTTGGAGATTTCACAGTAAATAGCTCTGTCAATATTAAATATCCTACACATGTCCTTGCTTTCTCAAAGTGAGACTGAATTGATATGTCTGTCTGTTTCGCAGGTTAGGATGAGAGTTTGGACTGTGAAGATTTTTTCTAATCCATCCTGGCTACACCCCTTTGGGACATAGACCAGGGCATTGACCGGGGGCCTTGCGATGTATGAATTTAATGTTTTGTCCTGTGAACAAAGCCTCCAAATGATTTGGTAAAATTTTGATGCCTCGCACTCCATTGACCTGTGTATTTTGTCTCTTCCAACTTAGTGTGTCAATATGCTGCTCCATCTGAGGTTGAGGCTGTTGCTAGTGGTGATGCCAGTCTGCTAGTCTCTTGTGTGGTGCTAGTCTTTGTCCAACTATTCTTGATAATTCCTTATTGCTTCCTATAACTCTGAATTTTCTTGACATAGTAACACTTTCAGCTGTTCACCTCCTATAATATGGCATGAGCCCTGGTGATATCCTCTTCTGTGTCAACCATAAATTTCATCAACTGTTTTCTTTTATTGCCCCTATCATTGGGCCTAAATTGTCCATGTGCTTCTGACTTGCATATCTAGTAATAAAACAAGTAATCATACCATTTGCTAAGTCTAGTGAAATTTTGTGGTGGCAAAGAAAATCTGGCCCTACAATTGGCATAGATACACTTGCTACCCCAAAATTCAAAGTGCACTTCAATCCAAAACCTACTGTGAGGTGATGTGTTCCTCAGTGACATGCTGGTGCATTGTTAATGGCACATAGTAAAGACCTTATTGGTTTGCTGCCTGAACAGTAATGTTCCCATGATCTGGTGCTTACTGCAGAACCAGTGTCTACCAGGAAGGAGTGACCAGGCACCTTATCCTGCACAGAATCCTTGTGTTCTTAAGCTGAAAAGACAAAATGTTTGCCTGGTCCTTTACACATTGTAGGCTGCACTACTCTTGAGTCTTGTCGACTGTTGCACCAGTAGCACCATGTTGTTGCTGATATGTGAAATCGCAAAGGAAAGTAAATTTGCATGCTGTTCCTCAGAATTTCTGACAAAACCAACATATGTTCTTCAGTGATGAGCCACTTTTATTTGATGTGGTGATATGCTCTCTGTGCAAGGCTGAGAACCTTAGGTCAATGATCTTCTGTCAGGAGGCGGCTTTTGTCGATTCCTGCTAAAGCTCAGTTAATCAGCATTCTATATTGTCTTTGTGAATACCATGACCCTTCATATTAGACACTGCCAGTCTCTTTCGAGTTCATACTTCTCTGGAATCACTCCTTTCCTGCTGCAGGAATGTGGCTCCCTGCGTAGTATTAGTAATATTTTTTAAGCGCGAATCCGCTTGATTATTGTAATTGCAATACTGCTTGGAGTCTGTCAAGTGTAATTTGATATCTATAGTCTTGTGCTCTCTTCAAATAAGTGTAGCTTGCAGAGACAGTGGAGGCCTGAGGAGCCATAGTCTCCATAACATGTCATCTGAAAGTATATCGAGTCCCACTGTGTGCCTCATGTATCATCATATTTGCAAAGTTGTTTTGCTCCGAATATCCTCTTCATACAAGGCCTTGTGTATTTGTTGTTCAGATGCAACAATAATGTCCTCCTTTAACACAGCAAACTTGTTTGAGGTAGGTGGAGCAGCAATGATGTCACTAATGATGTGAGAATGTTCAACTAAAATGTTCAGCACTGTCGTAAATTTATTTGTATTGTACACACTCCATAAATTTGTAAAATGGATTCAGTTATTTGAAACCAAGTCTGTGGGTGGGTGGGGTCGAATGTCGGTAACTTCGGAATGATTCACACTTGCCATTGTTCAGCACTAACCACTCACTTGAGAGGCATTGTATTGCCAGATACATATGATGAAAAGTATGCTCATATTGTGTCCTGAATGCCCAATGCACATTTCATGTGACTGTGCAGTTAAAACTGGCGTGGTTGAGTCATTGGAATACACATCACACCACTCCAATAGCCACAGAGGATAACGCGAAGTCGGCAGAAATGTCAGGTTATGAACCAGTGTGGTAGAATCTGGCATGGTAGAATCTGGCACAGTTCTCTCTTACAACAACACTGGCTGATTGTAAAATTGACCCACCTGTGCATATATGTAGAGTTCACTGTACATAGTGCTCTGGTATATGGTTGTATCCACACTATAACACAGTTGCTGTCCATTGCTTTGTTCAAATATTGTTCCACCATTATCACCATGGACATTGAAGTTAATAGTCACTGACTCTTTCCCTCTCTGATCTGAGTCTTCTTGTGTTGATGAAATAATGATGGTGTGAAGATCACAATTTGATTCTTCCATCTGAAGAAGGAACTCTTCCTCTGACTGATGACACAAATGTACCATTGTGAGCAAATGTTCCATGCTGGCCGAGTGTCAAAACACTCAAAGTTATGAAGAATCCATAAAGTCCGAGTCACCACTTTATTCATCGAGCTTAGGCAGTTGAGCCAAGTATGCTCAACACCATTTAAACACATAGTAACTACATTAGTATTTGTAAATCTGAACAAGGACATTAACACAACTAACACAAACATTAAAAAGTCAAAAGATAGTGAGAGCCAGCAAACACAAGGAGCTTCCAACCTCAGTACATTTATGTGGGAAAGTTTGCCAGTCCAAAAATTCAATGAATTTTGCCAGTCCTAATTCAATGATATTGTGAGTGTATTTGTCACTAGTGTATTGTACCATAGTTGTGCTGCACGTAATTATAATATGCAAACAAGCTATGCCACAATCCATTTGCATCACCTACACACGAGACAACTATACATTTGAGGGTATGATACTGATTGGCCTCACTAGCCAGAGAAGAGATAAACAGGTTTACCATACTGACTATTGACGGATTGGATGCAGATATCATTTCAGACTGAACTGGTCATGTGCTAAAATGCTTGTCTTTCTGTTGTACATAAATGTGGCATCAATTTCTACCCATAGGTTTTACAACTAAATGGTTCAGCCATAGATATTCAAGGACTTTGGTACACACTGATGCCCAATATCAGTTGATGTGCAGTTGACAATAGTGCCAAAGCTATTACAGTCCATGCCTGTTGTAATCACCACAACAATGATGTCACGGCCCTTGTGCAAGGATGTCTTTATGATGATGGTATGTATATAAGGTGACAGATCACATGTATAATGTTCACCATTTACCACAAGATGAATTATTTACAGATGACATGTCAACATTTTATAAATAGAGATCACTCACTTTACAAATGAGCTCCATTTGACCTAGAAAAGACATAACTAAACTAGTTGTCATTCATCAGACATCCATGAAAGGAATGCCTTGGAACAAGGGAGGCCAGGTGAACAGCAACTCATCTTTACGTAAACAAATAATCTTCCACGTTTCTTTTAGATGAAATTGCAGATCTCTGAAGATCACTTCATTGATGGCCTTGTAGTATATGTCCTAATTCCAGTGCTTTTTCTTATGTTGTGAGTCTTTTGCCTGTTTTGATGCTGTCCTCTGTTTTTTTCCTACATTTTGTCAATCTTTTTATCTCCATGTTACTATTACACCCAACATCTAGAATTCCCAGTTCTTTCATCCATAAGGGTCTTTCACAGACTTCTTTCCTCACCTTTCCTCTTTAGCACTTCCTCATCTCATATTTTGTCTGTCCATCTAATTTTTAACATTCTTTGATAACAATACATTTCAAATGCTTTCCTGTTTCTTCTTCCCCGAAATTCCAACAGGCAACATCTCAAATCCATATAATGCAGTACTCCAGACATACATTTACAGGAACTTCTTACTTAGTTCCATATCAATACCAGATATAAATAGATCTATTTTACTGAGCAATGCTTTCTTTGCCTGTGCCTATCTGCTACTGATATCTCTCAGGTTTTCACCATCCTGTGTAATCTTGCTTCCCAGATAAAACCAGTAAGGCCCACCATTCCCTCAGTTCTTTGTGGAAACAAACTCTCATCATGCGGTAAAGAAATAATAAATTAAAACATTATGCTTGATGCTAAAGTTTTACTGCAGGAAGAATGAACATTTGGTAAGCAATAAACTCTTTTTCTTTTGGGGCTGTAAACATGGAAAAGTATACAAACGATTTGAAATTATATCTAAAGTTTGTCAGAAGTCATTAAGTGCTCTTGTTATCAAATGTTGGATTATAAAATGTAGGTAATTTTGCACTACTTTTTAAGAAAAGTTACTTTTCCATGCATCTCAAAATTTATGACATCAGAATGTTAGAATATGTGTTGTTCAGTTAAATAATTTTTCAGGTTTTTTTATTCATTTATTGATTCGTCCTTTGATCATTGTTTAGAGCAATATTGGATATGTTAGTGTACATTTACAATTTCAGCTGCAGAGCAAATTATAGTCTGAGCACTTATATTATTATTTCAAAATAGATTATATGTCAAATAATTAAATAAAACACACCAGACAAAAATTTTAGTACTAATTTAATTTACTACATATAGGCAATCGATTTCAATTTCTGCTGCAATGAATAAGACATAAGAAGAATTTTCAAGTCTACTGTCTACAAAATGTGTTACAAAGAGAGTTAGTAGTAGAGAAATGATAAATCAAAACATCATGACTGATGCTGAAGTTTCATTGTATGAACAACGAAAATGTAGTAAGTGGTAAAGTTTTTTTCATTTAATTATTTTGGGGGAGAGGGGGGGGAATGTCATCAAGACAAAGTGTTGAAAAGGTCTGAAATTATATGTAAATTTGGTTGGAAGTCACTAACTCTAGTACCTCCCGCCGCGGAAGTCAAACACGCGCCAGAACAAATGGACGTGGCCAGCCCATAGAGGGCTCCGCATCCGTGGCAGCTCTTCCGCGTGGCGGCTCTTCCGCGCCGCGGCTCTCGCTCAGCGAGGGCGCCACCGCTACACCACATGCAGACCACGGCCAATAGCCTCCCTCCGGTTTCGTATATAGGGACCCACTCTGCCCTAGTCCAGTCAGTCTGGTACTCGCTCTGGATTGCATCTCTATCTCGGCGGTACTGCATTTTGGTCGTTGCTCGTTGTTGACATTTGCCTGGCTCTGGTTCTGAGTGGATTTACTGTTGGTGCTTGGCGTTTGGTATTGTGGTTTCTACAAGCCTCCATTGTGTATCTCTTCCTTGTTGTGTCAGTCCTAGTCGGTCATTGTCGGTTGTTGTCGGTTGTCTTTGGTCTCGTCCCTGTGCCTACCCGGTGGTGCGTGCTCCACCGCCTTCCCCGCCTGGCGGCTCCGATCCCGCAGCCCAAGGCGTTCCAACAGTTGGTTTTGGTTACTACACTAACTGCTCTCATTCTCAAAATGCTGGCCGACTATAGTCTGCATAATTTGTGCTCCTTGAGTTACACTGTCTCAAGTCACATATATAGTTTGTAACTTAAATACTTGATTTTTTGTGCCAAATGTAAGATTATATCCCTTAATGAGAAGGTTATGACAGGATTTTGATTTTTTTAAATACAGTCAATAATTGTATGAAGTACTGAAAATCAAATTTATTTCCCCTGGAAGCTATTAGGTAGGCAACTTGTGACTCGATTCATGGTGGCCATTTTAACATGTCAGTAATATAGATTCTCTTCTTTTGCTACTGTACCATTCCCAATTTTGATGTTAAGTATAAGGGCCATTCAAAAAGAAACAAGCCAGAGGCATAATTACAGAAATCAGTACCTGTATGTTACAAGGATTGAACCTGGCTGTTGAGACACTTGTCCCACTGTGACACAAGGCTGTGAATGGCTGTCTCATAAAATTCCTGGGGCTGCAATGTTAACCAGTTCCACACATACAGCTGGACATCATCGACTGAAGTGAATCGTTCGCCCCTCAGAGAGTTTTTAAGGTGACCAAAAATGATGTAATCACAGGGAGAGTGATCTGGACATATGGATGGTGACCGAGAACCTCCCATTTGAATTTCTGCAGGAGTGCCACGACTGTGTTGGCCGTATTAGGCTTTACATTGTCACGGAGCAGAGTGACCCTACAGATGAGATTGTCTGGTCGTTTTAATTTGATTACTTGGCGAAGGGTGGTCAAGGTTTGCGAGTAAGGCTGGGCTATCACTGCTGTCCTGTGCTGCAGTAAGTGAATCAGAAGGGGGCCGTCTTGGTCAAAGAAGAATGTCAGCATAACCTTTCCTGCATTCGTGTGGATGGCGTTGGCTTTTTTTAGTGATGATGACACTGGATGCTTCCACTGGAGACTTTGTCATTTTGTTTCTGGTTCGAAGTGATGACACCATGACTAATCTCCAGCGACCACTTGTGCCAGGAACACATTCCATTCCTGAGCACAGTGCTGCAGATGAGCTAGATTGTGGGCCATTCGATATCATTCTTGGTGTGGGTGAAACATGTGGGGGCACCCAATGTGCATACACCTTGCACATGTGCAGTAGTTCCTTCACGATGGTGTCAACACTTCTGATGCTCAATCCAACCGTGGCAGCTATGGCTTTGTCATTAAGCGATCCTGGGTAATGAGTCCATCCACCAGCTGGATGATGTCATCGGTAATGCAGTGTGGTGCTCTAGGCCGTGCAACATCAGCTAATGGCACACGTCCTTCCCTGAAGCATTTGTGCCGTACCTTGACCCTTGCAAGGGACACGCAGTGTTTGTCGTACACTTGTGACATTCGTCGACGAATGTCCATTCCACCTACTCCTTCTGCTGTAAGAAAACAAACACCTCTTTGCTCTTTTGTTGATGCCTCCATGTCACTGTTTGCAATGCAACTGGCAGTGTTGAATGACTGACGCACGCTGCTGCTAGCTCTGTATAGTCATGTGATGTGCACGCGTACCCTCTAGCGACATGCTATGAACTTCAACGCTCTGGTCGGAACCACACCTCGTTACACACGCCACAATATTACCCCACTGTCACCGATTTGCGCATTCCAGACTCCAGCTCATTCCTTTCTGAATGCCCCTTATAAGTTGTTATAGATGAGGAACGCTGACCACTAAGGAAGAGTTTCAGTTATGGTAAGATATGGAGGTCTGAGTAACTCAAAGTTGGGGAATTGGATTTTCCCATTGCCAAGTCATTTTGTGGTGTAGTCAGGTGCACTGTCTAGATGAAACATTATTGTTTCTTCTGCAATAGACTAATATTACTCAGTTATTGTTTAACCTTTTTGAAGATAGTCAATTAACAGAGTTTGTGTCACATTCCAAACAATCAGTGTCATGTTTTTTCTAGGTCATGACATCATCTTCCCCTTCTTTAGAACTGAAGAACAAGCTTCTGTCTACTATTTCAGTTGTTGTTTTGATTTGGCACAATTCCACCTGTGAAATTTAAATGACATATTCTTGTAAAATGTGGTACCTACAATCTTGTCAGTTTCAAGTGTACTTGAAGGCTGATCTTCCAAGATATTGCGCACATTTTTGAGAATTTCTGGTTGATTGCACATTTCATACATCTTCCATATGGATCATCTTAGACTCTTTCATGGCCTCATTTAAATTCAGCAGCTCAAGGGAGTTCTTGTCACTGCAGGTTCACCAGCCCCAGGTGACAAGACTGCATGGGAGGGATTTTTTGGTGTTGAAAGGATGGCAGCTGCTGAAATGTAGGTATTGTATTTCATTGGTAGCTTTAACGTGGAGAGTGGTCTGATGGACCCATCAAAGAAGAGGTTGTCAATGTACAGGAAGGTGGCACACTGGGTTGAGTAGTACCCGATGAAGCCCTTCCTATTCCAGGCCTGTCATAGTTTCACCCTATCCCATCAGAGACCAAGCCACCTGAGGAAGCAACTACATCATAAATGAGATCTGCTGCAACCATTAGACTGGTTTTATACTGTTAAAACTACCAACAGCTATCCACCAGAATGAATGGCCACTGCCAAACTGTGGCCAAAAGCAAAGTGGATCACCCTGTGGCACAACATGCAGCTGAACACAACATGCTTGATTTCAGTGGCTGCTTCACAACCCAGGCCATCTGGATCCTCTCTTACACGACCAGCTTTTCTGAACTGCACAGATGGGAATTATCCTTACAACACATTCTCCACTCCTGAAATTATCACAGAGTCAACCTGTGGTAAACTACTTTCCCCACACTCTCCACCCAACAGTTCCATCCCCTCTGTCCTATCACTTTGTTCCAATTCATGTCCCCTCATCCTCATTTGCTCCACTCTCTACCGATGTCTTTTCCCCTTCTCTGCAGCTTTCCTTTTTTGCTCCCCATTCCCCCTACCCCTTCCTCTCCCACGGACTCCCAACACTGCACCTGGCAGCCTTGTCCACTTAGTCCCTGCATGCTCCACCAGGCAGCACTGACTCCTCTGCCTCCCACCTGTAACCAGCTATCCCTTTTCCTTTCCTACCCCTACTCCAGATAGTTGCTTCCGCTCAATGGGATACAGTTGTATTCTGGCCAAAGTGCCTGGAGATTGTGGTCATGTGAGCAGGAGGTGTGCTTGGTTGTGTGAATGTGTGTATTTTTTTCCCCTTTCTGGAGAAGGTTTTGGCCAAAAGCTGAATGTGTAACAGTCTTTTTGTTGTGCCTGTCTGCAACTCGACATACCATCTCTACACTGAGCAGCAATCTATCCTTTTCACAAAACAATGAAATATCCAGGATGGAATAATGACAATATTATGAAAAGGGTAGTTGCTACTCACCATATAGTGGAGATGCTTAGTGACAAATAGCACAACAAAAAGACTGTCAACAATAAGCTTTCAGCCAAAAAAGCCTTCATCAGCAATACACACACACACACACACACACACACACACACACACACAGAGAGAGAGAGAGAGAGAGAGAGAGAGCTCATACACACACAACCACCACAGTCTCTGGCTGCTGAGGCCAGACTGTGAGCAGCAGCACATGATGGGAGAAGCAACCGGGTGGTAGGCAGTAAGGAGGAGGCTGGGCCAGGGAGAGGTAGGGACGACGGGGTAGCGGTGGGGATGATAAAATGCTGCTTGTGGGAGCTTGCTGGGATGAGGTGGAGAGAGGGTAGGGCAATTATGTGTAGTCAGGAGCACTACCACAGGGAAAGAAAAACATTCCACAAAAGGGGTCATGAGGCGGTGCCAACTAGATCGTCCCCTCAATTCACTATTGACCTTTGAGACTTTAAATAGTTACTGCGTCATTTAATTACATTTAGCACATTGTCTTCTTTTATTTCCTTAGTCATGTTAAACAGTTTTCGATCAGTAGTTTCCATACCATTTTTACATTTTATTTTGATTTTAAATACAGATTTTGTTTCATTTGAAACTACTGGTGATGCTGGAGTGTTATGTTACCTCATCCCCAGAATCATCTGCCAGCTATAGTTCACATTTACATAAGTATAGGACACCATCAGGCTATCACTAGCACTTTTTAACATACCTGCATGTGCAAAGCATTTGATGTTGGTATATCAGAATACTCTGAACGGTATGTTATGATCCTCAGCCATGTTATCCATATTGTGTACTCTTAGATTTTTTTTTTTTTTTCAGCAGACTTGACTTTCACTGAATTGAACCTATTATTGGTACAATTCTGTTGTAATAGATTTGCTGATGGCAGTAAGCCAAGACCAGTCATAATCTGACCCACAGGGAGTACCACCCCTGTGATCAAGATAGACAATTATGAATACTTATAGCTAACATGACCTTACAGTACTGGTATTGCGAACAGCTGAAGGGAAGGGGAAACTACAGCCATTATCTTTCCTGAGGGCATGTTCTACTGTGTGGTTAAATGATAATCGCATCCTTATGCCTAAAATATTACAGAGGTAAAATAATCCCCCAATTCAGAACTCAGGAGGATATCATAAAAAAAAATTAAAAATTAAAAAAAAAAAAAACAACAACAACAAACAGCACTCAATGGGTTGAAGTGTGGAATGTTCAATCATCAGTTGGGTACGTAGATTACAGAATTTAAAAATGGATATGGATAGTTTGAAGTAAGATACAGTGGGAATTGGTGAGGTGTTCTGACAAGAAGAACAGGACTTCGGGTCAGGTGAGTATGGGATTATAAACACTAAATCAAATAGCAGTAATGCAAAAGTAGGTCTAGTATGTTGTTGTTGTTGTTGTGGTCTTCAGTCCAGAAATGTTTGATGCAGCGCTCTATGCTACTCTATCCTATGCAAGCTTCATATCACAGTACCTACTGCAACCTCCATACTTCTGAATCTGCTTAAAGTATTCATCTCTTGGTCTCCCTCTACAATTTTTACCCTCCACGCTGCCCTCCGATACTAAATTGGTAGCTGGCTACTGTGGCCAAGTGGTTCTAGGTGCTTCAGTCCGGAACTGCGCTGCTGCTGTGGTCACAGGTTCGAATCCTGCCTCGGGCACGGATGTGTGTGATGTCCTTAGGTTAGTTAGGGACTGATGACCTCAGATGTTAAGTCCCATAGAGCTTAGAGACATTTGAACCATTTGATTTGAACTAAATTGGTTATCCCTTGATGCCTCAGAACATGTCCTACCAACCAATCCCTTCTTCTAGTCAAGTTGTGCCACAAATTTCTCTTCTCCCCAATTCTGTTCAATACCTCCTCATTAGTTACGTGATCTACCCACCTAATCTTCAGCATTCTTCTGTAGCACCACATTTCGAAAGCTTCTATTCTCTTCTTGTCCAAACTATTTATCATCTGTCCATGTTTCACTTCCATACATGGCTACATTCCACACAAATACTTTCAGAAACGACTTCCTAACACTTAAAGCTATACTCAATGTTAACAAATTTCTCTTCTTCAGAAATGCTTTCCTTGCCATTGCCAGTCTACATTTTATATGCTCTCTACTTTGACTATCATCAGTTATTTTGCTCCCCAAATAGCAAAACTCCTTTACTACTTTAAGTGTCTCGTTTCCTAATCTAATTCCCTCAGCATCACCCGACTTAATTCGACTACATTCCATTATCCTCATTTTGCTGTTGTTGATGTTCATCTTATATCCTCCTTTCAAGACAATGTCCATTCCGTTCAACTGGTCTACCAAATCCTTTGCTGTCTCTGACAGAATTACAATTTCATCGGCGAACCTCAAAGTTTTTATTTCTTCTCAGTGGACTTTAGCACCTACTCCGAATATTTCTTTTGTTTCCTTTACTGATTGCTCAATATACAGATTGAATAACATCGGGGAGAGGCTACAACCCTGTCTCACTCCCTTCCCAACCACTGCTTCCCTTTCATGCCCCTCGACTCTTATAACTGCCATCTGGTTTGTGTAAATAGCCTTCCGCTCCCTGTATTTTACCCATGCCACCTTTAGAATTTGAAAGAGAGTATTCCAGTCAACATTGTCAACAGCTTTCTCTAAGTCTACAAATGCTAGAAACATATGTTTGCCTTTCCTCAATCTATTTTCTAAGATAAGTTGTAGGATTAGTATTGCCTCACATGTTCCAATATTTCTACAGAATCCAAACTGATCTTCCCCGAGGTCAGCTTCTACCAGTTTTTACGTTCATCTGTAAAGAATTCGCGTTAGTATTTTGCAGCTGTGACATATTAAACTGATAGTTCGGTAATTTTCACATCTGTCAACACCTGCTTTCTTTGGGTTTGGAATTATTATATTCTTCTTGAAGTCTGAGGGTATTTCGCCTGTCTCATACATTTTGCTCACTAGATGGTAGAGTTTTCTTAGGCCTGGCTCTCCCAAGGCTGTCAGTAGTTCTAATGGAATGTTGCCCACTCCCGGGGCCTTGTTTCGACTTAGGTCCTTCAGTGCTCTGTCAAACTCTTCACGCAGTATCATATCTCCCATTTCATCTTCATCCTCTTCCATTCCATAATATTGTCCTCAAGTACGTCGCCCTTGTATAGACCCTCTATATACTTCTTCCACCTTCCTGCTTTCCTTTCTTATGCTTAGAACTGAGTTTCCAACTGAACTCTTGATATTCATACAAGTGGTTCTCTTTTCTCCAAAGGTCTCTTTAATTTTCATGTAGGCAGTATCTATCTTACGCCTAGTTAGATATGCCTCTACATCCTTACATTTGTCCTCTACCCATCCCTTCTTGGCCATTTTGTACTTCCTGTCGATCTCATTTTCGAGATGTTTTTATTCCTTTTTGCCTGTTTCATTTACTGCATTTTTATATTTTCTTCTTTCATCAATTAAATTCTATATTTCTTCTGTTACCCAAGGATTTCTACTAGCCCTCGTATTTTTACCTACTTGATCCTCTGCTGCTTTCACTGTTTCATCTCTCAAAGCTACCCATTCCTCTTCTACTGTATTTCTTTCCCCCATTCCTGTTAATCGTTCCCATATGCTCTCCCTGAAACTCTCTACAACCTCTAGTTTAGTCAGTTTATCCAGGTACCATCTACTAAAGTTCCCACCTTTTTGCAGTTCTTCAGTTTTAATCCACAGTTCATAACCAATAGATTGTGGTCAGAGTCCATATCTGCCCCTGGAAATGTCTTACAATTTAAAACCTGGTTCCTAAATCTCTGCCTTACTATTATAAAATCTATCTGAAATCTTCCAGTATATTCTTCCACGTACACAACCTTCTTTCATGATTCTTGAAGCAAGTGTAAGCTATGATTTACGTTACGCTCCGTGCAAAATTCTACCATGTGGCTTCCTCTTTCATTTCTTACCACCACTTCATATTCACCTACTATGTTTCCTCCTCTTCCTTTTCCTACTATTGAATTCCAGTCACCCGTGACTATTAAATTTTCATCTCTCTTAAATACCTAAGTAATTTCTTTTATCTCATCATACATTTCATCGATCTCTTCGTCATCTACAGAGCTAGTTGGCATATAAACTTGTACTACTGTGGTAGATGTGGGCTTCATGTCTATTTTTGCAACAATAATGCGTTCACTATGCTGTTTGTAGTAGCTTACCCACACTCCTATTTTTTTTATTCATTATTAAACCTACCCCAGCTTTACCACTATTTGATTTTGTATTTATAACCCTGTATTCACCTGACCAGAAGTCTTGTTCCTCCTGCCACCGAACTTCACTAATTCCCACTATATCTAACTTTAACCTATCCATTTCCCTTTTTAAATTTTCTAACTTACCTGCCCGATTAAGGGATCTGACATTCCTTGCTCCGATCCGTAGAATGCCAATTTGTCTTTCTCCTGATAACGATGTCCTCCTGACTAATCCCCACCCGGAGATCTGAATGGGGGACTATTTTACCTTCACAATATTTTGCTGAAGAGGACGCCATCATCATTCAACCATACAGTAAAGCTGCATGCCCTCAGAAAAATTACGGCTGTAGTTTCCCCTTGCTTTCAGCCATTCGCTGTACCACCACAGCAAGGCCATTTTGGTTAGTGTTACAAGGCCAGATCAGTCAATCATCCAGACTGTTGTCCCTGCAGCTACTGAAAAGGCTGCTGCCCCTCTTCAGGAACCACACGTTTGTCTGGCCTCTCAACAGATACCCCTCCATTGTGGTTGCACGTACGCCTACAGTACGGCTGTCTGTATCACTGAGGCACGCAAGCCTCCCCACCAATGGCAAGGTCCATGGTTCATGGGGAGGAGGGGGGGGGTGTCTACTAATGAATAAGAAAACACAAATGAGTTTAAGCTTCTTCTATGAACAGCATAGTGAATGCATTATCATAGCCAAGATAGACATGAAGCAAAATCCACCACAGTAATACAAGTTTATATGATAATTAATTGAATAGAATGTCATCAGTGGTGGGCTACCCGGCCTTTGACCATTGTCTGTGGGAATGTGCACAGGTTGCCTGAACTCTTACGGGAATCGTCTCCTTAGTGTGCGTGAGTAATGAATGGATGGGCAAATATCTATTAGGAACATTGTGAATGTAGATTGTGGACAGTTTGGAATGTAAGTCTCACGGGAAGCGTGCAAGGGATAAGTCCCTGCAGTCGTGCTATTCATCTGTGTCCTCGGTGGCTCAGATGGATAGAGCGTCTGCCGTGTAAGCAGGAGATCCCGGGTTCGCATCCCCGTCAGGGCGCACATTTTCAGCTGTCCCCATCGAGGTGCATGAACAACACCTGTCGGCGGCTGAGGGTTTCAATTAATTATCATTTACTCTAGAGAAGCTGCACGTTCATCAATGGTACCTGTTCTTTCGAGAACAGTTACTATCTTCATACAAGTTTATATGCCAATTAGTTCTGCAGATGATGTAGAGATTACAAGAATTTATGAAGAAATAAAATAAATTATTCTGAAAGGTGAGGGAGACAAAAATTTTGTTGTAATATGGGGCTGGAATTCTATAGTAGGGAAAGGAAATAATGACAAATAGTAATAGAATATGGGCTGGATGAAAGTAATGAAAGGAGAAGCCACCAGATAGAATTTTACACAGAGCATAATTCAATCATCACTAACACTTGTTTAAAAATCATGTACAAATGTCGTGTACATGGAAGAGACCTGGAGATACTGTGTGATTTCTCCTGTAGTCTGCATAAGTTAAAATGTCAAGATAAATTGTCAGTTTGCTCACTACTGAACAAATTACAACATTTGATTTACGACTGAAAATGGCTGATGAAAGATCTTTTAAAAAAAGAACATGATATTTATTTGTACCCAATTCTCTCCACAGCTGATTCTGCACTTGCTCTTGTTGTGTCTGAAGATTTGTATGCAGGTGCAGTGTTCACTGTTGGACAGTAATAAGTCAAGTGATGCATATGTAAAATTGTACCACAATATGATGATGATGAAGAAGACTTATTACACTTATTTATTTTAAAGAAAGTGTAAAACCTTATTACACCATGGATTACACTTACAAAAAAAATATAAAAGATATTCTGTAACTGGAAGGTTCCAGATTGATCACGTCATCGTAAGACAAGAGATTTCAAAATCGGATGTTAAACTGTAAGACATTTTCAGGGGCAGATGTGGACTCTGAACATAATTTGTTGTTTATGAAATGCAGATTAAATTGTAAGAAATTGCAAAAAGGTGGGAAACTAAGCAGATAGAACATGGATAAATCGAAAGAACCAGAGGGAAAAGAAATACAATAGAAGACAATTGGGTACCTTTGAGAGATGAAATAGTGAAGGCAGCAAAGAAGCAAACAGGTAAAAAGACAGGGCCTAGTAGAAATTCTCAAACAACCAAGTGTTGGACAGAGGGGGACCCTCCATGGTATACAGTTCGTGTAAAGAAACAAAGTACTACACAGTAAGTGTAAAACAAAGCATACAGCTAATAATAGAAAGATGTTGAATCAAATGCATTTGGCTATTGAGAAAGCAATGTGTGAAGCCGTCAATGACTGTCATAGCAGAATAAGCAGAATACTCTCAAAAGCTCTTCCATAACACATAGAGAAATTCTGGTTAGTATTCATTCACAGATGAGACAGGAACTGAAAATTAGGATTGAAAAGTAAAAGCAGAAACATTAAACTCCATTTTCAAATCTTCGTACATCCATATTTAAATTGGATGAAGGTGGGACACAGCTGGTATTTTTTTTTTTTTTAATTAAAAATGAAACTCCTCCAGCTGTACTTAAGATTTTATATTTACTTGGCTACGAGTTTCGACGTCGTATCAACACCATCTTCAGGCCCGTACACTTCGATGAAATCAATCGTGTGTGGCTCAGTACTAGAAGTCTGCGGTGAGACCAAAGCATGCTCCACATGGATGGTGGGCAGTAGCTAGAGTGAACATTTTCAAATGTTCTTCTATCAAGGAAAACACGACAGTATTGCCCCAGTTTAATTCTTGTCCTGCTGAAAAGATTAGTGAAATAGGTATTAGCATCAGTGGCAATGAGGCACAGCTGAAATCACTAAAATTAAATAACACTCGAGGGTCCAATGAAATCTCTATCAGATTCTATACTGAATTTGCAGCTGACTTTCCCCTTCTATTAACACTAATCTACTGTAGATCCCTTGAACAACAGACTTGGCCCAGTAGCTGGAAGAATGCACATGTCATGCCAGTCTACAAGAAGGGTAGCAGGGGTGACCCATAAAACTATTGTCTTTGATATCGATTTCTTGTAGTCTTATTACCATATTTTGATCTCAAACATAATGAGATCTTGAACAGAATGACTCCCTCTGTGTCAGTCAGCAAGTATTCTGAAAGCATTGACCATGTGAAATCCAACTCCCCTTTTCTCACGATATCCTGAAAGTTAAGGACCTAGACAGCATCAAATATTTCACCTGGGCATTGAACTGTATTCGACTTCAAGGTGTTTCCCCTCTTAATGGAGGGACAGTATTGTGGTTCCTATCGTTATGCCCAGTAAGGATCTGTTGTCCCTTGATCAGTCCAACCAACATCCACCACGAGTTATTCAAATGGATGGTTGCTCAATTGGATCCTCAAATCTCTAGATCTTTTGTCTCCTTACCAGCGCGGCTTTTCGGAGGAATGTTCTCTGATCAATCAACTGCTTTGTTTGGAAACTGCAGTTCAGCAGGGCTTTTCTCAGTGCTGCCATCTTGTCACACTTTCCTTCGAAAGGCCTACAACATGGCTTGGCAACATCACATCTTTCTTACACTCCATGAATGGGGTCTTGAGGACACCCTCCCAATTTTTATTTGCCAGTTCATGTTCTACCAGTCATTCTGAGTTTGGCCTCGCACCATTCTCAGCTCTCCATGGAGCCAGAAGAATGGCATTCCACAAGGTACCTTATTAAGAGGCCATCCACCTACACCCCATTCTCCATGACCCCTCGGGGGGGGGGGGGGGGGGGGGGGGGGGGCAGATTTGTAGCTTAACATCAAATTCCTTTTTGTTCAGTCATGGGCCATCTCTTGGGGGAGCATCCCCTGTCTAATAAACTTTGTGAGATTCAAGGGACTCCTGCCCTGTGGCATTCTCCCTTCCACCTCTCCCGGCAGGAATCTAAGACCCTCTGCCGTCTTCATACAAGCCAAGCCATACCAGGTTGACCCATGGCTTTTTATGCCATAATGAGCCCTGGGTAGTTGTGGGATTCTTCCTCATCATGATCCATATTTCTGGACTGCCCTCACCTTTTGGCCCTTTACACTAAAAACGCACTCCCACTCTACTTGTCATTCATTATAACATACAATTCCCACATCTGTCCTCGGTTTTGTTTGCAAAAGTGGTTTTTCCTCCCACATTTAAGTGCCTGAATTACCTTGCAATAATGACTCCCTCGGTTAGTGTTGGCATCAGTTTGGGAGGTCTTCAGCCTTGCCTCCATGCCAGCCAGGTTTCCTCTGCCACCCTTGTTTTGTTTGGAGTTTTGTACAATTTTGTTTCCCCTTTTCTTGTCTTCTTCCCCTGGTGTTGTCCTCATTGTGTCATGATCACGGTGTAGTGAGAGGATTGGACTGAGGATAGGTCAGTGGCATTGCAGAGCATCGTCGTGCATAGCGCCTCTGGGTGCCCCGTTCTTGCCCCTCTCCACCCTCTTCTGATTTTTATTCTTCCTGCCACCCCGATATTCCTTCTGTCTCTTTGTTTACCAGTTTTCCTTTCCCACTGACTGGACTGAACTATTGGTGATGTTCCTCCCTTAGTTTCTCCCACCTTGGATCAAGCAACCGATGATCTCCATGTTTCACATTTAAGCAATTGCTCACACAGGAGAATCACACCTACTGTTCGATCACTGAACAGATTCCTTTATGAAAGACATAGTAATAGGCATTCCTGTCTAAGAGAAACAACTGAAAGAGTTGAACACAAAAAAGTCACCAGTCCACATGGAACCCCAATTTTTACAAAGAGTGTTCTGTGGCTTTGGCTACTTACTTAGCTTGTATTTATCATGAATCTCTTACCCAGCACAAAGTTCCAAGTGAATGGAGGAAGGTGCAGGTGACACCTGTGTACAAGAAAGGTAAAAGAATGGATCTTCAAAATCACAGACCAATACCCTTAACAACAGTTTGTTTCAGAATTCTTGAAAATATTCTGAGTTCAAATATAATAATATTCCATGAGACCAAAAAGCTTCTGCCCAAGAATCAGCAAGGTTTCAGAAAGCACTGCTCATGCGAAACACAGCTTGCCCTTTCCTCACATGATGTACTGTGAATTATGGATGAAGGGCATCAGGCAGATTCCATTTTTCTCGATTTGTCATCACATGCTATACATCAAATAAGTTTCTTAATAATAAACTTAAATCAGCTTATATTTTTGATAGTTACTTTGGTGTCAAAAACAGTTCCAAGCTAGCAAATGCAGTCAAGGAGATATAAATATATACCAACTAATGTCACATTAGCATCCTTGGATGTAAAAAGACCTCTACAGTAATGTCCCAATAAAATAACTATTGAAATTATTAGACATAATCTCCTGTTCCATAACAAGATCAGTACTGTAGAGTGTACAGAACTAATTGAGTTTCTAGATTTTGTTTTAGCTTACAATTTTTTTTTTTTACCTTCAATGACAAAATATATTATCAAAAAGATGGGCTTGGGGTGAGTAATAGTCTAATACTTTAGGAGATATAATAGAGGGAAACATTCCATGTAGGAAAAATATATCTAAAAACAAAGATGATGTGACTTACCAAATGAAAGTGCTGGCAGGTCGACAGACACACAAACAAACACAAACATACAAACAAACACACAAAATTCTAGCTTTCGCAACCAACGGTTGCTTCGTCAGGAAAGAGGGAAGGAGAGGGAAAGATGAAAGGATGTGGGTTTTAAGGGAGAGGGTAAGGAGTCATTCCAATCCCGGGAGTGGAAAGACTTACCTTGGGGGAAAAAAGGACAGGTATACACTCGTGCACACACACACATATCCATCCGCACAAACACAGACACGAGCAGACATTTTGGGACTTCAGGAGATATTTTTGAGAACGATTTACAATGTAAATATTTTTGCCAAGTTTCCACAGACAAAAGATAAAACGATTTATTATAAATGGTATGTTGATGACATTTTATTACTGATAGAGGGTGACATCAGAGAGGCCAACACATTTGCCCAAACGATAGGTAGCATGCATCCAAAAGTAACTTTCACTACAGAAGTTGAAAAAGAGAGTTCCATTAACTACTTTGACCTTTCTCTTAAGAAAACTGACAATAAACATAAGTTTTCGATTTTCAGAAAAACTACTTGTACAGATATAACAACGAAAAAAATCAATTACTGACAAAATTATTTAATTGGAGAGAGAAAAAATCTACTCACCAAGTGGCGGCAGAACACACACATACAAGAATGCTGTAATCAGCAAGCTTTTGGAGCCAGTGGCTCCTTCTTCAGGCAGAAGGATTGAAGGGGAAGGAAGAAGGGTGAGGGAAAAGGACTGGAGCAGAGGTCTAGGAAAAAGCGTAGATCTCAGGAAAATCACCCAGAATTGCAGGTCCGGGGAGACTTACTGTACAGGATGAGAAGGGAAGATGGACTGCTGGAGACTGCATTGGAGAGGCAGCATTTGAAACTGACTGCACAATGATTCTACAGCTGGCAATGCACATTTCATGTAAGGGCCATGAAGATAAGATATGAGAAATCAGGGGTCACACGGAGGCATATAGAGTCATTTTCCTTTGCTCTATTTGCAAGTGGAACAGGAAAGGAAATGACTAGTAGTGACAAAGTGTACCCTTCACTGCACACCATACATTGGCTTGTGGGGTATGTATGTTGATGTTGATGTAGAATGTCAGGCCCAGGCTTGCTTGCTTCCTTCACTTGCCCGGCAGAAATCTGCCAATTTACAATTAACACCCTGTAATTCTGCAAATATACACATATAAAAGTAAAATGTGACACACTATCTAGCTTTTGGAACTAAGTGTGCCTACACTAGAACTGCAAAATTGTACTGGCCCAAAGTAAGCCTCTCTAGTTACAGATAGTTATGCCCCATCCTCAACGTATACAATATCTGCAGCACCAAGTTAGAGCAAGAGGACAATGTAGCCAGCTAGGGCATTGGAGACACATGAGTGTATAAAAGTCTGACAACATAAATTGAAAATATTACACCTGATTGCAAAAGAAAACATTTATTGTATATACATAAATATTAACATTTATATAATATATGATTAAATACAATACATATAAACAAAAAAGGGAATCACAGCTGTTTCAGCAGATGCTGGCTTTAGGCAGGAAGAATCATATCTTGTATAGCTTATGGGAATCCATATACAACTGGCAGGCGCAAACTGAAAGAAAGTTATGCACTAGTTTTTGACTGTTGTCTAATGTCTTCAAGAGCTTTCTGTACCAGCAGCTGGAGCTGTGGAGGCAGACAGTCTTCCAAAGACCCTGAGGTATTTTCATCCATTGAACCTGAGGAAAAACATTACTACGGATAATTATCATTGTATTGTTAAGATTAAGTACAGATGAATGATCCAAAGCAGTACACAATCAACAGTTTTCAGATAATGGTGCAGCAACTGATCAATGTTCTTACATATTATCATTTGGCTTAGTTGACTGTACATAATGAAGCATGTGTGTTCATCTACATCTACACGGATACTCTGCAAATCACATTTAAGTGCCTGGCAGAGGGTTCCATTATCTACACAATACTGTGGACTGATCCTCAGCTTTCTTCTATAGCTGTTTCCATAAAACTGTTACTGAACCCAGGGTTCATACTTTATACTGGAAATAAGATCAATCACAATTAGAAAAATATCCAATCAAAATTTGTCTGGAAACAAATACTTGTTAGGAGATGACCCATTCTGCCCTGTGGTAGCCAGTCATCTGCTGACACTAGAGATGATGCTCAATATGGCACTCAGTATGGTGTCCACTCTTACATATAGCTCCCTCCTCATTTAATCACAAAACTGTGCAAACACACCTGGCTGCTCTCAAATTTGGTAACATACACAGTACACACACTACTGTAGAATATACCCAGCGTTGATTGGTGTGGAACACATCAATGCCTTTAAATGTCCCCACAGCCAGAAATCCAAGGGATAAAGGCAAAGAATGGGAAGTTCATACTATGAGACCATCTCTATAAATTCACTGTTTAGTAATTTTTGTGTTAGGTACTGTAAAACAAGATGAAGAAAGAGGGGTGGGGTGTTGTCCCACTGTGTATAAGTCACATCCATAGTCTTATTGCAAGGGTAAAGTTCTCCAATAGCATGGGTAATTTCTCACATAGAAACTTGTATTAAACGTTATCTGCTAATCTGGCTGATAAAGTGTATGATCCTATGAATCTACCACCCTCAGTTCCTACCCAAACTGATACTAAAGGTTATACAATGCCTTACTTCCATCTGCCCACATGTGATTATTGCAGTAATTTATTGTCCCACTTTGTGGTGGATCCTACTTCACACATAAATAAAATGAGAGCCTTAACTGCAGATCATCACTACTACTCCTTAGAATCCACTGGTAGAACTGTAATTTGGCATGGCGATCCTGAGGGCTGAGATCTGGTACAGCCTGTAAACGATGTGATAAAGTAACTACTCACGAAGAGTTGGTCGTGCAAGATTAGAGTTGCTGAAGGCATAAACCACAAATCTTTGCACACTTTCTACAATATCATCTCTACTCATTGCACCAATCATTTCTCCACATCAAGCATGCTAACTGTACAAGGCCTTGTCTTTGTTTGCGATGACCTTCCATGTCCATCTCCAGATGGAGTGCGGCATTGAGGATGTCTTTTGGTGTGACTAATTGATACTGCTGGCTAAACTGTGGCAGTACATCTGCTTGTACTGCTACCGCAAATGCAGAGTACATATTTGGCATCGCCAGTGAGAGACCAAAATAACAGTGCCTATTTCACTTGCTGCTAGGGCTGCCAACGTCTGCATGCCACCAGCGTGGACCGGCTCTCTCTTGCGTCATTCACACTCCTTGCAGATTCAACCTGCTGATTAGGGCAGTTCCGCGACACGATTTTGCTACAACAAACTTTGCCTGTTACCATACTCAGCTTGGACTGTTCTTTCTCAGTTAACATTCGAGTGCATGTGTAACACTAGTGCTAAGTCACTGCAGTTGTGTTTTCCCGTGTACTTGGTTGTTGTTATAAAAACTGTAGATACTGCGTAAACCATAGCCACATACCACATTTGCATACTCTTCACAGAATATTAGGACTCTATTTCACTGTTTAGTAGTTCACAGCCCACAGAATCATTAATAGGGACTTTTTCCTTCTATTTTTAACCAGCACAGCATGAGTATGGGACATTTTTTCTAAAACACCCTAAACAAATATGCAAAAGTGGGCTCTCTAGATTCTATCATAAATATCATGCTTTCACATGTAGTTCAAAAAACAGTAATGCCTATAATGAGGATGCACTTATTTCAGCAAACCATCACTGAATGGCAAAGGAATTTCAAAAGAGATACAGTTAGTCACTTGCATACCTCACACATATGATGGCAAGTATCATACTAAACCCAGCAGCAAACAGAGCAACCTCAACTCTAACAGTCATTCTGCCACCACAATCCCATAACAGGCATTCAAGACATTCTTAAAGCAAGAATCCTTTCATATGACTGACAAAAATCTGCACAACTACTACTGAACCACATACGAACTACTTCAGTTTTCTGCAAGTGATTTTTAGACACATTTTTAATTTCCTTCCCAATTACAACCTAGGCCTAACATCTGTCATTGCCCTGCAACACCTATTGAGACTTGCACTTTAATAGTTAAAATTCTATTGCTATTTAAGATATTATTCTTCTCCCATACACTGTGCATTCTCCCTAGTCTCGAGATATGATTGTCTCTTGTCCCTCTAGTAATGCAGTCAATTCCATATAACTTTTTCTTTATCCTACTTGCAATCAATTTCTCAAAACAGGAGCAGTTAAATGTTATTTTTGGTTCTGTTGCAGGTTCAGTGATTAGTAAGCTGATCTGTTAGGTATCAATCATATAGCACATAGTGTCAGTTGGCTCTGAGCACTATGGGACTTAACACATAGTGTCAGTTCTGGAACTGTTTGAACAGACCCTGTATGTGTACTAAGCTTCTTAGACTTGCTAATATGAAATATGCAAACATTAACACCACATAGACTGGAGGTAGGAAACATTGAAAGTGCAAAAAAGAAACCAGGAAAAAACCACAAAGATTCACAGTACAAATCATTTTATTCAAAGGAATGAAAGTTAGAACAGTTTCACTTCATTTTTAAAGTGACAGAAAAAAGTTGCAAAAGTGTGATAAGTTCAGAATTAAAAAGATATGTAAAAATGAAAATTTAAGTAAACATTTACGTGCCATGCTTCAATTCATAGGAATCACTGACTGTGCACAGCATCACATCATTTATTTCTGAGCATTAACAAATAATACAATATTGACATCACTGACAATGAGAAATAATTTTCCCTGTATTTCAATTATAGAAAATCAACCATGGCTAATAGGTCCTATTTTTCAGCACTTAATTGTTGGTCAATGGAACACGAGTAATATTCCTAAGATGAGAAAATCATGCAGTTTGAACACAGAAATTACACGATATTTGGTTTTATTTCATTATACTACACAATCTGCAGTTAAATTATCATGATTCACACTTACATCATGTTGCATTGGTTCTTTCTGAACAACAGATGTCCATTTGTTTATTATATATGGCTTTTCCTGAATTCTTAGCTCAGTATTCTTCTTTAAGTTTCTAATCTTGCCTTTCCTTTGCTTAATAAAGCACTAGACAGAAAAGATTAATGTTTTAAATAACTCAAATGAAGTAAAATGTACTGTTTCTTGTTGGTAGTAGGAAAGTGAGCAAGAAACAGGTTATAACATGATTACCACTGCGGTCAGGTATGCTTGGCACATTCAGCATTCCTCATGTCACAAACAAAGGTACTTACATACTGCTGAATCTAGTGAAGGTACTGTGAAGCACAAGGTGGCTTCTCTGGTACTTCCAACTTATCTCAAGTTATTGGCCATGATATATTTAGCATTTTACAGGAAAAAAAGAAAATACCCAAATCTGGCAGTTTCAGTGTTTCCCATTTCTAGTATTTAATTGTTCTCGATAATGCTCCCAGCCACTGTGGTATAGCCGTTAAGGTACCTACCAAGGCAAAGGAAAAGGAAAAGGAGAAAATAAATGTTTGTCTTCAACATCACAATGTTGAAGAATGAGATTTAAAAAAAATAATAATAAAATAACAGGATTTCCAAGGGCAAAACTGAAGAGCTGGCATACTTAAGTCTAAAAAGATGGAGCTTATGGAATTAATGTATTTTTAGGGACCATGATTCCCCAGGTGTGAAACTGAAGAGCTTGGCATACACTTTTTACCTGCCACTTTATCACAGAACAGAACTGATACGGGCCAAAGTTAAAGATTACATAAGGGGGGGGGGGGGGGGAAATCTGTCCCCAGTCAAAGCACTCACTACTGACGCTGACAGAAAGACATCTCCGAAAATAAGATTAAAGCCATAAATCACACATTACACAACATGGAAGAAAAATGGCAAAATTAAGCAATTTTGTAAAATTCAGTACAGGAAATGATGACACCATTAAACTATGAAACTGGCAATGTTGGTGATAGCAACAACAGTAATGTCAGGAGAGTTTTTCCACTGTCAGCACAAAGTAGGTGGACAGGCAGATTTAGCAGAGCATTTGGAGCAAGTGGTTTAAACACCTGCAGGGAAAAAGTCTATTTTCACAAGTTTTGACTAATAAGAAAGTTATTCTCAGCAACTGAGTCTGAATGAGATCATATCAGGAACTCAGTCTGTACTACACACGAGAATTCTCTCTCACTGTTTGTAATATAAATGAGTGAACCTATTTTGTGTCACCATTCTTCTTTATTCTGAATCAATATGATCAGTTTTCTCACCTCATTTAACAAGAATAACTAGGTTTTACTTTTTATTTTTTATTTTGCTACATTAGGAATAAGTAGAAAGTGTGATCAGAAACCATAATAATACGTCATTTATAAACCTAGCAAAACAGCTTCTCATACTGAAACCACACGGACAATAACTTAATTATTGATGTGTAAGTGTGAAGAATAATTAATCTCATGTTGGAGATGTTTGACATAGTTCTGGTTTGGAGCAGATGAAAATATAATGGATTCTTAAGCTTTTGTTCACATCATGTATTTACCTACATTCACACATAAAGATGCTTCTTGCATGCCAAAAATTTTGCAGTGCCATCAGGAAATGCATTTTTGTAAACTTTCCGTACTGGTAATCATATTAAAAATTGTTTGTATAAATAAAACTAAAATGTTAACATAGTGAAGCTCTTTCAGCACACACTGACGCCGGTTCCATCTTTGTATGCTGAACAGTTTCTGAGTCTGAGTGAGTTGAATGAAATGTGTGATCATGCACACATTTCAGGCAGGACAGGGCAATTCTGCTCCTTGCCTGCATGTGCTTCTGCCGAAGTATCAACAATGAAAAATTCTAAACAGGGTATGGTCTAACACCTGCAAACAACTTTATTTCTGCATAGGTATTGCAACCAACATATATTTCAACCAGATTACTGTACCCAAGTCTTGGTCTACCTCTACAATTTTTATCGCCACACTTCCCTCCATTACCAATCTAACTATTCCTTGATGCTTCAGAATGTGCCCTATCAACTGACTCCTCCTTTAGTCAAAGTTGTGCAATAAACTTTTCTCTCCGATTTGATTCAATGCTTCTTCATAACTTATCTGACCTACCCGTTTAATCTTCAGTGTTTTTCAGTTTTCAAAAGCTTCTCTCATCTTCTTCTTGTCTCACTGACTGTAGTCTAGACAAACATTTTCAGAAAAAACTTCCTACTACTTAAATTTATATTTGGCGTTAACAAAGTTCTCTTTTCAGAAAAGCTCCTAACACGATTGCAATACTGCATTAAATATCTACTTCTGGTATTTTAAGTTACTGTGATCTCCACATAGTAAAACTTTTCTTCTGCTTTAGAATGTAGTTTCGTAATCTACTTCCAACCGCACCTGATTTAATTCAACTACACGCCATTACCCTGAATTTGTTTCTGTTACTGTTAATCTTACAATATCTTTCCATGGCACCATCTATTCCAATCAACTGATGTTCCAAGTCCTTTGCCAATTCACACAGAATCACAAAGTCGTCTGCAAACATCAAAGTTTTTATTTATTCTGAAGTGTAATTCTTTTTTCAAACTTTTCCTTGCTTCAGTGCAAGTTGAAGATAGCCTTTCATAGTGTCTTGTAATCAACACTTTCTCTAAATCTATAAATGTGGGTTTGCCTTTTTTTCGACATATCTTCTCAGACAAATCGTAAGGTCAGTACAGGCTCAAGTGTTCCTATATTTCTCCAGAACACAAATTGATCGTTCTCCAGAGAAGCTTCTACCAAATATTCCATTCTCCTGAAATAATTGTGTTATTATTTCATGATGACTTATGAAACTTATAGTTCAATAATAGCAACACCTGGCAGCAACTGCCTTCTTTGGTACTGGGATTCGGACAATCTTCTTAAAGTCTCAGGCTATTTCACCTGTCTCATATATTCTTCATACAAAATGGGATGACAATATCATAGTTGATTCTCCCTCTTCTGAGGGAATGTTGTCTACTCCAGGTGCCTTCTTCAGACTTGGGTGTTTCAGTGCTCTGTCGAACTGTCCTCACAGTATACATCACCCATGTCATCTCCACAAATTCTCTCTTCACTTTTCATAATAGTGCCTTCAAAGTTTGTTTTCCTTTAATAGTCGTTCTATATATTCTTTCCATCTACCAGCCTTCCCTTATTTGCTTAGTACTGGGTTGCAATCTGAGCTCTTGAGTTTCATACAGCTGTTTCTCTTTTCTCCAGTGGTTTATTGAATTTTTCTGTACACAACATAAATCTTTCTCACATTCATAAATATATATCCACAAATTCTTCATTTTGTAATTTCTGAAGAAAGAACATTTTACAATATCAATTTAGAAATTCACAACTCATGGTCACAATGTCCTCTGCTTGCTTCTACACATTTCCACTCTTCAGATCGTGGACTGCCACATCATTTCATATATGCCTAGATGTATCAAGAAGCCACAATGATGTAGAGCAGGGCTAGCATGCCAAACTTCACGTGTGCAGCTTGTGTGGGTCACAGGCAGGCCACAGGTGGGCCAAAGCCCAGCCTGTCACTCAGTTTTGCTCTGCCCTTCTTGAAAGTAGCCGAAACGGCACAACGATTCATTTAGGGTTGCAGTGTGGCATTATTCAGTCAGCACAACTATCCGAGTACAGAAGAATAGTGGTGTCAGTGCTGTTTACTCTTCGCTATTTGTTTGTGGTATGAATGTTATTCACAGGTCCTGTGACTGTTTGCCACAAAACGAGGCAGTCTAGCAATCTATCAAATCCTTTAAAATGAATGGGAATAACAGAAGAAGAGATGAATACGAATTGTCATTTCCTATAAGCAACGGGTACTGCATACCTGCTACAAAACTACATTAGAGTACCACACAGAAAGAATTTAAAGATTTAATTGACAGTAAAGGAGCAAAAAATAACAATGATTGCCAGACGGGATTCATTTTACGTACATCAAGAAACAGTTTGTGCTAAATTTGCAGGCATAAAGCATGTGCAGAAATTGATGATATAAATAGTAAAATTTCTGAATTCACACACATTATTCCATTGGCAGTTGCAACGATTTTCATGGAATTTAACAAAGAGTATGGAGACTTCATAAGTTACTGCAAAGTACATTGATTAGGTCAAGGGGCATGCCTGGAATGATTTTTCAATTTAAAACTCACTATTGCTGAATTTATGAAGGAAAAAGGAGTGCAGGAATGAAAAATCGCACATATGAAATAGATTGCAGACTTCACATTTTACACGGACTTCACTGCACAGTGCCCACAAAAAGACACTGCACGGTACCTTCTTTCTGATTAGTTGGGGTACATTTAACAAGAAAATCATGTTGTTAGAGCGAAACATTCTGACAAAGACAGTCCAGCTGCCTAAGGTCACAGGCATTAAAGAAAATGGGAGATCTGAAGAATTCATTATGGTCTTGAGCATCTGTATGCAAGTTGTTTTTGAAACCTTTCGCCATTTCAGTTGAAAGTGCCTCTATGCAGGTGCAGATGTAACTAACTGACCTGCAAGGTAAATCCAGTTATAACGACAAATCTCTTTACTTTAAAACTGTACAGAACATTTACACTGCTTTCCTCAGGCAAAGTTTCCAAGTTTCCATTATGGGGTCACAAAAGCGCTACAATATTTCCATCCACATATTTATGTCAAAGACCTTTTTTCCAAAATGAAACTATATAAGCCATGATTGTGAGACAACTTTGTGAAACTTAATGAAACTGTCTGTCTCTGTACATACGCTGACAGTTTGAAGCAGATAAAAATAGTAATATGTATTTAGTGTACCAAAATTAATTAAATCATATTGAAAACTTGTTTTGTTTGTGAGCTATGTTGTTGACAACTGTTAAATATAAAATCAAGTTGTATGCAACTGCATTGCCATTTAAATGTGGCACGTTCACTGTTTTCCCCTCTTCCCCTTCCTTGCACTCACACAGTGTGTCAAGGCACTAGAGGAAATGTATGGTGAGGCCAAGCGCTTCGGCACTCGGGTGCAGGCACAAGCCGAAATCTTGACCACCCCTGATGTAGAGCCTATGGATCTGGAATTTTCTTCTGATAAAATCAATTGTTTTAGTTCCCTACCCTACCCCTAATTAATAATACAAAGGGTTGAGATCTGGGGAATGTACAGGACACAGAATTGATCCAACCTTACCTATTTGTCTGACATGATAGGAATCATCCAGAGGATATTTAACAACATTAATGTAATTTGCAGGATACTCATCAAGAATAACCAGACACTTCCTCTTTATTTGTAGGGACATATCCTGTATAAAGTTTGGAAGAGTGTTCTTAATTAAGTCATTCTAGCAAGATGTGCTAAGTTGTAGAGCTCTCAAGTTCCACCCACATCGAGTCATTAAGTTCTCCATGATATTTCGGCAAACAGCCTCATTGGCATCTTTGTGTGGCTCCTGATGACTACTGCTCTGTTCATGTCAATGTCCCAAATATCTTAGTGATTACCCTACCCATCACTCTGTTCCTTGTCACTAAACACCTGACAGCAAACTGTGGTCTTCAGCAACAGCATTATCAACACTGGGTGCACACCTCACTGTACACTTAACGCTTTTCTTTTTCTTGGCTCTGTGAAGGGTTCCTTGCCTAATTCAGTTGTAGGCCACTATCTTTGTTAATTAGACTGTCTTGGATCCTAATTTCAGTGGCCTCTCATCACACATTCCAAGCAGGAGGAAGAATGCCTCAGTATCTTGGTTTTATTGTAATCTGCAATACGGCGACTCTCTATATATTATTGTCAGCCACAGCTGATATGGTGGTCTGGCATAATTCAGTGTGGTGTTTATATTCACAGCGCCTTTCTTCTACAGTGTTTACAGTTTCCCAAATATGTATGTCGCAAAATTAGCAGGGGATTTGGTTGACAACTGGTTGAAAAATCCTAGATCATACTGTACAGAACCTTAAGGGTGGGTAAATACACATTTAATAGTATGCTGCTCCAAGATTCTGTTGACTTTTCTTGTGTATTGCCTACAAATGAGATGCACACTAGAAATTTATCTCCTCTTTTCTTCCTGCTGTTGCTTAGCTAGAATCTGTCCAAGCGTACACTTTATCTGCTTGTTGTTATATCCATTTCTTAGTAATGTTGTCTTCAGGTGGGTCAGCTCAGTTGGAAGGCTGTTTTGGTTGTACATGGATTGTACCCTGCGTACACATGTGAACATGTACATACAAATCAGTGTGTGCAGGCTTCCAATTAGTTTTCATTTCACCAGGACATCAAAAAACAGGACAGCACCATCCTGTTCCACCTCCATGGTTAACTGTATGTTGGGCGAAGCAAGTTGAGGTTATGGAGAAACTCACCTAAGCTGTGTCATGCATGTGGCCACACAACAAACATACCATCCAAGTAATGGAAGAGAGATGTTGGTTTTAGTTGGGCTTGCTCCAGAGCCTACTGTTACATAAACAACATGTTTGTCATTTGGCCACATGGACAGCTTAAGTGAATTTCTCCATAATGTCAACTCACTTCACCCCAACCAACAATTTACCGTGGAGGTGGAACAGGATGAAACACTCCCATTTCTTGACATCCTGATGAAATGGAAACCAGATGGAAAGTTTGGACACGGTGTGCACAGCACGCCTACACACACTGTTATGTACTCTTGCACAGTAGATTAGTAAATAAGGACAAGAATAAAATTTTGTTAAGAACCAATGGAGACTGCTAAGTGGAGTGCATCTGCCAGCTATGCAACGGTGTCCTAACTGAGTGTGAATATGGGGACCTAAAGTACAAACAAGCTTTGAGCACATCTCATCAGTCTATGTGAGAGGGCAGCCAAGAACAACTGATTCAACACACTAACAACAGCGCAGAACAGATGAAATATGCACCCATAACAAGATTAAATGTAGTAACTTCACTTACAGATGTCGTCAGGAAATACCTTTCAGGATGCATAAATGAACGCTCTGAAACTCTGAAGATAAATACTAGAGCAGTCAAGAGCACTGACAGATTCAGAAAATTAGAGCACAGTTGATCACCAGTGTGGGGGGGCACCGCATCATTGCCTACTATAAGACCTCTGCCCTCCTCAAGCTCACTCTGAGCTAGGCCATTCAACCTGCATTGCAGATATCAATGGAAACCAGGATGTTCTGGTGAATCAATTAGCACCTACAAGCTGCTGCCAATTTGGAAGTCCACTGCTTAAAATCCACAACAATTCAGCTGTGGAGGGGACTTCTGATCTGCAGGTCACATACCTGATGGTCACAATGGTGACTGAGGAGGGGAGCTGGGCCGATCCTCTTTGGATGAAGAACCAACCTACCTGTTTGCATGCTATTCAAACATAGGTGCTTGGGTGCCTGTGCCTACTGGGGCAGTACAAGTACCCTCATACCAGCCGTACGCTGGTACCACGACCTGGGCCGTCCTTCGTGTTGCTCCAGGGACTTTCCCTACATGCCAGTTTGACAACCGACAACAGGGGCATGCAGATTTCCAGAGCTGAGCCTAATTGCAGCTTCACTCATCGAGAGCACTGAGGCTCTGATGGACAGCCACAGCCAAGTCAGGCTGCAAAGATGCACAGCCTCCTGTCACGATGCTGCAGCACTGACCATGGGCAATGCAGGATCTGAGCTTGGAAAGTTACATGCTTTCAATCACCACGGACTCCCCAGTTGCTGCTAGGCAGCACCAGGAATAAGGTGGAATGACTGTAAAACTCTTGCACTCTACAGGATCACTCACCCCTGCCCTCTGCTCGACCTCCTGATAACAAAAATGACCCCAGCTTGGATCATATCAGTATGTACATGCCTCCATCAGATACCACAACTCCTCACATGAAGGTGTTTTGCACACACTTTTTCACAGGTGTGATCCATCAGCAACCAAGACATCCTTACAGTTGAGTTGAAGCACCTGGAGACAACATTCCAAGGAAGTGGGGATAGCAGCAAGCAGATACAGCGTGTGCTTATACAGGTTGTACCTACACAAACACAGGAAGAAAAAGAGCGGCGCAAATCATTAGTGTGCATCTCACTTGTTAGCAGTAGCTGCAAAAACACAATGTTAAAAGTGTATTTTGCCAATCCCCTAACATTACTAGGATCAGTCAAGGATGATTTAAGCCTTTGCCAACCAGGGGTTTACCAAATCCCCTAGCAACGCAGCAAAGCATACATTGGGGGAACTATACAAATGGTAGAAAAGGGGCTGCTGTGAACATGTATGCCATAATGAATTATGCCAACCATAGTGTAAAAAGTGGCCATAGTACAGATTACAACAAAACCAAGATACTTAGGCAGTCTTCCTCTTCTGTGGTTGTGTTATTAAAGAGGCTGTTGAAATTAGGGTCCAAGAAGATATAATTAACAAAGGTAGTGGTCTACTAAGCCAAGAAAAAGAAAAGGATCCCTACAAAAGTGAGGTCCACAGCTGACACTGATAGCACAACAATGGAGACCATAGTTCGCAGCCGGGCACCACCACCTCCACCACTGCCTCCACCAACAACCGCTGTTGCTGCTTGGATAGCAAGAGGAGTTGAGTGATGGAGGTGATAATGGGTAAAGTATACAGGACACTAACACAGTAGTTGTCAGGAACCACCTGAAGATGATAACACAAGTGTTTCCGAAATATGATGTAGAACGTACGACATGACCTGGGCAGGCACCCAAATATTTTACATCAGATCACACATAAAATGTGCTGGGATCTACAAGGCAGTAGCCTAAAACTGCACTCCACACGTTGAACTTCAAATGTTACTGGTGTTGAACTTGACTTGTACAGTAAGGTTTTCATCAGCCAGCAAAGGTTTGTTGTAAGAATTTGTATTCTACCTCTTCCAAATTTTGCCTCATCTGTAAACAAGACTGAAGATATAAACAGTGGATTAGCAGTTGTGCTGACATGTTATTGGCAAAGAAGATTGGAGTTTGATATACTGCTGACTACAGTGTCACTTCAGACAGAGCACAAACTCAGATATGTGCCATGTTCTTTCTAAAGGCATTTGCCGAAGTAATTTAGGGGAACCACGAAATAACTAAATCTGGATGGCAGATGTTGATTTAACTACCTTACACTGAAATGTGTGTCTAAACCACTGCACCATCTTGCTTGAAAATTGGCGAAAGTTATCACATGGTTGGTGATTTGTGGTTGAAATGTTAAAGAGGATACAGATAATGGAGTCACCATGAGGTACCATCTGTGCAGTGCTACAAGATGTATCAAATGCTATGGTTACATGAATGCAGATACTTCAATTTCTTTAACAACCAGCAGAAAGCACTCTTCCTGGTTAATTATATGCATGATAATTGGCCAGCCCCTAAATGCTATTTGTGATATATGCAATCAATCCTTTCTTAGTAAGGCAGCAATAAACTGCACAAATCTTTAGATGACTCCATTGTTGTTACCTGATGACACATTTTGATACACCAATGCAAACTCTTGTCCCTTACAATGTGTACTCACAAATCATATAGCCAGTTATTGTTAAGCAGAAAACTACTACTATGCATGTGAACAAGTTCAAGATCAATTAACCTAAAATGTACACCAATTTCGAATGAAAATATGTCTTCACAGTAACATAACCCCATAGGGGACACAATAAGTGCATCATCAGATTAACTTCTAGCAATAACATTTCTTGATGATCCAAGAAAATGATTGAACTATTGGTTCAGCTGCCAGATTTCATGTCAACACACACTGAAAGCAAAACTATGAAATTTTGGATGAACGATTATATATACAAGACTGTGTTTCCTTGTTTTGGCATTAGGAAGTCACACCAAAAGATGGTAAAAGTATTTCTAATGTACACTCTACATTGTCCTGCTACAGCAATAGAACCAGAGATGCAGTTTTAAACAGTTACCTAAAATGGTAATTCTGCTTTTACATTTGCTTTCCATTACAGTAACCTACCAGTTCTGCATCCACTGCCAAACGATAGATGTCCAATAGCTGAAAGATTACACGTATCACCTGGCATCTTGCTACACTGTTCCATCTGATGACTTGGTTCCATGCTATCAACACATTCTTCTTGAACTTCTGGAACATTCAAATGCACTGGTGAGTTTAACAGTACTAGAATGGAGCAGTCAAAATAGGATACCTGCAAGCAATAAAATTAAATTCTTTGGAAAATAATTAATACTTTTTTTCATGTCTCATGCAGAGATGCTCTGCACACAAAAATTCACTGAAATTCGCAGGAACAAAATCAAATTTTGTTAATATTTTCAAGAATTTATAAATTACATAAACTGTTAGCAAAGTAAGGAAGCCAAAATTTACTTTTCAATAAAAACAATTATTCTATTCGCTGTCACCTAATCATTGTCAACAGGATTATGAATCTGATAGAATTTCTATTAGCTGTAATGAATAGCAGGTTGCTCTAGATCTGGGAGAAGCAAAGTAAGATAACTATCCTGAAGTGTCCAAATACAGTATTAGTGGTGTAACTGATTGACAGTCACATCACTTAAATATCTACCTGTAACGTTCCAAAGTAATATAAAATGGAACAAATATGTAAGGTGAGTTGTAGAAAAGGTGAATGGTTGATGTCAGTTTATCGGGAGCATTCTCGAAAGTGCAGCTCATCGATAAAGGAGCCCACATACAGAACACTTGTGCAGCCCATTTTCGAGTTATGCTCGAGTGTTTGGGATCCCCATCACGTTGGATTAATGGAAGACATTGAAGCAGTTCAGATCTGTGCTGCTAGATTTGTTACCAGTAGGTCCAGTCAGCAAGTGAGGATTACAGATATGCTCCACGAACTGAAAAGGGAATCCCTGGAGGGATGAAGATGTTCTTTTTGCAAAATAGTTGAGAAAGTTTAGAGAACCAGCACTTGCAACAGACTGCAATGATTTTACTGCCACCAACATACATTTTGTGTAAGGAAATGAAGACCAAATGAGAGACATCAGGTCTTTTACAGAAACATACAGACAGTCATTTTTCTCTCACTCCATTTGCAAGTGGGACAGGAAAGGGAATGACTAACAGTGGTATGGGGCACCCTCTGCTATCAAACTGTATAGTGGCTTGCGGAGAATTTGTATCGTTGTAGATGTAGATTAACTGCACAATTCATACAGCCTCCAACATGGTTTATCATGTTCTTAATTTTCTACCACCATTCACCACTGCATTTATGTCTGTTGCATATTGTATTTAAAATGAGATTCTATGTAATTGAAAAAATATGATGACAACAAAACCAAACTACAGAGCAGAAATTAAAAGCACTCTTGGTGCACAAGTCAGTTAAAAAGTAGAAATATCACACAAAGTAATAAATCTAGTTACTGATTTCCCACGAGTGAAAAAAAAAACAGGTGTATGGAAACAAATGGAAATTATAAAATTCATATAATTTTTGGAACATGCACATAAAAATATGCCAGTACTATTGTCCCGCAAGTAGGCTCGATCACACAGATCATTAGTTTCAATAGTATTTCTAAATATTGTTTCCTGAAATTATTAAGCATTATATTCATAAAAATAAATTCTAATTAGTTTTAAAAATGTTTCAATTTCATAAAGCATATCTGGAAAGCATTTGTTACAAATATTAATCACCACTGATCTGGAGCATATGAAACACATAATATTGCTTAAATTTATTATTTTACTGCAAACATAACAATTTACTATCTCATTCCAACTTATTTCCATAATATGTCTTACATAGTGTGGGCAAACTAAAACTGTCTGGGAAAATATCCATAATGCTGACACAGGATTGGGCCTTGTTATTGAATAAGATAACTGCCCATCACAGAAAATTCTGGGACCCATGATTTCTACGCATCAATCAGTTGCTGTCAAGTGTCCACACTTCTGCATCTCCGACATGCTCTGCCCAAGTACTTCACTGTGTCATTATTTGAATGCAGTCTTAAGAATCAAACAGCATGTATATGCAGACAAGAAAAACAAATTCCCAGAGTTTTCCCAGATTTCCCAGTTAAAAACACACTTTTTCTCGGGTGAAAATACACTCTGTCCCTGGTGAACACACATTTTTTGCTTGTTAAGTGACAATATGCTTTCCCTCACAGCTGTAAAACTTATCATTCCTTTGAATGGTGAAGGTTTAATTCACCAGTACAGACCTTCCCTGCACTTCAGGGAATGAAAGCCAGCAAAAATTAACACTATTTGGAAAGATCTTTGATGTGCAGTAACATTTGCACTGCATATTTTGGTATTACGAAAGTATAAACGAGAATTCCACCAAATACAGAATGGTAGCTTCCAAAGCATTGAAATCGAGATTGTGATATGCTTTTGTCAGCCAATGATAGCCGATTTCATGTGATCTCCCCAGCCAACGATAGCAGATATTCACTTGATGTAATCAGCCAACAGCAACATCGCTGCTAAGTAGCATGAACACACACACACACACAGGAATAGTTAATTAATAAAAATACAGTACATCTACAAGAAAAGCTAAGCTTTGACCTACAATATCATTCATCAAATACTTTCTGCCTTTTTTCCCCCAAGCTGGTGGGTCATAAGAGCACAGCTTAAATTGCAGCAGCTGAATATTTCTGACAAGCATGATTATAAATTTCACTGTTATCACAGAACATTTCGTGGGTTACCTGGCTGAATACGTGTTCTGTTGGGCACTTAGACTTTTCAATAGAAAAAGCTAATAAGTGTCAAACTGCTCAAGCACTAATTTCGCATTTTTTTGGAGGATAATTACACTTTTTGGTCATTGTTACTGCATAATTTGTAATCTATTAAACAACTAAAATAAATATGGAAAACTAACCCTGAAACTTGGTCTTCTTTAGTGTGTGTTACCCTTTGAGATAAAACAAACACAAATGTGCCAATGGCATAAATGGTTGGTCTTCCGAGCCAGAAATTTTTCTAAGTGTCTGGTCCCCAGAGTTAAGTTTTGAATGAGAGTCTAACACACTGTGATTTGTGAAATTTGTAACACATTCTCACACATATTTCATGTTGCGTAAAAGGAAAATTACTTAAAAGCAATGCTTCTCAAACCACTATTCACAATATTTTCCTGCAACGTGTTGGAAATGTAAACAGTTGTGACGTCATGCTCATCAAAACAAGGTTCACAACAAAGACATGTCAAATGCAATTTGTTACAAGGTATTACACAGTCTTTGACACATTTTGTTCTTGGCAGATTCTTGTGTGTGCGCTGTGTTTTGTTGTTGTAAATGGCACACTTTCTTTGCAACTAAAATTTTATTTTGCTTCTATTCTCTTGTCCGTGTTTTATTGTTGCAGTATTGTTCTGCAGTAGCAGGCTGAAGTAAAATTCTTTGTTAAAGCATCAGTTCTTACCAGTCAAAATTGACAAAAAATTTAAATAAAGACAAAAATTCCCAGAATACTTAAAAATTCCCAGGTTTTTCTAAGCTTTCTCCCAGGTAAGAAAATTCCCAGGCTTTCTGTGGATTTCCCAGGTTATATATTCCCTGACCAAAGGACATGAAAGGGAAGCAGTAGTTGACACCTGAGACAAAGTTGTAACATACTCCTCATGTTATTCAACTGCACATAAATCAAGCAAGAAAGGATACCTAGATGAAATTTGTAAAAGAAATTAGACCTCAGGAAAGAGAAATAAAAACTATGATAAACCTTAATGACATTATATTTTTTTCAAAGATGAGAAATGACTTGCAAGATCAGCTGAATGGAATGAACAGTGCCTTAAAAAGATGTTAAGAGATGAAAACAAATAAAAGCAAAACATGAGTAATGGAGTGCAGTTGAATTAAGTTAGGGAATTATGGAGAAGTTAGATTAGGAAATGCGATGCCAAAATAAATAGGCACATTTTGATATTTGGGGAGCATAACAACTGATGGCAACAGCAGTAAAGAGAATTCATGTGAAGACAGCAACAGAAAGAAAAGCTTTTCTGGAAAAAATGGTAACAACAAATATAAATTTAAGTGTTCAGTAGTCTCTTTGGGAAGTATTTGTCTAGAGTGTAACCTTAAATGGAAGCAAAACTTGGATGACAGAGCAGATAAATAATGAAGTGACACTAAATAACACTGGGGAGAAGAGAGATCTGTGGCACAACTTGATACAATGATGAGATAAGTTGATAGAACACACCTTTTGGTATCAAAGAATAGTTAATTTGGTAATGAGAGAGCAAAGAATTTAGAAGACGACTAAGTTTTGAATGTAGTAAATACATTCAAATATATATAGGTAGCAGCAAATACACAGAGGGAAAAAAGAAAGATTTGCACAGAACAGATTAGCATGATGTGCTGTATCAAACTTATCTTCAGACTGACGGCTAAACGACAACAACCACCAAACACTTTGTAATTATGACTAAATTCTATTAGATACCTACAAAAGATCCTGCTAATGGGATTAATATCAATATAAAAAAAAAAAAACTATGAACTTGAAGCGGAATAAGACACTGTAAATTCTGCGCAGATGACTGCCACTGGAGGGCAGCACCAGATGACTAAGTAAAACGATTGGCCACTGACTATCAAGAGGTCAGACTATTGAGAGAGGAGAAGAGAAAGTGGGAGTTGTTGACTTAAACTACAAGGGAACGCTGGTGAAGAATGATAACATGATCTGTTGTTTTATTCATAATTTGACTTCACATGTGGCTATTTGTTTTTATTTTTAAGGCAGTAAACTTTAAGTAAAATTACCTTCTGACAATAAATATTTTGCTGCATGCAGCAACATCTAGTGGTAAAATTTTTGTTAATCTTTTTTGTTTCCATAGCATTTCCCCCTTCCTCTACAATATTCAGTTCACATTTGATGTCATTCTGAGTAGGGTTTTGTTTTTACAGCGTTTTGAAACTGGAACTTTAATTATAGCCATCCTGTACATGCATGGTGCAATAAAGGTCATCTTGCATAATAGAATTTGACAGTCCATGGTGTTTTTTAGTTTTTCATCATTTGGAAAAGAAAAAATAAGCATTCAGAGATGGGGGGAGGGGGAGGGGGAGGGGGAGGGAGAGGGGGAGGGGGAGGGAGAGGGAGAGCAGTGCTTTATTATCATGGCCCTATTGCAAGAAGTATACCCTTGCATTTCTGTAACTCCTGAAGTGAATTACTTAGAGCGATATCCAGTCAAATGTGAAATTGAAAGCACTGAGCAGCTTGGCATTTCTCATACCTAGAAAGCAGATTTCAAATGTGAAACAAACACCACGTGACAGAAAAGAAGTGAGGCCAACTGGAGATCAAAGCTTTAATTTTTGTGGTTCCAGTCCATCATCCACTTAGCTACAGATATAATGTGATAAAGAGAGCAGTAAAGTACAGCCATTGTTTATTTTTTTTATTTATTTTTTTTTATTTTTTGCTAAGAGCCTGAAAGTAGTTTTAAATGTAATATAGTTTGCAAGGGAGCCCAATAATTATTTTTAAGTGAAGGATTTAAAAAAAGCAAGAAACTGGGAATTACCTTTGAGACTGCTATCTCCTTCTGAACTAGAATCATTGTTGAACAGGCATTCCACTTCACGGTCTACAGTTGCACTGCTGTAGCCTTCAAGAAGTATCTGGGATGGAAATGCTGCAACCCGTCCTCCTTCTATCCTTTCTAATCGATACTCCAGTTCTTTAATGCGCCCTGCCAGAATCCTTTAAAAAATTACACAAAAGGAACAGTTTGATAAAAGTTTGTTACCTTCAAACATATTTAAATAACTGAAATATAAGCTTCATCACAAAGATAGTTCTAATCTACACCCACACCAGCAACATTTATGTCACACACTCTCACATCACAAAACTTCAGGATAACTTGCATTTCAAAGAATGTAAGGAACTTAATTCATAAGCAAATTCATTCATAAATCCTCAACTTCTAAAAGTGAACATGATGCACAGGTTCAAAAACAAAGGAAGGAAGGATGACTAAGATTTAACATCATGTCGACTATACAGTCATTAGGGACAGAGAACATGCTCAGAATGAGGGCACCGATATAATAGTTTGGAGGGGAGTGGGCCTATACCTGGGGGTGTGGTATATTTTTAATATTTTGGAAGATGAGTGGTGACTTGTAAGCAGAGATAAAAAGTTACAGTTCCGGTCCTGTCAAAAAGCTGCATAATACTGGCTTTTAAATCATTTTATTGAAAGAAAAATACCTAATAAACTATTTTTTCCTTTCCCTAAGAGATAGGGGCTGGTGGGTGACCCCCACCCCTCCCGTTGTCCCCAGGTATGAGCACCCTTGGCTTGAAATGTTACAAGGATGAGGGCGGAAATTGCCTATGCCCCTCTGAATGACCCAGTGGGTGGAGCTGGAGTGATTTAGGGAAATCTTGGAAAACTTACATCAGGACAGAAAAATGTGGATTTGAACTGTCATCCTCTCGAATGCCAGTCTAGTGTGCTAACCATTGCACCACCTTGCTTGGTAGTACTGGTTCAATCAATAACAACTTCTTTTAGTGTTATGTGGTCTGATGATAATGTAGAACAGTACACCTTTTGATCCATGTTCTGAGAATGCAGCTGTAACAATTCTTCTCCATTTCTGATATTTTGGCTGCAAATGCACTGTTGTCTTTGGAGCGAACCATAAGACACGCATGTGGCTGCAGACAATAGCAGCTAAAGAAATATCAATCAGGTTGCAGAGCTATGAACTAACTGGATGCAGTCTGCAACAGATATCATTGGTGGAGGACTCTAGTTATAGAATTAGGCCATATTGATAAGGGGATGATATCATTGCTTCTGACAGCGGACTGCTGAAAGGACTATATTCCATACTCTACTGAAATTGGAGCCGCCATTGTGATTACGTCCTTTGATGACTTCAACAGTTTCCTTGATGATCAAATCCTTGAAGAATGATGTGGAGGCAAGTATTCAGCAGGAAGGTTTATCATTAATATTTACAAGCATTGTTCTTGAATGGTTTGTGTCATTTGTCCAATACGTGAGAGTCCACACACACACACACACACACACACACACACACACACACACAGGATCTTACACACACCTGAGTTATGAATCGTCAGATCATAGACATAATCCCAATGGTGGCCTCAATTTAAGCAAGTATGGAACCCAGAACTTTCAGTAGTCAGTTTTCAGACCATGATACAGTGTCCCCATCAATATAGGCCAATGCTTCCGACTCAAGTTCTTACAAAATATGTTCACTGTAGAGGGAATGCAGGCAGTGCACAGCTCTGCTGTCCAAGTTGTATTTCTTCAGCTGCTACTGTCCATGGCAATATGCACATTGCTGCACTCCACAAGTTTAGAAGGCAGACAGGAAGGCTGTAGGGTCCATCACACAACTTTCTCAGAATATGGCTGGCTGTTCCAAAGCTGAAATATCAGAAGAAGAGAAGAACTAGTAACAGGTACATTCTTACAACTTCATGGATCAAGAAATACGCTGCAAAGACATGATTAAATATGCACATCATTTAATTATAAACACAAAACTAAGTCATATTATAATAATGACAGAAAAATCTGCATGCACAGATGTGAAACTACTGTTAAAAAAGGTAAAGTCTATGATGCACAACCCATGAAGTGGAGTGCAGCTTTTAGTCCTCCACAGCAATAAGAGGGGAGGGTGGTGAGCCCACTGCCCCAGCCACCTTTAACCCTCAGGAAAGATCGCCAGTACCGATTTCGGTAGCAGGCAGTGTGGACCTAAGGCCATCCTTGAGGGACTGGAATGAGGAAACATCCCTGCTCATACTCAAGATCCAGGACTTCCTGGCCCAGAGCCTAGCTCTCTACCTGCTAGACCACCATGGCCATTAAAATTACAGTGTTGTTGTTGTGGTCTTCAGTCCTGAGACTGGTTTGATGCAGCTCTCCATGCTACTCTATCCTGTGCAAGCTTCTTCATCTCCCAGTACCTACTGCAACCTACATCCTTCTGAATCTGCTTAGTGTATTCATCTCTTGGTCTCCCCCTACGATTTTTACCCTCCACGCTGCCCTCCAATACTAAATTGGTGATCCCTTGATGCCTCAGAACATGTCCTACCAACCGATCCCTTCTTCTGGTCAAGTTGTGCCACAAACTCCTCTTCTCCCCAATCCTATTCAGTACCTCCTCATTAGTTATGTGATCTACCCATCTAATCTTCAGCATTCTTCCGTAGCACCACATTTCGAAAGCTTCTATTCTCTTCTTGTCCAAACTATTTACCGTCCATGTTTCACTTACATACATGGCTACACTCCATACAAATACTTTCAGAAATGACTTCCTGACACTTAAATCTATACTCGATGTTAACAAATTTCTCTTCTTCAGAAACGCTTTCCTTGCCACTGCCAGTCTACATTTTATATCCTCTCTACTTCGACCATCATCAGTTATTTTGCTCCCCAAATAGCAAAACTCTCATTTCCTAATCTAATACCCTCAACATCACCCGACTTAATTCGACTACATTCCATTATCCTCGTTTTGCTTTTGTTGATGTTCATCTTATATCCTCCCTTCAAGACACCATCCATTCTGTTCAACTGCTCTTCCAAGTCCTTTGCTGTCTCTGACAGAATTACAATGTCATCGGCGAACCTCAAAGTTTTTATTTCTTCTCCATGGATTTTAATACCTACTCTGAATTTTTCTTCTTGCTCAATATACAGATTGAATAACATCGGGGAGAGACTACAACCCTGTCTCACTCCCTTCCCAACCACTGCTCCCCTTTCATGTCCCTCGACTCTTATAACTGCCATCTGGTTTCTGTACAAATTGTTTCAGGGTTTCCTCAATTACAGTATTGTTGTTAAAAGACCTGAGAAGAGCAGACATCTGACCATTCAAGGTGAGCTTATGCATCACTCATATTTCATATATAAATGAGTGGTTGGTTGCCCTCAAGTTTTGTTTTTGTTGTTTCCAGCAATGTGTTCAGCTGCTGACCTCGCAAAAAGGAACAGTTAAATATGCTGTTTTAAAGAGCAAACTGTTTTGTCATTGGAAAAGCAAAAGCCATTGTCAATGCTCCTGGAGTAAAGACGATCAAGACACTGCTGAAGATGTTGCCCAGTGAGACAGGTCCATGGAGAATTACAATAGATGGCAAAATCGTCAACAAAAAGGGAGCTGGAGATGCTCGGTGGTAGACAGGCCATGATAGGGTTAATGGCGATAGCAAAGAGGACGACACTCAAGACGGAACTCTGAGGCACACCGTTTTCCTGGATAAAGATGTCCGACAAAGCAGAACCCACATGCACCCTGAAACTCGATTTTTTAATGATGCCTGAAGCCACGGAAGCCCCACGTGTAAAGAGTACGGAGGATACCAATTCTCCAGCAGGTGTCGTAGACCTCCAAATCGAAAAACACGGCCACAGTCTGGGATTTCTGCAGAAAACCATTCATGACATGGGTGGACAAAGAAATGAGATGGTCAACTGCAGAATGCCGTGCTCAATTTCCACACTGTGCATTCGTCAGTAAATTGAGAGACTTGAGCCATCATGCCAGCCGGGCATGAATCATACATTCCATCAACTCACAAACACAGCTGGTAAGAGAGATGGGGTGGTAGCTAGAAGGAAAGTTTTTGTCCTTACTGGGCTTAGGTACAGGTATGACAGTGGCTTCACGCCAGTATCTGGGAAATGTGCCCTCTGCCCAGATGCGGTTGTACGTGTTTAAGCAGAAAGTGCTTGCCCGTAAGAGAAAGATGCTGCAACATCTGAATGGGAATGGCGTCCAGCCCTGGGGTAGAGAATTGGGATGAACTGAGAGCATAATCGAACTCCCTCATGGTAAAGATGGCTTTGTAGCACTCATGAGTCGGAGAACAGAAGGGTATCACCCAAGCCTCCTCCGCTCGTTTCTGATGGAGGAAGGCAGGGTGATAGTGGGAAGAGCTCAAAACTTCCACAAAATGGTGGCCCAAGGTGTTGGAGATAGCAATAGGGACCACAATAACATCGTCTGCTACTTTGAGGCCGGAAATGGGGGAACGGATCTTGGTCCCAGAGAGCCGTCGGAGGTTGGCCCTCATGACAGAGGGGGGGTTGGAACTGTTAAAAGAACTAGTGAATGAAATCCAGCTAGCTCGTTTGCTATCCCGAAGAATGTGATGACACTTTGCGCACATCTGTTTATAATGAATGCAGTCTGCCATCATAGGATGATGGTTAAATATGTGGGGAGCATATGCCTCCATGTGCGAATTGCATCGTGGCATGCCTCAGTCCACCAAGGGACTGGGACACAGTGTGGTAAAGAGGAAGTGCAAGGAATGGAATGTTCTGCAGCAGTAAGGATAACATTGGTTAGATAGTCCACCTGGTCATCACAACTGGGGAAAATCTTGTTTTTCGAAGGTCACCAGGGAGGAGTACAGCTGCCAGTCAGCCTTAGTAAGCTGCCATTTGGGCATGCACATGGATGGGGTAGGAGTCCGCAAACAGGGAGCACACAAGAAATGGTCGCTTGAGTAGGTGTCTGAAAGAACGAACCACTCAAGACAGTGGGCAAGCTCGGTAGTGCAAAAGGATAGGTCCAAATGGGAATAGGTGTGTGAGGAGTCGGAAAGGAAAGTGGGTGCTCCAATGTTAAGGCAGAAGAGGTTTAGTTGGTTAAGAAGGTCAGCCAAGAAGGCAGGTCCTGGGAGAACCTCAAACGTGATGATGCACATTAAAGTCACCGGGTAGCAAAAATGGGGGAGGTAGCAGCCCAATAAGCTGAAGGAAGTCTGCCCTAGTGACATTGAATGACGGAGGTACATAAATGGTACGTACACAGGGAAAAAGTCAGGCGGGAAAAAAAAAGGTGAACTGCAACAGCTTGAAGACGGAGAGCCAGGGAGAGGGGTTGACTATGAATGTCATCCCGTATGAGCACCATGAAACCCCCATGAGATGAAATGCCGACCTCAGGGGGAAGGTCAAAACAAATTGGTAAGTAATGTGAAAGTTCAAAGCGGCCATGAGAGCACAATTTCGTTTCCTGAAGGCAGAGTACAAGGGGATGCCACGAAGCTAAAATCAGCCGTAAATCCTCTTTGTGGGACCAAAGGCTGCAAATGTTCCATTGGAGGACAGTCATGAGGAGGAAGAGATGTAAGGGTGTCAACTCAGCGGTCGCCAAGTGACAGCCAGTGTAGAGTTGCAACTACAGGGCACAGAAGCAGAAGGATCCTGCCCCATGGGGTCCAGAAAAGCATCGGCTTGCTTGTGCAATCATTCGGTGGACTCAAACACCAAAAAACCTCGAGTTGGCGAAGGTGAAGACCATTTGCCTTCGGTGGACTTATTTGAGCCTTTCTGGTTAGAGGAAGACTGGTGTTGTTTGGCTGGAGGGATGGAGGAAGTCTTCACGGAAGTACTACTCCTGTCCTTTCCTGCCTACTGGTTGTGTAGCTGGTGGCTTCGCCCCTTGTGGCGAGAGTTGGACGGTTTGTTTTACAGCGGGACAGGAGGATGGCAATGCTACCTTGACACTGGGCGATTTCACAACCTCAGAGCTGAATTTGTGGTCGCATGTCTGTGTGGCCACATTCTTCATGGAGGGAGGGGTAACAAGAAGAGAACTATAGGTGCCAGACAGGAGAATACAGGGTTTGCGAGTAGCCTGTAACTTGCGAGCTACTCGATAAGGCACTTTTTCCTTTACCTGAAGCTCTTGGACAGCCTACTCATCAAGATACATGGGACAATCCCAAGATGAGGCAGCATGGCCACCATTGCAGTTGATACAGCGGAGAGAAGGAGGCGGACAATCGCCCTTGTGTGCATCCCTACCACAGGTTACACATTTGGCTGGGTGTCGACAAGATGTTCTACTGTGGTTGAAACGATGACACTGGTAGCAATGCATCGGGTCGGAATGTATGGCCAGACTGTGATAATTTCGTAGCTTGATCTTTGATGGCAGCACCACTCTATCAAAGGTGAGGAAAAGAGTGCGGGTGGGCACTAAGGAGGAATCTACCTTTTTCATTACATGATGGACACCAATGAAACCCTGATTAGAGAGGTAAGATTGGATTTCTGCCTCAGTTAGACCGTCGAGCAGCCTGGTGTAAATTACACCACGGGAAGAATTCAAAGTTCTATGGGCCTCGACACAAACAGGGTAGCCATAGAGAAGCGAGGCAGCAAGCAGTTATGCTTGAGAATCAGAAGCAGTCTCCAAAAGCAAAGTGACAGTCTGTAAATGAGAGCAGGATTTCACAGGGCCAGCAATTGCATCAACACCTTTCTGAATAATAAACAGATTTACTGTGGGGAAGGACTGACCAAATTCAGTACGTGAGACCACAAGGAACCATGGTGCAGCAGGAAGGGTCTTCGAATCATTAGCCTCATTACGTTTACATTTTGCAGACGTTGATTGGGAAGCTGATTGACTCATTGTGAGAAAATCCCCCATGATTGCCAACGTCTCTGATGATGCGCTCCTTCCAACTGGGGGCTCCCTTCAAGGGGGCACACCCGCCTTAGGTGATTGTTCACATCTCAGGTCACACCTCCCGAACATCTGACAGAGGGACCAATTGGCAATTTGGGAAGGTTGCAACTCATTCAACCACCCCTCCCTGGGCCTGGCCGGTACCAAGGGGTACGTGCAAACCCTACCTGTTGACCCAGGGCTGGGAATTACACGTTACCCAGTCACCTGTTATGTGTCAGATGCATGGGCCGGCATTCAGGAGTACACAGGGAGGAAGAAGAAAAAGAGGAACCTCAAATGCCAAAGTGGAGGAATGAGAGGAGAAGGGAAATGAAGAAAGGAAAAGGGAGCAAAGAACAAAGGTGAGACTGTTCCTACATCAGCAACAGACAATGCACAACATTCCCAATAACATCCTAACATGTTCCCCAAGGGACGCAAAAAAGAATAGCAAGAGGACAGACATGTAGCACGGATGGGAAAAAGTGCTGCAAAGGCTAGTGTCCCATGCCCTTGGTAGCCAAGCACGAACCCGTCAAAGAGTGGCGAGCCCCTGGGGGCCACAGTTATTGTCACAGTTTCCAGCAGTTTTCATAAGATGCGTGTCTGAACGCCTTCCTTATCTGAATGTAGCTGCAATTACTGATGTCTGACGCTAATGAAACTTGGCAGACATGTTTGTATGTTGTTCTAATATTCTCAAAGGGTGTGATACCTCTGGAAACACATCTTTATGTTACGGTACTTTACAAAACTGGCAGTAATATCTTGTTTCACTTCTTTTACAATGCACTGCACAAACTCTGCATGGCCGGGCTAGATATTTCCTTTTTCCACTTCTCACAAAAGTTTGAATAGTATGTTCTTTCACGTTCCCTGACAACCCCAGGTGGATCTTTAACAGGTACTCGTTTTGTAGGTCGCATTGCTTCAGTTTCCTCCACAGTTGCTGCACCAACTTGATGGTCACTTGTCTAGACTCTTTCAACTTCTTTTAGGAATATTTTATATATTTTTTGTATATCTGGATTTAGGTTTCTGTACCCTTTGTATGTGTTAATCAAAGCACAATTTATTAGAAACTGTTATAGCCGTGAGCGACAGTGAGCGGTGCATGGCAGAGAATGGAGACAAAGCCACCAGGCAAGGGAGCTGCTGGAGGTATTACTAACAATGAACAGACAGGACAGACAAACACTACGACCGATCAGGCCACAATACGAGACAAGCAAGCAAGAACTGAGATGATAAACATGGCGAGACAACAACAACACAGGAACACTCCAAACAACGACAGTATGTATCTCAACACACAGAATTGGAATGCAGTACAGCCGAGATGCACACGCGAACTGCGGCAAGTAACAGACTGCCGGGGTAACGCTGCGCAGCTACCTAAATACATGACGGCAGGAAACACAATTGGCCACGGACTTCACATGGTACAGAGAGTGGCACACTCGCACAGTGAGGCTCGCAGTGCTAGCACGCACCTGAGCACAGATACCCCCAGTGGGTATCCAGGTCCATACCCTCTGGCGCACATTCAACTTCTGTGCCTTCTGACACCAGAGAAACAATACTACTTTCTTTGTCCATTGACTGATTTTCCACATTGTTCCACAATACAAAAGATATCGATCAGCTCTGTACACACCTTTCATAAATTTATTGTAGATCACAATACATTTTGGTTTCTGTATGATTTCCCATTGTATTTTTTTCCTGTTGCAACAATGGCTGCATCGTGAATTATTGTTATCGTTATCAACTCCCTTTCACCTTTCCATACCTGCGGAAAAAGTCACCTTCTCTTCAAAATGTAGTGTCACCTTTCTTTAGAGATTTGACTTCTGTTTGTAGACACTGACAGAGACCTCTACTGATGCGAATTGCATCACAAACTCTTGTTTTCCTTTCTAGAAGTGTTTCGGCAATAGCTCTACTGTCTTGATAAACGTGGTGCCACATGCCACAGTGAGGTGAAAGTACAGAGAGAAATAGTGTCTTGAAGATTTTTTCCTTCCCCACTGGATATTTCTAGACTGGAGATATATCCACTTATGCTTTTGCAAACCATATGAACAAGCAAACAAAATCTGATAAGTTTTCCACGATTATATGACTGGAAACAAAGCAGTCCTCTCCATGATATCATTTTGCTTCATCAAGAGAATGCTCCTGTTCAGGTTTATACACAATCTGAAATTTATCTAGGAGGTATTTTAGCACAAGTTCAATTATGTAGAGTGTCTTTTTCTACCCACTCCGTAAGGAATTGTCATTGAAATGCCATGATTTCCATATATGCGCGAATTGATTGCTGCTCATTAGCTTGTCAAATATTGGTGTCTCTGTTAGAGGATCTGTTGACCAATAATCCTTCAAATAATCTTTTTTTATTTGCCCATTAAGATTATCATGCCCAGAAATTTTTTCAGTTCAACAGCAGAGATATTTGTAAATTTGGGACACTTGAGAGACTCATTATAATGGTTTTTGTTTGTATTGTTTGTGATACTAGTCTGATTGTGATGACATCTGATCGAACAATTCAGCCCTACAAATAATATCACAGTGCTTATAATGCTATGCATCTCATTGGGAAGCATTTTTAAACCTGGAATTACTCTAAATGTTTCTAGAATAATGTTCTTGTTGTTCTTCAGAAACTTCCACTGTCAGAAGCTTTGTCAGCTAAATCATTCACAATTATTTCACTTTGGTTGATTACAGCCATGTGGTTTTCTTCTTCACTTCTACTACCACTATCAGTTACATCATCTGAATCACTCGGAACATCAGAACAATTGTCTGCAAACAGTTCAGCAAGAATCTCACTTTCCATCAACCGTTTTCACTTCATACAGCACAAGGCATCAACTACAATACTGACTATTTCGAGGTACTGATTATTGGCAGTAAAATGAAAGATAAAAGTAAGTTAATACAGTTGTTCACTGCACTGAACCCTCCAACTCATGTACAACCTTTTGTTAAATTGAAATAGTTACTGGCATGAGCAACAGGTCTCAGAAAATGCTTGCAGAATGAAAAACATAAATTTATGTGACCCATTCCTGACAGTTGGATGTGGAAAAACATAAATCTACATGAACCATAAGCAATGCATTGATAATCAGTGATATCTCCATCCCCTGCAATGCAGAAACTGCTATTCATAGAGGAAAAATGAACAGGACCTTTTTTGTAGGAAATTTAATGTAGTTTAATTTTGTATTGGGAAACATTACTGCTAGAAGCTGCGGTTTTGGAGTTACTCATGGAAAACAAACAAAAAAGTGACCTTCAAACACTCCCTACACCACGGTGAGGCCGTTTTTAGTATGTTGTACATTACACTCTCTGCTACCACTACACAAAAATTTGCCATTATATGGTTTTTCCCTCTATTCAACAATTTTTAGTGTTTTTCGACTGAGCTAAACAATCTAGCATCCTTCAGAAAAGGAGTAGGATAAAAAAGCAGAAGCTAGCTTTAATAACTACACAAAGAACATTTATAATAACTTTCAGAACAATTAGTACAACAAAGAGAAATGTCTATAACATGGCTTCTAATTAACAAACTTAGAAATTTTGCAAATGTTAAAAGTCTTATCTCGAGAGTGACTATTTTCACTTCACCTGTTAGCTTTTTTCTGATGTGACAATGCCAGAGTCTTGTCACCCAGCGCCTCAAGAAGTGCAAGGCAGAGACTTTTCAGATCTGCCACAGTGGCTGCAGTATTTGGTAGCTGTGTAGCAGTGCCATTTTCAAGAAGTTGTTGCACTGAAAGAGAAAAGTCAGGCTGTTAATGACAGTTGGTGACTAAACCAATTTCTTCTTCTTGTGTCTTAGTTGTGGTCATAACAACAGAATACCTGTCACATTTTACAATGATGAATTTAACAATAATTAAAAATTGCATTTTTTTAGTGAGATACAAAAAGGAGGGTCAAAATGAAAAAAAACTAATATTTATAAGACCTATAATCTGTTTGGAGCACAATGTGGAGGTAAAATATTTAAGAAATGTATTTCTATACCATTTAGCTAATATAATATCTGTGTTAAAACTGCACTGTCGAAGATGACATACTTATGTGTCCTATCTTTTTCAAATTTCTTGACAAGAGTTCTGTCTTCTGTGATGAAAATAGTTGGTTACTGTCCAATGATGGCCTTCTAAGCCAAAGGCCAGTAAATGAACACTATACAGTATCCACAGTTTCTGTTTTTCATTGATACTTGTCTGTCTAGTTTTGTGTCAAATTCTTCAGTACGCAAAAAATGACACCTAACAATTTTGTGCAACAAGATTCAGATATTTTCGGGACATGGCTGTTGAGTTTCACAATTGTGAAGTACCTGATCAACAAGGTTGTCTCTGATGAGAGCCATCTCCTAGATCCCATACCATGCACGTTTTGACAACCTTTGGAAAATTACCTGCGCGAATAAACTGCCATTGTCTTGCTCATACATTCCCGAAGACTGATGATTAATTCTGATCTGTCATGCTTTGGCAGTGCAAAAACCTGAACAGAGACTGTTTTGTTCAACAGGATGCAGTTCTAGAACCCTGAGCCTTTTCTGTACTTGAAGGTAATTTACTGATGGCAACAACTGAATTTGAAGTTAAATTCAAAATGCAGTGAATCAACAGCAATGGAGAACCACAAAATTAAAAGTTTTCAAGATCGTAATTTCCTAACATCCAGACAGTTTCACACTACAAAATAAACTGAACACATTCAGTTGTTACAAAACACTGATTGACAATACAAAATAATTCTGAGAAAGAATGTTTTCAAGATGCATTAATGAGCTATCACTAAAACTATAGGTTCAAACTGTTCTGTGTCAAATCATACAAAAGAGAGCCCCGCTAACACAATTTTATACAAAATAATGATTACTTGAATGATTAGTAGAAGTATAGTAGTAATTTTCTAAACAGGGTATGTTAGTTGTTTCAATATGACAGCCCATGTTAGTGACAACTACTACCTTTAGTTGCTATTGGGGCCTGTCTACATCTCATCTGTCTATCCTTCTAAACCCAAGAATACCGAACCCACTTTATGCTATTTTTTATTTCTGTACTTAAGAGGATAATCATTTCTCATATAATGCACACTGTTTGTCCCTCATTTTTGTATAGAATCGATGTTCCATACTCAACAGCCTCAGCCTTGGCAGAATTATCAGACAAAATAAGTAGCAACACACCAATTTACAGAAAATGATGGGACACACTCTATCCTTCTAAACAACGTAATACGATTATGGTATCTATTAATTTTTTATATCAACAGTTAAGTTTCAGACAGCATATTATGGGAGAAATGATCTCTTAATATGTGCAGGTAATACTAGGTACATGGGTGCAGCGTATCTGGAAGACAGGAAGATGAATTTAGCATCTCCACCTGATGAGGGGCACATATGGCTTGGAAGTGTGTTGTGGCCATGGAAGAACAGCATTCACAATAACAATAAGTGTTTCATAAAAATGAAACACAGCAAGTTTTTTAAGTGTCATTCTGATAGTCATTCTCTGATGTTTGATCCATCTAAATGTATTCACATTGTACAGTCTAACGAGACAAGAGATCTGTAAGCAATCAAGCACTTGTAATATGATTATGGTATACACACTGATGGGAGTTATCTGTGATGTGGTCATATTTGATGAGGATTATAGCTATCTTTTGGCCTCAAGCACTGAAGACACTGCAAAGGAAAAGAAGGCCACTTAGAACAACAGATCACGGTTATTCAGAGTGGATTAACAGGTCTGAACCTTAATTAATTCATGACACAAGTGACTTTAGAAAGTTTATTATGTGCCAATTATTGATCAGCACCACAGACAGGATACAATCTAAAAAATAACATGAAAACTCTGTTGCTTGATAAGTTTCCTTCCCTTTAGCTCTAAGGCAAGACCTGCTTGGATAATCAGTTAGCTAGTGGTAGTACGAAAGGAAAGAATATAGCACTCAAACCACATACTTATGAAACAGAAAAATCTTTAGTTACCTTGCTTATGAGACATTATCATTCCAGTGCTGCTGTTACTTCCCAGTTTCACAGCTCCCTTATTGCGTTTCTTATCCAACATGCTCTGTTAAGGTAAATAATGTCAACATTACAAGTTAGCAAAGGTTAGTAGGAAAATGACTACAAGCACTAAACATTAGAAGTTATAAATGTCATGCAAACCAATGAAAACATGTTTTACTGTCCTATTTTCCAATGCTCATTGTTAGTCATACTAAAAATATAGTAAATTGATTAAGTTTCTTTTGAAACTACAACATGAAATTTTATCGATCTGTAAAACATTTGAAAATAAAAGTGAAATACTTTTCAGCCCTAACCACTACAAGTAGCCTGAGAATTTCTGAATGATTTACAAATTCTCATGTTTATATTTCATGTTTCTCTTTTATTCTTTCACCAAGCAGCAACAATATGGATTACATGTGACAAATTAAAAATGTATGCTAAACTGGGACTTGGAACAAAACACTCCATTTTATGGGCAGTGAGTCAACATTTACACCATATGAGCACAACCCCCACAGACTGACTCAAAGCTTGATCTCATCACAATCTTCTCCCTTTTCCTTCCAAATTCCACACAGGGTGTGATATAGTGCTATAAGACATCTCAACACGGTTACACTTGTTATAAGCAATCAAAAGAACTTTGTCTCATTAACCATATTGCTTGTGTACACTAACTGCGTCCCAATTTCTCCTCCCTCCCACTACCTCCCCTCCTGAACTCTCTCTCTCTCTCTCTCTCTCTCTCTCTCTCTCTAAATGAGAGACAGAGAGAGAGAGAGAGAGAGAGAGAGAGAGAGAGAGAGAGAAGGGGGACCGGGGAGAAGTAACGAGAACAATATGGATAACAACAATTCCAAATAAAGCTTTGCAAGCCTTACCTTATACTTCACGACTGTCTGATTTGACAATTCTTTTTCTTCTTCACACTGTTGCAGTCGGTCTTGTAAATATCTATGGAATTGAAACAATATTTTGAACACAATTACACAAGAAATGGAATAAATAATCAGTTACTAGAACACAAGATCATTTTTGTCTAAAGTATTACCATAAACAAATTATCTATCATCGTCTTTACCCATGCGTGCACACACACACACACACACACACACACACACACACACAAAACCATTACTACGACAATACTCACGTACACTCAGAATAGAACAAGAGAGAGAGAGAGAGAGAGAGAGAGAGAGAGAGAGAGAGAGTGTGTGTGTGTGTGTGTGTGTGTGTGTGTGCATGCGCGCACGCATGTGTGTACATGCATGTGCACGTGCGCATGCGCATGCGCAACAGTTCCAATGACAAGCAGTCAGCCTCCATTTTTGTATGTCCGTCCATCAGTAAGAACATCATCAAAATGAATGAATTCTGGCCTTTCCCTCAATTGTCACTCAATCTTTTTTCAACAAGTACTTTCTATTATCATAAAGATATGTACCCTTTGAAGATTCTTTTACAACTAACAATATAAAGCATTTACATTATAAATTTTAACATAAAATAAATGATCCTATTTCATTATCTTGTTTTTTACTGAAATTTGTTTAAGTGCAAATTTATGGCTTTCACTTTAGCCCACATCAACATATGCATTAACAAATGACAAGATATGGAAACTTTCACTACACTATTAGCAAAACTTTAACCTCCACATCTAACAGACAATAAACTTAAAGCAATTGATTTAGGCACTTAATACAGCCCCTTTTGCTCTCACGAACGCACAGCACAGCGTGGCATGGACACCACTAGAGACCAAAATCAAAGGGAGGCCTTCGTGGTCCATTATCTTGCCGAAGGCACAGATTGTTTTTGGGATGTGAAGATGAAGAAATGGACGCACAGAATCAAACAGTAGTTACTGCATCTTTCACTGGTGAGAATAAAATGAGACATATGTGTTGGTTGCCCCATTTCACCCTATGTAAACATCACCCACAAAAGAGTACTCCCACGGCCAGCAACAACAGTGTCCTGCTGGTAAACAGGATACGTCACCACACACAATTCTGGACCAACATGTACCAATGTCATCAGATCATGTACCAACATGTACCATGACTCAATAATCTAGGTGACACTTCCACACTTTGAATGTCCAATGGCAGTGTTCCAGCATCCACTCTAATCTCTATACCCTGAGATGTGCATTGAAAAGGGTACACATCTGGAGCAGAGACTTCCATATTCTATAACAATGAGGTAGCTCTGAATTATACAGGTACTTGAGGCACATTCTGAATAAGACAGAATTTGAGGTTTTGAAGCTACTTGGGTTTTAAGTTGCTTGAGGAGTTAAAATTAACGTGTGGCAAAAAAAAAAGAATTAAACTAAATTTTTTCTGCGTGCTTGGAAGGAAAGAGCAAGAAGGATATTCAGGTGACATTTTTAATTTTAAAATACGAAAATTACAAACAATAATTCAGATTTATAAGTAATTTCCAGCGTAAAAGGATGAGTTGGTTTAAAAAAAGATATTCTATAGAAATCGTTTGAGTCTGTGCACAAATATGCTCAAATTCTGGAAACAGAAACCTTCTTGCAGAGTTACAGAAGTTGATAAATCATAGTAATCTGACTAAAAGGCAATAAAGGGTGATTTTAATCAAGAAAGTATGGCAGAAAAAAATACTGATTGTGTAGCAGAAAACTCTGGGTACAATACTAGAAATAATGAAGGTTATATGTTAATAGAATTTGTGTTGAACAACACGTTTGTCCTTCATCCATTCTCCCAGAAGAAAACAAATCCCATAGCAACTTGATAAGGACCTAATGAAAATAAAATTTCCTCCATTATATCAAACAATGAAGAAATTTTACAGGCTGTTATAGTTTTAAACCACTTTTGAGCTGCAAATAATCACAAATCTGTAAGATGCAGAGTAAAAATACATAAAAAGCTAGAAATAAACAGACTCATTAGGCAGGAGAGAATATCTAGATTACAAGGATTTGTATTAGAATACATAGAGGCAATGATTGGAAGTTCTGATGGTGTGTAAATAATTTAAAGAGCAAGATTAAATTAAGTATGCAATTAAGCTCATTATTTTAGAAAATGAAGATTATATGAGCATACACAAAAGGGACAATTGTTATACATGCAAATTTTCAGTAAAAAAAAAAAAAAAAAAAAAAACACTCTCTCTCTCTCTCTCTCTCTCTCTCTCTCTCTCTCTCTCACACACACACACACACACACACACACACACACAGAATTTCAGCACAGTAGCTGACAATTAAAGTCTTTTCTAAATGGTACCATCTTCTCCCCCACCTCAATTTCAAAATTCTCTTATTGTGTGATGATTTTGTCATTACAAGACTTGCTCTCCAGCTTACATTGGCATTTATTTTCATGAAAACTATTTAGAATAATTTCTATCCCTTTTAACTGTGGAGATATAGCAGTACCTCTTGATACGTCCTATAAGGTGAAATCACTCAGAATTGTTACTACAGTTCATCACCTACACACGATTAAGGTCACTACACTGGACGTCAGTTTGCACAGCATATGAAATACTGGGAACATTATGAACATTGCTTCCAATACCAAATCTATAGTCTGATACAGAATAAACTTAACACAATTTATCCCATATGAAAAATGCAGAAAACATTTCAACAGAAGCTTTTTTTCCACACACACACACACACACACACACACACACACACACACACACAAGTTAATCTCACTTGTATTGCATGTTCAAAGCATCAAGACAGATTACTATCGCTGCTACCCTTCACAATTATGACTTTAGGGTTTATTCATGAAATTAATAAAACATAATGTGTCTCACCTATTTTCCATGACCAAAGCATCTACGTCCATAACCTTGTTACTGTCACCCTTCAAAACTACATGGAGTTCGTGGTTCAGTCGGTGAACTTTACACTTGTATGCATCTCGTTCTGTCACTAAATCCTCCTTTTCATCCAGAACAGCCTGAAGATCAAGAGCCATCTGTGTGCACTGTGGGGATTGCTAGCATTAATATCACACACTCTCAATAAAACATTACTGTTGTGTTGATTTTACACAAAACATATTCCAATGGTTTGTAACTTAACCATATCAACAAAATTCAAATGTTTACAAATTTTGAGAAACATACTCTCCTTTTTGATTTCCTGATGGAAATAAAATGAGAGGCAAAGAGGTGGGAGATGAGTCACTCACAATCAGATCAAGAAATGTTCGTACAACGCAAAGCAACAAATATGTGCAAAATTATAGTCATAGGTGTATGGGGCAATGACAAAGAGACAGTAAGAGGCCTTCTGCAGGCTTTAGTGAATGGGTGGGTAGTGTTACTGCTCAAATCCACAAAGAATGGGGGAAATAGATGATATCATCACAACACACTAGAAACTGAGTCACGAAGTATGCTCAATGAAGGAGATAAATATTTAAGAACTTTCTAGCAAAATTCGAATTTCAAATCCTCTAAGAGGAAGAAACATAGATTAGGTACAACAGCAAATAAAAGTTAGTATTTTAGCTATTTAATAATAAAAAATAGTATTGTAACCACAGAGTTTTAATTATGTTGTGTTATTAATGAGCCTGTAAGAAATAATAAGTAAAAATGAATGGATCAATACCCTTTGATTCAGTGTCTCCAACTGCTGAACTAATTCTTCCCTCTGGTGGGAAGGAAATGCTTCATTATCTCTGACAATCGGAGCATTACGCTGCTGATTTAAGTGCTCTCTGAGTACCTAAAAAATAACATCAATCTTATGTATTGGAGAAGACTTGGATTAATACAGAGATGAAAAAGTTCAATACTGAAATATTTATTAGGTTTTAGCACAGTGTAACTCCAAGGCTTTTCATAATAGTGTAAAATTTTTCTGTACATTGAGTATGAATATTAATCTATCTTAAAGTCTCTAGGGCTGACAGATAATCTTCTACAGTATATGCATCAAACTCTCTTTTGTTTCTTATTTAAGACCTACCATCTGTAACACACCTTAGAAGTCATTTCGTCATGAAACCATTGTTAAAATTTTTTGTCATATGTAGTATGGCAACACAGAATCTATTAGCTTTAGACATGTTTTGTTTGTAAACTGCCATAGTTAATGTTACAATTTATAGTCAAGCATGTACACAATTTACTTACAGCGGTACACATGCAGCCTGAAGACTAGACAATTTTATTTCATTAGTTCAACTCTCAACCTATTTGTATTGAGTTTGCAATTTTTAATCCTCACTTGCTTTACCAATCCATGTAAGCTAATCTGACAACAGCTGACATTTATTAGAAGTCTAAGAGTTCACAAGAAATTAAAATTTGTACCAATTTAAGTCTTGGATTGGATACTCTTAGACATTATTTATACTCCCCAGAAACAACTTTCTTCGTCAACATAAGCCCTTAATATTTGTACGCTAGGAGCTGTTTTGGAGTTCAGAAATACAATACAATTTAAGTATTTAGTATTTCAATATTAACTAACCCCAGCAAGTTTGATGAAATGTGAAATGTATTTTGGATAACTTGTCACTTAAATTTTCCAATGAGATAAATTCTTAAAAAGGTAATTACTTTGTGTAATAAGTAATTTTGCAAATTATGTATTTCATCAATTTATGTTCTGCTTCTATCTTGCAGTAATTTATATAGTCATATAAACTTTGCAGTTATTACCATACTATATTGAGTACTACTGTGACACAAATTGCTTTGCAATCTATAGTGTCTGGATTACTGCATATTTTTAAACTAAGCTGCCATTATAGCTCGTCATCAAACTTTGTTATCTTTGCTAAACATAGGAATATAAGTCAACTGTTATGATATTAAGTAAGTATGAGTATCACAGATAACTGATCAAAGATTGCAATTTCAGTTACAAGTACTATTAACTGAAATAGAATATGGAAACTCCAACTGAAGTGACTGGTGCCCAGCAACACATGATTCAATGCTTAACAACTGATCACATTACTTAGGGAATCGACCGATACCCAGCCTAAAGATTCCAAGCACTTTTTTTTTTTTTTTTTTTTTTGGGTTGGGGGGGGGGGGCAGTAGCTTTAGGGCGCAAAACAGGTTAGGTTATAAGCACCCATAGCCCTGAGTTAAAATGGGTGGGTTGTTTTCTACGATAAGCATTCTGTGGCTCTTGAAACTAGTCGAGACATAACAACATAATCGGCATTGGTAGGCCAGTAAAGCCATGAAGCATAACGACAGTGATCCTGAAATTCTCATTAAGAGGTATGCAAAGAATGAAGCTAAAATGTACAATTACAACAACTCTCCTTTTTTAAGAGGCTGCTCAGAAAGAGTTTCTAGGACAACCAGTGTTCACAGTAAAAAATTACATCACTATGCTTGGGTGAGTAAAGCGTAGAGAACATTCCACAGCCTGTGCAGTCTCTACTTAAAACTAGGATAGTTCTGATGACAAACGTGAAGTGTAAAGGATTAAAAAATTGACACTACATTGGAAAGTGGTGCACTGTCAGTGGTTCATTACAATGAGAGCAGAGTGGTATGAGGTCACCGCGTTAACAGATGAGGATGGCTGGTTGGGGGGTGGGGTGGGGGGGTGGGGGGTTAGAGAACCGATATGTAACCTAGTTAAAATGATCTCCTTGCAACAGGAGGAAGTCACCTAGGCATTAGGGATAGCCAATGTTCATGCCAGAGTGATAGATGCACAGCAACACTGAAGGTATTCAAGGAGACAGAACAGCTAAAAGCCATGGGTAGTTGAGCTGCTGTCTTGGCAGCAGCATCAACAGCCTCAATCCTCAATCCAGGCTCAAATGGCTCTGAGCACTATGCGACTTAACTTCTGAGGTCATCAGTCGCCTAGAACTTAGAACTAATTAAACCTAACTAACCTAAGAACATCACACACATCCATGCCCGAGGCAGGATTCGAACCTGCAACCGTAGCGGTCACGCAGTTCCAGACTGAAGCGCCTTTAACCGCACGGCCACACCGGCCGGCCCTCAATCCAGGAATCCAAACAAATGACACATTACTGCCAGCTTCAGTGAGCAAGTGAGGGAATTCCTGGATTCGTAGTACTAAAGAGTGGTACTTACTTGCTCATTGCACAGAGGCTCTGGAGGACCTGGCAGAATCAGAGCACACAACAGATTTAGAGAATTTGTGTTACCACACATAAAAGGTGATCTGGTACAGGGCAAACACCTCTGCAGTAAAAATCAAGCACTTACCTACAAGGTGATATTTAAAGATCTTTTCGCCACCAACAAAGGTGCACCCTATGCCATGGTCATCCTTAGCGCTGTTGGTGCAAATTAAGATGGTCTCCCCAAATGGCATAAGAAGCTCCAGAAAAGTCGAGCCAATGATTCAAGCCAGACTAGTGTTTGTTTGGAAGTCCAAGATGAGTACTGACCTCTGCACAGAGCCAAGGAGGTGGGGGGCAGGGCTGGGATGGGGGGGAACACATTCACCTCTCACGAACATAGCAGGTAATGCGAGATAACGCTTTCAATATAGGATATGATAGCAAACTCAAAGAGGCACCATGTATCAAACTCTGCTATTCTCTTTTTGTATGAACTGCTTGTTTTACTTTTACTGATGTTCATTTTCCAATCTCTTTTCAAGACAATATCCATTTAACTGCTATTCCAAGTTCTTTGCCATCTCTGATGAATTACAGTGTCATAGCCACACCACAAAGCTTCTCTTTCTTTCCCCTGAAGTTTAATTTCCTTTTCAAATGTCTCTTTAGTTGACAGGTTATAACCCTTTCCTACTTGCTTCCCAACTACTGCAAATACATTTCTCAAGTCTCCCACCAGATCATATTGCGCAAATGCCGCAACATTTCATCGATACAAGTGCTTGACATCTTCAGGTGGTGGTAGTTGCTATTGTCAGTGCTGCAAGACATGACAGATCATAATCACACGGCGGCATCGAAATTTACTACGCCGGGAGCAGGAAATACTCACGCACAGGAAGACAGTCACAGTTGGAAAAAAGGGGCGCCCGTAGTGCCCTCTGCCAGGAGCCACAGAAAGGCGTCCCGTGCTTTGCTCCGTGGCCAATTACTGTGCCGCCGGAAGCTCCTGTGGTTAAAAGCTGAATAAAATCTCTGCAGTTTGCTATGTTGATCATGAATTGTAAGCTCCTGTTTCTCCTGTTTTAATTTAAAATGAAGACAGTGCTGGATTCCAGGCAGCACTTCATTGAAAACCTGAATTCCCTACTGATAAGACTGTCTGCCATATGGATATGTATGGCCTCCTTAAGAACACAGTCACCAAAAGACGACGCTGAGGATAAAACTTCAGTCTTCTCGTAAAACATATGATGCCCCGCTACCAATGATTTATCAGGTTGCCCCAGGTGTGTATGTTGATGACGTTTAACAAAACGTTTTTGCATGGTTCGGCATGTCTGCCCAATATAAGATTTCCTACATTGGCATGGGATCTTACACATGTCACATTTCATAATGCTAAGACCACCTTTGATCAAAGACAACAAATTCCTCAATTTTGCTGGAGGCCGAAAAATATGGTTGATGTCTTGTTCCTTGAAAATTCTTTCTATTCTCCAAGACATGCTTCCAAAATATGGCAAGAACAGCGATGCCTCTGCATCTTCATTTACATCCCTGCTTTGAACTTGCTTCAAACAGAATGCATGGTATATGTATCAAAATAGCCATTCTGATGGAATGCCGTTCTTAGGTGTTTTAGATCACCAGGCAGACTGTCAGTACCTGAGACAACATGTGCTCGATGTACCAAAGAGTGTAAGATTCTTCCATTTTGTGCAATATGATGACAGCTTGTGGTCTGCAAATACAACACTGTGTGAGTCGGTTTGCAGTAGATACTATGTCCCAGTGAACCATCGTCTTTTCTTCTGACTATGACATCCAGGAACAGTAAGATGCCATCTTTTTCCATTTTCATGGTGAAGTGTATATTTGTAAGCTAAGAGAGGATCCAACAGACAAGATTAAGAGAAAAACATCAGACCTTCTCACAAAGAGTTCTATTCCAACTAAAGTCATTAAAAGTCTGTGCCAACAGGCTGCAGTCCCCCCAGGACTGTACAGCCTGCTGATGATATACAAGGATGGATCTTCTCTTCCCCCAACAGTGAGCAACAATGGCACTCTTAACTATTTCCTGGCTAAATATCTTACTTTGGTGCCGGGACCCCATGTACGCAAATGTGAGCATCATATCTGGAAATCAACGGCTTCATAGGACACTTTAAGGCACTTAAGCTACAACCACTGGATCTTGTGTAAGAAAATGACACACTTACAGCCATTCTTATGTTGTCATTTAATGTGTAGCTACCAGGTTCAGCACTTCAGTACACCATCTTCAGGCCATAGTTGATGCTGAAGGGATTAGAATCCATACATACGATGCATCACTGGCCAACAAGTGGTTTACACTGACTACCTGTAACTGTGATGTCGTCTCTCCAACCATCAACTGTCAACCATCAGTTGATCGTGACAACCCCTTCAGCATCAATTAAGGCTCGAAGATGGTGCACTGAAGCACTGAAACTGTTGCTACACAATAAATGACAACATAAGGACGGTGTAGGTGTTTCACTTTCTTACAATAATGAATGGCTGAAGTCCCCCTAGACCTCCTGGCACAAGATGGACAAACAAAAAGTTGGATCATTTGGTTAGCTTTGACGTAGTATCTTTATTTACGAAAGTACCTCTGCAGGACTCGTTGGAGTTTATTAGCAGCAAGTCTGAAAAAGACATTGTGGCATTGTTTAAAGATGTGTTTAATTTATTTCTTATTCAATAACCAATATTTAGAACAAATGAGTAGTGTTGGCATGGGAAGTCCTCTGTCTCCCATGGCAGACAACTATTTTATGGAAGACTTTGAGGAAAAAGCACTCCAGTTGGCAAGTCTCCAACCTTCCTGCTTCTGGCAGAATGTAGGCAATACATTTGTGGTGTGGCCCCATAGAATAGACACACAACCTAATTTGTCTCTGGCACCAGAACTCTGTCCATCTGAATATACAGTTCACCATGGAAGTGGAAACAGATGGTATCTTACCATTCCTGGATGTCATGGTCAGAAGAAAAGACGATGGTATACTGGGACAGAGTGTCTACTGCAAACCAACTCACACTGAGATATATTTGTAGGCCACAAGCCATCACCATCCTACACGATGTGGTACTGTCTTACACTCTTTGGCACACTGAGCACATGTGGTCTCAAATACTGACAGTCTGCCTGGTGAGCTACATCCCAGAGTGGTGTTCCATCTCAATGGCTATTGAGATAGACATGCCATGCATTCCGTTCTAAGCAAGTTCAAAGCTGGGATGACAATGAAGATGTGGAGGCATCCATTCCAATGCTGTTCCTGCCATACTTTGGTGGCATGTTTTCAAGAACAGAAAGAATTCTCAAGAGACATGACACTAAGTGTGTTGTTTGGCAACCAGCGGAATTTAAGAATTTGTTGACAAGACAAGACAAGAAATAAAAATAATTTTATGTTACCCACACACCATTTGAAATTATATGCACGAACTCCACAGTATATGATGACAATATATAACAAGCTAATGGGCAAAAATATATTTAATATGAAGCCAGAGAGTCTAAAAATAAGGCTACAGCAAAAAAAAAAAAAAAAAAAAAAAAAAAAAAAAAAAAAAAAAAAAAAAAGGGCTCTGAGCACTATGGGACTCAACTGCTGAGGTCATTAGTCCCCTAGAACTTAGAACTAGTTAAACCTAACTAACCTAAGGACATCACAAACATCCATGCCCGAGGCAGGATTCGAACCTGCGACCGTAGCGGTCTTGCGGTTCCAGACTGCAGCTCCTTTAACCGCACGGCCACTTCGGCCGGCTAAGGCTACAGCAGATTCTGTGGAAGAAATGCTACTATTCATTAGAAGAATTCATAAAGGATGACAAGATAATTTGAGCAAGGGGTAATTAATTGTTAGTCTTTTATTGTATGTGTAACAAAATTGTATTATTATTATGATACCATTTGTTAAAACGCCTTGTTGTAATTAATTGTTAGTTTTTTTATTGTATGTGTATTTTTATATTGTATATCTAAAAACAAGATGGTCAAGATGTTCTTTGACCATCTTGAGCTTTGGAAACATGGCATATATATGTTCCCATGCCAATTTGGGAAACATGCCGAACCATTCAAAAACATTGTGTTGAACACCATCATCATACATGGCTGGGGCAACCTGGTAAATCAGTGGTAACAGAGCATTGCCTGGACATGGGGCACTGCATGTTTTAGAAAAAAACTTAAGTTTTGTCCTCAGTGTCATCTTTCTGTGACTATGCTCTTATGGGGGCCATACATATCTGTACGGGGGGGTGGGGGGACAATTTTATCAACAGTGATGCAGGTTTTCAGTTAGGTGCCACCTAGGATCCAGCACTGGCTACCATTAAAATAAACAGGAGACACACAAACTTACAATTCACAGTCTGACACAGCACTTCTGCTGAGATTTAATTCAGCTATTAATCACAGGAGCGTCCAGCTGCAGAGTCATTGACCACAGTGCATGTGCAGAAGGCCTTTCTGCAGTTCCTGGCAGGGGACACTATGAGCAATGCTTTCCTCTATTGCAAGCATCTTCTTGTGCACGTGTATTGCCTGCTCCTGGCCTGATAAATTTTGACGCCGCCACACAATTAGCATCTATCATGTCTTGCAGTACTGACAACAATTACCACCACATGAAGATGTTGAATAGTTGTACGGATGAAAAACTACGGTATCTGCACAACATGATCTGGTGACCAACCTGAGAAGTGTATTTGCAATAGATCCATCATGATATCCTGAAAAGTCACTTTGCAATTACTGTTTCCCTTTCATTTTCTTATGACTCAAAACTGCTGTCTCGTTTATGTGCACGTTGTAGATAAACTTTCACTGCCTGTATTTTATCCTTTACCTTCAGAATAGTAAATACTAATCAAGTGTGGAACAATTCTGTAACATAAGAGGAACAAAGCAGACGTCATCAGTCACCAAACCCTACAGTTTCAGAACAAAGCATTTTGCTTCTGTTGACTATTTTGACATAGCTCAGCACTCTCTCTCTTCTCTGTGTGTGTGTGTGTGGGGGGGGGGGGGGGGGTGCAACTTTTTTCCCTAATCACAAGATCTTTGTGCTGCTTTTGACAGCTGCATCACTGTGCCCATTATATTTAACCTTATCATTATAGCATATTACAAACATTTTATGTCCACAGTTGTTACAAATGCCTAAAAACCCACATCACAATACCAGATTTAAAATGTGATGATACGTACCTTTATATCACCTTGAGCATCTCTAAGTTTTTGTTTCAGATCTTCTGCTTCCATTTTGAGTGCTTTATTTTGTTCTTTGGTCTCCCCTAGTACCTGTAGTATGCTTGGAGCATTAGCACCATATGAATCAATTCCATCATAATATAAAGACAGCTTACTCAAACCCTAAAATAAAACAAATTTCTGATCAAACTTACATAGCATTAACATCTAATTGATGCATAATACAAGAACAAAGTATGAAACAAAAAATCAAAGCTATGCAAAAGCAAAATCTTAATCAGCCAAGTGAAGAAACTAGAGGCAGAAATGGCAGTATATTATACTTAAAAAGACAATAAATCTATATCTACTGGATGAAAAATTGTCAATGACACAAGTAAAAAAGGGCATTATGCAAACATTAGATAGATTAAATGGGGGACATTGTTCATTGTGTAGATTTATAGTGAGGAGTTCCTTGAGGAGTATAATATCCAAAACAAACTCTAAAACATTATATAAAAAAAAGGTCAGCATCTGTAAAATATGTTACCCTTATTACTAAAATAACCTCAAAATTAAACAATAATCAATTAAGGCATAAATAAAACTTACCAGGCAGATGAGAAATGATAGTAGTTATAATCAGAGACTTTCATCTTTCAGGCAAAAGGAACCCTGACTCTTTCAGAATTAAGTGTGAAAATCACTTTAAAGCCAAATTAATGGAAGGCATAAAAGCACAGAAAAAGTGAGATATCAACCATTACTGCAAAATGCCAATAAGATATGAGCATCTGATAAGGTTAGGAGTGGTGAAGTGGTACTCTACAACTCAAAAGTAGAGAAACAACACAGAGAAAATAAAAAGTAGAAAGGTTATAGGTTAAGTTTCCATCAATGATGCGGTAATTAAAAACAGAGCACAAGTTCAGATGAGAAAAATGAAAACAGCTATGTCCTTTTCGAAGGAACCATCTTGGCATTATTTTTAAGTGATTTAGGGAGATTTAGGATGGCTCAATCGAAATTTGAACTGCCGTTCTCCAGTTGAGTTGGTGCTGTTCAGCATTGCACCACCTCATTTGGTAAACAGAAAACAGAATATTAGATGGAGCTAGAATAGCTTACCATAATATTTTAGGGCAGAAGGCCACAATGTTTTCCCTTAAGTGGAAATTTTGAGGATAAGGCTTTAAGCGGCTAAAGAGCCACAGTTGATTTTCCAAAAATTCAAAAATACCTTAACCTTTAAGTTTTCAATGAGGGAATGCACACTAAGTGAAAAATCAATGCAATGACAATAACTAAATTTAAGAATAAGGTTTTAATGACTGAAGGCCCACAATTGATTAACATAAAACAAAGTTAAAATTTTTTATAAAGCATTGTCTATAATACCAACATACCATTAAACACCCATGAAAAGGACATTATAGACAACAGCACTCAGACACCTCCAGGGGGTTGGTGGGGGTGGTGGAGGGGGGTTGGCCTGCCCTCAAAACATTAACATTCACTTAGGTGAGACAGGTGGTGGGCCCAACTACACTTCATCTGTCTGTAACCCAACCAAGAGACAGTCACAGACCAACAGACCAAACAACTTGCTAGCCACCAATCGGTACATAAAAACTCAAAAATCAAACTGTTACAGATGTGATTATCCACAATGAAATATGTATTAAGCTGTCAAAACTACACACCATGTTGGACAGCACCAACAGGTGAGGAAAGGACACTGCCTGAAATTACATTAGTGGCCAGGGCAGGTAATCGGCGAGCCAAAACGCATCGTCCGGTAGGACGACCGACCGACGATCCACCTAGACCATGGCCCATCTCAAGTGATGCGTGGCGGCAATGGTCGGGCGGGCCATGTTGACTTGACGCCGACCTCACAGCTCCAACCTGACTGCACTAGTGCCGCATTGCAAATCCCCGACTGGCAGGTCCGGACTGTGCTCCAGAAGCATTCCAACTGACTGGCAACCCAAACTCACAACCCGAACTGGCTTATGACAGACAATGACCGGGAAGTAATAGCAGTCGAGCAAAGATACTACGGGAGGGTATATATTGATACACGGTGCTAGCAGCACGCACAGTCAGGCAAAGCAGCAACTCAGTGACACCAGTAATTTAAATTAATGTAGTGAGGTGGAAGTACATTAAAAACAGGGTGTAAAATACGTGATGGCGAGAACATGAGCCATGCACAGCTCAGTCACATTTGGTAAAAGAGCACTACGGTATCAGCAGCCTTTCTATTGCATGCTGCTGCTGCTGCTGCTGCTAACAGTTCCCATAACTGATTATGGGAAGTAAACACAATGAATCGTTAATCAGATATGTGTAACCAATCAAATTGCTTGTTCATACATTCCTATGCTTCGCAAATGAAGTTAGCTCGTATTTTGTTTTGGCTACAGCGATTTAGGCTATGCTGATCTGGCCTTCTAATGTTAGCCAGTATGGCCTTGCTGTGACAGTACTGCAAATGGCTCAAAACAAGGCGAAATTAATGCACTTATTTTTTCCAAGGGCATGCAGCTGTTCTGTTAGAGATGACAAAAGACTTGGAGGAGCAGATGAACAGAATGGGCAAAGTTTCGAAAAGAGGTTATAAGATTAGTATCAATAAAATTAAAACAAGGGTAATGGAATGTGGTTTAACTGAATCGGATGATGCTGTTGAATTAGATTAGCATAGTTGACTGATTATGGCCGAATTAGAGAGGATATAAAATAAAGATTGGCTGTAGCAAGCAAAAATTTCTCAAAAAGAGGAACCTGTTAACACTGAATATAAAATTAAGTGTTGGGTTTCTGAACATATTTGTTTGGAATGTAGCCTCATACAGAAGTGAACGGTAGATGTTAAGCATTTGTGACAAGAAAAGAATAGAATTTTCTGAAATATGACTCTATAGTAGAATGCTGAAGACTTAATGGGTAGATCATCTAACAAATGAGGAGGTACTGAAATGAATTGGGGAGAAAAGAAATTCATGGCACAACCTGACTAAAAGAAGGGAAAATTTGATAGGACAAATTCTGAGGCACCAAGGATTTGTGAGTTTGGTATTGGATGGGAATAATGGGGTACAAACTGTTGAGGGAAACCATGGGCTGATACAGTAAACATGTTCAAATAGATGTAAGTTGCAGTAGTTATTCAGAGATGAAGAGGCTTGGACAGGGTAGGTCAGCATTGAGAGGTGCATCAAAACCACAACAACATTACATTCCACCCTAACAACCACCTCAGCAATTGTGATACACTATGGAAAAACAGCCAAATATTGGCAACAACCAAGATTTTGAATATCTATCAGGTCCCAACCTAACAACAACCTAAGGAATCTTGACATACTCAAAAAAAATGTTATTAGATTGGGCAATTTTCATGGGCTATCCTATACTATCATCTGACTAGCTATGACCAACAACAATGAATTGCCAACAGCAGCATGCAACTGGAGAGTTGCAGACATCATAAGTGCACCTTAGTTTTATATCTATACATCATTCAATGGAATTCATCTTATAACCAAAAGATTAAATAGCAGTTTCATTTCAGAGCAAATTATTGTACTTGCACCAGTCTTCAACTTTCTTTTGGTGTTGAGGAGGAAGAAAAGAAAATATTGTATGCTGATGACATGACAATACTAAATAGTGACCAAAATATGGAACAGCTTGAGAGAAGAGCATACATATCTGCAAATGTCACAGCTCAATGGCTGTTGAAAAATGAACTGGTTAAAAATCTAAAACAGACTATGTATGCAGTGTTTAAAAACAAGGAAAAGGCTGTAGACATGGATTTAGAGGTTGATGGAACAAGGCTGGAAGAAGTAGAATCTGCTAGCTTCTTAGGTATTCTTGTGGATAATGAACTGAAATGGAAAAACATATTAATAATGTCTGTAAGAAACTGAGCTCTATCATATTCTTAATTATGCAGCTATCACAGTACTCAGACAAGAACCTTCTGTGTACAGTGTATCATTGATTTTTCGAACCATACTTACAGTATGGAGTGACTGGGTGGGGAAACTCAAACAAACAAAGAGACAAAACGAGTGTTCACATTACAAAAAAAGCTATTAGGACCATTTTAAGAAGAAAGACCTCTGAAACAGGCAGAAACTGTTTCAAAAATTTAGGTATCTTAACGTTTTCATCGTTGTATATATACAAAACAATAAAGTACATCACAAAAGGTATTGAGGACTGGACTACAAATCTAGTGTACACACCCACAATACAAGAAGGAAGAATGAAGTACGGAGCATACCCCACCGACTGGCAATGCTAGAAAAAGGACCCCAGAACTCTGGTATCAGACTACTAAGTAGTCTGCCTAAAAACCTACAAGATAGTGTGCTTCACAATGACTTTCCAAAGAAACTTAAAGACTATCTCATTGATAAAGAGTTTTACAATGTTGCAGAATACTTATGCGATTGAATTTTTATATATTGTTATTCACTTTCAGTGATGTAAAAATGTAAGCTAAAGGTGTAGAAACATAAGTCATAATGAATGTTAATACTTTTACATGTCCTATATTACACGTACATTTACTGTACACAATGTAATCTTACAGGATCAAATAAAATTCAATTCAATTAAATTCAACTTTTCCTCAGTAAATGAATTACATTTGTTGGCACTTACCATGTTGTGTTCGTATGATCTGTTGTTAGTTCTTATGTGGTCTGAAAATACTTACACAAATTATTTAATCATCAGATGTACCAACTAAGTAATAAGTTATTGGTGTTATGCTGTGTATGGCAAACGCCCAAAAAGAAAATAAAAACCATTACAAATCCCCTTTGGTTCATTCAAGGCTGATTTTCCTCTCAACTAATCTCTTCATTAACATGAAAAGGTTAGTGATCCTCACTGTTCATCTGGTTGGTTGTTTGTATATGGATACACAACATCTACATCATGAATTGCCGAGAATTTGCAAAATGAAGACTAGTGTGATTAGATAAAACATTTAAAAATTATTCAACACAATCGAAATCAGTGACCAATGCTTTAAAAACTTTCACTTAATCACGCTGGCCCACAGTGCAGTTGTAAAGATGGTTATTTTTACATTTCTTACACAGTAGATGCCTTTTGCGACATGACAACTGCTACTGAGCTGTGAGAGTGAAAAATATCATGCAGAGTTTGGAAGAACAGTTACGAATCGACTTTGAGGGTCAAGTTCAACTGTCTCAACTGACAGGGGGTATATCGGGTTCAAGATTCAGTATAGAGTTATGTCAAGATTTGCCACTGTTATTACCAACACTGCCACTTTATTGCAACCTGACATTTTCTTAACTGTGTTTCTCTAAATGGATTTTACATATAGGACCAGCACAAAGCAGCTTCGAGTAAGTGGTAGCCTACAGTAGAGTATGAGGGAAGAATGTCAGGAAGGAATGAAAGAAGGGAAAAATGGAAGGAAGAAAGACAGAAAGAAAGATAGTTACCATCTCATGAGATTTTTTCTTGAGAGCAGAATATCGATCTTGAAGCTGCTCTGCCATCAACTTAAACTGGTCTCTCTCTGTTCGGCATTGGTCTAATTCCTTGCTAAGAATTAACAATGCTTCAGCCTTACTCTGCAGCTTTCTCCTTAATGCAGAATTCTGTACAAAGAAAGAACATTTTAGCAATTTCCATAAAGCAAAGCACTTCTTGCTCAATATTTAATTTGCTAAAATTGATATTGTACAGCCTCTGTCACAATCATGTGTGTATATGCCAAGATAAACTTCCTTCAGACCTACAAGCCATTCCAGAAAATAAACATTTATATTTATCAGCGGAATTTACAAACCACTTGAAACACCAACTGACAGCAACAGCTCATTCTGTCTGATATTTTATAGAGCTATCCTTTTATGCGAAACTGCTGGATACATAGTATATGAGAAACTGTCACAAATACCTTACATGCTCTAAATTTACAGAAACAGAATAAGATGAAACTAAGAATGAATAAAAGGCTTACACTGACATTGTTAAGAAAATGCAATCGAACAGCAAATCTAATAGTCTTTGACCAAAGCAGTAAAATTAGTTAGGCTCAGAAATGGATGATGAGTAAACTTAGATTACAAATGTAAGAACCATAAGATGAAAAGACATTACAACAGAAATGGCACTACAAAAGGTCAGAAAGGGGATTGAGAAAAATCAAAGAACGCCATATGGAATATAGTACAGGTCAGTAAACTTTAAAAAAAAGGCAATAAATACAGAAGCAAAAAATGTAAAAGAAGCAGGAAACAAAAGCTGGACAGAAAAGGAGATGGTGGGGAGATAGACAGAAAGAAAGAAAGAAAGAGAGAGAGAGAGAAAGAGAGAGAGAGAGAGAGAGAGAGAGAGAGAGAGAGAGAGTGCGCCCAAGTCACACGTATATATTACATGAAAAAAAAAAAGAACTGGTCAATTAAGTGGAGATTAATTGAAACTGTTGACACCACCTGTCGGCTTTAACCAATGATGACACTGAAGTGACTGACAAATAACTAGCCTAACTGAAATACAGTATTTGTAACATACATACCACAACAATAATTGCAGTCACATTCATGACATAACATTCGTTGCCTTCACCATCTCACAACCAGCCTGTATGCTTTCAACCTAACGTAGACCTTGGACTACACAACATGTTGTCACAATTAAGACTTTGTATTAAAATTCATATTGGCTTTGCAAACCCTCAGCCAAACTCAACTTTTGGCTTATGCTAAATCCCAGACTATGCTACACATCAGTCTGTCACCATAACCCATATAAAAAGAAAATTATATAGTCACAAAGCAAATGTTATTAGTATTCTGTTCTCTTACTGTTAGCATGAATTGTTGAACTGTGTTTTATTCAACTCATGACATACATCTGCAATCCATTTCGTTTGCATACAGGAGATATGTCAAAAATTTATAATACAGTTACAATGCCCAGTATTGATAGAGTCAGTTCACTCTTCTGTGGAGAAGAAAAGTTAAAAATCTGTTTTACATTGTAAGGGTAGCAATTGCAATAAAAAATAAATACAGCCCCTATTGATAGCACAATGAAAGAAATCAAATACTTTCACAATAAAAGAGAATATGGGGGCGTCACAGGAAAACAAAGAAAAAAATCATAGTCATTATAATGTCATCTCTGAAACAGGAAATCAACATGCAATCAAATTTAAGTTTCCAAACAGCATCAAAAGAGGTCTTCTTCCGATGTAATGCTCGCAGGCAGATCACATTTGAAAAAAACAGAGCACACTTTTACATTTTCAAGAAATTGTACGAAAAACTATTTTCTCACCCTTTCCACACAAAATTTCTATATAACTTACATATAATACAAATATGATTGTGATATAATTACGTATTAGCCAACTAAAGTAAATTTCAATTTATAAATGGAATGCAACAGGGCCATGTGAGAGTAGTGGAGAAATTACCCGAAGAAGTTATGTAAGTGTTTTCTCCTGATGTGAATGAACACATAGTGTTTTGTATTTGCATTATACAATTACTGAAACGTGAAAAATGTGTTATTTAATACAGATGGCTCTTACGATGTTCTCAAAAGTCCTTAATTATGGTAGGGATTAACTCGGTAGAGCATACGGTAAGAAAACATGCGATTTCTACCTCTTTTGAGCATTAATTTAACTAGTGCTGAAGTGTCTTAGTTGTTAATGGTGCTGCAGATACAGGATTTTACATTTAGTGACTAATTAGTCTTTAATTACAGGATTTACAACTCTGAAACGTAAGATGTATACGAATATTTTGCACAGCTGACCGGCAACCTATATGTTCCTAACAGCTTTCAAATGATGCAACTTACCTCGGCTAAGAAATTTTCAACATATTCTTCTACGGCTACTTTCCCACCACCTTCCATTGTGTAAAAATAATGGTGTACAAAAAGGTAACACCAATATAATTACTGCCTTTAACGCTTGATAAACATACTGCCATAACAACTGCTGTCACGTCAAGTTTGTGATCACACAGTCCACAGTGTGACCAACTATCAGCGAACTTAGGAAATTATATGATTCGGTCAGCCACCAGGTCTATGTGTTTGTAACGTTGGCAAAACTGTGAAAACATAATGTTTATTTTATTATATTACTAGCTGAGCACCCGGCATTGCCCGAGTATGTATTTCAGTTCTAACATAGTCATTTGCATTAACAGTCAAACTTGATCACACCAATCACTTATGGTTGCTTCAAGTCCATCCCGTACGTAATTTCTGTTGACTTGCCCTTTACCTGCACAAGATCTCACACAATCTATTAGTGTTTCACCCCCCCACACGCTCCATTTGAGCGGCGTGGTGGACTGTCAGCTGTACGATACTCTGCTCTTCAGCGAAGAGTTTTCATAAAAACATAATAAAGATGATAGAAAAATAAAAATGAGGGCTGTTTTCATTTTAAATTAAAATATTAATGATGGACAGCTAAAAAACGAGGAATATGTACAATTTAAAAGCACAGTTGCGATGAGGTGAAATCTTTTATGAAAAAACACTTGAGCACTTCACTTTCCCATGACTTCGGAATGACCTGCATTGGGTAAAAAAGTGGTCTGGTAGAGGAGTGCGTATGTTCCATAGAGGTCTAGAGGGTGTGGGTAAAGTAGTAGGCGTCTGTTAGGCGGGGAAACTACGGAGATGATACGAGGTGATGCAGATACTCAGACGGAGGGAAGGACGGGGTGTGAGGAGGTGTAATGGTGCGTACTGTGTGGCGAGGCTGGTGGTACAAGAGGAAAGGGATATGGGTGGGTGCTGAGACGAAAGGAAAGAGGAGCCCTGATGTTGAGTGGGACAGGTGGGGAAGGATTAAAATTGATAGGATGGATAAATATCGAGGCGGATCTCATTGTCTGGAAGAGGGATTAGGTTGAAGTTGCGTTGAGAGAGGATATGGAGTATGTGTAGGGATGCGTTTGTGAAGGCGCGGCAGCATACCGGGTTGGCGAGCAGAGGCGGTACAATCGGGTTATCGAAATCTACTTTACGGTAAGTTTATGGAATGCGGGGGTGTTCGATGTGAGGGAAAAGGAGGAGGAGGAGGGGGTGGGGGATCTCACAGAATGTAAATAAATAAGTAGATGATAAATAATACATCATCGTGAGATGATACCTGGATGAATTTATAAAACCGCTTGCCACATTTTTCTTTGTGTTTCTTATCATGGGAATTATATGCAGAGAAGGAGACAAACAAGTACTGCACAGTTTAGTTCCCCCGTAGGTCGGACACGATAACTGCTTTGCTTGAAGAGAAGGTACAAGCCGTTATGACATTTCCTATATAGATGGAACGACGACGACGACGTGTTCTTTAGAGATGGGTATTAAGTTCAGATTAGGAAGGAAAAGGAAATCGGCTGCCTTTTTTGCAAAGGAACCATCATGGAATTTGCCTTAAGCGGCTTAGTGCAACCATGGAACAAGTAAATCTGGGTGGCTAGGACGATACTTGTACCGTCGTCCTGTTGAGTGCAACGCTAAACTCTGTGATCTCACCCTGTTACATAGGCTGCAATAGCTCCTCTTGAAATCCCAATAATTGAATACAGAAGTATTTACATACTGGAACGCAAACTGTGCGCTTTTTGGCGGCCAAATGAGTAAAAGAATTATGAAGCTCCGCTACATGAATAACGAAAATAACTGATCTTTCAAGTTAGCTTCTTTCTTATTATTTATAGCTATATCAATTAACAGATAATGAAAGATTAACAAAAATCCTGTTCGACAGTGTGGCAGGGATCTCAAGCAACCGACGTCTGAAGAGAATTATTTATTTTGAGCTGTTGGCTGCCGTGTAAACAAGTGAATCATGCAAGCACAAAGTAAACATACTTTGCATGAGTGACGGGTATTTGTAAATATTGCGGATTTCGACATTTCTGTTACGGTTTTGTTCGTCCTGTCGTAGTACTGTAATGTCAGGCAGGGATGGTTAGCCTTACCAGAAGTTTTAACACATCGACTAGCGTAAGTTTCAGTACTGCCGTTATTTCTGTTACATAGCCCAAATGTCTAACATAAATCTATTTTTATTGTTAGGGAGGAATATTTTTCAATGACAACTCAGTGTCAGAAGATGACGCTCAGCTGCTGCAGCCAGCTGCCGGTTCTAATAGGCGCGACAACTTCGCACCCCTAAACACAATTCTGCTCTCTGCGTTTCATCTGTCCGTTGCTGTACGTATATGTTCACATGCATCTTTCGTTGACTGATACTGAGGTCAAGTATCTATTGAAGCAGTATTTTTTTTCCAGGTGGGCGTGTTTTTGGTGTCAGTGGTCCTTAGTGCAGTGAATGATGCCAGCAATCGACAGTGCTTGTCATATTTCATTGTGCTGTATTTGCATGCACTGTTTTGGTGTATATCATGGGTACGTACTTCTCCAAATTATAACATTTTGTGACCATGAGAGGAAGTGCAGAAATATTTATGCTTTCCCTACGCCTCCTTGTTTTATTTTACTCTATTTCTGTTGTCGGCAAAAGAATCATTGCCTCCTACATCACTGAGATTATTTGGATACTTCCCACATGCTAATAGTTTTCCTGAACTGTTAAGATGGGAGCTTGCTGTCCAACACTCCTTGTGTCCCAAAACTCTCCTGACCTCTGACTCTGATGCCTTACCCTTAATTTTTACCTCTTTGTTCCCTTATTGTCACTACGGATGGGTCCCTCTAGTCCTGGGGTCTGAGTGATCTGCCTTTCCTTTCTAATCTTCCACACTCTGTTCCTCTCTCCTCAGTGAAGTAGTAATTGATAGTTCAGAAAGCTAGGATGGTCTCACAATGTTTACTTTTATGTGTGTTTATTTCAGTACTAAACATTTAATCTCATGAAGGTAAGTATTGGCCAGCACTTATGCCTCATAATTGTTAATTTTCTTGGTAGAATTTTCATTTGATACAGCACAAAGATTGGATGGACTTGGAAATTGGCATGTATTCCATGTCATCTAGGAACCAATTGCAGTAGGAGATATGCATTACTTCTCATGAAATTCAAGATTGCATTGAAATGTATACATGAATGATGGCGTTACATCTTATTGACAGCATGGCCACATCCCATCAAAACACATTGCAGGAAATATGATTCCTAGGATTGAACTGTAGATGAAGGGTAGCGGCATATTCCATATATATTATATTTCTGGAAAGCATTTGACACTGTGCCCCACTGCAGACTGTTAATGAAGGTACATGCATATAGAGTAGGTTGCCAGGTATATGATCTGACAAACTGAGTGTGCAGCAATCTGTAACTGTTTGCTGATGATGCTGTGGTGTATGGGAAAGTGTCATCATTAAGTGATTGCAAGAGGATACAAGATTACATAGTCAAAATTTCTAGTGTGTTGAGTGGCAGCTTGCTGTAAATGTAGAAAATGTAAGTTAATGCAGGTGAGTAGGAAAAACAATCCTGTAATGTTTGAATACACCATTAGTAGTGTGCTACTTGACTCAGCCGTATCAGTTAAATATCAAGGCTTAACATTGCCAAGTGATATGAAATAAAATAAGCATGTATGGGTGGTAGTAAGGAAGGCATATGGTGTACTTTGGTTTATTGGGAGAATTTTAGGAAAGTGTGCATCATCTGTGGAGGAGACCACATACAGAACACTTGTGTGACCCATTCTTAAGCACTGCTCAAGTGCTTTCGATCTCCAGCAGGTTAGATTAAAGGATGGCATCAATGCAATTCAGAGGTGGGCTGCTATATTTTGTGTAAGGACATGAAAATAAGATAACAGATATTAGGGCTCATGCAGAGGCATATAGACATTCATTTTTCCACCCCTCTGTTTGCAAGTGGAACAGGAAAGGAAATGACTTGTAATTGTAGAAGGTACACTTCACCATGCTCCATACAGTGGCTTGCATAGTATGTATGTAGATTGTACTGGAAAAGAGATCTGATGTGTTGAGATGGAGTCAAGGATGGAACAGTAGCAATATAAACCTATACTGTTTCAGTAGCTCTGTGCACACATGGTTTTTTCATTGTGTAACATCTTGTCTACAAGCCTTTGGGATCAACAATTGATTGTTTCTACCGAATGTGTGAAGTGCATAATAAATAACTCAGCCCTTGCCACCTTATCCCTGGCAACCGCAGTCACATTCCAGAGGTCATCGTGAGTTCTTAATGTAAAGTCAGGCAAGTTTTTTCCTATATTCATTTCATTTTTGCCTTCCACCCCTCCCTCTCCCCCTCCCTCCAACTGCGATCCGTGGCAAGATATGACCAGCTACGAGCAGCAGGCTGTTTTTTTTCCCATAACCTGCACATGAGCTACCATACACTTGTATTTTGAAAGCTGGTCTGGGAGCAGATTACTTTTTTAGTCTTTAGTTGTTCCATTCATTGAAAAATTACCGTATTTTGTGAGAATCTAACTGACCATCCATAATGCGAAACATTCCAAGTACATGGGAAAACTTCAGCCACAGACTGGCACAGTGTTGGACGGGTACTGTGAAGTGCTCCATGGATATTTTTGCCAACTTTCAGCCTTTCACTTCTTCCATATAATTGTTCACAGAAGAAACCCTTGATTCATAAGAAAACTTTTGTCTGTTGAAACCCATACTCTCCTTCCTTGTAATTCAGTAACTAGTGGAACAGAATGCACCAACCCAGGGAAAGAATATTCCAATTGGAATGTGCTCCATAAAGGATTTTAATGTGATGTGCTTTTTAACTCATTTTTGCATGGCCATTATTCTAATGTTCCAGAGTCCTGTTCCCGCATGTCTACAGATTCTTCAATTCTGGGATACTGTTCTATTCATTGTCATGAAGTATATGCTGGAATTCATTCACCACATTCCTGGCTTCAGTGCTGTCGCTTGTTTCACAAGACCAATCATACTGTCAGTGGTAGTCTGTCAATTATGAGGCATGACATGAGTAAAGTGGCTTAACTTTGAGTCAGATGTTGCAAGTATCTTGCTTAGATTTGTGTGCTGTCAAAGCCTACCATAAGAATGAAAGATACGCTTATGGACATAACTGACTATTTACAGCAAATACTGCCACACAAGTGAGACAGTTTCTGTTGTGAACAATATTCTGCAAGATAAACTGTACCATAATCACATTTCAGGTGAGGTACAATGGCCCTAAAAATTTAAAGCATCCTCAGCTCTTCATTTTAGCCTTTTGGACAACATTTGCAATAATGAGAGTGACAGATATAGTGCACTGATGTGCTCTGCCTCTTGTATCTTCTAACTTGTTAGACCTGGGTGTAATACAGCATATAGTATCTTATCTAAATCATGATATTTATATCATAGGAGGAAAATATTTGAATCTTCAGAGTGAACAAGAAACTCGCAAAGTCAGATCAGTCACCACATAAGAAACTTGGTGAAATATTAAAACAAAATTGTTAAGGCTTTCGTGGCCACTTGTTGAAAAACTGCCTACTGGCTTCTGTCTCGGGTTCTTCGGCTGACGTTCATCTAAGGATTTTTCTGACGTTTCGCCAGCACGAGTGGCTGGCATTGTCAAAGCTTCACCCTCCATTGCCGGTGGTGAACTGGAGCCGAGCTCGCGGGCGCAGACTATATGTACCTGGCACGCTAACGTTGGAGGGCTTCTCCGCGGTCATTTCCGGTGCGGTTCTCCTCTTGCTACCTGCGACGGTCGTTCGCTGCAGTACGGGAAGCCAGGATCCGTTTACCTTAAGGCTTTCCTCTTTCTTGTTGAAACTGTTCGCGTGTTTTTGTATTTCTACAGCTTCTCTAAACAAGCGCGTGTGATAGTGCTTCTCTACAGCCAGAACTTCTGTGTCGGCGAATTTTATTACGTGGTCGGTCTCATTCAGTGCGTGCTCTGCCACGGCCGATTTCTCCACCTGCCCCAACCTGCAATGTCGCTTATGCTCTTTGATCCTGGTGTTAATGGATCGTCCAGTCATTCCGACATAAACTTTTCCGCATGTGCATGGTATACGGTATATTCCCGACATTGCAAGTGGGTCTCTTTTCTCCTTCGCCGATCTAAGACACTCTTTGATCTTCCTTGTCGGTTTGAAAATCGTCCTTACGCCATGTTTGCGCAATATACGGCCGATTCTGTCCGTCACTCTGGGAATGTGTGGCAGAAAGGCTGTACCCGACATTTCTTCTTCTGGTTCCTTACTTCGCCGAGTGTTTGGCTCTGTTACACTTCTAATGTAATTTGTGGAGTACCCATTGCTCCTCAGAACAATTTCCAGGTGTTGCATTTCTCGTTTGAGGTGTTGCAGCTCACATATTCGTCCTGCTCTCGTTATGAGCGTACTAATCATGCCTCTTTTCTGGCTCGGGTGGTGGTTTGACAGTTTGTGCAGGTATCGGTCTGGGTGTGTCGGTTTTCGATACACGCTGTGTCCCAGGTTTCCGCCGTCCCTTGTGACCAGCACATCTAGAAATGGCAGTTTCTTGTCTTTTTCTACTTCCATGGTAAATGTTATGTTGGCATGGAGGCTGTTCAAGTGCCTTAGGAAGTCACCGAGCTGTTCTTCACCATGGCTCCACACCACGAAAGTATCATCGACGTACCTGTACCACACCTTAGGTTTGCAAGTCGCTGAGTCCAGTGCCTGTGCTTCGAATTGTTCCATGAAGAAGTTGGCCACCACTGGACTGAGAGGACTACCCATGGCGACGCCTTCCAGCTGTTCGTAGAAATCACCATTCCACGTGAAATAGCTCGTGGTAAGACATGCATGGAAGAGCTTTTTGATGTCTTGCGGGAACATGGAACCGATGTGCTCCAGAGCGTCACTGAGTGGCACTTTCGTAAATAACGAAACAACATCAAAGCTGACCAGTATGTCGTTTGGTGCAAGTTTCAGAAGCTGAAGGAACTGAATGAGACCGACCACGTAATGAAATTCGCCGACACGGAAGTTCTGGCTGTAGAGAAGCACTATCACACGCACTTGTTTAGAGAAGCTGTAGAAATACAAAAACACGCGAACAGTTTCAACAAGAAAGAGGAAAGCCTTAAGGTAAACGAATCCTGGCTTCCCGTACTGCAGCGAACGACCGTCGCAGGTAGCAAGAGGAGAACCGCACCGGAAATGACCGCGGAGAAGCCCTCGGACGTTGGCGCGCCAGGTGCATATAGTCTGCGCCCGCGAGCTCGGCTCCAGTTCACCACCGGCAATGGAGGGTGAAGCTTTGACAATGCCAGCCACTCGTGCTGGCGAAACGTCAGAAAAATCATTAGATGAACGTCGGCCGAAGAACCCGAGACAGAAGCCAATAGGCAGTTTGAAATATTAAAAGTTTTGAACAGTGAGGGCTCCAGATTTGGGCTACACAATGTATGGACAAATGACAAAGCCTGTGCTTTAGGAGCTAAGAATATGTCAATTAGTACAGCTGTTATTCTGGTTCTGTGTCTGTTATTACCATAGAACATAGCTTTATTATACAGTGCTACAATTTACTGGTGTAATACTAATTTACTTTACCTTCTTACTAACATTTATAATTTGCTTTATCACCTACCATGTTTGTCTTACTTTCATTTATTTTAGACACTTTATTATAACATTGGTATCCTTATCATATCATCATTATCATTTAACAGCTTCATTTTCCCTATGCTGTGTACAATCTTTCTCCGTGTATTCTGATCATGTTAAATCCTATTATTCATGTCACCGTAGTGTTCTTCCTCTTGCTGCAGTGGTCATCTAACATGTTCTTGGTTTTCCTACCCACTGAGTTTCTTAAACTTTTCTCTTAGATTTACTCAATGTTGCTTTCCCTGGCATCCTTGGATCTCATAAAAGTGATCTAACATGTTGGTAGAAACGTAAGCTGACTGACCCTATTTACAGTCGCTTTCATGGCGAGATTGCCTCAACAAATTACGCTTTCAAAGTAGTCAACAATTTCCACAATTCCCAGGGGTAACTACCTATCTTAATGTTTTCTGCATCCCCCCAACCCCCTCCCCCCCAATTGCACCCTGTCCATCTCCCTCTCTTACAGCCGGCCGCGGTGGTCTCGCGGTTCTAGGCGCTCAGTCCAGAATCGCGCGACTGCTACAGTCGCAGGTTCGAATCCTGCCTCGGGCATGGATGTGTGTGATGTCCTTAGGTTAGTTAGGTTTAAGTAGCTCTAAGTTCTAGGGGACTGATGACCTAAGATGTTAAGTCCCATAGTGCTCAGAGCCATTTGAACCATCCCTCTCTTACAGTGACATTACTACTGCTCTGACACCACTTATTTGGCCATTGTATTTCTGGAATTCATCCATCCACCAGTCCAGTCTCAGTTGTGCAGCCACCTCTGTTTCTCCCCAGTTCACATCAGCAGCAGCAAAAGCCAAGGCATTTCACTGCACATGGGATTTCTTGATGTTCTTCATTATGTCACCCATGAAAGTGATAAACAGCAGTAGTAGTGGAGCACTACCTGGCTGGACTCCACTTCTTGTCTAAAGCCAGGATGAAATGACTTACGCCAAATTGCATAAAGCAATGCATTGTTCATACTAGATCTGAGTTGTTCTTGCCAAATTTTCAGGCATATTTCTGTTTCTCAGGCACTTCCAGAATTATTCTTTTTTCGTGTTGTCATATGCCTTTCTGATATCAAGGGACACTGTGATCAGCTCTTTACCTTTACCTAACATTAGTGCCACTGTTATTACTCTTTTCATTTTGCTTTTAATGCTATTGTGTTCAGATTATTTTTGCTCTATTTAGCAAGATTCATTTTCCTGTTGCCCCTTTCTTGTCCCACACCTGCTGCAACCCCTTTTTTCTCTTTTTCACACCCCATTTTTTTATCTGCTCCTGCCTAATCAGCTTTTCCTCCATTCCTCCATTTCACCCCTTCCAAGTATCCCTCCCTCCCTTCGTGCATTCTGCAAGACGTGTCATGCTCTGTCACTGAGTGTGGGCTGACCCAAAGCTGGCTATCATTTCAGCCAAGAGTATCCTCAAACTGCACCTGAATGCACGGTGCTCCATGCCACATGAGCAAATCTTGGGTCCTTGCCAGCTCACTTAGTTAAGTTCTGTCACATATTTCAAGATATAGACATCAATGTAATACATTCACTGGAGATTTGGCTAAAGCCAAGCATTCCTTCCAGTTCCATAAATGTAGATGGCTTTGTTTTTAAAAGACATGACAGATGTAGCAGACGAGGGGAACAATAAGTGGATACGTACTCTCTGACTGATTTTTCTGTCAGAAAATCACATCCAATTGTAATGAGCTCAAATAAAATATATGTTCATAGAGATCAAATCACTTAAGTGAAAGTCCGTTATCTGTGATCCCACCAAACCAAAAATAGGTGGGATGATCTTTTGAAACAGCCCTTTCAGGTCTCAAATTGTCAAGTGAGTATTATTATTGCTGATGACGTTAGTATAAATTTTCTTTTTGCATGTAAATTCAAGTGCATGCTTTCATCAAGTGTAATGCTACTTCAGCTTGCTCCTACCCAGCAAATAACCAATAGTCACAGACTCATAGATAAATTTGTAATAAAATCGTCCAATTGAGTAATTCGTACCAGTTAGGCATCAGACCTGACATACCTGTCCAGGACATAATTTTCATAAGTCACTCAATTAACTACATACAGAGGCTTTAATGTGACTGAATGTGCAGATGAGTTGCAAGAGAGAGATTTGGAGAGGACTTGCTCCATTCCTAGGCATAAATAACAAACTTAATAGATTTATTAACAAACTTACTCAACTATATGACAAGTATCTTCCCCATAAGACCATAAAAATGAGAAGGAAACCTGAACTTTGCCTAATGGTTGATGTAAAACAACTAATGAATCTCAGAAACACTGCACATTGGGACAAGCAACTCTCCATGTCAGAAAATCACGTTGCTTACAGTGAGAAGCAGAACAAAGTCAGTCAATCTGTCAGAAATGTCAAACACTAAGTAACAACAGGCAGAGATCAGCTACCATGTATGATAATGTGTGTGGTCTAAGTACAGCCAAAGTAAAAGCTACATCTGATCCCATTGGTTCGACCAAGGAATTAAACCGGTATTTCACTTTCCAATAACTATCATCGAAATGCAAATAAAACAGAGAATTATTAATTATTTCATGGGGGTCATAAAACACAATAGCCCCAAAAGATTCTATCTTAAACATGTTACAGGCAATATCATAAAAAATCTGTCGCACATATCAGATCAGCATCTACGGGATGTGTTAGTATTGCAGTCCTAAAGGAGTTCAGGAACACCCTGACTGGTCAGGAAAATAGGTACAAGGTAAGAGTAATGGTGGTGATGGTGGTGGGAGGAGAAGGAGGAACAGATAGTTAAAAAGACAAATAGGTCCTTTTGCAAGAGAATAATCATGGGAGCAGAACATCTGAACTAGTACAAAACACGAGTGCAGGGCCCAATAATGTCACCTTTTATTTAGCCTCTCTGGGGAAAGATCTTGGTGAAGAAAATCGTGTAGTGGTTGCTGTGGGTATCAGGAACAGTTTGGACCATAACCTCAACCACACAGTTGAGTATGACCTGACCCATCACAGGGAATTTTCAAAATAACATTTATTTTGTCTTGGTTACAAATTTATACAAGAATGACCAGCTTTGATTGTCCAGGCCATCATCTTCAGATCATCAAAACCTTGTTACCATAACTAACTCAGCAAATATCATTTGAAAGTAGTCATCCTTGTATAAATTTATGATTGAGACAAAATCAATTTTATGTTTCACAAATGATTTACCAGAGAAATTGGTGGACTTTTTGAAAACTCTAATATTTTATGATGATAGAGTTATATTGATTATTGTCCCAAACACTTCTACAAAGGAGACATCTTACAAAACACTTGTGTACCCTATCTTACAATATTGCTAAATTGTGTGGGACTCACATCAGATATGACTAATAGGGGATATTGGATGTATACGAAGAAAGGCAGCATGAATGAATGGCCACAGGTTTGTTTGACTTGCAGGAGAGCATCATAGAAATGGTAAAAACCTGAGCTGGCAGACACTTGAAGATGGACATCAATTATCCCCTGAGAGCCCACTTATAGAGATTCAAGAAATAGTATTAAATGAAGAATACAGAAGTATACTTCAGCCCCCTACATAGTTCACCTGTAGAGATGGCAGAGACAAGATTAGACTAAGTGCTGCAAGTATGAAGGTTTTTAAGGAGTCATTCTTCCGACACTCCATACACATATGGAGCAAAAAGAAACTCCATGCACAGTTGGAACAAACAGAAACTCTAAATGCTAAGTGTCCTCTGCCACACACTTCACAGTGATTCTAGAGTTTGTATACAGATGTATCTTTAGACTGTACCTGGTTTGGTGTAGTAGATAGTCTTGAAGGCCCCAACCTGATCAGGGTAAATAGGACGAAAATGTTACCTTGAATTCTGAGCATTCATCTATAGATGTGACCAGCAGAAGCCTTCCTTCACTTCCAGTTGTTCAGTTATATTTTGCCTTTGAATGGTGATTAGCCATTATATATACCCTACACATAAAAGTTTATTCAAATAAATGGATTTCTTCTTGTCTAAGACTAACTGTAATATTTTCAAGACAGATGTGAAATTCAAGCCACTTTTGTGGTGGCATTGTTTACAAATGTGCCTATCAAAGATTCTTTGTACCTAGTATCCTATTTCTTTGTAAGTGACATGGTCAAGCTATTTAAGCACACTCTTATATCTACTCATTTTCTGTACAATGGCCATACAGATAGTGTTGCAGTGGGAATCCCATTAGCTCTTGATGTTACAAACTTTTTCATAGAGAATTTCAGGGATATTGTCCTACACATGGCACTATTAAGGCATAGTTGTTTCCTCCATTATGTTGGCAACACGTTCATCATTTGGCTCCACGGATGTGAGGAACTTGAGTTCTTCTAACATCTCGATGGCATAAACAGCGACATCCACTTCACCATGGAGGTAGGAAAAAAAGAAGACATTGCATTGCCCTTCATCAGCATTCTCGAACATCGCAAACAGAATGGATGACTTGGCCACAGTGAGTATAGAAAACCTACTCACACCAGTTAATAAGTGCACACCATCAATCACCACCACCTGGCACAGAAGTGCACTGTCTTACAAACACTGGTGCATCGTGCAAGAACAATACCAGACACCAATAACTGTTAGTGAATACGTATCAGTTGTTCCTGAAGCAACAGTGTTCACCAAATAAATAAAGTGATCTCAGGCAATAAGACCACTGACACAGAGCAGGAAAAGAAACTTGCTTTCTTGCTGCTCTGTGGCTTTGTGTAGGGTAAGAAAGCTGCCTACTGAAAAGACACAAATTCAAACTGACACTGACAAAATCTGGCATCTACTGAAGGTCTCAGAGCACTTGGGGTCTCTCAGACGACGTTCGAATGTGGCCAGTCTTGTGTCGGAACAAAGTGTAGAAAAATGCAGGTACAAACATGAGAGATTTTATCACTTGTGCTAGCTTAAGAAATCCAGATCCTTTAGAAAATGGTCACTGTATCACATTCGATGGAACCTCTGTTGTGGCTTGCACTAATGGCTTCTAGGACTGTGTAGTTAAACAAACCATCAACATAAAGATCACTGATAGAGATAGTGGCCTGCAGCTTAGTGCAGCGGGGCATCCAGTGACAGCAAAGTTGAAATGGACACCTAGAATGTCGAGACAATGTATGCCCATATATGGCGATGGTGCGAGCACCAGAGATGTCACAGCTACCAGCTAGTGTATGTGAGAGCATACCAGCTGGCCATTCCACTGATATCCTTACCACTTGACCATGGACAAAAAGTGCTTGGTCAAAAGCTCTTGGAATTTTAACCACTTGCTGCAGCTAGACACCAGATAACTCTTTTCATGTGTATGTCTGATAGTTATATTTTGCTTGGCTTTAATTTTGGAAATTGCACCACATGTACCATCATCACCACTACGAGCTCACATACAATTCTTCTCTCAAATGTCACAGAGACACTTATATCACATGAATAGTTATTTCTTGGTATTTTTTCTGAGAATGGGGCATAGTGATAAGACACTGCACTTGAATTTTGAAGGACAGAGATCAAATCAGTGTAGCCATCAAAGTGTAGGTTTTCTGTGGTTTCCCTAAATCTCTTAACAGAGACACCAGGATAGTTGCTTGTAAATAAACACGCCCAGCTTCTTTCCACATCCTTCCCCAATCCGAGATTATGCTGCATTTCTTATGACCTTGTCATCAATAGGACATTTGACTCTAATCTTTCCTCCTTACTGTTTAATTTTCTTAATTCTACATCATTGAGCACAGTTTGTTTGGGTGAAAAATTGGTGATGTTAATATAACTGAGTGATTATTGCTATTTCAGTGTATTCAAATGACATGCTCATAAACAATTTCATGTACTGACACAACAGTAATGTAAGAATCAGATGGCAATAACATTTGCATAACATTTTGCAATTTGTTCCAGATTTTGCATCACTTACTTAAAAAGAAACATGATAGCCTAAAGATCTATGGCTACCTTGATTTTTATAAGGAAACAGAAGATCAATTCAGACTTCCTCATCATGTGGTTTCTGCATGTATGTAAATCTATTGTTAGTGTATATAAATGTTTATGTGTTAAGTAGTCAAAAAGCATGTTGGAACAGCTGAATTTCACAAGACTAATTTTTACTCTTAGGAACATATTATTATAGGTCTGATATAACTAAATTTGAGTCACGTCAATATCCATAAGTGGTTAATTATTTATACTTTATCGGACAGACTATTATGATTAATTTTTACTCACACAGGAATCTTTAGCCTAAAGCTAACATCACAGTATTAATGTGTGAAAAGAGGAATTTAAACTATTAAATGCTATTGTCATAGAATAAGTCTCATTTATTAACTATTTTGGCAAAATAGATTTAGAAATCACAGAATCATTATTTTTTACTAAACAAATATATTAACAGAATGACCTTTTTACCTCAAATTGGAAAAAATGCCAAAACTGATGTAGATTTGCCAGAAAGGGAAATCAGTTCTACATCTGTTGGGGGGAGGGGGGGGGGGGGGGACTGGCAACTAGCAACCAGAGTTTTCACTTCATGAGCATAGTAAAGGGTAACAAGAGTCACTGGAAACAGCTCAGTGCATAGTTTGAACAGCTTGCATGTGACTAACCTAAATGTTACCAGGTGATGTGCAAGAAAATGGAAGCATACAAAGCCTCTTCCGTATGCGTTTTTAGAAATCCACTGGATCATTTGCATTATATGAAATGTCTTCTATATGTGAGAACAAAACATATATCTTACAACAAATTATATACCTTAGAATAGCTACAATAGGTTATTGCAGATTTTTTTTTCTTTTACATTGATTTAGGACACTGTAAAAGTCTGATTAAGGGTTTTGGCTGGAAGTGATGATGTATTTTGTTGTGGAGAACTGTTATTTGTTGTAGCCATCTTGTCATCTGAGTGTATGCAAAGACATGTGAACAGATAGGTAACAAAATCTTTGTAAAACTGTTGTGCCACAAGTGAGTATGATTTCATTTATCTTCTTTCTAGGGAGTGTGCTGCTGCTCGTCGTTGATTCACTGCTTCATCAACTGTATCCAGACATGGCAGCTCACTGTGAATCAGGAGGACTTGTCCGACCCATTGTATACCTCGTTGTACTCTTATCACTGGAGACCATTGTACTGGTTATCTGCATTGGCAGTTACATAAGTAAGTAGAAAAATCTGATTTCCTTGTACAGTCTGTCTCAATTGCTTGTGTCTTTTTTACACCTTCAAGCCATCTAATTTAGTATGTGGTATTGATTTGATTTAATGTGGAAGATAAATCAACTGTTGCCCACATTGAAATTAATTTTATTATTCAATATGTCTCTCTGCCATTCAAGTAAAATCAACCAGTACCCTTGGAGAGTAGTAGGAGTGCGTTTACTGGGTCTGTGTTAGACACAATTTCTTCAGGGATTAGTGGCTGAAATGTTTTGTGTCCTTTCGGGCTCCATACTCTGCATTGGAATATTAAATCTGTGGCTTCATCCCTCATAGTCTACATTTAGGGACTTCTTTATCTGTTCCCATCATGTATAGATGTTTTTTGAGTTTCCATGGCCAGTCACTAAACTTACTATTCTGCTTGTTGACTGCATGATCCCAACAATACAGTGCTCCATATTCACTCTTCAGCAGTAAGATTGGCAATAATGATACCAACATTTTAATCTCTGTTGATTCAACACTACAGACAAAAGTCCAAAATAAAATTACAGAGACTGAATAATTAGTGTAGTTATGTTTAGCATTATCATTCTGTACTTCATATGGATCACTTGTTAAATATTTTATTTACATTTTTGTGGTGCTGGATTCATATTCAGAATTAAAGACAAAACACCACCAAAATAATTGTAAGATACTTCCTTGGACAGGTGCAGAGGTGGAAGAAAAATCACACACACACACACACACACACACACACACACAAAATTAACTTAAGGGCTGGGTTACAGGAAAATTTTGTTCGACTGCAGAATGAGGCAATGTTGAAGAGATAAATGATTTGTTCATTTATTTATGTATTTTTAATCATTTTACATGTATTCATGGGTAAAGTGCATAATTTGATGATTTATATACAAAGTTCACATATACATGGTGAACATAAAGTCCAGGAACACTTTCAATTATTTATTGCACAAGAACCAAACATTGTACAGTTATCATACATATGTCATTTTGAAGAGAAACCCTGAAAGTTTCTCTCTCTCTCTCTCTCTCTCTTTCTTTCTTTTTCTCCCTGTCTCCTCCCCCCCCCCCCCCCCTCATGTATACCGCCACAGCATAGTTTGGTAATTTGCCGATAGTCAGCACTAGTCACAAACATGGCGAGTTCAGGTGTGGAGCGAGCATTTTGTGTGTTGGAGTTCAACAAAAACAAGTGTGCTACAGCTGTTCAGTTGATGTTTAGAACCAAGTATGGTAAGAAGCCACCAACGAGGATGCCATTTACCACTGGCACAACAAATTCATTATGACCGGTTGCTTGTGCCCAGCAAAGAGAAGTGCACATTGAAAACTGTACGGACCATTCTTTGCCGAGAGCACTCACTGTCGCTGGATATTCCTACTCAGACATGTTGCAGCAATGGCTGATGTCTCAAATGCAATCGGACTCTCCATTCATCTTTCAGCCGGATGGGGCTCCACCCCATTTTCATTGTGAAGTTCGTGGGTACCTGAACACAGAGCTGCTGCATCAGTGGATCAGCCCTGCTACAGAACAGGACAGCTGTTTCATGAAATGGCCTCCCCGATCACAAGATCTCACTCCATGTGACTTTTTTTCTGTGGGGACACATTAAAGATCTGGTGTATGAACCACCTCTACCACGTGATGTAGCAGAGCTCCAGGAGAGAATACGGCAAGCGGCTGCCACAGTCAATGATGGCACGAATTCAATTACCATATTGATGTCTGCCAGGTCACTCATGGATCACATATCAAATGTTTGTAAAAAAAAACTTTCAGAGTTTCTCTTCTTGTGCAATAAATAATTGAAAGTGTTCCCAGACATTATGTACACCCTGTATTAATATTTATATAAGTATAGCTATTTTGAAAAACTAGAAGAGCATCAATAGGTAATTGTTTTTATGCTTAATCAAAAAATGGAAAAATTCAGGATGGAATAATGACAGTATGAAAACATAGACTACTACTCACTATAAAGTGACTCACCATTTCCACTATATGGCGAGTAGCGATCTATCTGTTTCATAATACTGTTTTTATGCCGAGATACAGTAATCTATGTGTGCTAGTAACTTACAATTTCTGTGATTCAACAATTGTTCATGGTCTGTTGCTCAAACTGTTAAAAATTGAGACTTCCTTCGATGAATATGTCCCTTTGGTTATGAGAAATGTTTTTTTAATTTAGTTTTAAGTAATTCCTCATTATGTGTGTATATGTAGTCCAATAACTTCTTGTACCATATTGAGACTCTGAGATGGATTTTGGTTAGAATGCCTCAGTTTGAAATAGCTGTGTTTTTTCTTATGTCGTAGTAATCTATTTCACAGAGGTTCACAATTTTTTTTTTTAACCTTTTATGGTTTTTAAATACAAAATTCTTTTATTGCATTTTCAGTCTTATGTCATAGAAATGGTACCATACCTAATTTCAACTACTTCAAAAGACAACAGATAGTTGATTATAAGGTGACTACGTGCTGTGATCCTTTTCCTACTCACGGAAGGAATAGTACCTACTGAAATTTTCTCATGAATCAAAACAGTTTATGGTGAAGGTATTATGAACAGAACAAGTGTGTTTGAGCGGTATAATGAGTGAAGTGAAGGCAAACAAATTTTCATTTTGATTGATGAGTTTGTGCCAAAAATAGAGGAAACTGTTCGTGAAGACAGCCGATTGACAGTGGGTGAAATTTCTGCACTGTTTCCACGACTCTACAGAACTCTATTATATGGACGCTCATAGAAATGCTGGGTTACTGGAAACTGTGTGCAAGATAGATCTGGATACAGCTGACAGAACAGCACAAGAAAAATTACTGGGGGTTAGTAGCACCTGCGAATTACATGAGCGACTTGAAATAGAAGGTGAGGATTTTCTGAGCTCTATTGAGACTGGAGATGAAACGTGGGTGGCTCATTACATGCTTGAGACAAAAAGACAGACATCACAGTCGCATCATGCCAATTCCCCATCTGCTAAAAAATTCAAAACCACAATTTTGGCCAAAAAAATCATGACATCAGTGTTTTGCGACTGAAAGGGCATCATTTTGGTCAAATTTCTGGCTCAGTGGGAGACAGTCACTGCACAACAATATTGTGAGACCCTAAAAAAACTGAAAAAGAGTATTTGAAACAAAAGAGGGGAGGTGGGGGGGGGGGGGAGCTTTGTGTAAAAATAGTCAACGAGTAACTAACAATATCCTGTATTTTTTTTTTCAAATACACTTTTTTTTTTTATTATAAGCATCTAGTACACTTATTTTGTGAACATGCCTCATACATGAGAAATAGAATTGATACAAAAATCAAGGCCTGTGGGACACTGTGCAGTACTGTTTCAATTATGGACTGAATATTGATTTTCTTCTGATTGCATTGATAGTTCATATTTTTCCGATTTCACGATTGTGTTGATATGCAAACATGAGTTAATTGTTATTAGATGCCATTAGTTTCTTCCAAAACAGTACATAACTGACCAGATAAAATGTCTTTGTGAAGTTTGAAAATATATTCTCTGTCAAAATAGTGTGCAGAAGTGCCATAAGAACCTTAGATTTGTGTGGTGTTTTCCAAAAATATTCTGGATTCTACTTGAAAATTGTTTCATGGGAGAAGGCATTAATCTGAGCTAGCCTCACAAACTCAAATATCTTGCCAACTCTGAGAATTAAATCTATTGGTCTTCAGTTCAAAATTTCCTCCTTTGATTCCATTTTGCATGTTGTTCTCACTGATGCCTTCTGTAATGACAGAATTGTTAAAATATGTAATTGGTTTAATCTGTCATTTAAACAGTTTTGCATATGTCTTCTTCTTTTACTTTTCTACTTTTAAGCTATCATTTGACAAGAAGAAGCGTAATTTTCTCACTATACTCATCTATATTTGAAATTATGATGCCAGTTGGAGGGATGAAATGTTTGTTAAAACAGTGCACACTGGTTGTGGTGCAAAAAGTAAATAAAACTTCTGTACCAGCTGACTTCACACAGAGTGGAAGAAAGGGTTCATACACTACCAGAAATGTAAACATAGAAATGATTAACGAACCACTTGCAATAAGGAACACCTTCAGTGGCAAGCTGCACCTTGTGTTTGTTGGTTGCGATTAGTGGTGAATGGCATACAACAGCAGAATGGGCTGCAAAGGGAAGGAAACAGCTACATAGGAAAGGCAAATGGTTACCTCCCAATACAAAACGAGAAGACTATTTTCAGAAATAACTGGTATTGCTGGAGGAAGCTTGGCAACTGTGTAGTCCATAATTTCACAATTTAGACAAAGAAATAATTTCATTAAGAGCTAAATAAGAGGTCAGCCACAAGAGATAATGCAAGAGAACAAAATGTGTTAAATGAGGGTGGTCAAGAAAGATAGTAAAGTGGCAGCTACTGCATTTTCTGTTCATGTTAATGATCAGTTTGGGAAGGAAATCACACCAAGTGATGGTCATTCTTTTGTAAGTAGTGCAGATTATGGAGCTAGGGTACCTAGAAGAAAACCATATACCAGCAAAAAGAACAAGAAATTGAGATGAATTTGCTTGAAAACATATATGCAAGAATATAGGTGTCTAGGACAAGGTACTGTTCACAGATCAAAGTAAATGTAACATATCATCAGTGAAGAGACGATAATGTGTAAGTAGCGAAACACTAATTTTACGAGAGGTCAAGGAATTTACATTGTTGTACTACAATGATATTCCAGATTGTAACAAAAAGTGAAACAAAGAAAATACTCTTCAGATAGCTTAAATTACAGCAGATATGTGGAATTGTTTTGGTATTTATGGAAGAGGAATGTTATTTATGTGGTATTGGTTTTTCAGTCTCCTGTATGACTTACTGCTTTTACAGTGTTTTTGGTGCTGAAAAAACAGTAACATCATTATTTTACAAAAACTTTATTGGAAGACTTCGTGAAAAAACTTCAAATATATACATGGTTCACATAGGTCTGATAAGTTCTGTAGATTTCTTCAAGAAAAAACTGACAAACAAAGAACTCCACCGCACTGTCACTACTGGAACAGTAACGTCCAAGATGATCATCATTCCTAAGGAATGTTGTCATAATAGCAGTGACAATCCTTGGGAAAAATGGCTTTAAATTGTTGTAAATGACCCCATATGACTTACCCAATTTTCAGTTTTTCTTTGTATACTTTTGGGAAGCAAACTTTTCCAGAAATTTTTCTTGGACGTATTGGTATTTCTTGCCACACATCATTCAAAGTGCACTTGTAGTAAATACCACAGTTTGGATGGTACTGTATCACCCTCAGGTCTGTAACTGTTGGCTCATTCTTCACAGCTATTCCAGGCCTAATTGAGTCATACAGCCACAAACTTTTCTCTGCATAGTTAGTGAAAAAGGAGTAACCTAGGTAATGGACTTTGTAAGGTCGTGGCTTTCTTCTCGACACTTTAGGGATCAAGGCATATTGGCTAAGAAGTGTAACTTCACATACTTTGAGCTTGCACTCAATGGAACTGTAAACAGAGTCACATTCCATCTGAGTATGACCTCTCTCCAAAACCTTTTGCATAATCAGTACTCCTGAATCAATTGCTAATCTTAGAAGAGTGTTTGGTAATATCATTTTTCTGTTCTGATTTGTATGGCTGTCAGAATACAAAATAACTGGAACAGGATTTTCCTTAATTGTTTTGGATAGTGTGTGCACGATACACAAGACAAAACTTGAATACGTCAATTCACCTTATGCTTCATGGGACCAGTAACACACTGCATCATGACTTTCTAAATTATACACTTTGAAGTTATGGACAGCAAATTTTGTTTCGTAATAAACTGCACCTGCCTGTAAAAGTGATGCTGCTTTTACGGCCTGTAAGTCCATGGTGTAGAGTATGCAGAGCTTTTGCTTTGCATTTTTCTTATCTAGATCTTCCTGCGACCCTGCCTGCTCTTTCCATTGCATGTGCTGCTTCCACATGTCTTCACTCAAGTTTCTAAGCCAGTAACTACAAGACAAGTCGCACTGGTCTTTCTTGGGGGAAAATAAGCTAAGTTAACCTCTTCGAAAATCGAGTTAAAGGTAGCCCAACTTAATGGTAAAACCTGTTCTTTACTACATGTTTCAGTGTAGAGTCCATACAGCTGTTGTTTGCTTCTTGCATTAGGCTCAAGGTACAGCTTGGAAGAGTACTTCCTGCAGTAATGTGATGGCAGTTTCGGAAGACAGTCCAGGAATTCTTTTACAAAGTTTTCCTCATCTTTCTTCTTCATGTGTTTAATTCAGGAACATGACAATTCTGAATCAGGGCTCATCCCAGGTGTGGAATTATCCAGCCAATATCTCACTGTCCATTCTTTACTGCCAAGAGATTCTTTCTGTTTTCCCGTATTATTTCTCAGATAATAAACCAGCTTGCCTTTTGTTCTGGATTCACCAGTGATCTTCCCTGGATATTTGGTTGGAATTATGTCCACAGGATTGATTACTTAAATCTTCCTCAGCTCCCATGACATTGTTTCCCAGAAAGTATTAAAAATTGCCTGCCTGTACCAGCAGAAATTTGATGACACTTTTTTTGAAGTGATTTCTGACACATCTTTGAAGTACACATTGGACCTAATTTTCACGCCTCTTTTGTACTGTTATGAGTAATTTTGCCATGATTTCTTTTATATCCCACATATGCTTGTCCGCAAATTCTCAGAATTTTGTTGGTGTTTTTCTTCCAATCTACAGGGCAGGCTTTAGATTTCCTTTTTCTGTCACTACTTAAGTCACCACAAAATTCTTGACCTCCACTTTCAACATCCTTGCTTCCATCAACTCCCAACAAGTTATCTGAATTTTATGGGAAAAAGTCAGCAGCATTATGTAGCAATAAATGTGAAGAAGTACTATCATCTCCAGTGGCAACTGTGATTGCTGTATCATTTTGAGCATTCTTGGATGCAATCAGTGAAGTTTCTAGATGAGAAATGTTTGAAAAATTAACTTACGAAGACCAAAGTTGAATTTCAGATTAAGTTTTTACAATAATGATGATTACTGTATAATTATTAACACTTATGCTCACAAGATGACCCGAAAAAAGTGACTGAGAACCCCATATACTAAATTAATTCTTCTTCTTTGCTTGTAACTTCACTGTTACTACTGTTCTCTCCTGTTGTTCATTCTGGATTTACATGAGAACCTGTAATTAAGTGGGTATTCAAAACATTTTTAGCAGAAAGGACTAAAGTGCACAATAAGTGAAGTGTGGCACTAGTATAAAGCAGCTGTGTTACTACTAAATTTTAGAGTTTTAGCAGACTGCTGTTAATGCGAGTTAAATATTAAAAAAATTTTCTTACCACTGCCAGTCACTCTCAAGAATGATTCTCTGCTTTCATGAGTTAAGTTCAGCTGAGAAACAATTTCTTCCTTAGTAAAGAGATCATCTTGTAAAACAGAGTCCATTTTCATGAACTGCAAGTAGAACCAAGGAATCACATTCTAACACTGGAAGGTATGTAGTAAGCAATAACAATGTGCTGTGGTTGCACGCACTTTTGCGTTTGTGCGGTACTGTTTACTATGTCCAAAACAATCTACCTAGTTACTCAGTATTTTGTTCATTTGCACTTACGCGGTATTTCCATCCTTTTCCCTGTGCCACATATGTGATATTATTTTAGTACATTTTATATGTAGATAATTTTTAAAAAGTCTGCATTCTTGCTGTAAGAGTAGGTGCATTGAGACTCAAGGATATGAAATGACAGAAAAAAGCAAAACCGATAAGCTGTCAGTCGCGCGGTATTGTTTCTTCACTGGCGATATTTGTAAATGATGGCAGAATTTTGGTGTGGAGCTAGCCAAATACTGAGCTGGATCCCAAACACATTCATCCCACAGTAAAGCACAGTGGTGGAGGAATTGGTGTTTGGCAGCTTGTTTTTGTTGAAGGTTGCATGACTAGATTTCAGTATTAAATACCCTAAAAGAAATTATGCAAAATTGTTGACATCTTGAGTTTAGGCACAGATTACTACTTTCAACAAAACAATGACCCTAAGCATACAGTGAAAATTGTTTAACTGTGGTACCATAGTCCCCACATTCTCAAGTTTCCCAAACACTGCAAACCTTAATCTAGTTGAACATCTTTGACATAAACTTGAAAGAATGGTCATATAACATGAAATACAAAGTAATGCTGCCCTGAAACAATGTCTACAACAAGAATGGCAAAATATTACATCAGAGGATACCAAGAAACTGCCTGATTTCATGCCAAAGAGGTTAACAAAAGTGGTACATAGAAAAGGAATGCCTACACAGTATTAACATTGTAATTATATTTAATTACTTTGTAATTTTCTTTGTATGTATGAATACTTTCTTCCCCACACTGTGAACCCAGCTGTACAGATTTTAATTTACTTTCTGCAGAAGGCTGATTTTGTTAATCCTTTTCTGTGTTCAGATTAAGAAGGAAACCCCATCCTGCTAGTTTACCAAATAAGATCTCTGGTTGTGACCTCTAGTTCTAATAAATGAAGTTATTCTACATAAACAACAGTGTATGAATACTTTTTCTATAACTGCATGTATGAGACGCATTTCAACATGTTTGTGCTATGTAAGGTTGTGAGAGATGGGAGGGGACCACCTTGGTTCAATAGCCATGTTTGAAGTATTTGGCACACTGAAAAACAATAACTGAATCAACCCAAAATGCATGTAATGAGAGCAATTGGAAAAGCATTCAGAGAATTCAAAAGTAAAATTTTATTAACTGGTCTGCTGAGAAATTAGAACAAAGTTTGGATGCAAATGAAATCAATCAATGGATGAAAATTGCCTAGTCAGTCACTTATAATCATAGTGGCACCAAACTGACGATTATGGATAGAAGGTCAAAACAGTGAATTCAGTCTTCTGAAACTGTTTCACTTCAGAAGACTGTAATAAAGTTTCCACTTTGTCACTACACAAACAAGGAAATGTCGAACAACAAGATAAGGGATTGTGAAAGAGAAAATCAGCTAAAATTGTCAGTGGAAAAAGGCACAGATGGTTCCTATTTTCATGAAGGGTTGTGTGATTTTTTGACTGAAATCAGGACTTACTAGTAGATACAGGTAGAATTCAGCACACCTTTCTTAGTGGGACCAAATCGTCAGCTAATAATGGTAACTTTGTGAGTACACCGAGGGAGTGTATTGGGGTTTTTACTACACACACGCACGCACGCACACACACACACACACACACACACACACACACACACACACACACACAAATCTGGGATGATGTAGGAAACTCCACAATGCTATTTCTGGATGATGTTGTTGCATGTAGAAAAGTTGCAGCACTAGAAAACTAGCAAAATGCATGAACAACTGCAGGAATCAGCGTGTGGTGCAGGGACTGACTGTTCACTATCAAAATCAGTGTAATTAAATCTAACATAATGTGTGATTGTTGTATCTTAAGTTTAACTTTTTAGTGGAGGTAGCTGTGTTTGTATTATTGATGATGAAGGAAAACATGAAAAACAGACTCCTTGTAGCAGCGAGGGATCAGTGAGTGTTATGTAACAATCTGATGGATGAATCACAGAATCAAATGCCTTCACTACATGAGGCACTGCATAGTTTTGGGACTAAACCCAAAGAATTGATGCACTGTCTGAGGATCAGGAACTGATAGCTGTCACCTCTGCTCTTCATAGTGGTCAAATGCTGCTGAAAAAAAAAATGTTCTGTTGACAAGATTTGATCTTTTAAGATTAGCTCCACCTCTCTAGCAAGCAATATCAACGTTTAGTAGCACACTGCAGTAGCAGGCAATAGAGTCTACAAGGAACACAATCTGTGTTCTTGATCCACTGACCTAATTGTTTTCTTACCCGTTTATGTGAAATATGTTATTTAAAATATCCTTAAATGCTGACAGTCAGTGCTAAGGTCATATAAGCAGATCTAAAATTGTGACTTTTCATGCTTTCCCGACGGATATGTTGCAAATACACTTCTCGGGATTGCCGCCAGACTTACTTGCACAATATTTCGCCAGTGCAACTGCTCGACATCATCAGGTGGTAGTAGCTGCTGCTGTCACTGCTGCAGGGCATGACTGATGATAATCACACAGCGGCGTCGGAATTTATCATGCCAGGAGTAGGCAATATGCGTGCGCGGGAAGATGCTCGTAGTTGGAGGAAAGCGGCGCTTCTGGTGCCCCCTGCTGGGAGCCGCAGAAAGGCCATGGGCAAAGACTGTGCTGCCAGATGCTCCTGCAGTTAAAGTCTGAACTAAATCTCAGTTGCGCATTGCATCACTTGATGAATTGGAAGTTCTTGTTTTCCCTGTTTTGATTTCATGGCAGCCAGTGCTAGATTCCAGGCGGTGCTTAGTTGAAAACTGCATCCCTGTTGATAAGATTGTCCGCCATATGGATATCTATAGCCTCCTTAACAACACAGTCCCAGAAAGATGACGCTGGGGATAAAATTTCTGCCTGTTCATAAAGCATATGATGTCCCGTGTCCAGGCAGTGCTCCGCTACCACTGATTTATCAGGTTGCCCCAGGCATGTATGACAATGGTGTTCAACACAACGTTCTTGCATAGTTCGGCATGTCTGTTCAGTATAAGATTTTCCACATTGGCATGGGATTTTATACACACAATGTTTCCTGATGCCAAGGTTGTCTTTGACCGAGCACAATAAATTCCTAAATTTTGCTGGTGGCCAAACAATTCTTTCTGTTCTCGAAGACATGCCACCAAAATAGGGCAAGAATGCTGTTGGAGTGGGTGCCTCCACATCTTCATTTACATCTCTGCTTCGAGTTTGCTTAGAACGGAATGCATGGCATATCTGCCTATCGGAATAGCCATTCTGTTGGAATACCATTCTCAGGTGTTGTAGCTCACCAGGGAGACTGTCGGCATCTGAGTATTCTATGCACCAAAGAGCGTAGGACACTACCGCGTTGTGCAGGATGATGGCAACGTGTGACCTGTAAATATAGCTCCATATGAGTTGATTTGTGATAGACGCTGTGTCCCAGCTTTTCTGCTGACTAAGACATCCAGGAATGATAAGATGCCATCCTTTTCCACTTCCATTGTGAACTGTAGATTGGGATGGAGTGAGTTCAGATGCCGGAGAAACACAGATAATGTGTCTCTTCCATGGGGCCACACCTACAAGTGTATCATCTACATACCACCAGAAAGAAGAAGGTTTGAGACTTGCCAACTGCAGTGCTTTTTCCTCAAAGTCTTCCATAAAATAGTTGGCCACCTAGGGAGACAGAGGACTTCCCATGGCGACACCGTCCACTTGTTCAAAATACTGCTCATTGAATAAGAAATAAGTTGAAGTAAGCACATGTTTAAATAATGCCACAATCTCTCTCTAAAACTGGCTGCTGATAAGCTCTAACGAGTCCTGCAGAGATACTTTCGTAAACAAAGATATAAAGTCAAAACTAACCAAAATATGTGATGCTTGTAGCTTGAGTGTCTTCAGGCGCCCTATGAAGTCCTCTGAATTCCGGATATGGTGATCACACTTGCCTATGAGAGGTCCCAGCAGTATAGTAAGATGTTTGGCCAGAAAATAAGTAGGAGCTCCAGTGTTGCTCACTATTGGGTGAAGAGGTGTCCCATCCTTGTGTATCTCGGGTAGGCCGTAGTCTTGGGGGAACTGCAGCCTGTTGGCATCAGCTTTTGGTCAGTTTAGAAGGAATAGAACTCTTCTGGAGAAGATCTAATGTTTTTCTCTGGATTTTGTCAGTCGGATCCTCTCTTAGCCTGCGATAGGCAGGATTGTCGAGCAGCATCTCCTTTTTGCTGTTGTATTGAACTCGTGAGAGGAGGATGATGGTGTTCCCCTTGTCAACAAGTAAAATGATGAGTTCTTTGTCTGCTCTCAAGTCTCATAGAGACTTCCTTTCTGTTGAGCTGATGTTGAACGTGCTTGGTGGGGCTCATGTTAAAATTCAGCGGGTGTCCCTCCTAATCTCTTCAGCAATATCATTGGGAACCTTGAAAATTGCCTGTTCTATGCCAGCTATGAGGTCTCGGATTGCAGCTGTCCGTGGTGTTGGTGCATAGGTCAAACCTTTCTCGAGCACTGCAACAGCTGCGTCATCCAGGATTCTATCCATGAGCTTAAATACGGTGTGTTGATGTGGTGCATTCCCTTCTTGCTGTTGAGCCTTGAGATGAGAATACTTGGACATTTGGTGGACCTTAGCCTGTTGTTTTGACCAGTCAGCTGGCGCCCATGTAGTGCTATCTATCCAATCCCAGAATAATGCTGAGAGTTTTGAAAAGATCTTCAGATGCAGTGATAACAATTTTGTGGACACCATGTGCAGTTCCCGTCTTGTATAACGTACCCTCTCTCTCACTAGGGCTACAGTTGCATGTCATTTAATTCTAACAGTGGCCGCAGATTCAATATGATGTTTAAATTTAGCAAATGTTGGGACAGTTTGCTTGTCAAGGCATCTCAATAAAAATGCCATAGTGCACAGCAATCTACCTCTCTTATTACATAACTTGTCAAACTCATGTATGCCGTTGGCCATCTCCCAGCGGCTCCCAGCAGGGGGCACTAGGAACACCACTTTCCCCCAACTACGAGCGTCTTCCTACGCACGCGTATTTCCTGCTCCCGGCATGACATATTCCGATGCTGCCATGCAATTATCATCAGTCACACCCTGCAGCAGTGACAGCAGCAGTTACCACCACCTGATGATGTCGAGCAGTTGCATCGATGAAATATTGTGCGAGTTACACAATACGATCTGGTAACAAACCTGAGAACCATATTTGCAGATCTAAAATTGTTAGTAGTGTTTCATACAGACAGTATTTGGAAATGCTTAATTTAGTTTCATATCTGTTTGTATCGTCTTTATCATCTACTTTTATTTTGAAATTTCCCAGTAGATTGAAACTGTGTATCGGATCAGAACTCTAATCTGGGATCATTGCCTTTCATGGACAAGTACTCTACTGACTGAGCTCTCCAACTATGACTCATGACCCATAAGTAAAACTGTGATGGCAGCACATGAGTTGTGCTTGGATAGCTGTTAGCATAGCAATTGCTCAGAAAAACAAAGATCCCAGGCTCGAATCTTGGTCCAGCACACAGTTTTACTCTGCAAGGAAGTTTCAAATCAGTGCACACTCTGCTACAGAGTGAAAATTCATACTGGATACTTTTGTTAACTTTCCTCAATTACTTGGTTTAACCTACTCTCAAAATACCTCAATCTCCAATCCATCTTTGCTCGTGTCTGCTTTGTTACAAGATGAGTTTTCCTCTCTCAACATGTTATTCTTTCTTTAGAACTGCATTGCATATGGTTACTACATTGTTCATCATTACTTGTGAGACAATGACTACAGTCCCATTAATTCCCCGCTCCCCTGACCCCCACACATATTTGTTGTCCCTCTTGTATCACTGTATTCTAGCTTACTTACTCGTATTTGCTTATGCAGTTTTTTCCTAATTAGCATCCGAAACAAATCTTTGTTTCCTTAATCTTTTGCCTAACAGTCACTTTTGGATTTTTCTGCCCGGATAAGATTCAAAAGTAATGTATATAACTGAATTATAGTTTTATCTGCTTTGCAAACTTGGAGCCAGTTTTTATTATGAAAATTAAGTAGTTGTAATGGGGTTCAGAATGACCTCATATTGATTTGCTTTCTCTCTGCTTTGAAACATTGAAAAGTAAAAGCATTTATACATTCATTTGTATTATTACGCATACTGTAATGGCATAATATCTCTGCACACACTAGGAAAGGTGTACAAGTTTAACAAGAAATGTCCTCTACCTGATGCGCAACGTGATGAATGGCTGTTACAAAGAGAAACAGAAGGACAACGTAGTGCTTCAGAAGTTGGTTACAGGTATGTTCGTGACTTTTTTTACTTAGTATTCTCTGTGTATTTATAAATTGTTGTATTCATTATCTGTCAAGTGGGCTCTTACAGAAATGTGATTCATAAAGCCTTAATGAGCTGCAGAATATTGTTCCACTCCTTTCTGACAAAAAATTCTTGTCGTCAAGAATTTTGTCTTTGCTAATTATGTTCCAGATTTTAATATCTTCCATCTAATATCGTCCGTCTGATGTCCATTTTATAAACAGGGTGTCTATAAAAAGTAATGAGTCCAAATTTATGGAATACTGTATACTGAAGATATTGTTACAAACAATTAAAATTCTTCAAAGCAGGGCTCCTCAGCATCGACGCACTTCTGACAGGTTGAAAGGTTCCCAGAAGAACTTTTACAAAGTGTCCCTCAAGCAGCACATCAAAGCTTTAGTCTCGTGCATTGTCCTTTAGTGGCTGCATCCAATTCAGAACAGTGTCTAGCATCTCTCAGTTCACCCTTCCCTTCAGTTTTTGCAGCACTTCCACATATAAAGCAGCTATGATGTTGTCCCCCTTATGTAAAGATTCATGATGGACCACACCTTTTGCATCAAAGAAGACCATGACTGTGGCCTTTGAACTGCTCATTTGAGTCTTAGTTTAGTGAGAGGATGCTAGTGTGTGCTATTTGGAGGTTGTATTCAGAAACCCACATTTTATAGCAGTTATCACATTGTCAAAAAAAATTGAAGTTTTCTTTGAAGGCACTGTAAAAGATCTTCACAAAGAAGCACAGTTTTGCCTTCAATTGTGTGTCAATTGCTTTGGGATGAGCTTGACACAATTTTTTTTTTCATCTGTAAATCCTGGGTAAAGATGATGTGCACAGTCATTTTATCAATTCCTGTGTGGTCTGTGATCATTTGAAGACTTACTACTGGGCTGAGTTCAATATATCACACGCATGTTGCACATTTTCCCTGTTCCTGCTGATGGATGGTGCATCCTGTATGGAGTTCACATCCCACACTCCCTTAACCATCTTTGAAGTACTTGAGTCATCTGAAAGCAGCAGTTTTTATAGGCTTTCACTTCTATACACTTTCTGAATCATGAACTTTGTGTTCGTAGCTAATGTTTTGAGTCCCACACAGACTCTGATGGCATAGTACTTTTCAATAGTACATTGCATTTTTCAAGGTTTGACTCAGCCTATAAATATGAGTACATGAAAATGATGATGCAAAACACTGGAAAAGTCATAAGCAAATGATGACAAGTGTGTTTCGAAGGCTACTCTCCCCACCTCAAAATCCCTTTGTTTTTATCTCTTTTTTTATGCTGCCATTTTGACAGCGATAAAAATTCAGTTGCTTTTACTAGTAAGCTACAATTTGAAATCTGTATCTTAAACTGTTATCAAAAAATTCAACTTATTTGCAGATACAATGTTTGTTCCATGGCATATGCTGGTTAGGAGTAAAAAATTAAGTTACGGTTTACATCTGTAGTGAATTTTTCTCACACAACACCAGCTTATTTTCATTTCATACAAGCATCATAGTACAGTATATTTATAGCTGTCGGGCCTCAGTATTACACCCATTGATTTTGACACAGTATGCACATTTGGGAGTAGTTGGGTCCAAATCCCATCTGCCCAGACTTACGTTTACTGTCATTTATCTGAATCAGTGAAGGCAAATGCCAGGATGTTTCCTCTGAAAAGAGCACAGCTGATTTTCTTTTATATTGTTATCTGCTATGAGTTTGTGCTCTGTCTTTAATGAGCATTTCACGAACAAGACATTAAACTTTAATCTTCTGTCCTTTCAGTGACCAATCGTATTCTCATGATTCATTTCATCAGTGTTTATATTATGATGAAACTACTGTACATTAATGATAAAATCACAGTGGAAAGCTTCTAAAACACAAACAGTGATTTTTCCATGACAGCAGGTTGCTGTGATCCTTGTAGTAACCCACAGACAAGTAAATACGCACTTAGAGTCCTAACAGCTTTGATGATAACACAAATTCAATATTCCATACAAGTTCCCGAGTGCAGTCCAGGATGAGTCCTCAATACAGTTCACAGTTAGTTTCTGAGAGCAGAGTTCAAGTAACTACTTTGAAGTACAATAACGAAATGAAAGAGAGAGCTCTTCACTCTGGTGTGATATGTTGTTTGTTTGTGTGTTGGTGAGTCATGCTGGTGTTGACTGGCAATGGCACACACAGGTTGTGAGACAGTGCTCTGTCCTCTTATGTTTGACCATGCCACCTCCTGGCAGCTGGCCCTATGTCACTTGGCACTGGCACAGGCAAGTTCAGTAGCGATGGCTCGCACTGGTAGCTCGTGCAGAATTGTGGTAGCAGTGGCGCCAATACATTACAAGTGGTAACATGGAGGGTTACCACAGTCCTCTTCCCCTGGGGTCAAGGGGCAAGGAAGACATTGCATCAGTGCTGACCAGGCATCCCACCCTCCCCTTCCCCCTCACCCCCCACTGCACCATTTACTGTGGCGAAGAAAGTGCCGTCCATTGCCTCTCAGGCATCAGAAGCCACCAAGCAAGGCACAGACAGAATCACTCTGTTGGCAGCAACTGGAGAATAGGGCTGGAACTGGTTCTGACATTGATGAGTCTGCTATGTTTGAACTCCACGCTGACAGCCACCAGGGTCCCCAGTGCTGGAGCAGAAATCATGTGAACATCCAGTTCTTCAGAAGCAGGAGCGAGAATGTGCTGTGATGCCTCGAGTGGTCCACTCAGTGTCTCCTCTCACGCAAGGACATCTTTGCCACCAGTCCCCTCATGTGGAGGGCTGGGAAAAAACAGCAGGTGAAGTGTTGGGGGCAAAGGGCAGCATAATGCAAGGGACCAGTCAAGAGAGGGAGGGTATGCCCAAGAGGCAGAGGAGACAACGGAAAATCAGGATCCAAGTGGAGTGATGTGGGAGGTATGAGATGGGCCGGTCTGTGTGCTTCCCCCACCCAAAGATGTAATTGACTGCGATGGCTGGCCACCAGGCTGCCTTCCATCTGTAGTATAAAGACATGCTGACTCCATTTCCCATGAACCAGTGCTGGAATACATCACTGATGACAAGCGAAGGCGCAAACCCAGACAGGGGTCCCAGCGACGCAGGAGGTGGGCAAGGAGTCACCAGCAGGAGGTGCAGCAAGGTGTGTGGCTGGCATCCATGCAGCAGCTCCAGCTGTAGAAACTAAGAAAGAGCATGAGTGCCTCTTCCATTGGAGTATCCCTGATGTATTTCTTTATCTGTGTTTTAAAGGTCCATATGAGACACTGTCTCCCCAATGAACACAGGTGCAATGGAGGTGTCTTGACATGCTGCAGGCCCTGCTGCACACAAAAGTCTTGAAAGGTCTGAGAGATTAACTGTGGACCGTTACCTGTCACCAGTGTGTGGAGAAGACCTTCAATGGAAAAGATATGAGACTCTGTCATCGTGGGGCAGCAGTTGATGATGTATGGGAAGCAGGAGTGTTCATCCATGACAATCGATCAAAATGCTTCCAAGAAGTGACTAGCATAATCTAAGTGAACTTGTTTCCATGGCTGCATGGGTTCCAGCCACAGCAAATAACATCACTGGAGAGTGTCTATTTGGAACACACAATTGTGTTCATTTTGTCATTCGACATCTGGCTAATATACATAGCAGCGAGCAAGCACCTTCATAGGTGATGCTCCCCAGTAGCTGTGATGCAAGAACTGAAGGATGGCACTATGGAGGGATGTGAGATTGACCAACAATATCACACTGTTAATAAGAATCAGTCTGTGGATCAGCACAAAATAATTACGGACGGGGTCCTATGCCCTTGCTGGAGGCCGTTCTGGCCACCCTACCTCTATACGCTGCCTCACCTGGTGAAAAAGAACCTGTGCTAACGATGTCAGCAATATGTAAGCTCTTTGAAGGAAAGCCATCCACTGCCTGCTTAGCTTCCTCCCAAAATAAAAATAAAGGCTTTCTTTCTGGTCAGTGCAGGGGTCAGAACCCATAAGAAACAAGAGAGGGCATCTGCGTTGAAGTGCTGAGCCATCAGGTGTAAGTGAATCTCATAACTGTAACAGCTGAGAAACAGGGCCCCATAATTGCAGCTTGTGGTCTGTCGTATCCAGTAGATACGCCAAGTGGCTAAAGAGGGTGAAGAGCAGCTTGTTATCTATGACAAGTTGAAGTTCCACAACATGTATAAAAACATAAAATTTCTTGATCATATAAATAATGATGATGGCCTCCTCCTCAGTTTGGAAATAATTTTGCTGTGACACACTGAGCATCTTTAAGGTGAAAGCTATCAGTTGCTCTGAACTGTTAAAAATGTGATGAACAACAACAGCCCCAAGCCCAAACTGGGACATGTTTACCCAGCTTAAATATGGCTAAGCAAGAGGCTGGATGAACACTGTCTTTCAGTATAGTGCATGCTTGGTCATAGGCAGCTGTTCAGATAAAAGGTACACTCTTTTTTAGTAACTGATTTAGAGGAGAAGCAATGGCAGCAGTTTGCACGATTTATCCAGACTGCACTCGAGACCTGTGTTGTGTAGGTTCTGAAAAAGAAGCCAAATGTTCGAAGATGTTCCTCGCTGGAGGGACAATGACCACAATATCATGCAGATGTTAATACAACGAGGAATGTGTTTAACGAGTTGCTTGAAGGAACATTTAAAAAGTGCCGGTGCACTTGGTATGTCAAAGGCTAACCATTTGTATTTGTACAATCCATTGACCACCAGCAACTGCTGAGGTGCCTCATCTAATAGAAGCTGCAAATATGCCTTAGAAAGATCTATTTTTGAAAAATAATGATCCCTGTGAGTTTCACCTCCAATTCATCTGGACACAGGATGGGATGTGTCACCACCTGTGCATTGACTGTCACTTTAAAATCACCACAGATACAGAGCTTGCCAGATGGATTCGTGATGATCACTAGTGGCATAGCCCATTGGCTGAATGGAACAGGTCCAATCATATCCAAAGATGACAAACTGCCTAGGTCCTGCTTGACCTGGTCATGAATTGCTAGCAGTACAGCCACGTCCAAAAAACAATGAGGCTATGCCGTTGGTTTAAGGGCAATACAAGCAGGAAAGTCCTTAACTTTGCCAAGCCCAGGCAAAAAAAAATGTACGAAAATGACTTGCAGAGTTCTTAAAGTTCCTGGTACATCACTAGTTTGCAAAACAGGTGAACCAAATCGGAGACTGTAAAATCATAGGCCATGAAAGCACCCAAGTCAAACAAGTTGTCAGTGGACACACTGTTCACCACAAGAAAGGTTAATAAGTGAACCACAGTCTTGCATGCTGTGTCTGCCATAAATTGCTCAAGTATGGGGATCTGTTGCCTGCTCCGGCTTACAAGATGATGCATAGTTGGTGACAGTGACAGGGCACTGAGGTGCACATATGTGTGATAATTAATGAGAGAAGCCGTGGTGCCAGTGTTGACTTGCAACTAAAGTGGCTTCCCATTGATATGCACAATAGTAGCACAACTGTTGGATACTGTCACAAGGATGTCACCATAGGGCTCACAACATTGACGTCTGTGCAGTGGGGAGCCGAGGCTGCAGAGCAAATGGGCAGAGCATCACACACTGCCAAATGTGTCCCTTCTTCCGATAGTTATAGCAGGAAGACCAACACTTTGGGCAGTCAGGCCAGACATAATGAACTAAACAAGTAGGGCAAAAAGCAAGGGGCTTGCAGGGAGCACCCCACTGCAGACGTGTGGAATGTGACTTACGGGTGTGCTGCACTGCCACAATTTTACCTCAGAGGACATGCCATAACCTAAGCGTCTGCTGTTGGCACTGTTTACTGCAGCCATGTCTGCCCTGGATTCCAATTGGCAACCCACCACATGGGAAATGTCAAACAATTGAGCAACTGAAAGTACTTCTTCCAAGGTTGTGTCTTCAAATTTCAGCACCCATTGGTGAACCTCTTTGTAGGGGTCCGACCTAATGATAGTATCCCTGACCATAGTGCCAGTGTATGACTCTTTATATTGAGTGGCAAAAAATCACCACTTTTGACTAAGATCCTGTAATTCCACTGTCCAAGCACAGTACGTTTGGTGAGCATGCTAGCAGTAAGCAGCACATTTCATCAAATGAGAGGGAAGTGTATTCCTGAAGCAGAGCCAACGTAAGCATGAAAGGGAGGCAGATGTGCTGGAAGCTGTTGTGGTTGAGTCAGAAGTCTCATCAACACCCTGTCCCGCAGAGCCATGTGTTCTTGCAGTTGAAATTCCAAGCACTGCTGGCTCTCCTGTTGCTGTTGAAATAAGCTTTGAAGTACCACCACAAAGGACACACTAACTGTCATTGTTGAATCAGCAATAAAGACACACAAAAGCCCAAACACTGTCATTGCCAGTGTAGTATGCATACGAAGATCCAACAGTTTTAATGAGAACACATATCTGATGTTCCATACAAGTTCCAGAGTACAGTCTAGACCAAGTTCACAATACAGTTCACTTTTAGTTCCCGAGAGCAGACTCCAAGTAAGTAACTATGTTGAAGTACAATAGGGAAATGAGAGAGAGAGAGAGTAGTTTGTTTGCTGGTGAGCCACAGCATCACTGATCTTCCTCGGCTCATGAGGCCGTGATGCGATGCGATGCTGTTCTCTAATGTTTGATCATGCTGCCATGTGGCGGATGGCCCTGCGTCGTCTGGCACTGGCGAGCACGAATTGAGTAGCAAGTCTCATGTCTGTGCCTCATAAAGCATTGTAATAGCAATGGCGGAGGAGCTGGTACATGACAAATGATAACACAGATGCTTATCGCAATTCTATTTGTGGTGACGTGTGAACTTTTGGACATTTCAGTGAACTTTATAAGTGATAAGTCATCACTAATAATCATTCCTTGACAAATATTGTCTCTAAAACTGATTGGAATATCATGAATATGTTTTCTTTTTTTTAATTTTTTTGTTCCATTCCTTGTTCTCTCTCTCTCTCTCTCTCTCTCTCTCTCTCTCTCTCTCTGTGTGTGTGTGTGTGTGTGTGTGTGTGTGTGTGTTGGTCTTCAAAATATTAAAGAGACACTCTTTTACATGGGAACTATTTGTACCACACTATTTGCTGACTTGTGACTGGGAAAGCAGCAGCTATTTGAAAAGTGGTATCTTCTATGTGTGTTCAGTAAGTTTTATATTTACAGCTATTTTATATATGTCCAGAGTGGAGAAAATTGACTCTATACAGGGTCATTTTTCCACTGTCTATAAACTCTAAGGATTGATCAGTGAGAGGACACAGAACAAAAAAGGTCTATTGAACTTACATCCGGAAATGCATGGTTTCCATTCTAGAGACCATGTATTCAATCATTCTTTGTTGCAGAGACTGTGGTCTAATATACGCTGTACCAGGCAGCCACAGTTACAATATGCAATGGTTCCCTCCTAGAGCATAGTACTGTTCCTCATACGCCATGCCCTAGCATCCTCTCCTACCATAGTAATTGGTGATATTGTGTCCGATTCAGTTCCCTTGCTGACTCACCTTGTAGTGGATGTGATACAGCTTTGCACACAATAATTCCATATTCAAATCGAGAACTTGCTGACATGGTGTTTACTTAGAGAAAGGTAAATGGAAGAAAAGGAAAATGTGATTAACACTGTGGAAGGTGACCGCCATGTCAGCACCAGGCAGTTGGCCTGCCAGTACAGGATAAGCCAGACGACCTTGTGAAATATTCTCCACAATAACTGTTACTACCCTTATCACTTACACCTTATGCAGGTCCTACAAGTGACAGACTTTCCACATTGGGAGCAGTTTTGTCATTGGTTTCTTCATCAAGTAACTATGATTCCAGGATTTGTGTCATCCATCCTATTCAGAGATAAGGCCACCTTTATGCAGAGTGGTATCTTCAGTTTTAATAACAGTCATCTGTGGAATAGTATGCAGAACCCCCATGACATGATGAAGCGAATCATCAGCATCGGTGCAGCCAGAACAATTAGCGACCATATTTTGGGAGTGTTCTTCCTTCCATGTCGCCTCGGGAGGGCCAGAACTATTGACATTTCTTGTGGATTATTTTGCCGTCCCTGCTGGAAGATGCGCCATTGATAATTCGAAAGGTTATGTGGCTGCTACGTGATGGTGCTCCAGCCCATTTCACCATTAACATCCAGACGCATCTCCATTGTGTCTTCCATGGTCAGTGGATTAGACAAGGGGGCCCAGTTGCATGGCCTGCTCGTTCGCTGGATCTCAACCCGTGCAATTTCTGGTTATGGGACCATCTCAAAAGTATTGTGTATGTAGAGCCCATTATGCTGCCTTTGACACTTTTCAGATGCAGCGTGGCCGATGTGAACGCATCAGATAGAACATGCTACGGTGCATACACACGTGCATTGAGGAACATGGAAACTATTTTCAACACATACTGTAACTGTGACTGCATGGTACAGCACATATTAGACCACGGTCTCTGTAACAATGTATGGCTGAATGAATGGTCTCTAGCATGGAAACTATGCATTTCCAGACATAACTTTTTTTGTTCCATATCCTCTCATCGATCGATTCCTAGAGCTTGTACACGGTGGAACAAATCACCCTGCATACACAAATATATCATCATTGCAACCAACAGTTGCATAACATATGCTTCTTCCTACTCTCATATCAGTAGTTTGCAAAATATGGCTATAGATATATTTTTAAACATGTTCAGCATCATTCTGGTGTTAATACAATATTGTAATGTGAGTGAGTGAGGACAGTGCATGAGAAAGAGCTTGAGCCATAGCATGGTATGATACTTCTTGTCCAGCCTCTTTTTTACCCTCTTTAAAGGGAAGTCTTGCAATAGGCGGAACTGACACTAACTTCATTGTGTTGAAACTGAAATTCCTGCTGGATTCTGAAAGAACACAGAAAAAAAGAATGAAAGAATGTTGAAACAGCCGTCTTTAGAGAGATATAATGTAATACATTGGACCAAATAATGTTAATGAATGAGGGAGCAGTCTTTAGGCAGATATAATGAAATATACTGAACTAAATAATTCCAGTTAAGTAGGGACTCTAATTCCTTAAGTACAGGTTCTTCTACTTTTTTTTCTGGATGGATTGCACTTAAGCTTAGAGAAGTATGTGAAGATACACTTGTGTAAAGCAAAATGGAATTCAATAAATAAAGAGATGGGTAGAACAAATGAAAGCTAAGGAGTCCAAGATGTAATTTTAATACAGCCAGAAGAAATTTCCTTCTTTTTTGGGGGAAGGGGAGGGTATGGGATGCATTATAGGATGGAATCTTTGTAACTAAAAAATGTATTCAAATGATTGATGTACATTACTTGCTTCAGCATCTTCTGTATTGAAATTAATTTAGATTCTTTTGACCTGCAGGATACACAGTGATCATCTGCAAGATCTTCTAGAACGCCAGGCAGATGTAATAACACATCTTCGTGAGCACAATGCTCGCTTGAGCCGCAAAGTGATGGCTCTTTCTTCACGAGCAAATACCAGTCATGATTAGTTACTCTCATTTTTTCTCCTATTTTTTAAACTGTAAAATATTAGCCTACAATTTTGTATGACCAAAGTATATTTTAGTAGAGAAATCTGTATGACTGTTTACATTGACTGACTTAAATATTTATGACTTATGTGTTTGGTTTTAGATTTTTGTAAATACAAGAAAGAAATTTATTATCAGATATTAACTTTGGGAAATGATGATGTTCCTATTTTATAGTTAGACACTTTGAACACATCAAATGTGTAAATAATAAAGGACAGAAATTTTGTAATAATAAATATTTTGTGGTAAGAAATTTTGGATATGAAGAATTTGCCTTCATTGTTCCACTAGTGAAGGAATTATTGCAAGCTTGCAGCTGTATGGCTGCTACATTTTGTTAGGTTACATGTCAACCAAGCAGCTTCTTTATGTTTTCATATATATTTTATTAACATGTAATATAACAGCATTAATAACCAGAAGATATTTAAGTAACATAACATTTAGTGTGTTCTACACACATATCCGATCAAAACCCCATCTGCTGGAAAATATGAAACTGAGATTCTTACTGCTGAGCACTCTTTTCAAGAGACAAGTGGCTTGACATATTTATGTCAGCATTGCCCACAGATTGATTTAGTTACCTTCTATTTTCAAAACAGCCCCCTAATGTGTTGACAGCAAAACATTTTGAATATTGGATAAAACTTTTTGACTTTAAAACCCCACTGAACATCTATGTCAGAACAGTCAGTAGATAGGTAATTTTATTTTCTTCTGTTCAGCTTGTTTGTGACTTAAGCATTATAGAGTAATGGGCTAGTACATTTTATATGTTTTAACTGGATTTATTCATGGATACAATTGTGTGTGTAAGTGAGACTTCAATATTTTGTCGTATGGAAAGTTTTTTTTATGTCTTGGAAAGCAAGAAATGGTTGTTACTATTGCTTTCCAAACATTGAAAACCATATTCAAATTAACAGGTGACACATGTTTAAATGTATGATGGGACTGTAGTTTGTTTTCTCTTTCAGCTTTAATGTCTCTTTTTTTTATTATAGGCTACCTCCTCCATTTCTGTGTTGCTTTTTACAAATTTGATAATAATTCCATCAATTTCTCACTATCTTCTCTGCATACATATTTTCTTCTTATTAGTTCTTTCCATCTACTGTTAGATTGTCTCTTGTTCCAAATTCAGTTATTTCACTTTCTAATGTTGCCAGCAGTCGATACCTGGAGTAATTCGTTAAATTGAGCCCCTTTTAGAGTTATAATCAAATCTCTTGCTCTCTTGTGGAGTCCACAGTCAAGTCTTGTTCAACATTGGCAGTAAATGTAGTGGAAAAAAATAACTTTTCCAGCATGGTCTTCTTGAGCTCTGTTTCACTACATCATTCATCTCATTCAGCAATCTTCCAATAAGAGATCATCTTAATTAAGTTACACCTATTGTTCATGTGTCTTATGCTATTGGTTAGGGATGTTCAAGCAAGTTTGGCTTGATTGGAGTACTCACTTCATACCTGTTTGCTAACACCTGACAGTGAATGGAAAAATAGTAACTACCATGCATTATTTCTTCACAAAAATAAAGTAATAAGTTCTTTGATATAAATACATTTTCAAAGAAAGATAATGAGCAATTGTGAGAAAGGAATTTCTTGCAATTATTTGGTTTTGGATTACTTGCTGACTGGGAACCAGTGCTTTGTCTCAGATCAACAGTTTTATCACTACACTTGGAGTGCACAATATACAGTACCCTATGATAGTTTAATTTAAAGGATTATTGGGAGGGCCAGAATGAGAAGTAAAGGTAGACTAAAAAAGGAAGTGGCAATCAGATAATTAATACAATAAAGGGTAGGAAAGAAAAGGTACAAACAGATAGTGTGGCTGGCCACTACTTACCTGGAAGAGGTGAAATTCTAGTACTGCCGGTAGACTCATTAGAAGTAAGTGGAATTCTGCCTCTTGAAGGTAAGTACTGCCCAGCCATAATGTCTCCTCGTAATTTCGTAGTTTTCTTGAGTTGATCCTCATTTTGATATATACTGCATAGAACGAAAGAAAAAGAAGAAAATGCCTTGTTGATCCCCCTTAGTATGGATTTTAAGTGACCTGTCCTCTTGTCTGATCTTACCAAGTGATTCCTCTTTTTTCCCTAAAAAAAGTAACTTGTTGTTCTGACAATTAGGGGTGCTGTTATGAGTTTTTGTTACTTTGTGTCAGCAACATTAGGTGTTGTGCTTTCTTGAGGTAAGTTCTGGCCATCCTTTCTGTCTCTACATGGTTTTAAGAATACACTGTGCTCATGATTCATCGTGCACATTGTAGTGTTGAAAGAGGGAATTGTGCTCCTGTGTTAATAATGAAGAATGCAAGTTTGGCACTGGAGCAACAACAATCACCACTAATGTAGGCTTCCATGGCTGTAGACCATTATTATGTTTCCCCCCCCCAGTGTCACATTTTATAAAGTAACTGTCACAAAACACAAAATGAATAAAATTAACACTTCAGCAAGCCTCTTTAAGATTATAGCTGAAACCTTTAGATACAGTAGTTTTAATTTAGTGACTGTTATTTTACAAAATAATGCTTCTCTTCACCACTATATTTGTGTTAATAGTCGCCACATTTTAGTTCCTTGTCCGCTGCTCTTCATTTCATCTATTGTGAACTGTACCCTGTTCATACATAACTTTTTTACTTCACAGACCAGGTTCTTCATAACAAAGGACATGAATATAAGGACTGACAGTCGCACTCTAGAAGTAGTACTAGTCTTCTGTGCTCAGTGCCGTACAATTTTGCCATATTCAGTATTTCATCTATTACATTCATAGTAATTACAACTATACATGTGGTGATCATAGTAAATATTATAACATACATAGTGAACAAATCCAGTTTCCTACCCCATCCTTGTCCAGTTCAAGCTTGTTTGCTGTCTGTAACAACTGTGTCATAAATCTTGTCTTATTCGCTGTTCAGTCTCTTTGGGTGCTTCAGATGAAAGCACTGTCACTTCACATTTATCTTTTGTTGCTGCCTTACTGTGTCGTACAAGTTATTTGATTTTACTTTTAATGCCCTCTCTTCTTCTTCCATCACGTAACATATTAGCTGTTGGAGATCTCCTTGAGCAATTAAACATATACTCTGCATTTTTCTTAAAAGTAAGCTTGATTGCTTTTGAGCTTAGCAATTGGTTTGGTGCTTCATATTGTTGTGAATGAGAATGTAAAGATTTGTCTGTAAATTGCTCATAAACTCAGAACCAAATGGCTCATTAAGGAGTCTAGGCATGATCATATCTAAAATTGTCTCTTCTTGAGATTATTGTGATTTTCTATGGGTGCTATCTGAAGCCATATTAATGCCATCCAGTATCTTGTAAAATTAATTTCTTCCGTTTAATGTACCTTTATTGCAGAGCATATTGGAAGTCGTGTATCTTTGGGCTGATTTATTTTAAAAACAATATTATTTCCAAGATGGACAGATTTGTAAACAAAGACTTACTGCCAAAGATCATGATGGTGCGAAAAACAAATGCCTTAATCTTACTTAGCACACCATTACAACTGTTTCAATCTATTCGTCATGACTTTTGTAATTCCCTAAAACTTTGCATAAGCAAATGATTTTTGTGCATTAGGTACTTATCATAGAAATCATTATGCACTATTAATTGTTGGAAGTGTATATATTTGATGTGTTAGAAATATGGAATTATCATGATGATGATGATGATAGGAACACACAGTTTTGTTAATTAATCTTTGTTATTTTTGCAGTATACGGAAGCTCCAATGAAAAGTAATATTTCTTCATTCGATATTCTTGTCAGCGTCGTTACCTCTTCTCAGCATTATATTTTCTGGATCACATCCTCCCTGTGAGAGGTTTAATGAGTGTAATTTGCCCAAGAAAAAGCCTGTTTCTGCCTTTTGTTGGCCACTGAATTATAATATTTTTTTCTACCTCTTATCTTTGTATGATATTTGACTGTGCAACTGAACATCATTTTGACCTACTTTAGCAGAGAGTGAAATTGAGAAGAGAGCTGTTGAGCAAGGTGCAAGTAAAGGAAAACCGTAATGAAGCAATACATTTATGTGTAGAAATCTGGTGAATTATTTCACAAAGGTTTGCTTCACTATTTCCTTCAAGTAACATGCATGGCCTCCATTTTAAAGAACCTGATACTTTGAAGTAAATTAAGAATTATACCATTTTCCTAATAGTGAGTAGGCACAATGTAATCAGCTGGGACAATGTAGGAGTCCAGATGCATTTCAGTGTATGTATGTATGTATGTATGTATGTATGTATGTTCTTTTAGCTCTGAAAAGGATTTATCATGAAGCTTGGCAACATAATCAGTTTTCCTTATGTGCCTGTTGACATCTCAACACCTCAAGTATGTGGTGTTTAACCCATTCCATTATTCATATTCCACCAAGTACATGGTGATGTGCTATGAAACTGGAAGATGTGTTTCCCAGCTGGTTATCCATTTATACTTCAAAGAAAGTATATGTCACATGTAAACCAGTTAGATACTGCTGTCATAACTGGTGATCATAAATTGATTAAGTTGTCTCAGATTCTGGGCATATGAAATCTTTTAACAATTATCTCATAACAGATTTCTAGAAATGATGTGCAGAATTGACAGTTGTTGAAATGTTGTGAGTAATGGAGCTTAAAATCATACTATGTTACTGGTATGTTAGATATGAAAATACGGTGTGGTATGCTAACTGAAGTGTGATAGCAATGTAAAAGCAGTCAGTGTCATTTGCTTTCTGTTAATTCAGCTATTTCCATCAGTTATCTTGCTCTAGTCTGTTTGTAAAACAATCTTACTGGCATAATTAATTCACATTTGTTTAATTCATGTATGCAGCCCTACAACTCAAGAAGTTTACATTGAAATTGCATGCTATTAAACTTAAATGTTCTCATTATTTTTTAATTTTATTTAATTCTCCATAATAATCTTTGTGTAAAGTTTGTTGTAACCTGTTATATTTACATCAGAGTTTCATAGGATAACAATTATTTTTATTTTACAGTGTGATGCCATTTCTTGTTTAGTTCTGGGGATGTGATTTTTTTGTGATATGCTTGTCTTTTGTAACCACTCATTGTTAAAGGACCAAATACAAAAGAGAAGTAATTTTTTTTACAAAATTTGTGTTTGGCTAGGCATACACACATTATACAACTTCCTCAAAAACTAAAATTGTAAACTGATAAAACAAAATAAAATAAGTACCATAATCATCATTTGTTTATCTCAGTTGACCTTTCATATTTGAGTAGTGCTTGTCTCTCTATTATTGTACTTTTTTGTTTAAATATGGTCATACAAAGAAGGACATCTATCATTATAAAAAAAATTCTGTTGATTGCTTTCATAAATATAATATCCAAGAGTTATTTACTCACAAGACAATTTGCGAAATTACTACTATTACCAATGTGTGCTTTTAAACATGAAAGTTTAAGTAGACTTTCACAGCCTTTGTTTTGCTGATAAAGTTGAAAATTTATAAACGTTATGCATCCAAAAAATTTAAGATGTGGAAAAATTCCAACAAATTTAACATGTGGAAAAATGTAAGCTGTTAAAACCTGTTAACTCATAAGAACGGTGTTTCTCAGCTGCAACCTTGTGTAACACAAATAATTTTCTTTGTATGTTGTAGGAATTTTGTTCTTAACTTTATTCCTCTTGGTATATCTATGAACATTAAAACTTCTATTTCTATGTTTATATGAGAATCAAATTTTGATATGTACATTTTCTCTTGTATTTCCGATAACCCAACATAATTTCCATTCTTTGTTTTGTGTATTGTTATGGGAACTGTTTGGTTAACATAGAGTATCAGTTTGCATTCATTATTTTGTTTATTATTGTGTAGCTCTTTTTACCTGTAAGGTTTGGCACTGGAATCTCAGTTTTCTTATAGGTGTATTTTTCTATGGCTCTTTGTAAAATGCAAATATTTTTAATTTTTGTAAATGGAATTTGTATATTAAATGCTACCTAATCATGGCTGTGACTAAAGTGGTGATTTCCTTTTTACTTTAAATGACAAAAATAAATTAGAGAGATTATCTTATTACCTGGTTCAATCATACATGGAATAAAAGGCCATGATATAAAAAATTGTATTTATCTAGTCCATTGCTTACTTGATTATGAAATATGGCTCAAAATTCTCACTAATTAGCGACATATTTCATGATGTTGAGCCATCTCACTAATTGAAACTGTATACATGAATGTCATGCTTTAATTTCAGACATCCAAGAATGCCTGTACACTAACTAACTGCACTTGTCTGTCAGTGCCTTTTTCTACAGTTTCTGACCATTACAGAGGCTGTTTCATGATGCTGTGATACAAGCATCTGTAGCAGAAGAGTTCAGGTGAAGAACAAATGTTACCCTTAGTAAAGAATAAATGCTACTCTGAGTAACTTTATAATTAGTAATGCATTCACTAATTTTTAGTCCCTTTCAAATTAAAAGTTTGTACCAAACTGTAACTCGTAGCAGTCTTTGGCTCGCACTAACAATATTGTATAGGTGGAATGATTTGTCTGTTTCTCACAGTTCCAGTGCTTCAGTAGTTAGTGCAAGTTTCCATAAAGAATATAACTGTAAACGTAGTATGTCAATATCCACTCTGTCCATTAACCCAGAGGTACTAATCTTCCATTATAAAGGAACATCTTATATGGAATCAAACATTGTGGAAGATATAGTTAATAATGAAAGTGATTACATACCAGAGGTAATGCCAGAATAGCAGTGTAAAGGCATACTAAGCATCAAGTAATTTAATTGAATAGATAAAAAATCTACTCACCAAGTGGCAGCAGAACACACACATAAAAGACTGTTGTAATTTGCAAGTCTTTCCTTCTCATCCCATACGGTAAGTCTCCCCTGACCCGCAGTTCTGGGTGACATTCCCAAAATCTGCCCTTTTTCCTATACCTCTCCAGTCCTTTTCCTTCACCCTTCTTCCTTTCCCTTCAACCCTTCTGCCTGAAGAAGGAGCCACTGGCTCCGAAAACAGGCAAATTGCAACAGTCTTTGATGTGTGTGTTCTGAAGCTGCTTGGTGAGTAGATTTTTTATCTATCCAATTAAATTACTTTGTTAATAATTGGTTGTTTTCATTGTTATAAGCATTAAGTAAGGAAGATGTCTGGATGTGATGAAGACGAGGTGCTACAGTAGGAACTTGCAGAAATATTTATATGTTGTCTGCTGAGGAAGAAATTTCCGCTAAACTGGGCCTATAAAAAGATTAAAAATATGAAGCCGTAAGAGACCAGTGAGCCTCCTCTTCACATAAACTATTGTCACACCACAGAAACAGACACTGGAATTTAATTGCACACAGAAATAGCTGGATTTAGTACTCAATATAGCACCATGGGCTACTTGCAATTTGTGTACATGGCAGTATGTATGAATTATTATGTTGTCTGGGATTCATGAATTTTGAGAAAGCTTTTGAGTCATCCTTTAAAAAAGCTACACCAGAAGCTGGAAACAAGGCATTGATTTACCTGTGTCAGTTCACTGCGGAATATATATGTCAATAATACAGCTTTCAAAATTTGAAATAGGAGTCAGACAGGGAGATACTATAACATTAAAACTATTCTCAGCAACCCTAGGCGAGGTTTTCAGATACCTAAATGGGGGAGAGGAAGTGGGATTCAGATTCACGGAACATATCTGAACCACCTTCACTTTTCTGATGATATTGTAATTATTGAATAACTGCTCCATTTGCTAAAATGTTATTTATTTTAGTACAGGACTGCTTTCAATTTGTATATTGTAGCCATTTTCTAGTGGATCTGAATACTGTGCTGTGATGAACAATACCAGCAACCTTTTGGCATTGCCTTACTGTAGCACAATTTTCAGATGTGCTAGAAAATAGCTTCAATATAAAAGTCAAACCCAGTCACGGACTAGAGCAAAGAACTTTTTAGCAATGGGAATGGTTATTCGATAATCAGTACGCAGTTCCAGAGCAACAGCACACTCCAAACATGGAGGGACTAATAGATATTGCAGTATTCATCTTAAAAGCAGATTAACTTCAAGAATTAGTGAAATAACATAATGCAACAAGTTTGAGAGTAGGATTTGAAATTAATCATAATAAAACTAAATTAATGTGCAGCTAACACACACAAAAAAAAGTTGAAATAAACAAGCAAATCATAGAACCAGATGATGAGTTTATATCTTTAAAGTAGCAGAAGACAGTGAGTGGATGGACAGGAAATGAAGTAAACAGAAGACTAAAGCTACAGTGCTTTATAAATTAAATAGAGATTTCAAAATAAGGCTTCTTATTTGGATGAAAAAGAAAGTTTACATTCCGTGTGTTACCAGTTTTGCCTTATGACTGTATAATTTTTATTTTTAATGGAAAATTGTTTTAAAAACTGAAGTTTGTATCTGTGCTTCAGCACACCTACATGATTGAATTAACAGATTTTTCTCAAAGGCTATTGGTATAAATATTTTAAATATAAGTCAAAAACCCTCCAAAAATCTGTTAATGTTAGCCAAAGTGGTAATTCACAGTTATGGCTCTGTTCTATAATTTTATTACTTTTTACAGTATCTACTTCTCAAACCAGTTTATTCCTTTGCATGGGTAATGTGCAGTTTTTTCCATGTAGCTGGTGATAATTTTAGTAAACATATTGTACAGTTCAAAGAGAAGGCTGATTAATAGGTTTTTGTGTTTAATATTGTATTGTATTTATTGGTCCAGTAAATCTTACATGTACAGTACAGCACATCAGATATTGGACAGGTCAAAGTATATCTTACAATTAAAACACTTTAGAAACTAGAAAATTATGTTCACAAAATTTTACACCACTTCATATACTGGGCAAGTCAATGTGTAAGTTATAATTAAACGACATTAGAAACTTGAAGTTTACAACTGGATACATGTATAAGCCAATATTAACGATTACAGTATTTGCATGATCCTTACTTAAGCTCTAAGGATTTTTGAGGAACTCTTCTACACTATGAATTGACATGTACACTAGAGAATTACATTCACAGAATTTTACTTCATATACTGGGCAAGTTGGTATACAACTTATACTTGAACCCCATTAGAAACTTGAGAATTACATCTGAATGTATTTATAGGCCAGTATTAATGGTTACAGTATTTGCATAATCATCACTTAGACTCTCGAGGATTTTGGAGGAACTCTTCCACGCTATAAAAGCAATGTGTCAACAGATATTCTTTTAATACTGCTTTAAATTTTTTTTACATCAGTCTTTACTTTAATTTCTCTTGGCAATTTATTGTAGATAATTTTTCCATGGTGTAATGTTCCTTTTTGGCACAAACTGGTTTTTGTATGGAGTACATGAAAGTCAGTTTTCTGTCTTGTATTATGATGATGAACATTTTCATTTTTAGGGAGGATACTAGGATTTGTTATTGTATATTTCTTTATAAACATTGCACTTTCAAGTAGGAAAATACATGGAAGGGGAAGAATCCCCGGTTTTTATGTTTTTTCTGTACCAGTTTGGGAGAATCGTCTTTCACTAAAGATATTGCAAATAACTTTGCATGTTCCTTTTATGCTTCTCTTTGCACAGATTCAGCTGTTTCTGTTGAAACTGTCATCGCCAAGCATCTTTTCTTCTTTCTACTTCTACTTATACAGTACAATTTCTTCTTCTGATTGACTAGCTTAGTTGTCTTAGTGCTCTCACTTCACCTCTCAGACAACGTAAAGTAACAGATACTGATTTCTAGAGAGTAAGCATTCATCAAGGGCTTCTGTTTGAAACCCTGGGTCTTTAGAAATCTTTGATCCAATAATGCTTTACAGAACAGTGTTAAAATGCTACTCTACTTAATTATGTATTAATCATCATATGACATTTATACAGAAAGTCAAGACAATATTTGACTGAAATGTGGGGAGATTATTTTTCAGAAACTGTTGGGTTATAGAAATCAATATGTAATATTTCATTAAATTGATCTGCTCATTCATAATTTTTTTCTTCAAAAATGTAACATCACTTCCTTTCATTCAGACATAGCCTACACGTAATGGGATGTAACTGATTTTTAATTATGTGTTATGTGATTGATATAACATTCAAGTGACATGCTTGGTGGCCGTCGTATAACAAGATTTCTCTCATTCACAGAGTCTACATGTTCATTTACTATGTGGTGTTAAAGTACCCAGAGCAAACCATATCATGTAAGATACTGCTTTTAACATTTAAATACAGTAAGCCATAAAACAACATAAAATATAATGGAGCCCAGTCAACAGGTAAGTAGCTAAAATTCCAACTCCCTCATGTTACTTCCCCGGTATCATGCTACTAAGGTATATCTATCAATTTGGAGAAAAGTCGTGGTGACTATGGCTTTATATTCCATGAAATAAAATATCTGCAGGTTTTATACCTTATGGATCACCAAAGAGAGCTGTAATCTGGTTAATTTCACTTACTGTTTTGATCAAATATTATGTGCATTTTATTTGTACATCATCATAACCCTAATTACATACTATGTTGCTTGCACCACCTACTTGTCTCACATAATAATTCTTTATTTGATCAGCATAACAGCATTGAGAGACTCAATTGACAGAGAGCAGTCAAAGAGTCACTTGTCACAATCCAGTCGAATCAGACTTACCTAGACATGCAGGATGCGGCTTAGGGAGACTTCGTAGCTTCTCTATTGTAGGATAGTGACCCTAAGATGATCCTAGTGTATGGCATATGAATAGTCCCTAGCCTGAGGGCTATCCAAAACACTTGACCCTATCTTTCTAACACCAATAGAACCTGAGGTATAAGGCCCAGAAGAATCCCATTTTTACTTGCAGCATTCTGGAACATATTAGATAGTGCATTCTGTTGCACATGAACTAGTTATTTTGATAATGGGAGCACCACATTATAGCTGACATGTAAATCTCATCTTTAGACAGATAAAGCCAGGCTTAATATGTTCAAGGAAACAGCATGAATTGAAGGTAGGCTTTTTTTTTCCACTGACTCCATTCAAGATATTTTTCATCTCAGTCACAATTTTGTTTTTCCACTATATACATAATTTAGATGTTCTTAATGTGCTTAGGCCACTACATTATAAAACACCATTGCTCCTAGTGTATGGCATATAAATAGTCCCTAGCCTGAGGGCTATCCAAAACACTTGACCCTATCTTTCTAACACCAATAGAACCTGAGGTATAAGGCCCAGAAGAATCCCATTTTTACTTGCAGCATTCTGGAACATATTAGATAGTGCATTCTGTTGCACATGAACTAGTTATTTTGATAATGGGAGCACCACATTATAGCTGACATGTAAATCTCATCTTTAGACAGATAAAGCCAGGCTTAATATGTTCAAGGAAACAGCACGAATTGAAGGTAGGCTTTTTTTTTCCACTGACTCCATTCAAGATATTTTTCATCTCAGTCACAATTTTGTTTTTCCACTATATACATAATTTAGATGTTCTTAATGTGCTTAGGCCACTACATTATAAAACACCATTGCTATGGTGGAATGAATGTTTCACATTTCCTCCCACTGAAGCAAATGGAGCAAATCAGTTGTTTCTTTTTGCTTTTGATGTGGTCATGGTGGGCCTTAACGAGCTTATGGAGGCACCATTAGTTCATGGGCAGATCCTTGGTAAACACTAAAAAATATATTTTTACCTTTCTTGTATACCAAAACTGATGCTCCAATTCCAAGATGACTATCCACAGCAAATGGCTGAAATTTTTGTGATATATTTCTGAGATACCGATCTCAGATAAACTTGAAAACTTTCGTGATATCTTTTTCTGTTTCCAAGTTACAGAGCTTAAAAGTTACCCTATTTGTACATGTAAGCACATAAAAACATAGTTCATAAAGTGAAAACATAATTTATAAAGTGAAGTAGCATGCAGAAATATCCTGTAAAGTGTCTTCGATATCATCAGAAGCATTCAGAAAACCCCATGTTGTAGTACTGAAGCACATGTAAAATTTTTGTGCATGTGAGATCTGGTCTGAGGTGTAAAATTAGTTTTGTGGTATTTCAATTTTGCATACATAAAGAAACAAAATTTTACTGTTCCCTAATTTTTTCATGTGAGTGAAGAAAAGAAGGGAACCAGCAGAAAAATGCTCCTATCAGAGCAGAAGAAAGGCAAATATGCTACTGTTTAAAAGACTCTGACTGAAAAGTGGTGTACCACTTGCCTTAGTCTATCTTCCTCAACCCCTTTCAAAATTTTCAAAAAATTTTGGCATGCGAACATATTTATGCTTTTTTATCCTGAGAGAGAAGGAGATAGTGGCAGTCAGAAAAAGACAGAAAAGTAATAAGAAGATAGTAATACTGGTCATAGTACAGAAAGAGCGGAGGAGAAAATGGCAGTGTGAGAGAAAGACAGAGGGACGCAGTGGCAGTGGAAGAAGTTGACTGTGATGGAACAGTGCTAGGAAACAGTGAAGGAGACAGTGCCAGTGAGAGAGGAATAAAGAGAAGAAGAAAGTGGAAATGGGTGAGCGCCAGTGATAATTAGAGCATCTATCTATGACAATCACAACTAGGAAGAGACAGTTAGTGACATGGACAGAGACAGCAGTAGAGGGAAGGAAAGAATGAGACAGTAGCAATAAGAGAAAGCTAGAGAGAGGCAGTGACAATGAGAGGAGACAGTAGTAGTAGTAGTAGTAGGAAAACGAAGGAGATTGTGGATGTGAGACAGGAGGCAGTGACAGTTAGAGAGACACAAAGAGATAATTACAATGAGTTGAGCTGACTCAGTGAGTGAAAATGGCCAAGTGGGAGTGGTTGGGTATGAATGACTTACAATGATGGACCAGTGGAAGTGAGTGGGTTACTGTTAGGGGAGCTCGTGAGAGTGAGAAGTGAGCTGCATGTTGAAAAGAGAGCAAATATGTTTACATGCCAACATTTTTGGGAAAATTTTAAAGGTGCTGATGAAGATAGAATGAGGCAGCTGATACCCCACTTTCCAGTCTGAGTTTTTTAAACAGGAGCATATTCGCCTATTTGTGCTCTGATAGGAGCATTTTTCTGGTGGTTATTACAAACACTTCTGGATGAAAATTATATTTCAGATGCACACACATTTAGATCTGAATGTTTCTAAGCACTAGTATGAGTGATTTGCTGAGGCAGTTATGTAGTTTGGAAGACTGATCACTTTATTTTCAGAGGCAAAAATCAAATTCAAGCTCTGAAGATAACTTAAGTACTTTTCATATGCTGTACTATGCTAGAATATGAAGCATTACAGTGTCAATCATTTACATAATCATTTGCCACAATCCTCAAGATAAATTTTGAGATGCTGGTTACCAGCACAGACAAATATACTACAACCCAACACAAATACCTGTGCGTTTGAGAACACATATGAGGGGTAGCCATAAAATTTTAGTTATCATGACAGTAAAATAAAGTGGTGTAGTTATTTTGTCTTTGTCTGCAGATGCCTGGCTGCAGTCTTGGTACACACTGAAATTCTCATATCTAAGTACCGTAGCACACTGCTACAAGAGCCAAAACAAAACGGCACAGCCCACTGATAAAGTGGAGTTCCTTGTGATAATTTGATTTGGGTAACAGTAGAAATGTTGCAGCTGTAGTGGGCCGGTCCAGATGACACCTTTATCTATCTTGACTGACCAACTACATCTGCTAGATTTCCACTGGTGGACAAAAGAAATTATCACACAAAACTCTGCTTTGTTAGTGGGCTACGCCATTTTGTTTTGGCTCTTGTAGTAGGTGCTATAGTACTTGGGTATGAGAATTTCAGTGTGAACGAGGACGGCAGGTAGGAACCTGCAAACAAAGAAAAAATAAACTGTCTGTTGACTTTTGTCTCGGGTTCTTTGACCAATGTTTGTCAATTGATTTTTCAGATGTGTTGCCAGCACAAGTGGCTGGCATTGTCAAAGCCACAAGCAGCTATGGACGGTGAAGCTTTGACAATGGCAACCACTGGTGCTGCTGAAACGTCAGAAGAACCATCAGACAAACATCCACCAAAGAATCCGAGACAGAAGCCAACAGGCAGTTTGTCAACAAGTGGCCATGAAAGCCTTAACAATTTTAATAAAAAAATAATTACATATTTCATTACTATCCCTCGCAAAAGGATACATGAAACCGTAGACCTACTTTCGGCCCTAAATAAACACAAAGTCGAATTGCAGTGGCCTGTATTTCCTACAGGGAGCATGTTCTCAGTGTTGACAGGTATAAAGGTGGATGACTGTCACAGCACTTCTGTACTGAGTGATTCAATTGTCTTTATTAATGTCATTTTATGCAACCCATAAAGTTATATCTGGGCTTCAAAAACCATGTGTGAGATTTTCATGTTCTCTCACTCACTATGCATGAACTTCTAGTCCTACAGAAAAAATAAACTGGATATTTTTGTAGTTAAATTTTGTACTGGGGTACCTTTTCACTGGACGCCATGGTTTTCGAGCTATTCAAGAAAAATGTACAAAAGTGACCTTCAGATGCACCTCCACCTCCACAATTATTCCTCAACTGTCAGAATTTCTAGTATGTTGTTTATGGCACTCCTTCCTACCACTGTACAAAAATTTCTGACCACACAAACTAATCCTGCTATTTGACCTTGTTTGGTCTCTACTTATTGGGCAGATGCTTCAGCTATTGCCTTAACATTAATAATTAAAACATGCCTGTAAGATAATGAGAGAAAAACAACTTTTGTAAACATTCCACTAAAACTAATTATGTTAAAAGTTCAATCCAAAACTTAACCCTTAGAGTCACCATAATTCAGTAATCAGAATACCACACACACACACACACACACACACAATGATATAATTGTTTATTTTATACTGTTAAAATTCACAAAATTGTTAGGTAAAATTTTCATAAATGTCAATTTTACAATTTGCAAGTGCTTGACTAAACCAGTGGCATAATAAGGCCAGACAGTGAAGACCAAAAAATGATCAAATGTGGAAAATAATTCATGCAATTGCAAATTTTTGTACAATATTAAGAGGAAGTGCCATGGACAACATACTAGAAATCCTGACTGTTGGGGGCTGGGTGTGGGAGAGGAATGTGTTTGAAGGTCACTTTTATAAATTTTTCTTGAATAACTCAAAAACTATGGCCTCTATCGAAAACGTACCCCAGTACAAATTTCAACTACATTAAATTGCCTACAAAGAGGTCCTGTTCATTTTTTTGTGTATGAGGAGTAGTGTTTGCGTAGTGATTGAGAGAATATAAAAACCTCGTACGTGGCTTTTGAAGGCCATATACACTCCTGGAAATGGAAAAAAGAACACATTGACACCGGTGTGTCAGACCCACCATACTTGCTCCGGACACTGCGAGAGGGCTGTACAAGCAATGATCACACGCACGGCACAGCGGACACACCAGGAACCGCGGTGTTGGCCGTCGAATGGCGCTAGCTGCGCAGCATTTGTGCACCGCCGCCGTCAGTGTCAGCCAGTTTGCCGTGGCATACGGAGCTCCATCGCAGTCTTTAACACTGGTAGCATGCCGCGACAGCGTGGACGTGAACCGTATGTGCAGTTGACGGACTTTGAGCGAGGGCGTATAGTGGGCATGCGGGAGGCCGGGTGGACGTACCGCCGAATTGCTCAACACGTGGGGCGTGAGGTCTCCACAGTACATCGATGTTGTCGCCAGTGGTCGGCGGAAGGTGCACGTGCCCGTCGACCTGGGACCGGACCGCAGCGACGCACGGATGCACGCCAAGACCGTAGGATCCTACACAGTGCCGTAGGGGACCGCACCGCCACTTCCCAACAAATTAGGGACACTGTTGCTCCTGGGGTATCGGCGAGGACCATTCGCAACCGTCTTCATGAAGCTGGGCTACGGTCCCGCACACTGTTAGGCCGTCTTCCGCTCACGCCCCAACATCGTGCAGCCCGCCTCCAGCGGTGTCGCGACAGGCGTGAATGGAGGGACGAATGGAGACGTGTCGTCTTCAGCGATGAGAGTCGCTTCTGCCTTGGTGCCAATGATGGTCTTATGCGTGTTTGGCGCCGTGCAGGTGAGCACCACAATCAGGACTGCATACGACCGAGGCACACAGGGCCAACACCCGGCATCATGGTGTGGGGAGCGATCTCCTACACTGGCCGTACACCACTGGTGATCGTCGAGGGGACACTGAATAGTGCACGGTACATCCAAACCGTCATCGAACCCATCGTTCTACCATTCCTAGACCGGCAAGGGAACTTGCTGTTCCAACAGGACAATGCACGTCCGCATGTATCCCGTGCCACCCAACGTGCTCTAGAAGGTGTAAGTCAACTACCCTGGCCAGCAAGATCTCCGGATCTGTCCCCCATTGAGCATGTTTGGGACTGGATGAAGCGTCGTCTCAAGCGGTCTGCACGTCCAGCACGAACGCTGGTCCAACTGAGGCGCCAGGTGGAAATGGCATGGCAAGCCGTTCCACAGGACTACATCCAGCATCTCTACGATCGTCTCCATGGGAGAATAGCAGCCCGCATTGCTGCGAAAGGTGGATATACACTGTACTAGTGCCGACATTGTGCATGCTCTGTTGCCTGTGTCTATGTGCCTGTGGTTCTGTCAGTGTGATCATGTGATGTATCTGACCCCAGGAATGTGTCAATAAAGTTTCCCCTTCCTGGGACAATGAATTCACGGTGTTCTTATTTCAATTTCCAGGAGTGTATAACATTGTGGGTTGCATAAAATTACATTGTAGGGGCAGCTTAATCACCCCATATGTACCCATTTTCCTAACCATTAAATTCTATATCAGCCTCACTAGTGACCATCCAAAGAATCAGTCACTCTGACTTTGTATATAGCAGCAGTACTCTCACCACAAGTGGTGCAGCGGTTAACAATGAGCAACAGTGAAGGAAATAAAGTAAAGTCACATCTGCCAGCTTACCAAAAAAGAAACAATTTCCTCCTCTGGTTCTCCCTCTCATTCTTATCCATAACATCTAAATCAGATATAAAGTGGGAAGCTATTACTCTAAGCAAGAAACAGATCCCATGTTGTTGTTGTTGTGGTCTTCAGTCCTGAGACCGGTTTGATGCAGCTCTCCATGCTACTCTATCCTGTGCAAGCTTCTTCATCTCCAAATACGTACTGCAGCCTACATCCTTCTATCCTTCTGAATCTAGTGTATTCATCTCTTGGCCTCCCTCTACGATTTTTACCCTCCACGCTGCCCTCCAATACTAAATTGGTGATCCCTTTATGCCTCAGGACATGTCCTACCAACTGATCCCTTCTTCTTGTCAAGTTGTGCCACAAACTCCTCTTCTCCCCAATCCTATTCAATACTTCCTCATTAGTTACGTGATCTACCTATCTAATCTTCAGCATTCTTCTGTAGCACCACATTTCAAAGGCTTCTATTCTCTTCTTGCCCAAACTATTTATCGTCCTCGTTTGACTTCCATACATGGCTACACTCCATACAAATACTTTCTGAAACGACTTCGTGACACTTAATACTCGATGTTAACAAATTTCTCTTCTTCAGAAACGCTTTCCTTGCCATTGCCAGTCTACATTTTATATCCGCCCTACTTCGCCCATCATCAGTTACTTTGCTCCCCAAATAGCAAAACTCATTTACTGCTTTAAGTGTCTCATTTCCTAATCTAATTCCCTCAGCATTGCCCGACTTAATTCAACTACATTCCATTATCCTCGTTTTGCTTTTGTTGATGTTCATCTTATATCCTCCCTTCAAGACACTGTCCATTCCGTTCAACTGCTCTTCCAAGTTCTTTGCTGTCTCTGACAGAATTACAATGTCATCGGCGAACCTTAAAGTTTTTATTTCTTCTCCAAGGGTTTTAATTCCTACTCCAAATTTTTCTTTTGTTTCCTTTACTGCTTGCTCAATATACAGATTGAATAACATCGGGGAGAGGCTACAACCCTGTCTCACTCCCTTCACAACCACTGCTTCCCTTTCATGTCCCTCGACTCCTATAACTGCCATCTGGTTTCTGTACAAATTGTAAATAGCCTTTCACTCCCTGTATTTTACCCCTGCCACCTTCAGAATTTGAAAGAGAGTATTCCAGCCAACATTGTCAAAAGCTTTCTCCAAGTCTACAAATGCTAGAAACGTAGGTTTGCCTTTTCTTAATCTAGCTTCTAAGATAAGTTGTAGGGTCAGTATTGCCTCACGTGTTTCCATATTTCTACGGAATCCAAACTGATCTTCTCCAAGGTCGGCTTCTACCAGTTTTTCCATTCGTCTGTACAGAATTCGCTTTAGTATTTTGCAGCCGTGACTTATTAAATTGACAGTTCGGTAATTTTCACATCTGTCAACGCCTGCTTTCTTTGGAATTGGAATTATTATATTCTTCTTGAAGTCTGAGGGTATTTCGCCTGTCTCATACATTTTGCTCACCGGATGGTAGAGTTTTGTCAGGACTGGCTCTCCCAAGGCTGTCAGTAGTTCTAATGGAATGTTGTCCACTCCCGGGGCCTTGTTTCGACTTAGGTCTTTCAGTGCTCTATCAAATTCTTCACGCAGTATCATATCTCCCATTTCATCTTCATCTACATCCTCTTCCATTTCCATAATATTGTCCTCAAGAACATCGCCCTTGTATAGTCCCTCTATATACTCCTTCCACCTTTCTGTTTACCCTTCTTTGCTTAGAACTGGGTTTCCATCTGAGCCCTTGATATTCATACAAGTGGTTCTCTTTTCTCCAAAGGTCTCTTTAATTTTCCTGTAGGCAGTATCTATCTTACCCCTAGTGAGACAAGCCTCTACATCCTTACATTTGTCCTCTAGCCATGCCTGCTTAGCCATTTTGCACTTCCTGTCGATCTCATTTTTGAGACGTTTGTAATCCTTTTTGCCTGCTTCATTTACTGCATTTTTATATTTCCTCCTTTCATCAATTAAATTCAGTATTTCTTCTGTTGCCCAAGGATTTCTACTAGCCCTCGGCTTTTTACCCACTTGATCCTTTGCTGCCTTCACCACTTCAGCCCTCAAAGCTACCCATTCTTCTTCTACTGTATTTCTTTCCCCCATTCTTGTCAATTGTTCCTTTATGCTCTTCCTGAAACTCTCTACAACCTTTGGTTCCTTCAGTTTATCCAGGTCCCATCTCCTCAAATTCCCACCTTTTTGCTGTTTCTTCAGTTTTAATCTACAGTTCATAACCAATAGATTGTGGTCAGAGTCCACATCTGCCCCTGGAAATGTCTTACAATTTAAAACCTGGTTCCTAAATCTCTGTCTTACCATTACATAATCTATCTGATATCTTCTAGTATCTCCAGGGTTCTTCCATGTATACAACCTTCTTTCATGATTCTTGAACCAAGTGTTAGCTATGATTAATTTATGCTCTGCACAAAATTCTACCAGGTGGCTTCCTCTTTCATTTCTTAGCCCCAATCCATATTCACCTACTATGTTTCCTTCTCTCTCTTTCCCTACTGTCGAATTCCAGTCACCCATGACTATTAAATTTTCGTCTCCCTTCACTACCTGAATAATTTCTTTTATCTCATCATACATTTCATCAATTTCTTCGTCATCTGCAGAAGTAGTTGGCATATAAACTTGTACTACTGTTGTAGGCATGGGCTTCATATCTATCTTGACCACAATTATGCGTTCACTATGTTGTTTGTAGTAGCTTACCCGAACTCCTATTTTTTTATTCATTATTAAACCTACTCCTGCATTACCCCTATTTGATTTTGTATTTATAACCCTGTATTCACCTGACCAAAAGTCTTGTTCCTCCTGCCACCAAACTTCGCTAATTCACACTATATCTAACTTTAACCTATCCATTTCCCTTTTTAAATTTTCTAATCTACCTGCCCGATTAAGGGATCTGACATTCCACGCTCCGATCCGTAGAATGCCAGTTTTCTTTCTCCTGATAACGACGTCCTCCTGAGTAGTCCCTGCCTGGAGATCCGAATGGGGGACTATTTTATCTCCGGAATATTTTACCCAAGAGGACGCCATCATCATTTATCCATACAGTAAAGCTGCATGCCCTCAGGAAAAATTACGGCTGTAGTTTCCCCTTGCTTTCAGCCGTTCGCAGTACCAGCACAGCAAGGCCATTTTGGTTAATGTTACAAGGCCAGATCAGTCAATCATCCAGACTGTTGCCCCTGCAACTACTGAAAAGGCTGCTGCCCCTCTTCAGGAACCATACGTTTGTCTGGCCTCTCAACAGATACCCCTCCGTTGTGGTTGCACCTACGGTACGGCTATCTGTGTTGCTGAGGCACGCAAGCCTCCCCACCAATGGCAAGGTCTATGGTTCATGGGGGGGACAGATCCAATACCCCTACAAAATGTGACTGTGTTCAGGTATCACCTGGATGAATTAATAATTTCAGTCAGTGAGATAAAGCAGACGTCAGTACACATAATGTGTTCTGAAGTCGTTATTATTGCCCTCAAGGATTGAGTTTCGACGTTAGAGATGCTTGTTTTGCAAGAGGATATCTGCTTGCATAATGAGGGTTTGTCAGTGAAATGTAGCAAAACAGCAGGGTTTTCCTCTGCAGTAGATATCTCTTTCTGCTCTGTCGAATAGTGTGTTGTGGACAGTGACCATGAACCGGCTCTTTAGTATCCATTCCCTGAGCAGATACCTCTGCCTTGGCAAGTAATAGTGGAAAATCATCCATCAAAATGGAAGCTCAGTGAAGTTAACTTACGCTATACGTGAAACAAGTTGTGTTTCAATTGTAAGGAAATGTCAGTGATGTGGTAAATCATACCAGCTCAGCAAAGTTAGCTTACACTATATGCGAAACTAGTTGCATTTTAATTGTAAGGAAATGTCAGATGCAGTTGTGCAGCACTGCATAAATTTAAATGTTTATCACCAAAAAGCCTTGTGATCTCCCATAGTGCAAAAGCAACAGTGTGACAGGTACTTAAAGAGAGCAAGACTTGATTGTGGAACTATTTTCTGAATTCTTTTAATCAGTCAATCTCATCTGCTAAGATATTGAAAGTAGTGTGAAGGATTTTAGGAAAGGGATATGCAGTCTCAGTCATTGCTAAATAGAAGTATAGTGTATAGTATTTCAACAGAAATTATTTGAATTGTAACATCTTATTGAACTTCTTCTTTTGCACTTCATATATTAGATATTTGCTTGTCATTGTGCCTATCTCTTCCTTGAGCTTCTCTGGACTATAGTTTCTCACTTTGTGAGGCAGTCTGGCATTGTTCATTCCATTGAGATGTTCAATCAATTTTCTCCTACTGTGCTCAGTTTCATTTCTGACGTTACATATGTATAGCTACTCTATTGTGTTTCTTAATCTTTCTGCACAGATTCAATCTTTCAAGGCTTTGAGAATTTTTGCCTCACTTGCCTGGATGCTACTTTCTTGTTGTTTGTATATGACCCATGACTCACTTCAGTTGATTAATACGGGGAGAGAAAGTACTTTCTGTGTCTTGTTTTTTGAACAACTTTTTATTGCCCTGCGTACATTTCCAAAATCTATCACTTTATTGTCTGTGTCCTTGTCTTACTCATATCCCTCATGATTAAAATGAGTGATAGTCTATTACTGTAATGTTCATCATTCTTTTTTCTTATGTGGTTCTTTCATACAAAACCTGTGTTTTTAGTTTTCTTTGTGAATATTGTTTTATTTTAGTCTTTAGCCATTTTGCTTAGAAAGTAAATTTATATTTGCAGTTTATTCACTTTCTGTGTAATTTTGACATTGTGTGTATATGGAAAATAATTCTGAAAAGTCCCTTTGACTCCTACATCTAACTTGGCTGGTTTTCCTTTCACACAGAGAAAATAAATTGAATTGGCAGTTTGAAAAAGGGAACATTCTTTCACCAAACTTGTGTTAGCATATAGATGCACATAGCGAGTTATAAAAAGGGAACGCAAACCACTCTTGTGTCAGCTTGACTGGACTTGGTAATGTTCATTAGTTTGAAGAAGTATATCCTAGTTTTGAGTTGTCCACCCTCTCCGCTGTGGTTGTGCTGATAGTTGGTACTTGTATTTGCTGTTCAGTGCTTAAAAACTGATATTTGCAGTGCATCAGATTATTGTGTTGTGTTGAATATTCAGTGTGTGAGTTTAGATATTCTTCATTAAATAATTAATATAATAGAGGGAAACATTCCACGTGGGAAAAAAATATCTAAAAACAAAGATGATGTGACTTACCAAACGAAAGCGCTGGCACGTCGATAGACACACAAACAAACACAAACATACACACAAAATTCAAGCTTTCACAACAAACTGTTGCCTCATCAGGAAAGAGGGAAGGAGAGGGAAAGACGAAAGGATGTGGGTTTTAAGGGAGAGGGCAAGGAGTCATTCCAATCCCGGGAGCGGAAAGACTTACCTTAGGGGGAAAACAGCCCTCGTCAAAGATTTACTGTCCTACACTCGTACTCTCTGCTGGAAATATCACTTTGCCACGAAGAAAAATGATCCTAATCCTACTCCTAATGATCCAACTCCCCAAGACACCATCCAAATTGAACCCTGCCTGGAACAGTTCCGTCCTCCGTCGCAGCGGGACCCACCTCCTCTTCCTCAAAATCACCCTCTCCAAACCTTCCAGGAATTTCTGACTTCCAGCCTTGCATCTCAATCCTTCTTAAAACACCTTAATCCTACTCCCAACATCACCACTGCTGAAGCCCAGGCTATCCGTGATCTGAAGGCTGACCGATCCATCATCATTCTTCCGGCGGACAAGGGTTCCACGACCGTGGTACTTGATTGTCGGGAGTATGTGGCTGAGGGACTGCGTCAGCTTTCAGACAACACCACATACAAAGTTTGCCAAGGTAACCCCATTCCCGATGTCCAGGCGGAGCTTCAAGGAATCCTCAGAACCTTAGGCCCCCTGCAAAACCTTTCACCTGACTCCATCAACCTCCTGACCCCACCGACACCCCGCACCCCTACCTTCTACCTTCTTCCTAAAATCCACAAACCCAATCATCCCGGCCGCCCCATTGTAGCTGGTTACCAAGCCCCCACAGAACGTATCTCTGCCTACGTAGATCAACACCTTCAACTCATTACATGCAGTCTCCCATCCTTCATCAAAGACACCAACCACTTTCTCGAACGCCTGGAATCCTTACCCAATCTGTTACCCCCGGAAACCATCCTTGTAACCATTGATGCCACTTCCTCATACACAAATATTCGGCACGTCCAGTGCCTCGCTGCGATGGAGCATTTCCTTTCACGCCGATCACCTGCCACCCTACCTAAAACCTCTTTCCTCATCACCTTAGCCAGCTTCATCCTGACCCACTTTTGAAGGCCAGACATACCAACAATTAAAGGGAACAGCCATGGGTACCAGGATGGCCCCCTCGTACGCCAACCTATTCATGGGTTGCTTAGAGGAAGCCTTCTTGGTTACCCAGGCCTGCCAACCCAAAGTTTGGTACAGATTTATTGATGACATCTTCATGATCTGGACTCACAGTGAAGAAGAACTCCAGAATTTCCTCTCCAACCTCAACTCCTTTGGTTCCATCAGATTCACCTGGTCCTACTCCAAATCCCATGCCACTTTCCTTGATGTTGACCTCCACCTGTCCAATGGCCAGCTTCACACGTCCGTCCTCATCAAACCCACCAACAAGCAACAGTACCTCCATTATGACAGCTGCCACCCATTCCACATCAAACGGTCCCTTTCCTACAGCCTAGGTCTTCGTGGCAAATGAATCTGCTCCAGTCCGGAATCCCTGAACCATTACACCAACAACCTGACAACAGCTTTCGCATCTCGCAACTACCCTCCCGACCTGGTACAGAAGCAAATAACCAGAGCCACTTCCTCATCCCCTCGAACCCAGAATCCCCCACAGAAGAACCACAAAAGTGCCCCACTTGTGACAGGATACTTTCCGGGACTGGACCAGACTCTGAATGTGGCTCTCCAGCAGGGATACGACTTCCTCAAATCCTGCCCTGAAATGAGATCCATCCTTCATGAAATCCTCCCCACTCCACCAAGAGTGTCTTTCCGCTGTCCACCTAACCTTTGTAACCTGTTAGTTCATCCCTATGAAATCCCCAAACCACCTTCCCTACCCTCTGGCTCCTATCCTTGTAACCACCCCTGGTGTAAAACCTGTCCCATGCACCCTCCCACCACCACCTACTCCAGTCCTGTAACCCGGAAGGTGTACACGATCAAAGGCAGAGCCACATGTGAAAGCACCCACGTGATTTACCAACTGACCTGCCTACACTGTGATGCATTCTATGTGGGAATGACCAGCAACAAACTGTCCATTCGCATGAATGGACACAGGCAGACAGTGTTTGTTGGTAATGAGGATCACCCTGTGGCTAAACATGCCTTGGTGCACGGCCAGCACATCTTGGCACAGTGTTACACCGTCCGGGTTATCTGGATACTTCCCACCAACACCAACCTATCCGAACTCCGGAGATGGGAACTTGCTCTTCAATATATCCTCTCTTCCCATTACCCACCAGGCCTCAATCTCCACTAATTTCAAGTTGCCGCCACTCATACCTCACCTGTCATTCAACATCATCTTTGCCTCTTCACTTCCGCCTCGACTGACATCTCTGCCCAAACTCTTTGTCTTTAAATATGTCTGCTTGTGAGATGTCTGCTTGTGTGTGTATATGTGTGGATGGATATGTGTGTGTGTGTGCGAGTGTATACCCGTCCTTTTTTCCCCCTAAGGTAAGTCTTTCCGCTCCCGGGATTGGAATGACTCCTTACCCTCTCCCTTAAAACCCACATCCTTTCGTCTTTCCCTCTCCTTCCCTCTTTCCTGATGAGGCAACAGTTTGTTGCGAAAAGCTTGAATTTTGTGTGTATGTTTGTGTTTGTTTGTGTGTCATTAAATAATTATTGATATAGTAATTATTCTAGATGTTTTAAAAGCATATTAGTTTGGTGTTTCTAGTGTAATGTCATGTTTTTCATTGTAGGCTTACGTTTCAATTGTTTTAGTGTTCATGTTGTGGATTGGCAAGACAGCCAATCCACTAGGAGGAAGCCGAGAGACACGCGTTTAAGCTCATGCAGGCTGGCGTGAGGTCTGGAACAGGACAAGGAAATGAGACTAGCAAAAAAGGTACATAGCTTCTGGAATACTTAACTTTAATCCATAATTGGTGAACATCGCTCTTGACAGTACATGTGTTACAGCATCAATAGTAACTGGTAATGGCGCCTTGCTAGGTCGTAGCAAATGACGTAGCTGAAGGCTATGCTAACTATCGTCTCGGCAAATGAGAGCGTAATTTGTCAGTGAACCATCACTAGCAAAGTCGGCTGTCTAACTGGGGCGAGTGCTAGGAAGTCTCTCTAGACTTGCCGTGTGGCGGCGCTCGGTCTGCAATCACTGAAAGTGGGGACACGCGGGTCCAACGTATACTAACGGACCGCGGCCGATTTAAAGGCTACCACCTAGCAAGTGTGGTGTCTGGCGGTGACACCACAGTTCAGATTATTGCTAGAGCATCTTCATCTACCTCTGAAAGTGACATTGACTCTACTATGGCAAAAAATGATAAAGCTATTCATCATACAGAAACAAACAGTTATGAAGTGCAAAAAAACTAACTTCATGATGACAAGTGTACAAGTATTAGGACAAGTGTAACAGTACTGTCTAAGACAAATAATATTGGTGTTTGCTCTTATAAACATAAATGTACCGATAGGTTAAGTGTAGATGAGAAGGAACTTTGCTTGAAAATTTCACTTGATGTACATTCTTGACAGGTTTTATTGATAAAAAATCGTAATTGTGGAGGCAATCTCAAAGAGAAGCACCACTCAAATGAGATAGCACTTTTTTATCGTCAATGAAAGGCAATAAATGCATGACTGTGTGTAAAAATGTATTTAGAATTGCATACTGCATAAAGAATAAAGCAATCCTTCGATTAAAGCTATTAATAACTGCAAACCAGGTTCCCTTCAATGTAATGTAATACCAAACAACATTCATGATTTTATTGATAAACACATTAGTGAATTTCCTCTTAAAGAAACACACTACAGCAACCAGAATATGAAGTATTTGAGTGCTGAACAACAACAAAACCATATATGATTTATTTTGTAAAAGACATCCAGATCTTTTCAAGGAAGTAAAGGTCACCTGCTATAGAAAATAATTCCACAAAAATTATGATCATAGATTTGCACATCAGTGTCTATCTTACTTGTAAAGAATTATCTGCAAAGATAGAAAGTCCACATCTGGCAATGCAATGTGAGTTGCTATCGCAAATCATTCATGCTCATTGGGCTCAAAAGTTTTATAACAAACAGAAAAACCCTTTGTTCTAACTACCTGAAGGTTGGAGCCTACTGACTATATGCAACACCTTCCTCTACCAAAATTATCTGTCCAGAAAATGTTCTCTCTGACAGAACTCTGGTTATGTGTGTTCTGCATACACAATATGAAAACAGATTCTGCCTATTTCTACATTTATCCAGAAGGAGAAGCTAAATGCGTCAATGATGAGGTATACAGCATGTTGTGGTTGAAAACAAACAACATAGACCCTGAGATTAAAGATCTTCACCTTTTCAGTGATTCCTGCAGAAGTTGAAACTGCAATAACACTTAGTAATGGGACATCATTCTTTAGCATTACTTTTGCTCAACAGCAGTTGTCAGTACCAGTATTGCTCGAACAGTCCACGGGTATACTGCCAGTTCATAGTGTCCCGTGGACTGTTCGGGCAACAAATATGCCGGGAGAAACTGAAGAATCACACAATACCAGTATTATTTTTCAAATTTTTGACAAGTCAATATTATCTCAGCTGCTTTTCCAAAAACTTTCATATTATTGTATACAGAATATGTTATATTTCAAGCTAAAATTTATGAATAAGAACTATTATTTTGGATGTTATAATCGATAAATACCAGTTCAGAATGTACAGTTAAAATTCTCTTTTTTAGAAACATTTGAAATTATGAATTATGTGGCACACTTAAAATTTATATTATTAATTACACAATCTAGTACTGCTTATTATGTTTATTTCTGGATTCATTTGTGAAATAATAATTGAAACTAATAGAAATTCATTTGTCAAGAAATATTGTAAACCCTTTGGCATATGGTTATTACCGGAGGGTGAAGGAGTTATAAGCAGGCCTTGGATGTGATTGGATGTATTTTTGTATTTTGAGCAAACAGTGTAACTTTAACTTTGTTCATGTGAAAGTTCAAAAGACTGTGTGATATACTAAAATGTGACAAAATAAATTAACATAAAAACAAAAATTATGGAACAACGATCTTCAAAATTATTTTTGTCAATTCAACCATGAGGAACTAAAACGCGTAAATTTCAGCTTCAAGAATCAGACCGCTAGACAAGAAGAACTGGAGCCAACACTACAAGAAAAGATAAGTAAACTAAACAGTTTATTGTGATCTTACTCCTGTCAAATCATCAGAAAAGACTTTTCTTATTGTGGACAATAGCTGCAGTCAGAAAGGAGGAGGGAGATTACAAGTGTGAGCATTATCAGTGATTAATTGACTAATAATGAAGTTTTGGCTGTTGCAGAAAGTGCTTTATTTTGTCAGTTTTTGAAATTTTTGATCACATGGAGCAAGAAACCGAATGCTGCCCAAGTAAGCAAATAATATCAACAGTGTTGAAGTACTACCAACAATGACAGACAATATCAAATGAAAGTGAAGGCTTTACAACCACAACCAGGAACATCAAAAAGGAAATATAAGTACAAACTATTTGTGAATTTAATTTATTTGTGGACTCATGAGCTTGTTAACAAAATGAATAGGGATGAAAGCAAAAGTGAGGTACAAATGAAAGCTGCAAGATCCAGTCAGCTGAGCTGAGTGAAATCATAGTCAATAAAAAAAACCAGTAAAAACTGATATATTGCAGTTAATTTTGGCAAAACTGGAGGAAATGAAGACAGCTAACAATAGCAAATTTACAGCAGTTAATGATCGGTTAACTGAAATAAGAAATGAAAACAGTAGCAAAATGGACAGAGTATGAGATCAGATAAATCAACTTAGTAATCCAGTTTCAGAGTTAAAAAAATGGGTTGTCAGAGTTAGAAAATGTAAGTGCTAATCACAAACCAGAATGTGAGGTTAATGAGAATTTTGATGTAGTATGTACTAATGATTTCTTCTCTTGGGTGGAAAACAGTCTTATTGGTGTATGTAAATCAGGTGATGACTGTACTGGATCTGAACTAGGTGATATTTTTTATATAGATGTGAATGAGAGATGTGAAGTAACTGAGGCTGGTAAGTCTGAGATCGGTGGCTTATTGCAAATGAATGTAGGTGAGGTAAGTGACTTTGATGGAGATGAGACTTGTAATTAGAGATGTTGTTCATGGAGTAATTTTGGAGGAATGTGATGATGATGAATATCAGGTATTTGTGGAGTTTATGGATAATGAAGTTTCAGAGTTATTTTTAAATGATGTTGATAATACAGATAAGGTAAGTGTTGTATGTGATGTTGTAAGTGAAGGTCACAGAATACCAGTGCAGTGACAACACTTTTTCATTACTGTCATGCAGAGTAATGATCTAAACAGTAAAGGTGAGGTATCTGTGAACCTGGAGAATAAAAGCCAAAATGTTTTGAAGTTTGTTTGGGATCAGATTGATGATAACATAGATAAAGGTGCATTCTGGAATAAGTTAGCTGTGGTTAGTCAGAATTTTTATCCCAATTAGTGGAATGAAGTGAAAGAGGATCTAAGCAGGAAGTGTAATTTTGACAGTAATGTGTTTTGTGTTCCTTCAGTAACAAGTGATGTAAGTTGTGTCGTGGAATCTATTCATTGTGTTCAATCTTTACCTCACAACATGAGTAATCAGAGTAATACTATAATACCTGTAAAATTGATAAAACCTTGTGAACCCAGTGTGGATGTAGCATTTGATGAAATTGAAAGTGATCTTTTGCGTGATGTGTCTGACAACAGAGGGGATTATTCAAATTTGGCTGTCCTTACATTAAAATCAGTGAGAAGGCAACTGTTTGATTGATACAGGTAGTCAGATTTATGGTATATCTGAACAATTTAGGGACAAGATCATGTATTGTAAGAATTTTGTGGGAATGTCCATTGCAGGTGTAAAGATAAGAGGAGCTACTGGCAAGCAAAGATGATTGGTAAAATCTCAGGACTTTTTACTTTTTGTATAGAAGACAAGACCTTTGAACATGGATGCATAGTGATCCTTTGGCAGAAAATATGCACTATATTTCCAGGTTCTTACAACTATATAATTCTGTTTTGTAATAAATTTTTGCTTTAGAATTTGATACATATATGCAGTAGGACTAAATGAGTAGGTCCTTTTACAGTTTTGAAATGGGACAATGCCATTAAACATCTAGTAATAAATTTCTTATCTTAGAATGCTGTTAGTGTTAAATATTATTATTGTTCCTGTGTACTCTGCAGAGAATAATTAAATTTAATTATCATGAACTCTTTTGGGTAAAGTCATGGGTCTTGTGGTAAATTGAGTGAAGACTCGTTTTATTAATATGTACTGTAAATATTAGGAATAATATCTTAAAGTTTCATATGTGTACACTTTTTAATCCATTCTGACGTGAATCCTGTATACTTATTTTTTCAATATAGATAAGCAAAACATATGCCTTGTGATGAGAGGGAGGTATTGAACAGCATACTTAGAACACAAAAAAATGCTTCAGGATTCAGTGTGAAAGCTAGACAGGAAGTTACCCATCCACTGGAGCGTGTGGTGAGAAGTCTAGGAAAGAAACTGAAAGATGTGGATGGATCCACTCCCACACTCCTGTATGGCTGCACCCTTGCTGGTCCAATCAACTTACAAGAGATCATAGGTGCTGGGTAATATACTCAAGCATCTTTCAGCTACACCAGTCATGTGATTGAAATTTGTAAATTGTTAGCCAAGAAATTATCCTATATGAAAAATTTGTGGTACTATTTGTTTAGAAAAGTAGTCACTGCTATGGACAGTGTTATTTCACATAAATGAAGTTTTTTAAGTAGGGGAATTAACTTCCCAATACATTATGTAACTTTAAATAATGCTGTGGATGGTTGATGTTCTATGGCTGATGATTAGACAGGAACACAGAAATGTGTAAACCTAAAAAGTTCAAGAGTACATTCTATGAACCATGCTGTAAATAATTATCAGAATCTGATAAAATTAGGCACTGTTAGGTTAGTAGCGATACATTTCAATGAATTTTCTTATCTCAACACTCAGTATTTATTTCTTTTATCAATTGTATATGAACCTTCTAGGCTTCTACATATGTAGGTTTTTTTTGTATGAACAATTAGCAAGTAGTGTGGAAGACATTTACAGTTGTGATCATGAATCGAGTATGGACAGTATAACAAGATGTATACATTCCTAATTTCACACACTGTTTTTAGTCCTCAAGCTACTTGATTATATCATCGTTCAAAGCTATTTATGACTCTAATTACATGTATGTATCCTGAGTACTGCATTATTGTATCTCATTGGAACTTGAGTTGTGTGCGAATTCATGCTTAACTCAGTTTGGGTATCCCTGGACATCGCGTTACATATGATTGAACTTATTAATGTATGATTATGAACTTCATTCATTTTGTTGTGTCAAAAACATTTCTGCAGGTGTGTACCTAGTGTGGTTTGGATTCATGGGTTGGTCCCTACATCGTAAGCATAAGCCCTAATATATTTTTTCATTATTTTCTCCTTTCATGAGTCAACATATCTTTATATTCTCTGGTTTATGTGGATGATTGATTTTGCGCTATTCTCCTACTTATGATTGAGTATATTTTTCTGGTCTGTGCCCTTTGTCGTGAGTTTTTCAAGTTGGCTCACTCGTCGTACACTTAGGCTCTGAATTTTTCCTATTTTTTGATGATCTTGAAGGCGTGACATTATAGATGTAAACTTGCAATTTGTATTCTAGTAATTTACATTGAGTCTGCATTTATTTCTATAGTTTAGTGTTGTAATGTTGTAGTTTTGACTTTGTACCATTTGTCTTGTGACAGAATGTTTCAAAGATCTGAAAATCTGAATGCCATGTCCTCACATATGTGTAGATTATGACTTGTATAGTAGATATTTTTCTTACATTTTATGTTACGTATCAGATACCTCTTTACATCTGTATTCTATCTTTTTGGCATTATTTTGTACTCCATTTGGCAAATCTTATATGAGGTCACAAAATATTGGAAACACATTGTTTCAATACTATGTGATGGGGATATCGTAATGGGACAACCTCCTCTAGCATTACTTTTCTTCAACAGTAGTTGTCAATACCAGTATTATTTTTCAAATTTTGAACAGGTCAGTATTATCCCAGCTGTTTTTCCAAAAACTTTCATATAATTTTATACACAATATGTTATATTTCAAGCTAAAATTTATGAAAAGGAATTACTTTTTTTTCAATGTTACAATCAATAAGGACTATCTCTGAATGTATTGTTAATTTTTTTTTTTTTTTTTCGAAACAGTTGAAATTATGAATTATTTGGGACACTTAAAATTTATGTTATTAATTACATGATCTAGTATTGTTTATTATGTTTATTTCTGGATTCATTTATGAAATAATAATCAAAACTAATAGAAATTCACCAGTCAAGAAAAATTGTGAACCTTTTGGAATATGGTTATTACCCAGAGTGAAAGAGTAGTAAGCATGCCTTGGACGTGATTGGATGTATTTTTGTATTATGGGTGAACAATGCAATTTCAGCTTTGTTAATGTGAAGATTCAAAAGACTGTGTGATATAATAAAATGTGACAAAATAAATTAACGTAAAAGCAAAAACTCTGCAACAACAATCTTCAAAACTGTTTAGCTCAATTCAGCCATGAGGATCTAAAATGTGAGGATTTCAGCTCCAAGAATCAGACCCCTAGACAAGAAGAATTGGAGCTAACTCTAAAGTAAACTAAAAAGTTTATTGTAATCTAACTCCTGTCAAATCTTCAGAAAAGACTATGGAGGAGAGAAGATTTATCATACTTCCCATTGTGAGGGTTTTCGTTTCTTCAATGTAACCACAATTTTGGCACTGTGAACAGGGAAATCAGACAACTAAACATAATTTACTCACCACAATCATATACTGATTTGATTCAGTCCTCAAGAAGAAAGACGGGATTCAGAATCTCTGCTGAAAGTTCTTCTTAATGAAAAGTTATATAACTGCATCTGAGTTCATTGATAGTGTGGTGAAAAACACTTTCTTGCTGCAAATGAACAACACAGGAATGCCTCACATTCCAGCAGAAATAGTATATAATAGAAAAATTCCTGTATGAGACAAGACAATCCAGAATGTGCACAAGTTAGTTACACACATTCTGTATGAATACAGAACATTTTATGGAGAAATGCTAGTGATACCAGCAACATTTACTGCAGAGTACAGTGAAATTGAAGGACAATAATGACTTTCAAAATAAATTTCATAGATAATTCTTTCAAAACCTGTGAATAGTGTATACATTTCCTGTATATATCATATTATGAATGTTTTGTGAAAATATAGCTATTTACAATGTAATAAGAAGTTTTAATACCTAATTCATAATCAGTTTGAAGAAGGGGATAAATCCTCAGTTTGTAGTAAAATCCAATTCATTTTTTGGAGGTACTAAGATAGGAGGTTAATGTAAGGAATCTCCTGTAACTGCCTGGTTAAGACAAAATTAAAAATAAAAACAGGAGAAACTTTTTGCACTTCCCCAGCAAGGAGGTTTCAGATTCATTCTCCTCTTCAAACTATCAATTCAGTTATATGACTGAACTTCTGACCTTACTTATCTTCAGAAGACGAAATTTTTAGTGTTACCAATAGATACACACAAAAGAACATGAAATTATTGTAGCTTTTGGAGGTATTAGTTTCTTGGTTGGGTATGAGTAAGCGATAGATTAGGGAGGTTTACAAGAGAATGGCAGATCACTCAAATCCCAGGATGAGATTGTTGAGGTATGAACGGTGCTGACCATTACAAAACCAGGAAGGATATCAAATAATGAAATTTTATTTATATTCTGCATACAGTATAGCAATAAAAATACATGATTAAATCTGTAGGTGATTTGGGGGTGTACAGGATACAAAATTTAGTGCACAGAACTGTCACCTCTAATAGCAACAACCCAGCTGGGCATTGAGTTGAACTGAGCTTAGGTGACAAATACAGGTTGGTATGCTTACTAATTGTGGCACAAAACAAATCTAGGTAGCTGTGATTGAACAAGTTTCTTCATCCAAGCACATCTAATCTGAAGTGGATTGAAACAAAAGACAGAATGGGTCACTTTTTGAAATAAAACAATAATACCTCTGGTATTAGATTATCACTAAATTTATGTTTCTTAAACACACACTTTATAAAAGTCAAAGTCCCATAGGGAGTAAAATTGTCTAAGTCCACTGTCTAGCTGTTTGAAGTTAAATAGGAAATTTTACAAGTTCACAATTCAGCCACAATGGCAGAGCTCCCGTCTCCTTCAGTGAGAGGCCACAAATATTTTAAAAACACAGCTGGCAGCTCCCAAGGTTGTGAAGTCAGACATCAATGGCAGCAATGTTGTGGAGGTGGTTCTCGAATGAGAATCCTGATTGACGGAATCCTTGCAGAATCGGTACTTGTTCCAGGAAATTCACTCAGAGTGAACTGGTCTGGGCTGGCCTGAGTGCTGCTCTAAATACCACTCGGCACTAGGATACAGCCACACCAATTTCAATCATGTGTCTTGCGGGAGAGAATATGTCTGTGTGACCTGTGGTCTCTAGCGACACTTGGGCCACCTCCCTGTTGTGATGTACCTGGTCATATATCAGTTTGTAGCTCCTTAGTGGCAGCAATCACAGTGAAAAATTGGCTGTAACTGTGGGTTGGTACAGGACTATCTACATCCAATAGTGCTGTCAACACACACACATTTGGATTCATTGGTTTTACTTACATAAATGACACTGAATCAGTAATGGCCAGTCTATGTTTTAATTGCATTATTAAGTCTCATTTACCAGATATAAACATACCATACCTTCTGATTGTACAAGAATTGTCACTGTGCAGTATAACCTAACCAACCTGCAAACAGTCGCACTCAAATGAACAATACGTGTGGCACTTTTTAGTTACTCAGTAATCATTACCAATTGTTCTACTTCACTGTCCATCTTCTTATTCATGATGACACATCATTGCACCATTATATTATTACTTTTTTGACTGAAATGGGTTCCATGTTTGAAATTTTGAAACAGACTGACTCCAAAAATGGCTTCAGGTGCAGTGCTTGTATAACTTTTCAAAAATGGCTACTAAATTTTCACATTGTTAAATACATAATTTCTATAATTTAAAATTAGAATTTTTCATCTCCATTTAATTGAATAGTGCAGAAAAATTGGTTTTGGTCTGAGCTTTATGCTTCAATAAGAATTTCCAATGAAATAAGTCTTTTCATGATGGAAACTGAATAAATAGCTAAATAAACATGCAACATGTAAGGGTGTTAATTACTCAGAAACTAATTAAGTGCTGACATTTCTACCATGTTTTGGAAATTAACTACAAGAATACTTTAAGGATTTCTATCGGTTATTTTTCTAACTTTATCAGCAATGTGGTAACAATTTCTGTTTATGTTTCAACAATGTGACTGGAATAGGAAATAATTACTGTTAGTTGATTGAACGGACATTTAGCAACCTTGAAATGGTTTGAATTAATTATGAAATTATTCTGACTAATGTAATTAAGCAAAGTTGGGCCTGGTCTTATACTTGGAATTACAGAATGACAGCTTTACCTTATGGCTCATCTCTCACTAACATTTAAGGAGGCAAATAACAAAACAAAATGGAAACACATCCCAGCTTTCTCTGCTACATAATGAACAGTTGGATCACGACTGTCTGTTTTCCAGAAAATTGTCCTCCGTTTGTTAGGCATCTTCGAAGCACTGATGTGATGTTGGTTGTTGACACTACAGGCATTAAGCCTTGATGTAGCACAGGTATGCCATTTTATGCTGCATGAGCTCTGTGTTAGAGCTGATCAATTTTATTGGCTGCTGAGTGGTGCTATGCCAACCTCTCCACAACCCCTGACCAGGTGCTTTCATTGGATGACCATAGTTGAGAATATGTTTGACAGGGCAACAAACGAACACTTTACTTCAAGGAAGTCAGAAATGTAATGACTCATGTCCAAATTACCAACTCGGGGAACAAGAGGTGATCATGTTGAGTACACAGTGGCATCCGATACCATCACACCTTGTGTTAGCCAGTATGACAATGACAAATGGAATATGCCAAGAGTTGTTAACCTGAATCCTCTTTACATGAATACATACATTTTGACACTGTAGGTATCACCTGGACTTGTCGGTACAGATGGCGTGGTGTCATACCTGAGTCCAGTTTTGTTGTTGGGTGCATCACTGTTAGTATCCTCTCTCCACTATGCATCAATGGAGGCCACAATAATTGCCACCATGCTGACAATCTGAAGTGCTCCAGATGTCATAACGTTACCAGTGTGGATACTTGTGTCACTGCATACAAACTCATTTCCTAACAACAGGTATGTCACATAGCTGTACAATACTACACAACACGTAGAAGAATTTTGAGAATGAAAACATGCTCCAAGAAGGCTGTCTTCTTTTTATTATACATGCATTTGGCCAGTTTCAACTGTGGATCATTTTCAAGCATTTACACTACTGGCCATTAAAATTGCTACACCAAGAAGAAATGCAGATGATAAATTGGTATTCATTGGACAAATATATTATACTAGAACTGACATGTGATTACATTTTCACACAATTTGGGTGTATAGATCCTGAGAAATCAGTACCCAGAACAACCACCTCTGGCCATAATAACGGCCTTGATACACCTGCACATTGAGTCAAACAGAGCTTGGATGGCGTGTACAGGTATAGCTGCCCATGCAGCTTCAACACGATACCACAGTTCTTCAAGAGTAGTGACTGGCATATTGTGACAAGCCAGTTCCTCAGCCACCATTGACCAGACATTTTCAATTGGTGAGAGATCTAGAGAATGTGCTGGCCAAGGCAGCAGTTGAACATTTTCTGTATCCAGAAAGGCCGGTACAGGGCCTGCAACATGCAGTTGTGCATTATCCTGCTGAAATGTAGGGTTTTGCAGGGATCAAATGAAGGGTAGAGCCACGGGTCATAACACATCTGAAATGTAACATCCACTGTTCAAAGTGCCGTCAATGCAAACAAGAGGTGACCAAGACGTGTAACCAATGGCACCCCATACCATCACACCGGGTGATACACCAGTATGGCGATGACGAATACACACTTCCAATGTGCATTCACCGTGATGTCGCCAAACACAGATGCAACCATCATGATGCTGTAAACATAACCTGGATTCATGCAAAAAAATGACGTTTTGCCATTTGTGCACCCAGGTTCATCATTGAGTACACCATCGCACGCACTCCTGTCTGTGATGCAGCCATGGTCTCCGAGCTGATAGTCCATGCTGCTGCAAACGTCATCAAACTGTTCGTGCAGATGGTTGTTGTCTTGCAAACGTCCCCATCTGTTGACTCAGGGATTGAGACATGGCTGCACGAGTGGTTACAGCCATGTGGATAAGATGCCTGTCATCTCGACTGCTAGTGATACGAAGCTGTTGGGATCCAGCATGGCGTTCCGTATTACCCTCCTAAACCCACTGATACCATATTCTGCTAACAGTCATTGGATCTCAACCAACGCGAGTAGCAATGTCGCGATATGATAAACCACAATCGCCATAGGCTACAATCTGACCTTTATCAAAGTCAGAAATGTGATGGTACACATTTTTCGTCCTTGCACAAGGCATCACAACAACGTTTCACCAGGCAATGCTGGTCAACTGCTATTTGTGTATGAGAAATCGGTTGGAAACTTTCCTCATGTCAGCACATTGTAGGTGTCGCCACCAGCGCCAACCTTGTGTGAATGCTCTGAAAAGCTAATAATTTGCATATCACAGTATCTTCTTCCTCTCGATTAAATTTCGCATCTGTAGCATGTCATCTTCATGATGTAGCAATTTTAATGGCGAGTAGTGAACCTTAATCCTCCAGCTGGAAGCTTAATGTGCCTGAAAATGACCTGCAGCTGAAACTAGGCAATTGTATGGATAATAAATAGAAGACAGCCTACTTGCACCATGTTTTCATTCTCAAAAGATGTTGAAGCTGTAGAGGATCCCCCTCCCCTCCCCACTCACTAAAACACTGAGCTGCTGAGATCCTGCATGGTGTTGAGTATGGCCTTCCTGAACCCATCAATTCCATATCTGCATGACAGTCATTGGATCCTCACAAGCAGTATGATCTTGCAACAATAAACTAAAGTTTCAGTAGGCCAGGATACTCTCACTGTTGAATTCTGACACATGCTACCAGCCATTTCTCCTTCTTACACAAAGAACAAAATGATCATCTTACAAATAACTGACATTTAAATGGGATTTGTGAATGAGAAGCCCACTACATAATATTTCCTTATTTACAGAATGTAGATGATGTTACTTCTACCTATGTAATGCTAATCATTTGCATTTACAAACATGTACATTTTATGTCAATTCTCCATTTGTTGCATTCTGCCTTCACGGTATTACAATTTTAACAGCTAGCAGAGGGAGAGAGATAGAGAGAGAGCGCGTCTTATCATTTTCACTAGATGAAATGGGTACCCAGTCTTCTTCATTGTATTCTAGAGTTATTCTCTTTTAATCTATAAAATACTTTTTCAAAGTCAATAAATTCTATCTTGGTTAACATTTATATTTTTCAGGTACCTGTTTCATGGCAAATCCAGTGTGTTTTGTTGATATCCAAGAAACAAAATTCCATTATTATTCTTTACATAATAAACTCTCTTATTTTACCCTTAACCTACTGTTCAAGATCAGATTATCCGCAGGATAATCTGTCTGTAACTCTAGTAGTTACTTTTATACTCTTTTTTAAACAGTACTGTAATTTTCCCCTGTTACCGTGCTAAGACTCTCTTTTCCCAACACATATTGGGGAAATTTAGCAGTCTCATATGACAAGAAGTTACATCAAATTCTAAGAGTTCATTGTTGATGCTGTATATTTTGATATTATTGGAAGTGTATTCCAAACTACAGTCCACTACCAAAGCCGCATGGACCATAACTTCAAACAGCAAAATCTGGAATGCCACATATTTATTGAATGGCTTAACATCTAATTTCGTCCAAGAATGTACTTTTTGAGGTTGTGGGGCTGCGGTAGTTAGGAATAGGTTGGATTTCAGTTCTAACAGTATTAAACAGTATCCCATATCTTTCTTGTTGTCAAAATGGACCTGGCACAGCTTGTGAAATGGCACCATAAGGCTTATAACGTCCATACTGCAACAACTAAGTCCTCAGTGAGAGGAGATCCTCATGGAAATATTTTAATAAGATATTGGCATATATTCACCAGACTCATCCATAAATCAATGAATGTTCATATGTAACACTAAAAGTAAGATTATTACTCAAACACAATGAAAAGATATAGTTGAGTTGCTTCCTCAAGAGATGAACACTTCTGTTCATAGAAAACATTTAATCTTATAGAATAATCAGCATCTTTAATTAATAACATGCTTCTGGATTCTTCAAGAAGCTAAATACTGAATTAAAAAATATTAGTAGGAGGTTAAGATTGATTCTGGGACCTCACATCACCAACTAGTTATTAAGCTTGCTACACCACAATGTGCGCTGTTGTGAATCATTCATTGAAAGAGGTGTCAGTTATGGCCTTCATCATTTAATAGCAAAGCACCATACAAACGTAACTGCGTACTGTGATATTGCCATTGCAAGCTGTGAAAGGAAGTCCCTTGAAAGGATGTCAACTACAGTCACACCTGGATTCTGTTACCCAAGGAGCCAGCCACGATGGCTGAGCGGTTCTAGGTGCTTCAGTCCAGAACCACATGGTTGCTACGGTCGCAGGTTCGAATCCTGCCTCGAGCATGGATGTGTGTGATGTCCTTAGGTTGGTTAGGTTTAAGTAGTTCTAAGTCTAGGGGACTGATGACCTCAGATGTTAAGTCCCATAATGCTTAGAGCGATTTGAACCATTTTTGTTATCCAAGGATCTCTTTAGTTACTTCCATTGTGGGTTCAGAAAGTACTACTGTACTCTTTAAGTTACAAAAGAGGCATTCTTGAACAAACAGCCTTTTATAGGGGTAATTCTTGATCTGTTAGGTATGTATGCTTCCACCTGCATGTACACTACATTATAACATCTCCGTGGCTGTATACTCAGGAGCAAACTATCCATCCTGTTGTGATTCTTCCTTGTTTAAGACTTTAGTTGGTGCAGAATGAGGAACATACTTCCGACCCATCATCCAAGAGAATGGAATCATCTAAAATTGTTTAGTGTTACTTATTGTGGTTCCCATTAATAACATAACATTCCCCTTAAGAAGCAAGATTAAATGCCACTTATCTGTGAATGATTTACCTGTGTGTCACTTGTCCTCTATGATTACCAAATTTCTTTGTTGAGTACAGAACCCAGAGACTGGTGAAACTGGTAGAATGTCCTGTGATTGAAATTTTCTTAAAAATCATTCTGCACTGGTTTTAGTTGTCCATGTTACCATTTTATTATCATTCTGTCACATCTTTATCTACATCTACACTCCACAAGCCCATTATGATGTAGGGTGGAGGGTACCACTAATATTTCCTCCCTTACCTGTTCTAATCATGAAAATTACATGGGAAGAACAACTCTTGGTAAGCCTTTTATTTTCCCATCATGGTCATAAAGTAATATCTCGCTTGACTGTTCATGAAAATGTCTGCTTTCAGAATTTTAACAAGAAACCTCTCCATTGTGCACAATACCTTTCTCAAAGTGTCTGTCACTGGACTTTGATAAGCATCTTTGTAATACTCTCATCCTGATTAAATGAACCCACAATGGGAAGCTCCACTCTTCTTTGGATCTTTCCTGTCAATCCTGTTTAGTAAGTGCCACAGATTCATCAGCAGCACTCAAGAATCAGTCAATGATGGTTTTGCTTTCACAGGTGAATAACATTTCCTTAGAATTTTTCCAGTGGGTCTCCACCTGGAATTTGCTTTTTCTGTTTCTAGTTTCCTGTGGTAGTCCCATTTTAGCTCACTCTGAATGAACATATCTAATGTGTTAGAGTGATCACTATTTCCAGTTTATCAGCTGATTGGTCTTTCCACCAATTTATACATAGCATTTTACATTTATTGATGTTGAAGGTCAACTTTCACTTCCTCATCGAGCATCAGTCCTCAGTAATTCCTCCTCTATTTCACTGGTTTTCTGGCATTGGAATTTTCCTATGTAAAATATAATTAAAAGTGAACGACCTAATGGAGATTCATATTTTATTATTTTATTTACCATATATATCACAATTATCAATTTTAACATTCCCATTAGATATTCTCGAGGTTGCTTAAAACTCTGGTGATTTCATCTCATTGAGATCTGTCAGCTGTGAAGTTCTGAAACCATTCACAAAGTTGGCCCATTATTCTAAAAGTTTGTATTTTGTTCACTGATTGGCAGTGTGTAACTGTATCAATGGCTTCTTTAAGTTAAGTAACATGACGTCAACCTGGTTGCTGCTATCCGCAACACTCTGAATCACATGGATGAACAGAGTGGGCTAGTTTCACAAGCTCTCTGTTTGCAGAAGCAATGCTTATTCTTACATATAAGTTTCTTGTTCTTCAAAAAGGTCATAATACGTGCACATAAAGTATGTTTCATAATTTAACACAAGACTGACATCAGCAACACAAACATGTAACAATATTCATCTTCATTTTCTAGTGACCTACAATAAAGTTCTGAGTGGTAGAAATGCTATAAGACTTGTGGGTGTTATTTCTGACAGTACACTGAACTGACTACAACACCTCTGAGATCTCAAAGGAACTTCAACAAAGCACTGCAAATTCCTAAGTGATTGTTCAGAGAGGTATTGTGTCTACAGGTCAATGACTGAAGTCCAACTTTTCTACAGCTGCACTATTTATGGCCCACAGTGGAAATCTTTTTTGTCTATCATGATGGAATACTGGAACACTGTTAGGTACAAATGCTCAGTGAACCAGCCCTCTGGCTAGCATCTGTGCTGAATCTAGTAAGCAACCTCTCAGCTTTAGCACACTAGTGTAGAAGGTACAACAAATTCAGGTAAGTAAAAAGTTTATGTATTTCACACATTTCTTTACAATGTACCTCCTGACTTCCAGAGTTCCCTTTATCTGACACTGCATGTGCCAGATGATTCAAAATTATAATGTTGTACTGTTTGTCCTGTTTTACCATTATCTCTCACTGAATGTGCCAGAAATTGTGTTATTGTTATATATTGTGTACTTTTTGACATATGCAATTGCCACAAAAATTTTTTACTGTATCATTAATGGTGAACAACATCTGTGCTTCTTGAAAAATTTTTGCACCAGTATCCTTGTTCACAAGCAATCATTTCCCGTTGATTCATTGTGTGTTTACATGATGAAATATATATTTTTTGAGAATTTTTAGATGCTTATGAGTGTTGTGAGTAACCTGCCTGTACAAGACGGGTAGCAGAACTGATCCACAAAATTACTGTCATATCTCACTGATGTCCACTTATTGTAGAATCCTAAACATATTCTGAGTTCAAACATAATGAAGTTAAAAAAAGGAAGAGAGAGACCTCCATGCCAAGCAGAACAGATTCTCAAAACATCAGTAATTAAAACCTAAACTTGCAATTTTCTCATATGAAATTTTGAATGCCATGGATCAACTAGTTGCAGTATTTCTTGACATCTGAAAAACATTTGAGTCAGCACCACATCAATGATTATTAAAAAAGGCATGATTATATGAGGTACTGAACAAAATTTGGGACTGGATTGGGCATTTCTTGGTAAGGAGTTATCTTGGATGACAAGTTATCAACAGAAATAGAAACAATGTTGAGCATGTCCCAGGAAAGCATGTTAGGACCCTTGTTATTCATACTGTAAATTAAAGGCCTGGCAGGCAATACTAACAGTAATTCCAGAATTTGTGCGGATGATGCAGTTATTTACAATGAAGTACTATGGAAGCAACTGCACAAACATCCAGTCAAATCTTGATAAGATTTCAAAATTGTGCAAATATTGACAGCTTGTTTTAAATCTTCAGGAATGTAAAATTGTACACTTGATGAAATTCAGAAAAGTATTATCCTATGACTGCAGTATTAGTGAGTCAGATTGGTAGATTTCAGTTTGATGACTGGATACTGGGAAAATGCAGTCAGTTTACAAAAAAGTCTACTGACAGATCACTTGTGTGCTCCAGCTTAGAATATTGATCAAGTGTGTGTAAATAATAGCAAATAGGACAAGCAGGGATACTGAACATCTACAAAGAAGAACAATATGAATGATCACAGGTTTGTTTGACACACAGGAGAGTGTCACAGAACTGCTGAATAAATTGAATTGTCAGACATTTGAAGATAGATGCTCATTATTCCACAAAAGCCTAGTTCCAAAATTTCAGGAATCATTACTAAGTGAAGAATGTAGATATAACTTGTGAACAAATTACAGAAGCAGTTGCAATTTTATTTTCTAACACCTTGACTGGTTTCAGCTGTCAAGGACATTTTCAACTGGTTATGAGCTTACATCATGGAAGTACACAGATGCAGACCGCATGTATATATCCCCATGATACTAGATTCACAACCACTTGAAATGACCTCAGAAGATGAAACCAGTCATCGTGTTAGAAAATAAAATTGGATTTGGTGCTGTAATTTGTTTTCAGGTGATTACTACAGTTGTAGATACACTGAACTAGCATGTAGTATTTACTGGCCAAAAAAAATCTAGATATGTTCTTGAGCTTCATCAATAATTTATACTAATTACAGAATGCACAGAGGCATCTAAGTCACCATTCTTCTTGTTCACCATATGCAGCTGGGACAAGTTGAAGCTCTAATATATTGTACCATGCTAAGTGTCCTCTGCTGGAAGGTGCAAGATACATGCTGTAGAGTGGTTGAGGAAGAACAGTTCAATGAATATTTGTGAGCTCCTCTCAGACGTGCACTTGTGTGAGGCCTTGTGTTGTCATGGAGAAAGAGAAGTTTGTTTCCACAGTGATTTACAGAGTTTGTATGTAGATATATGTGGTGACTATTAATGGAACAGCAAGAGTACAATCTATTGTCCTCCTTATATTTGCTAACCTTCAGCAACACTGCAGTACTGTCCTCCGAGAATTTGGATAACATCAACAAAAATGTTTGGCTTTCAAGCTTAACATTACAGTTGTATAGATAGACGAGCAGACTGCCATCTTGGCTATTTAGGGAACTCAGAGCTTGTGCTTAATGATATTGTCATTGCTGCAACATTAAACCCTAGTTTCTTTACTTTTTTCCTCCCTTGTGAAGCCAATCTGATGTAAGTATTACTTGTCTATGACAATACAATTTAAGGCTCAGCAAGAAAATCCTGTATGCCTGAGTATGTTGCTAACTGTGTCAGTATAAATATGAGTGGCGTTCAATAAGTAATACAACACAATTGGTTTCTCTGTCAGTTTCAGTTGAAAAAATGTGGAATTTGTTGTGAGACATTGTGGAATATTCCCACTTAGGCCCCTATAGTTTCATGAAGTTCCAATAAATGCCAGTGCTATACAGAGCCTTCAAAAAGGCGTCTGTAATAGAACTGCATTCCAGGCAGAGACTGTCACTGAGTTTCTTTTGGTGGGAAACCAGACCATCATAGATATTTATTAGGAACTTGCATAATGTCTACAGAGAGCTGGCAGTGAGCAGAAGCATGGTGAGTCACTGGGCGAGACATCTATTGTCATCGCAATAAGGTCACGCAAAGTTGTCCAGTCTCCTGCATGCCAGCCTTCTACAAACAGCTGTGACTCCTGGGACAACTTCAGCATGTTTATTGCTGCAAAAATGCAAACAGACTTATCCTGCTTCATGAAACACAAGGCCTCACACAATTCTGCACACCCAAGAGGAACTTTGATATCTTCATCAAACTGTTCTTCCTCAACCACCCTACTGCCTCGATCATCTTCTGACTTCCATCTGTTTCACCCTATGAAGGACACACTCCATGGGAAATAGTACATGTTTGATGAGGTGGTTACTGATGCAGCAAGACATTGGCTCTGACATGGAGCAGCAGAGTGGTATTATGTGGGCATAAAGGCCCTTGAGTAAGGTGGCATAAGGCCATCGCATTGACTGGAGATTATGTTGAAAAACTGGATTTTGTAGCCAAAAGAGTGGGGAATAATATGGTGTATAGGAATCCTGAATAAAATCAACCTGCTTTCAGAAAGAAATGTGCTGCATTACTTATTGATGACCCCCTCCTATCTCAGAATGACACGGTGATTTTATTTATACTATTCTCTGGTGGCTCTGAATTTGAGGGTATCTGTTCTGGAATATCCTCCCATTGTGTCCCTAAACTCATGCTAGACATGCTTACTGTTTATGGTGTGAAGCTACAAAGCCATCAGTAGGCTCTCTGAGCAGTTGAGATGTTATTGTTGGAAAACATTCCTCATCTGCCTAATTTCCTTTGGGCTCTGCAAACAATACAGCTAGTATACGAAGCAGAGGAAATATAAACAATTTGGAAGACACCTTCCAACATTTATAAATTCTGGTAAATGAGGTGTCAGTCTTCCAGATCCTAGGATACATTCGAAAACATGACCTGACAGGTGCAACAGAAAAAGATATGTGCATGTAGGGCACACTGTGACAAACTGACATTTTATTACATTACCAAGGTGTCAAGAAGAAAAGTCATGAGTGACTGGGAAAATGAGTGTCAGAATAATAAACTAAGTTTAGAAAGGTGAATGATCTGGCCATGGAAAACCCCTCTCTAGTCACTGAGATGGAAGGAAACAGAATTATAATCAGGTACTACACAGGACAATCATCACTAACTCTTTTGGTGGTAAGACCCAATAATGTCCATGGTTTGCTGTCTGCCATTATTGATATTACACATGTTACAGATTGTGTTTTATTCTTTGGGAAAGGCAGAATGCTAGATTTACTACTCATTTTAGATAACAGTGAGGTGAGTGTAGATAAGGTTCTGAAGTTTCGCGTGTTGTTGAAACTACTGTTCAATTATTTATGAAGTAGATTTTAATATGTATGAGTGGCTGATTTAATCTTTCTTTCCCTCAGAGATCACCAAGATGAGGGTATTGGACTGATACTTTTTTGTTTTATTATTTAGTATTTTACTTCTTTTAATATATTTTTTATACAAAAGTAATTGAAATTTAGAGTTTCAGTTTATGTATTCAAATGCTTCCCGCAGCAAGAACATCATGACTATCTTCACTTAAAAGCTTAATTCAAGAATCTTTTGTCTGTCTCTGTGCTGTTCATATAATGTATCTCAACACATAAATCATTAATCTTGATGTTAATTTTATTTTGTGATTTTGATACACCAGAAATATAAAGTTTTGGTGTTTGAATGCTAAGTATTTTCTGCTAGATGTTAATTCATAGTACAGTTTGTTTCATAGCAGCATGTCTCCTTAAAGAGTCAAAATTGTTACTCTATGTTTTATCTGAGGAGCGCATGAAGGGTGATGTTTCAGGACTGGGCATTATATCTGAATTTCAAATTATATGTTGTAGTTTTTATCTCCAAACTTCTTTGTGTTTATTAATAAACTACCTTTGCCTTGCTAATACATCTGTACATTTTATTTCTGCTCATTTCTAATAGTAACCAGAAGTTTAATAAGGTCAGCAATTCTATGAGATGGAATGAAAGTAAATATTGTTGTGTACTAAACAATCTTTTATACTGACAAAATAATGTATTTATTACCAAAATGCATAAATACACATTTTATTGTCTACATAGAGCAACCATACTGAAAATTACATTTCACCCCAATGATTTTTAGAGAATAGCTTACAGCAGTAACAAATTAGCAGTGATAAAATTAAATGCAAAATTACAAATAAATTATGTGACATTGTGATAGACGGGGAAATGCTAGCATTTCTCAACAAAGGTTGAACCTGAATGAATGATATGTATGTAGGAAAAAGCCATAACTCACAACACTTAAAAAATATTTGTGCTTTGGGCACTTTCAACACAAATGCAACAGCCACTTTCACAGAATGACACCCAAAAACCTCTGAAAGAGTACACTCTACATCCAGTTCCAGCAAACCACTGAGAAGAATCTTAACTTACAATAAAGAGAACAACAACCAAACACACTTAGAAAAGTAACACATCTCTGTCAGTGTCTTAAATGGGATGTATTTTCAGTTCTTGAAATAATTCTGCTATTCTTCTTCTGAAGCTGGCACTTCTTCTATTTCTGGCTTCTCAGTGGGAGCTGGGGTCTCTGGTGAGGTAGGCTCCTCCACAACGGGTTCTGGACCCTGGTCTACTTGCTCCTCTTCTGCTGGCTTGCTCTCTGTCTGATCACCAGCAGGCTGTGCCTCCTCTTCTGCAGTATCTGCTACTACTTCAGGTACTACCTTTTTTCGAGGCATGTCCTCATCTACACCAGCCCATATATCTTCTATATCCTCTTCCTTTGCAGGTTCACTCTCCTCTGCTTTCTTTTTTGCCTCTTCTTCTTCTTCTTGCTTTCTTCTGGCTTCTTCTTCCTCTGCCTTTATCCTTGCTTCCTCTTCCTCTTTTTTCTTGGCTTCTTCTTCTGCCTTCTTTCTGGCTTCCTCTTCTTCTGCTTTTCTCTTGGCTTCTTCTTCTTCTGCCTTTCTCTTGGCTTCCTCCTCCTCTGCTTTTCTCTTTGCTTCCTCCTCTTCTGCTTTTCTCTTGGCTTCCTCTTCTGCCTTCTTTTTAGCTTCTTCTTCTGCTTTTCTCTTGGCTTCCTCTTCTGCCTTTTTCTTTGCTTCTTCTTCTGCCTTCTTTTTAGCTTCCTCCTCTGCCTTCTTCTTGGCTTCCTCTTCTGCCTTCTTCTTGGCTTCCTCTTCTGCCTTCTTCTTGGCTTCTTCTTCTGCTTTCCTCTTGGCCTCCTCTTCTGCTTTCCTCTTGGCCTCCTCTTCTGCCTTCCTCTTTACTTCTTCCTCCAGCTTCTTTTGTACTTGCTCAGATTGTGATTCACCATCAGTAGCTGATTCACCTTCCTTATCTCGTTCTTCTGCAGCAGATGCAAGTCTTGCATCTTCTCTCTTTTGCTTGTTTTTGCGATTCTCCTCTAGGGCAGCTGTGTGCATGTTGAAATTTGCTGTGGCTATCGCTGCAGATGCCAGTGCCTCTGCATATTCCTTACCCTGCAACAGCAACAGTTTATGTGACACAAAGTGTACCATGTAAGATGTTACTAACAGTAAAACTCTACTACCCTTTAATCCTTAAATCCAAAACTATGATCTCTGCCCTGCTTCAGAACATTATTTTACAATCTTTTCTATTTTTGTATGATGTTTCAGATATTTCAGCTTTACTACCATTCATTCATTTATACATTCATTCTCTCATCATGTTCCAAACATCCCATCAAGATGGAGAACCTTCAGGGATGTGGAACAAGTGACAGAAACTTAAACAATACACTCTATTAACAATACAAATTGCTAAACTGCTTAATACTACTTGTACTTACACTAGCTAAATGTAATTTATTAAACTAGCAGGAGGGCCATTACTTTTAGAAAAGCTGCTACTCACTCAGTTATATTAATGATTTCTTGCTGTAACTGTCCATTAGATATTGGTAACTTACTTCATCGAAAAACATTTTCATTAATCCTCAGAAATTCAACTAATTTTAAAAACTGAATTTTAGTTATTTTGTAGTTGCAGTACTATTAGCATACTTGTACAGGTAACTAGAAATGTTTTAAATATTGGGGAATAATGGAGCTCAATAAAGCTAATTTTTATGTCTAGTTACACAATTGTGCATTTACTAATATTGTGCTGTTTCAGTATCCACAAAATTATATTGACAATATAGCTCATCCTTTACATTGTTATGACTGCATTTTGAGCTTGTATAGTGATTAGAGGGTAGAGGGTATAAACTGTGGAGGAAAACAGAGACTGGAATACATCCAGCAAATAACTGAGGACATAGGTTGCAAGTGTTATTCTGAGATGAAGAGGTTGGCACAGGAGAGGAATTCTTAGCAGGCCGCATCAAACAATTTAGAAGACTGATGGCACAAAAACAAGTAGTGATCATGAACTAGTTTCATCTCCATTTTTGTAGCAATAAGCATTATTGCTTATTAAATAATTTCAGAATGAAATTATTCAGTCCAGTGAGAAGAATCAACCTGGATAAATTCAGGTGTCCAATTCCAACAATCAGACACTAAAGTTGTCAGTATTTGTCAAATAACCTTCTTGATAGAGAGGTTTGTGGGAAACAGATATGGAGGTGCTGCCCACTTATCCACACTGAAGACAGTGTAGTCAATATCTGCAATCATCTTGGTTAGAATGTTTCACATACAGACTGTCTGACTACTAAATGTCAGTATCAATCATTCATCATGTTTCGTAGGTACCAGCCAACAAGAGAATTTCCAGGGATGAGGAATGAATCAAGATAGCCTTTACATTAACAAAAGACAGCAAATCATAGAACTTAATCTGTGTGCTCTATTAAAAATAAATTATCACACTATTCCTTAATACAATCTAAAATTAAGCAAGTAAACTAGAAATAAACCTTGTACTTTTAAGAAAGTTGCTGCCTCCTCAGTTATACTGTGTATATTTCTGCTATTAATAGATTCATATTTATTTGATTAAAATAGCATTTTTCAATGAAAATTTGCACCAACATCACTAAACTCCGAGTCCTGTGTCCAATATGTTACTGCCTGTCATGCAGCTTTACGATGAATGCTTCTGCTTGCCACATAACTGACAGAACTTTTTAATCACTGAATCTAGGTATTCAGATAATTGGTAAAAAGTCACTAATGATGTACATTTTCAATGTTATTTTGAACTGGTAGGGATATCCAATTTCTTGCTTTATGTTAAGACAGAAGCTTGTTGAATATCTCACCACCAGATTCCATTCTGAACTCTCGATAAGGAGGCAACACCTACACCGAAATTATTTTTCTGTCACATATTGTGACTGATCACAACAGCTGACACTGGTTTTTATTAATCAGCAACAAAAACCATCATGATCATCACAGTCTTCTTCTTCTTCTTCCCTTCAAGGAGCTGTTGCCTGTTCCGAACTCACAAACAAAATTATTCCCATCTTTTTTATGTCTTCCACTATCTCTTTTCTCATTTGGCTTGTAGTTCAGGATCTAAGGAATTCTGTGACCTGGCATTCTCATGAGGTGTCGTCTCCAATATTCACAATATTTTTAATTTTTTCATTAATGTTGAAAATATTTAATTCTGTTCTAACATCTTCATTTCTAATCATGTCTCTTCTTGTGCAGCCCTTTGTCTTTCTTATGTACCTCATCTTTGCTGCTTGAATTTTATTTTCTTTGATTTTTTTAACCTAGCTGTCACTTCCATAGGATAACACAGGGACTGCCACTATTTTATAAAATTTCATGAAGGTCTCTTTTTGTACCTTATGACCCAATGTTCTGCTAATGGTACCACAGACAGCTTGGAATTTGTGTATTTTATTTTCAATATCAGAAGCAAAATCAAAACTTATAGCACACCCTAAATAAGAGATTTGAGACACTTATTCTAAAACTGAATTATCCAAAACAGTTTTTGATCTGACTGGATATATTCCTGGAAATGCCATTATTTTTGTTTTATTACCAGAAATTCTGAAGTTGTACTTCCTGCAAATATTGTTCAGCTGGTATACTGCTCTTTGGAGTTCATCTTCATTCTTTTAAATATTAACAATGTCATCAGCAAACAAAAGTACATTCAAATATTCCTCATCCATTACCTTTATCCCTTTGTTTACTTTATATTTCCATGTAAATATTAAAAAGGGTAGGTGATAGTTCACACCCTTGTCTAACACCTTGGTTAAAAACTGTTTCTTCTGACTTCTACCAATGTTTATTACAACGCACATAGTGTTGTAAAGATTTTGCACTACCATTATTAGGTAATAAGGATATCCACATTCAGACATAATTTTCCATAGGCTATCATGGGTCACAGGGCAAAATCCTTCTCAAGGCTGATAAAGGCCATATGGGTTTCTAAATTAATTTCTCTGTGTTTTTCTATAATGGTTTTAATTACAAACACATTTTCTGTGATGAATGATCTTATCTAAATCCATTTTGTTCTTCATTGTAAAATTATTTGCTAACTCACAAACAGCCTTGGATACAGGACTGGATCAACTGATGACAAAAACCATTAAGGAGTAAATGCGTTGAGAAGTGAGCAAATGAATTCGAAGATCCTTAAAAACGCTTCTGTGAGATGTACACTCATCTGCTTTACACAATATTCTTACTGGTCACTTCTGCTCAAGAACATTTTATTTATTTTAGGTGAACTGGTAAGGAGAAAGGAAAGCATCACTGGTCTGGCGACAGATCTGTTAGTCATATCCGACTAACTGGCACGTCATCCTCAGCCAGTGGCACCATCTGGATGCGGTACAGAGGAGTGTGGGGTCAGCATGCTGCTCTCCTGACTGCTGTCTAGTTGGCAGACCTGCTGCCACTATTTCTCATTAAAGTAGCTCCTCAATTGCCATCATGAGGCTGAATGGACTCGTATCACATTCCTCCCACCAATAAAAAAATCCCCAGTAGTACTGAGAATCGAACCTGGGTCCCCTGCATTGCAGTCAGCTGCACTGACCTCTCAGCTACATCTACATCTACATCTATACTCTACAAACCACCATGAAGTGCTGGCAAAGGGTATGTCCCATTGTACCAGTCACTAGGGTTCTTCCCATTCAGTGCACATATGGAGCACAGGAAGAATGATAGCCTGAATACCTCTGTGTGTACAATCATTATTCTTATCTTATCCTCACAATCTGTGATACATTGGGGGTTGTTGTATATTCCTAGAGTTGTCATTTAAAGCTGGTTCTTGAAAATTTGTTAACAGACTTTCACAGGATAGTTTACACCTATCCTCAATAGTCTTCTAGTTCAGTTCCTCCAGTATCTCTGTGACACTCTCCCACGGATCAGACAAACCTGTGACCATTCCTGCTGCCCTTCTTCAAATACATTCAATATCCCTTGTTAGTCTTATTTGGTATGAGTCCCACACACCTGACCAGTATTGTAGAACCAGTCACTTGAGTGATTTGTAAGCAACCTCCTTTGTAAACTGATTGCACTTGCCCAGTACTTTACCAATAAACTGAAGTCTACCCCTTACCTTACCCACAACTGAACTATGTGATCATTCCATTTCATATCCCTACAGGGTGTTATGAGTGTGAGTCAAATGAAAACCTTAAATATTTTTTTAAATATTATTTATTGTGCAGAAGTGGTACAAAGCTGTATCAGTTCTCAACATAATATCCCCCATGCTCAATGCAACTCCTCCAGTGCTTACAAAGTGCATAAATTCCTTTACAAAAAAAGTCTTTTGGTAGTCCAGACAACCACTCATGCACTGCATGGCATAACTCTTCATCAGAATGGAATTTCTTTCTTCGCATTGCGTCTTTGAGTGGTCCAAACATATGGAAATCACTTGGGGCAAGGTCTGGTGAGTATGGTGGATGAGGAAGACACTCAAAATGCAGGTCTGTGGTTATTGCAACTTTTGTATGGGCAGTGTGGGACCTTGTATTGCCATGTTGCAAAAGGACCCCTGCTGACAGCAATCCACATTGCTTTGATTTGATTGCACCCTGAAGATGATTTTTTACTGGTGACAGTGGTCCCTCTAGGCGTGTAATGCTCCAAAATTACACCTTTTGTGTCCCAAAAGAGAGTCAGCATAACTTTCCCTGCTGATGGTTCTTTTCAAAACGTCTTTGGTTTTGGTGATGAGGAATGGCGCCATTCCTTGCTCACTCTCTTCATTTCCGGTTGGTGGAAGTGAACCCAGGTTTTGTCCCCAGTAACAATTCTTGCAAGGAAGCCATCACCTTCTCATTCAGAGTGCCAAAGAAGTTCTTCACAAGCTTCAACACGTCGTTCTCTCATTTCAGGAATAAGCTGCCATGGCACCCATCTTGCAGACACTTTGTAAAACTGGAGCACATCATGCACAATATGGTGTGCTGACCCATGACTAATCTGTAAACATGCTGCAATGTCATTCAGTGTCACTCGGCAGTTTTCCTTCACTGTGGCTTCAACTGCTGCAATGTTCTGTGGAGTCACAACTCGTTGTGCCTGACCTGGACGAGGAGCACCTTCCACTGAAGTCACACCATTTGTGAACTTCCTACTCCATTCATAGACTTGCTGCTGTGACAAACATGCATCACCCTACTGAACCTTCATTCGTCGATGAATTTCACTAGGTTTCAAACCTTCACTATGCAAAAACTGAATAACAGAATGCTGTTCTTCCCTGGTGCAAGTTGCAAGTGGGGAAGCCATTTTTATATTGATACTGCGATGGTATGTGTGCATCTGCACTATGCTGCCACCTACAGGCCATTCTGCACACTGTTTGTAGCATGCTTACCAACTTACAGGATAACAGCATGAAATTTCAATTTGTTATTACCAATTTACGGTTTTCATTTGACTCACACTCGTACATCCAGATGTTTGTATGAGTTGGCCCATTCCAACAGTGACTCATTGATATTATAGCCACAAGATTCTATGTTTCTTTTTTTTCATTTTGTGAAGTGCACAGTTTTACATTTCAGAATGTTTAAAGCAAGCTGCCAATATTTGCACTACTTAGAGACCTTATCAAGATCTGACTGGATAATTATGCACCTTCTTTCAGACAATACTTCATTGTATATAACTGCATCATCTGCAAAAAGTCTCAGGTTACTATTAATATTTTCTGCAAACTCATTAATATACAACATGAACAGCAAGGGTCACAACAAACTTCACTGGGGCACAAATGAAGCAGCTTCTACATCTGATGATGACTCTACATCCAAGATAACATGCTGAATCCTCCCTACCAGCAAGTACTAAATCCAGTCACAGATTTCACTTGACATTCTATATGATCATACTTTTGACAAGAAGCATAGCTGTGATACTGAGTCAAATACTTTCTGGAAATAAAGAAATACTGCATCTACGTGACTGCCTTGATCCAAAGCTTTCAGTATGTCGCATGAGAAGTGCAATCACAAGGTCAGTGTTTTCAGGATCCATGCTGGTTGGCATTGAGGAGGTCATTCTGTTCAAGATACATCACTGTGTTTGAGATCAGAATACATTCTAACATTCAATAACAAATCAATGCCAAGATATTGAACAGTAGTTTTGTAGATCACTTCTACCACTCTTCTTGCAGATTGTTGTGATCTGTGCTCTTTTTCAGGAACTGGGCATGGTTTTTTGTTCAAGGGATTTACAATAGATTATAGTTAGAAGAAGAGCTAACTCAGACACAAATTCAGCATAGGATCTGTCAGGAATTCCATCAGGCCCTGAAGCTTTGTTTAATTTTAACGATTTCTGCTGCTTCTCAACATCACCGACACTAATAGCTATTTCACTCATCTTTTTAGTGGTACAAGGATTAAATTTAATCATAAGTGCATTGCTCAGGATGTAATTTCATAAGACAGCAGGGAGTGAAAATATGCAAAATACAAGGTGTGATAAAAATGTAGTGAATAATTTTATTAGAAACTAAGCAATAAGCCTATATGGAGTTTGATTTAATCTCCTTTAAAGCACTGTCCTTGGCTAGTGATGCACTTATCTCAATGTTATATCCATGACTGGAAGCGTTTCTAGCAGGCTTCTTTTAAAAGGGTGTTCAGTTGCTCTTTTGTGGCGATCTCAATATCCGGAATGGTATCAAAATATTTTCCTTTAAGCACTGTTTTAATTTTTGGGGAAGAGCGAGAAGTCACATGGTGCTAAATCTCTTGAGTAAGGTGGATGTGGACAGAAAAGAACAATTTTTCCTGCCAAAACGTTGCAAATTGAAAGCAAGGTGTGGCACGGCACATTGTCATGATAAACGAGGACCTCATTGGCCCATTTTTCTGGCCTCTTTCTTTGTACACCATTTTTCAAATGTTGCAGTACACCCTTGTAAAATCTGGTGTTTATAGTTGCTCCCATTGGAATGAACTTGATCACACCAAGCTCTCAATATTTAAAAATAGAAACAATGAGCATGACTTTGATCTTTGATTTTGACTGGCATGCACTTTTTAGGGTGAGGACATTGACTAGTTTTCCATTGAGATCTCTGAATTTTCATCTCAGGGTCATACCCATAGACCTAAGTTTTATCTCAAGTTTTGAGCATGAAACCCAAATCTGACCGGAGACAATCCTTCAACTCCATGCAAGCTGACACACAATTTTTCCTCTGTTCATCACTCAAAATTGAACAAATTTTGCACTGATTTGTCTCATTTGCAAATTATCAGTTAAAATATTTTGCACAGACCTATATGAGATGCCAAGTTCTTTGATAAGTTCTTGAATAGTTATCTGCCTGTTTGAACAAACGATTTTTGCCACTTTTCGCACATTTTCTTCTGCTTCTGAGGTTAACAGACATCCAGAAACATTGCTTGTCTTCTGCTGACTTATTTCTACTTTTAAATCGCTCATACCATTTGTAAACAGTCTTCAGAGTCACAGCATTATTACCATCCACCAATTTCAACATTTCTTTATTTTATTTGGTACTTTTTTGCAATTTGAAACAGAGCTTAATCCACAGCGCACAACAGACACAGTAAACACAACCCCACTCTAGTGCCCCTGGATGCAGAACATGTTCCAACTTGATGCTACCTGTCTCAATGGATTAAGCTATCAGACAGATTACATCAAATGGTTGTAGCATCAGCAGCTGCTGCTAAAAGAAATTCATTTGCCACATTTTTTTATCAAACCTCATAAGCCAACACTCTTGTCTTTGGATCAACACAATGAAAGATGCTTGTAAGGGCAAAACTTGTATAATTCAGCTTCTTGATTATTTTATCTTTGTTTTGACTGCATTTTAACTGGACTCCAAGGAATTTTACACAGTGTGTTTCATTTAGTGTATTATCAATAATATCTACTTCTGGTGCTAACAGTTCTTTATAACTTATTTGAAATTGCCTAATATGATTCTCTGTGATATTATGAATTAAAATGTTAGCTGTGAACCCCTTGTAGGAGCAATCAGCTGACATCCAAGCCGTGTCTGCTAAGGTTGACTTACAGGACACTTTTATAGTATGCTTGAGTCAACATTACAGTTTTTGAATTGTCTTTTAAAGTCACTGGAATATCAAATATGAAGGTTAGAAACAAGAGTGGGCCCAGTAACAAACCTTGTAGTACTTCACATGCAGTTTACTTCTCCAAAGTGTGATAACAGAAAATTATGACTAGGGCTAATCCATCCATACTGGCAATGTGGGAATTAGTTGTAAATTACCTTATATATTAGGCTGGTGCATAAATTCATAGCATTTCTGTTTTGCATGTTGCTGTTCCTGTTGTTATGGGTTTAATTATCAATTGTTATTTTTTTATTGGTAGTTCAAGTGGAGAAAAATCTGAACATTTCTGACATATTCTTCTTTTTGGGTTCACTAGAGGGATGACAGCAGTGAAGGAAGCCAGAAACATTTGTGCCTTTCATGGGAATAATGCCACTGGACAAAACATAGCAAGGAAATGGTTTTACCATTTTAAGGAGGATCATTTCGACATTAGTGACTCTCCAAATTCAGGTAGACTTTGGTGTTTGATGGAGATTGTTTAAATGCATTAATCCAGGATCCACATCAGTGTACTGAAGGACTGGCAAATGTGGTGAACTGTGATCATTTCACCATCACGTGACATTTGCCTGCAATGGGGGAGGTTCAAAAATCAGGTGTGTGGGTACCACATGCTCCAAGCCAAATCACAAAAATCATCAGGTGGCCACATGCGCATCTCTGCATGGTCATCATCAGTTGACTCATGAGCAACACTGACCATTCCTACACTGTATCACTACTGGTGACGAGCAGTGGTCTTTATGCTAATATAAGGGAAAGAAAGGAATGGTTGAGACCAAACATAGCAGCAACTCCCTGTACAAAGACCTGCATGCATTCACAAAAGATAATGTTACACATCTGGTAGAAGAGCGATGGTGTGGTGCATTATGAATTGCTTCCCCAATGTGTAACCATTGCTGCTGACATTTATTGCCAACAACTGAGATGTCTTGCAGATACAATTCGAGAACAATGACCAAGAAGACTGTGTGAAGTGATGCTACTCCACATTAATGCACACATTCTGTGAGACTGACAAAAAATTCTTTACAGGAGTTGGGTTGGGAAGTCATTCCACACACATCTTATTCACTTGATCTTGTGCCCTATATTTTCAATTTTTCCGCTCTTCGTTGAATAACCTTCAAGGAACTTCCTTTCTTGATGAAAATGCACTGCAAACATGGCTTGATGATTTCTTTGTCTCAAAACCATGTGATTTCTACAGCTGTGAATGAAAAAGTTACCCCAGTGTTGGCAGATTGTTGTAAATAGTGAAGGAGAATATATTATTGATGACTTAAGCTTGCCATATGTGTATCTGTTGTGTTTATTGGACTTGTGCAAAAATACTACGAACTTATACACAAGTCTAATACGTGTTTTCATATATTACAAGACACACAGCAACTGTGAAAACATCCACTGCTCCTTTCTTCCACTATTCAGGTACTGCTCCTATCTAATACTCCAAACAATGATTTTATGTAGCTTCACATGGAAACCTGTCCATTGTTTATTTACTGGCAAAATGATGACATATCAATACGTTTTTTCTGCAATATATATTAGTATACATAATCAAATTCATCAAACATCTACATGCATGTTCAGATTATCTATCCCTCGTGACATTTACCACATAATTTTGACATTATTTTGTGCAGCTGCCAATACACTTTTCTTTAAAACCATTTTCTAAAGCTTTTCAAATGTCATACTTACAGGGTCATTTGTTGGTCTGTAGTAACCACTATTCACAGGTCTTGGACCTCTGGCAATACGACATTCCCCAGGAAACACTGTAGGAAATAAAAAATTCATCAGCAATTTTTCTTCAAACATTTATGTGCAACATTAATAAGAGAATTTTTTTGAATATATGAAGAGTTATACAAAGTGCAATAATTTTAAGCCATAAAATTTTAGAAAGAACATCAAACTCATTTGAAAACTTTGAATATTTCCAAATGTCACCCTTATTGTTATAGTCCTTTGTTGTTATTATTTTAGAAAACATACATGTAAGACATGTTATTTGACATTCTGAATTATGTAGTGTTAGAACATTAGCTTTGATCTTAATTTGTAGTATGGTTTCCTCTGCCTAAACAAGGACATTAAATTTAAAATTTACATAGGCAACTGAAAATCCAGTTTTATTTCAATATGGATTAGAATTTTATATTTTCTGCTACTAAGGCAAACTCGGTAAATGCAGAAATTATATTTACAGCTTTAAAAATGGTATTATTTGTTATGGTTGAATTTCATATGCTTATTTTAAATTCTTTATACAATAATGCCATTATGAGAGATTTATGTTTTTGTTCTGTGAATACTGTTACATACTATAGGTAAAATATTAGAAAGATAGCACAAGAAGATCACAAACAGAAACACATGAAAAATCCTGGACAGAAGGAAGGTTTTTTACTAAGCCAAAATACTGGTATATCTACATCTACATCTAAGGTGGAATTATGAAAGAATCCTTGTAAAGACAAGATGTAGCTCTTCAGGTGTGCAGATTACACTTGTACCTTTTCCAGTAGCATGAAAAGTAGATACCTTGGCATAAAATATAGGTAAAAGATGACGCTCCTACTATTCCTCCTGAAGATTTCAAGTACTATTTCACTTACACTTTTCCTGCCAGTTTTTGAAGTACATGTTTTTACAGTTTATATTGGCAGAATATTACTTATACAAGACATGGTATTTGTTGCCATTCAGCTTGTCTATCAACATAAGAAATAGTCTTCCTTATTTGCAACAGTTCACTACTCATTCCATATTCTTATGTTTCACTCAGTTGATAATTCTTGTCCTGTGTTGTACCCTTTGACTACGTCAATCTTTTATACTGTCCTAATTTTCTATGTACCTATACTTTTCTACTTATGTCTTATTTTAATTTATTCATTTATTACATTAAGTATCTGTTCTTTCAGAATACATTAAGTTTCCATGCCAGCATACTTACAAGACACTACTCTTTTGCCAATCTTCACTTATGTACATCAGACTTAACAAACATTTGCCTGGTTTGTTTCCTACATCTTTCTTTGGCATTAGTCCCTAACTGTAGTTTTGGAGTTACTCTCTCATCTATTGCCCTTCTATATACAATTTCATTCTCTTATATGCTCAGAAAATGCAGGTGCACAAACTTACCAAAATGATGGAAATACCTGAAAGGACATTACTCATATAATACTGGTCCTTCTTGAATTTGTTGTAGAGGTGTAGATAATTTTACAATAGATGCTTAAAGCCTTTAAATTATTTACAGAGGAATTTTTGTAATATATCCTGGATTAGTATTAAATAATGTAACTGTTTCTAGTAGGCTTGCCCTACTAGCACCATTTCAGATTTAACAGTTGGAAATATCCAGCCCAACATATAAGCTGCTTTTGGCATACTTCATACATAGACCTGATTTATTGTCAGTAAATGATAATGAATTATCAAACAAAACTGTCACTGGGTCATATCACATAGTCTCAACACAGTCACTATCATGCTAAACATCCTTGGTGATAATCTGAGGCTTTGACATTGCCACCTAGCCAGCGATGTTCCTCTTTGATTCTTGAGAACTGGTTTCTGTTTGAATGTGGTGACTGAGAAGTATCCTTGACTGATGATGTCTTGTCAGTAGCTGTGTGTGTCATCATTACCCAGATCACAGTAGTTTATAGTACTTCAAACACATTGGTCTTGCCTATTCTTAATACCACATAACACATCCAATGATCTGCTTCTGACTGTATGTAACATATGTTCTTCTTAATGCCTGCAGAAGTTAACTAAACGAAAGTTTAATTTCCTGGTGCTTTTGTACTGCAAAAATAATCAGCTAATGATCTGAACAACTGAACTGCAGAGGTAGAGAGCAGGATCTGTAGAGTCTTTGCAGATTTTGTGTTGCATGATTTCAGCATGAACAATTATAGAGATTACTTTGTAATTATCATTGAGTCTTCTAGAACCTTTATGTTGAAAATAAGCTTTGGTCAGCATCATATAAAAATTAAAAATTATTGAGGTCTGATCTTGATTAGAAACCACCATGTTTGCTCCACATGGAAGAAGATCATGTAATCACTGAACTATTTTGCTGGTTGTGTGAAAATTTGAGAGCTTGCTTGGGAATAGTTATTGTGACATTTGTATAAATGAGTTTCAGTGGCCAATTAATCTCAATTGGAAAAAGGGGCAGACACTTTTGAAGCTGAAGGCAAAGTGCATAGCAAGAAGATATTTACATGTTAGTCCAAAACCAAATTCTGTACAGTCAAAAAGAAAAGCTGCATTCCATTTAGTCTCTATTTTTTTCCATAGATTTTTCATTGACCTAGACTGTTCAACAATTTAAAATGATGTTTCAGTAAGGAAGATTACAGACAGAGGAAAGTAATTTTTATGTGTTTGCTATATAAATATTTTCATTTTTGAAGGTATTGGAGCAAGGAGCTTAAAAGAAATGAATGATATGTTTCCAAAGTGGTGAATGAGGAAAAGAGACGTAGACTTGTTAATATATGTAATCAAATTTTTCACCACCGAAGCCATGAAATGCATTAAATTAGGGGGGGGGGGGGGGGGGGGGGAATTATGGGCACCTGGGAGTACATGCAATAAGAGCCATTTTACTTTATGTATATTTGGCTGTCAAGGTAAAACTTTGCTTGTAGTGATAATCTTTGCATTACATGCAATGAATGTAGCTTTTATTTTGCAAAAGCCCATTTCATGTCAACTGTTAACACATTTTGTAGTTTCCACTCCCCATTTCAACTCAGCAAAAGCTGCCAATAGGTTATTTAACCTTTTTTTTTTTTTTTTTTAAAAAATGACCATACAAATACAGGTATTAATGACACATCATACAATTTGCCCTTTGCATACTATCTTACATCAGAACTATACTCGGTGTCTGGTGCCATTCATGAAATATTAACAATGCTTTCATTAGCTATGGTACTCTGCATATGTAAGACTCGGTTTTTTCCATGCACAAATATCTTAAAAGAACTGCAGGTATAGCAGTCTAGTACAGTACTACCATCTTTTTTGTTTTGTGGGGAACTGGCTGATTAAGTTTAGTTACACAAAAGTTCTGTAATGGTATTAACTAAACCACAAATTGACATTAAACACATGCTGCATTTATTACTTGCCCAAGATGCTGTAAATAAAAGTTAAGTACTCACCATAGTTGTAATGAGGCAGATGATGTAGGGGTCTTGATCTGGATACCATTTTCATCAATACACATAGAGTATCTTTTCTTAAATTAAAAAAGTTTATAAAAAATCACAGTTTTCAAAAATTCAAAAAGTTAATGCACAAAAACAGTAAATTATGTCATGCTCCAAAAAGTACATTTTACGTCAGTCATGCTAATGACTGAAAAGATGTGCGGCAGTAACCACCGGTAGGATGAAAGGGGGCATGCGCTAAAGAGTGTATCAGGGATAAAAAAAAAACACAACAGTGTGAGACTGAAGCAACTGAAGATTTTATTGACAGATCTGTAGGTGGACAGATAGGTTTAACAGTGTGTTATGTGTAAAAGATAGAGAGAAGAAAATTTTAGCGGCGCACACACCAACTGAGCTCAGGCCGATGCAACCTGCTCAGCCTCAGGGCCTGCAAGGAGAAGTCACACAGTGAACAGAGGCTAGCAAAGTGGAACCTAAGTGTGATTCTCTACTTGCCCTGGCAACCTGTCACTCTGCTCCTGTACCACTCCAACTCTTTGGGGACATACTTCCTCCTTTTTTCAAGAAGTAATTTTTCGTTGCATAAAAATATTCAGGTAATTGCAAGTATTTATTTTTTATCATTTGCATGCAGACTGTTATATGTTTCACTTAATTATCTTAACTCACAGTGACAGTATGTCAAAAAAGTTGTGGGAAGAAACAATATAATTTTTCTTTCACAAAATCTATTCTATACCAAGTTAAACTGTCTGTTTCTTTTTGCATCTAAGATCATGTCACACCAAATACAATAATCATTGATTTCTGTCTCTCATTTGTCTTATAATAAAAATAGCAGCTGTCTGTGATATCTGACAGACTTCACTTCCTAATAATATTGTATCTAAATTATCACTATACTGACCTGAAACATTCAAAGAAGTGCTACTGCTCCTGGATTTCATTATGGCCTAAAGCAATAAAGTAAAGAGAAAAAGAATCACTTCCCAAATAATGTAAATGAAACTACTACACTCATGCCAGTGTATTTTATTATCAAACAAATAATCAGAAATAATGAAATTGCTGGCTATTTGAAAGTCAGGCAAGGAAAGTGATAGATAGATGAATAAGACTACTCCAAGGCCATCTGAAGCACAGTGTTTGACTCTACAGTTCAAGAATGTGAAAAAATTTACACCTAGATTTCACAAATAGGCATCTAGAGAACACTATTTATAGAAGTACAAGGAATGCAACAAACTTTTACTTGCTTAAGTGGATAACACTATGGCATCCCCAACTCCAGCTAAAAATAAATGAGGAAAATGCTTTTCTGGTAGTTTTACCCATGAACTGAATGCTGTGGCTGGTGTGAGCATACAGCGAAAATTTTTAAAAAATGCTGTTGATATTTTGGGCTAATGAAGTTAAGTTCAATAGCATCATGTAAAATTTCATGGATATAATTTTTTGATGGAAATGATTTCCTGAATACTGTACTGCTGTGACACTCTGAGGTAATGAGCCTGACATATGAATTCACCACAAAAGATAAGGAGAAAATACTACATGCTACAAAAGTTTGCTTCATAATTATTGTAGAAATTTCATAAACATCAGCACACATGATATGAACAAACTCAAAATATTGGAAACGTACAGCATTAAAATAACCAGAGAGCTAAAACCTCTTGTGCTAAGCAGTCACAGTGGAAAAGCAATGAATTGACATACAAAATGAGTTGTTATGGACAGAAGAGGACTTTTTAACACTAACTTTGATGCTTAGTGCCCTAAGGTTTATGTTAGCAAACCAGCAGGAATATTGATCTGTTGATAAATTGAAGGTCCTTTTTGAAAGTTAAATGCTCAAATACTTTATAAAAACAAAATTTATGAAATAATATTGTATCATTTTACTTTATATGAAAAACAGAAAATTGTGCTATCTTTTATATAGTAATGGTACATCTGTTTTTGAGAACAAGCAGTAAGTGAGATTATGATGGGGCAGTAGGCTTTCAATGCCAGTTAAGAGACTCAACTCATGAAAGAACCTAGTTCAGTTATATATGGTGTTATTGTATAGTATCTATTGTTTATTTATGATGTCTCAAGCAAAATTTAAAGGGGTGTAGGGAGTGAGACAATCAAGCTCCATCAACTGGAGCTCAATGTATTTACAGCCGCAGTGCCAGTAGTGATTTGGGGGGAACAAGCTGCAGTTTTGTCATTCAGTGCTGGCACTATTAATGTGCTTCATTGCTTTGTTATGGCACAGCACAGCACAAAAATCAGTCCGTAATGGCTACTGCACACAGAGGTACTGAATTATGAGACTGCTAATGTTGACTACAGCCAGACACAAAACACTTGTGGCCCAAATTCAACCAACCAACTCCTATTGACTTCATCTGATCCAGTGTTAGGAAGCTGTCATTCATGAAGATGTGAACAAGCTGTAGAGTCTGATGTCTTGGCAAGGCTGTGAGGAAATATACATTGTTCAATTAAGAATTAAACTTAAAAAGTATACAAAGTTAGTGCCACCTAAGAATTGTGGTATGGTAAAAATGAATGTATTTTATGCAAGACGGGATTCCATATTATGTGTGCAAAAAGTTGTGAATTTTCTCAAGAGGAAACCCACAGAGAAACTTAAGCGATATGAGAATGACCCTGATATGAAAGCAATGAACAAATTTTGGGCAGAACAATAAAAATGATTTGGATCATGAGTAATGCCATAAAGCATGAACCCCGGAGTTCAGGCACTGGCAAAGTGTCCACCATTCATGCAAAGGGTGTTATACTAAGTGTTGGGAGTCTAAAATATTAATTTTACAGTGTTGCTTAAAAATAAGGAAATAAAAGATAAAACTGTACTTAGTCTAATAATTTGGTCTTATATATTATTTTCAAGACAGTTGCATGAAACAAACATTGCCAGGTAATTGTTTTTAAGGAACTGCATTGAGACTGTTCGATATTCAATACAACATATTACAGGAGCAAAGTATAAAGGTTCTCTGGGCATTAGGGAATGCACTAACTTAGGCAGTATCTTAACTCAAGTTCTACAAACTAGTTCAAAACACACACATCTAACAAAGCACAGAGCACAGCACACAACACAAACATCACAACAAAATTAGTTTTTTTATTTATTTCTTAGTATTATGACTTTAATTTAAACAATGGAAGATAATTAGGAAATAAAGTGTACTGTTTTAGTAACAAATGAGATAAATTGAAATGCTTTAACAATTTTTTCTTAAGGATTTCATTGATAACTAGTTTATTGTTTATTCTTAAGTCTTATATTAATTTAGGAGCTTTCCAAATGTTCGCTCCTAACATAACTTTCCAAAAAGAGTTCTTGTTTATCGATAAATGATTACTTAACACAGTCATTGTACCTGTCAATTTCAAGAGGTGGAACATGCATAATATATAACACAACCGAAAAGAATGTTCATATGAGAGCTGCAGTAACTGTCATCAGCTAGATCAGTGCCCTTACAGAGTCATATATTCAAATTTAATTATTTATAACAATCTATGAATACATCTGTGATGATTCCAGAATAACTTTAGTCCACAAGAAATAAGAGCATCGTACCAGAAAAATCTGAGGCCATTCTGAGTATTACATCAATAAAGGACCACTGGAATTATCGTCTGTCTTAGACGAACTGTTAAATACAATTTGGAAATGGCAGACTGCTTCCCATAGCCCTCACAAAAATTATCATAATGTAAGATCAAAATAAATTATGTTAATCTGTTAATATGTGCTATCTCAAAATCAGAATGCAGTAAAAATGTATATACGAGAGGCTGTTAATTATAACCACCCTCACATCAGCTAGTACAGTGATAAATGTCATATACCTCAAGAGGATACTGTCTCTTGTTGCTGCTCTCAAGATGAGTGTGGGATTTATTATTCCCCAGATTCAGTTAGGTACACAAAATACTTGTGTGTTCTGTAGATATAAGCCACTTCTAATAATATCACAGGTTAAACCCTAATTTACTTCTTTTTCCTTCTTATACAGGTGTCACAGATGTCCTCAAAAGTGTATATTGCTTCCCCACCGAGATATTACTGATAATGTTTAACATTTATTCAAATCCAAGGAACATCACATTTGAGTAAGAACTTGCACTTTAGAAGATAATCACAATTTTCATTATCAGGAGCTAACTATTTGCCAGGATCAATGTGTTTTGCCTCTTATGAAGTATCTGGCTTACTATTGGTAGAGTGATATTAACTGGGATGAGATCTGGATGCAAAAGTGTGGCCAACAGACAGTGGAGAGAGTGAACTTCTATCTCCCAGGACAGAATCACAGGGTGGAAGAAATATGGAGGTTGCACACAACAGTGTCCTATCCCTTTTAAATTATATATTTAATTTTGATTTTCTGTGTGTGCTCTGTGTCTAGTACCCAGTCCTAGATGTCAATAAGATAAAATCCGCTGTCTCTTCTAAATTTACTTATGCACATTCATGTTTCTACTACTTCTATGTTTATAGAGCTCCAAGAAGATAAATTATGAGATAATGTCTTCATGTCTTGAGGGAAGATCTTACATCTTTATTGTTGCTGCCCTTTCTAAAGGAATGAATTGGAGATGGTGTAAATTGTCTGCTGACCTTCACTGCCTGCTTGCTGCATTTGCACAGGTAGGCTAAATCTGACTACTGCTGATGTCATTCCACCAACAGTAAGCCAGACCACTATTAAACAAGATACACACATGTCTCAGAAGTCAGCCATCTTCTGATAGTGAAGCTGGGGAATATTTTCAAAAGCTTGAGTTATAACTCAAACATGGCACGGCTTTAACATCTAGAGAATTTTGTACATGAACGCTGCCACAAAACACTCCAAGGCTGTACCACTGCCAATAATAAGTACATTAACAATACTCAATAAATACATGTACAGTCCAGTCATATTAATCTGACCACTGCTGTCTATGTTTGACATCAACGTGCAATAAACACTTACTACAGCAGGTGGCAGCACTAGCAGTGGAGGGTATGTATAGCGTATTGAGGGGACACAGGAAACAATACAGTCATTGTAATGTAGAAACAGAATGATTTGCTGATATCCGTAACGGTATGACCATTGGCTTTTGGGCCAAGGGTGGAAGCATTTGTGAAATGGCTATGTTTTTAAACCATCTGTGTGTCGCTGTGGTTAAAGTATGCCATGCGTGGCAAAATGGCACTGTCCAAAACTGATGCAGAGGCAATTGTGGTGGAGCACGGATCATAGATAAAAGGGGTGAAAGATGGCTGCAGAGATGTGTACAGGCGAACAAATGTGCAGCTGTTGAGCAACTGACCACCAAGAAAAAACTAGGGGCTACTAACAGTGTCTTCTCAATGGCCATTCAGTGAACGTTGTTGCGTATGGGCCTCCACAGTTGGCACTTGGTTCATGCACCCATGCTGACTACTGTTTGTTGGCAACAAAGGCTGGAATTTGCACACCAGTACTACAGCGCCCCCCCCCCATGAACCATGGACCTTGCTGTTGGTGGGGAGGCTTGCGTGCCTCAGCGATCCAGATAGCCGTACCGTAGGTGCAACCACAACGGGGGGGTATCTGTTGAGAGGCCAGACAAACGTGTGGTTCCTGAAGAGGGGCAGCAGCCTTTTCAGTAGTTGCAAGGGCAACAGTCTGGATGATTGACTGATCTGGCCTTGTAACAATAACCAAAACGGCCTTGCTGTGCTGGTACTGCGAACGGCTGAAAGCAAGGGGAAACTACAGCCGTAATTTTTCCCAAGGGCATGCAGCTTTACTGTATGATTAAATGATGATGGCGTCCTCTTGGGTAAAATATTCCGGAGATAAAATAGTCCCCCATTCGGATCTCCGGGCGGGGACTACTCAAGAGGATGTCGTTATCAGGAGAAAGAAAACTGGCGTTCTACGGATCGGAGCGTGGAATGTCAGGTCCCTTAATCGGGCAGGTAGGTTAGAAAATTTGAAAAGGGAAATGGATAGGTTAAAGTTAGATATAGTGGGAATTAGTGAAGTTCGGTGGCAGGAGGAACAAGACTTCTGGTCAGGTGACTACAGGGTTATAAACACAAAGTCAAATAGGGGTAATGCAGGAGTAGGTTTAATAATGAATAGGAAAATAGGAATGCGGGTAAGCTACTACAAACAGCATAGTGAATGCATTATTGTGGCCAAGATAGATACGAAGCCCACACCTACTACAGTAGTACAAGTTTATATGCCAACTAGCTCTGCAGATGACGAAGAAATTGAAGAAATGTATGATCAAATAAAAGAAATTATTCAGATAGTGAAGGGAGAGGAAAATTTAATAATCATGGGTGACTGGGTGTAGGAAAAGGGAGAGAAGGAAACATAGTAGGTGAATATGGATTGGGGCTAAGAAATGAAAGAGGAAGCCGCCTGGTAGAATTTTGCACAGAGCATAACTTAATCATAGCTAACACTTGGTTCAAGAATCATGAAAGAAGGTTGTGTACATGGAAGAATATACTGGAAGATTTCAGATAGATTTTATAATAGTAAGACAGAGATTTAGGAACCAGGTTTTAAATTGTAAGACGTTTCCAGGGGCAGATGTCGACTCTGACCACAATCTATTGGTTATGACCTGTAGATTAAAACTGAAGAAACTGCAAAAAGGTGGGAATTTAATGAGATGGGACCTGGATAAACTGAAAGAACCAGAGGTTGTACAGAGTTTCAGGGAGAGCATAAGGGAGCAATTGACAGGAATGGGGGAAAGAACTACAGTAGAAGAAGAATGGGTAGCTTTGAGGGATGAAGTAGTGAAGGCAGCAGAGGATCAAGTAGGTAAAAAGACGAGGTCTAGTAGAAATCCTTGGGTAACAGAAGAAATATTGATTTTAATTGATGAAAGGAGAAAATATAAAAATGCAGTAAATGAAGCAGGCAAAAAGGAATACAAACGTCTCAAAAATGAGATCGACAGGAAGTGCAAAATGGCTAAGCAGGGATGGCTAGAGGACAAATGTAAGGATGTAGAGGCTTATCTCACTAGGGGTAAGACAGGTACTGCCTACAGGAAAATTAAAGAGACCTTTGGAGATAAGAGAACGACTTGTATGAATATCAAGAGCTCAGATGGAAACCCAGTTCTAAGAAAGGAAGGGAAAGCAGAAAGGTGGAAGGAGTATATAGAGGGTCTATACAAGGGCGATGTACTTGAGGACAATATTATGGAAATGGAAGAGGATGTAGATGAAGATGAAATGGGAGATACGATACTGTGTGAAGAGTTTGACAGAGCACTGAAAGACCTGAGATGAAACAAGGCCCCCGGAGTAGACAACATTCCATTGGAACTACTGACGGCCTTGGGAGAGCCAGTCCTGACAAAACTCTACCATCTGGTGAGCAAGATGTATGAAACAGGCGAAATACCCTCAGACTTCAAGAAGAATATAATAATTCCAATCCCAAAGAAAGCAGGTGTTGACAGATGTGAGAATTACCGAACTATCAGTTTAATAAGTCACAGCTGCAAAATACTAACACGAATTCTTTACAGACGAATGGAAAAACTAATAGAAGCCAATCTCGGGGAAGATTAGTTTGGATTCCGTAGAAACACTGGAACACGTGAGGCAATACTGACCTTACGGCTTATCTTAGAAGAAAGATTAAGGAAAGGCAAACCTACGTTTCTAGCTTTTGTAGACTTAGAGAAAGCTTTTGACAATGTTGACTGGAATACTCTCTTTCAAATTCTAAAGGTGGCAGGGGTAAAATACAGGGAGCGAAAGGCTATTTACAATTTGTACAGAAACCAGATGGCAATTATAAGATTCGAGGGACATGAAAGGGAAGCAGTGGTTGGGAAGGGAGTAAGACAGGGTTGTAGCCTCTCCCCGATGTTATTCAATCTGTATATTGAGCAAGCAGTAACGGAAACAAAAGAAAAATTTGGAGTAGGTATTAAAATCCATGGAGAAGAAATAAAAACTTTGAGGTTCGCCGATGACATTGTAATTCTGTCAGAGACAGCAAAGGACTTGGAAGAGCAGTTGAATGGAATGGACAATGTCTTGAAAGGAGGATATAAGATGAACATCAACAAAAGCAAAACGAGGATAATGGAATGTAGTCGAATTAAGTCGGGTGATGCTGAGGGAATTAGATTAGGAAATGAGACACTTAAAGTAGTAAAGGAGTTTTGCTATTTGGGGAGCTAAATAACTGATGATGGTCGAAGTAGAGAGGATATAAAATGTAGACTGGCAATGGCAAGGAAAGCGTTTCTGAAGAAGAGAAATTTGTTAACATCGAGTATAGATTTAAGTGTCAGGAAGTCATTTCTGAAAGTATTTGTATGGAGTGTAGCTATGTATGGAAGTGAAACATGGACGATAAATAGTTTGGACAAGAAGAGAATAGAAGCTTTCGAAATGTGGTGCTACAGAAGAATGCTGAAGATTAGATGGGTAGATCACATAACTAATGAGGAAGTACTGAATAGGATTGGGGAGAAGAGAAGTTTGTGGCACAACTTGACCAGAAGACGGGATCGGTTGGTAGGACATGTTCTGAGGCATCAAGGGATCACCAATTTAGTATTGGAGGGCAGCGTGGAGGATAAAAATCGTAGAGGGAGACCAAGAGATGAATACACTAAGCAGATTCAGAAGGATGTAGGTTGCAGTAGGTACTGGGAGATGAAGAAGCTTGCACAGGATAGAGTAGCATGGAGAGCTGCATCAAACCAGTCTCAGGACTGAAGACCACAACAACAACATACTGCAGCTGGAAGTCCATTTAGTGGTCGCAGGTGCCCTTTTCAGATGAATCACATTTTACAGCCCATCAGGCATATACAGCATGGAATGTCTGAAAGCAAACACCCTGCAACAATCATTGAGAGGGCGCACACCAAAGCAGGTGGCAGTATGGTCTGGGGAATGTTTTGTTGGCATTCCCTGCATGATCTCGTCATTCCACAATGGATCAACACAAGTACGGGTCTATCATTGGGGACCATGGTCCCCCTACATGCAGTTGGTTTTCCATGGCTTGATGGCAACTACCAGCAGGACAATGCAAATGTGTCACAAAGCTTGCAGTGTACGTGTGTGGTTTGGACAGCACCATGATGAGTTACCACACTTCCCTGGCCACCAAACTCCTCAGATTTAAACCCAGTTGAGAATCTATGTGACCACCTTGATCAGGCTGTTCACACCACAGATCTTCAGCCAAGAAACTTCATGCAGCTGGCCATGGCACTAGAGTCAGCACAGCTCCACATCCCATTTGGTACCTCCCAGCACCTCACTGACTTTCATCCTGCATGTCTTGCAGCAGTCCATTTGGAAAGGTGCTTAATCAGGCTTTTGAGAGGTGACTTGACAATATAATTGCTGAAGGCAACGGTATGTCACCTCTAACATGATCATGCATAGTGAAGCACTATGTTTAAAACAATGTTGGGTTGATGATAGCTTTACCCCGGTATTGCCAAAACAGAATTTGTAACGGTATTTCTGCAAGAATCAAGGTGTTTCATTGCGAGAACATGCTTACGTCTACACTGATGGAAGCAAAATATGATATGTACAGCACCTTCCACTGTTCACGGTTAATGTAGTATATTCTGCTGTTTCATATTAATAATAAAAGGAAATAGTCCTGTTTTTGGGATAGGCCTATTACATAATTCAAGAAGATCTGATGAGTATTAATTTCATGCAACATGAATCAGACGCCTAAACACCTTTTGTTATAATCCATACAGATGAATTATGGGTCAACAATAACACTACTGCAGCTCTCATTGAACTCGCATCACGGGCACCTCGACAAGCCTGCACCTGAAGAGCGGAGACCTCATGTACCTTTTTCCTCGACTACCGGGCTCTTGGCGGCCTCGCGCATTCTCTCGTAGTGCGACAGCATCTTGACGTTGTTCCTGATGTAGTCCCCGTTGTTCTCATGGGAAGCGAGTGGTCGCCGCCTGGAGAAGGCCTTCCCGCCAGCGTACGTGACGCACGCCAGGTGGCCTTTGCCTGCAAGAAGCCATCGCCGATCAGCATAGGCCCACGGCCTTGCTGCCCTCAACATGCTTCACTGATGCTCCATCCCTACCCCCACCGATTTGTGATTGTGACAACTTTTTGTTTTTTCCCCTAAACAAATGGGCTAGATTCTGATTTTCAACTTCATCAGTGTAACTGCCAGTGCTATTCATTGCTGTCTTTATATGGTTGCCCAGTCAAGAACTTCACTGACATACAGGGTCGATCACCTCAACCTTGCATCCTATTAAGGCATGAACAGCTCTAGGTATTGAAACGAGATTTTCGATTAATGGTAGTAAAAGAGGGATATGTAATTTTGTTGTATGAGTAACGCTTGTAACTCTTGGATTACCCAGATTACTGAAGCAAGTTTTCTCCCTTGCTTTTTGAGCGATGTAAGTTTTTAACGGCATTCTTAAGCTCTTGAAAACACAAGTATGGTGATATAATGTCTGCCAATGTTGGCGTTAAAACTTTCAACAAAAATACCCGATAAATGTGCTACAATGAAATCAAATGTCCGGAATCGGCTGTCGCTGTACTGCAGTGGAGCTCTCTATTGCTTTCCACATCTCACTGTCAATACTTGATGGGGTTAATCATCATTTTACGCGGTTGGCTAGCTAAAATTGATCTCATTGTACATACAGATTGCAGTTGATAACTCCCTCAGAGGACCAGCATCACTCAATTTAAGATTACTCGATCACGATACGCGAAACAAAACTCAACACAGAATATTAAGAACAATGCCTGTGTACACAGTATTGTATGTTATGTCTGGGGAAGGTTGGTGACCATGCGAAACAATTGAATATCGGCTCCAGGTCATACACCGTCTTGTGACTTTTGTTGCTGCCTATCAGACACTACGCAGTGTCAGCTTGGAAGGTGTGAATACAGTAACATTTGCCAACATCGTTTCCATACCTCAAATCGTTCAGAAAATATAAGGTGTGCAAGTTTTAGGCGATTCACCCGAGATTTGAGCCCTCATGTTAGTAAATTGATGAAAGAGTGACATTGAACCTGGTGTGATAAGATACAAAATGCTGATTATTTCGAACTGCAAGAGAAAATTGAAGAATGGTAAGAAAATAACTGATTTGCAATGTTAATATTTTACACAAGGCGTCGCTAACTGTAATGATTTGCCCTATCTAAACTTTCACTACTCTTCAGCAGCACAGTGCTAACCTCTCACCTCACTCAGTAGCCTTCCCCATCATGAAGAAAAATACACACGCTGATCTACAAAATGTAGGTTTCTTTTCGTTTCACCGAACCAATTATCACGCTTTCATTTTTCTGTGATTTCAGTTGCTTTTGCAATAGCTCCAATATAGGAGCTGCATGCGAAAGGAATGCCAAACGTGCAGCCATGGCCAATTTACGTTTTGTTTTCAAAGAAGCGTAATCCGTAAAGAGAAAACTGCAGAAGAATTCTCACGTAGCGGTACCGGAAAGTAAAAAATGAAGTAAACAAAATTTCGTTCGGAAATGACGATAAGACCGCTCCCTCCCTCTTCCTGAAAAAACGTACTTCTATTTATGTGTATGGGGAACGAGTGGAAACCATAAAAAGCTACGAATGACTCGTTCCACGTTCTTGACAGGGAACCTATAGAACATCAAGAGTGTGTACAGGCCTAATTTGGTGGGGGCAACTCTCTTATTTCAGTATTTTAGCGTTTAGACGATACCGTAGCGTGTCCTGTTACGAACCCCAGGTCTTCCAACATTGCTGTACGTGAGATACGAATTTATTTTAAATTGCCACAGGTTATTACAGCTTGTAATGATGAACAAGCGACGCCATAAGTATTCGCACCAGTTGAGAAACGATGTCGCATGCAATATTTTTATTTTATTTTAACACGCAATAAATTAAAACACATATCGAGTTTCTTCTTTAAACCATTTCCGTTGGCAAGATAGGTTTTCTCGCAGGCGTTTGATTTACGACTGCGTACCAGTGACATTAGCTGTTGGAGACAGAGAAACTGAGAGAAGAGAGTGACAGCAGACAGAAGAGAGTTTAGCAAAGACGAATAGCGCGCGTCCCTCAGCGCTGCAGCATGCTGTTGCGAGTATCACGCGTGATACGATACGTACCGATGTTGGCGCGAGAGCCTGGCTCGTTGTAGTAGGACCGGCTCAGCACTTCGTGCTGCACGTCACGCAGACCCAGCAGCCGTTGGATGTACATGTCAGACGTGATGCGCGGCGGCAGAGGCAGCTCCTCGTACTCATACCTGTCCAGCAGACAACAACACGAAAATCCTCAAATGTGCAATGCTATCTGTGCAAGTCTACAGAAGCGTACAGTAAGAACATTGCGTAAAGCTGACAACCGAACACCTTGTAGAAGCCTCTTAGACAGGTAGAGATTCTTACACTTACATGACTCAGAAACAAAGTGAAGAATTTCTCATTACTCATTCCTACGATTTATTGGAATATTTCGACTGACGAATGTAAATTCCTTGTAGCTCCAATATTTCTATTAGCCACATATATCGCGAGTGTTTCAGTATATAGAGTGAATTTTTTAGTCCGAGGCAACGAAATAACTCAACAAGTACGCATCGGATTACAAAGCCGAAAAGCATCCACAGGACGTGGGGTGGGTAGCAGCTTTGAAATCTTAAGTAGCAACATTTCATTTTTAATGTAGATTCAGATTCTAGAAAATAAATGTAACTTTTATGTGTAACACTTTTGGCGTTGTGCGATAGATGACGCAGTAGTCGACAAATAACACAACTGAGCCCCAAAACAGTACCATCTAGAGTAAAATGCGTTTAATAACAAAAAAAAAAGTAGACATGCTCAGTAAATGTGACAGAAGCTTATTGAAGGTGTATCCTCTCACCAACTGGGTGCTCGTTTCAGTTGTTTCGTCTCACCTGTCACCAACGTCCGCCCCTGGAAGCTGAGTGGTACCGGCACGGTAGCTCAGCGTGTTCGGGCAGAGGGTTAGCAACCCTCTGTAATAAAAAAAATAAAATAAAAAAATAAAAACTGAGTGAACGGATCAAGGAACAAACTAAACGGCTGTCAACGGACGTCCGCAACGAAAAAAATCAACGAGCCATGTAGAACAAAAATGAGATTTAAAAAAGTGCTCAACGTGACGGAATGTCATGCCTAATGGCCCGGGTTCGATTCCCGGCTGGGTCGGAGATTTTCTCCGCTCAGGGACTGCGTGTTGTGTTGTCCTTATCATCATTTCATCCCCATCGACACCCAAGTCGCCGAAGTGGCGTCAACTCGAAAGACTTGCACCAGGCGAACGGTCTACCCGACGGGAGGCCCTAGCCACACGACATTTCCATTTTACCTGTCAGCAATAGGGAGCTTGTTTGAGGTACGTCCTCTCACCTCTCACCAACTGGGTGCTCATTTGTAAGAACTATTTCACAGTAAGTTCACAGAAATATCGCCGCCCACTTCAGTGCACTTGTTTTATACGCACATAGAATGATTCGACACAACTGACAAATGTTTCCAATGTAATCTGCTGACACGCATTGGCGAATCCCTGAATCATGTTTTCGCGCGTTATTGGTATTTCAATATAAATTTCACTCTTCAAGTACCTCCAAAAAACAAAAATCAGGCCAAGTAAGTCTGGCCATCTTACAGGACGAGGCAGTGGACAGCCTCTTCCGATCCACCGACAGCTGTACAAGCGATTTAATACTTCCCGTGCTGCTACAGAATAATGTGCTGGACAACTATCATTGAAACCACATTGCTTGTCGCAAGCCCAAGGGAAGGTTACAAGCAATATTGCAAGATCATCCTCCTCAGAATGTTCGGTGTTTATCATCATTTCGGTGATTTTGATAAAGAATGTAGTACCAGTGAGTTTGCCACGAATTGTTGCACATCAAACATTCACATTCCAATAATGCATGTTGTGTCAACTAATCTTACTGTGATTCGTCAAGGTCGACTCGTCAGAGAACGATAATCGACCAAAGAAACTGAAGTCTCTGTAGTTGCTGATGCGACACTGGCAAAATGTTACTCGGTTCTGGAAATAATTGGCATGAAGTTCCTGATGGAGGGAAATATGAGAAATAATATTTTCTATGTTTCAAAATTCGGCAAACAGAGTCTGACTAATCCTCAATTCACAGCTGAGAGCTAAAGTCGGGATTACAGTGCAGTGCAGCTAATATGGCAGTTTCATTATTCTCTCCAGCAGCTGTTCTTCAACGATTCCTTTTTCGTGGTTGTACAGTACCCTCCGTGAAAAACTGTCGAATAACCTGACATCCTATGTGTAAAACGTTGAGCGTAAATGGCTGCAGCATTATTGACAATTTTGTCACTTTCTCCATAAACGTAAACCATTCCAATTTTCTCTTCTATCGAAATAGCCTACTTTCTAACTAATAACGAAGTCAGCTTACGAAGGAACGTATTTAAGAAATGAGGGACAACGTGCACACGATGAAATCAAGTCAAACAATGCAGAAATGAACGTTTCAAAACAGCAAGTCGTTTTCCACACACGACTGTTTTTATGTTTTTGACACCTGCATGTTGTTTCCAACAGTCCTAGACAAGCCACTGTCTGAAATGGATTGTAAAACAAAGTGAATTCAAATTCTGATTGCTGATGACATTATTCTGTTTACAAATAACATAGAAGAGCTTCAAATATTTGTTCGAGAACTTGCATTATTCTGCTCTGAAGTTTGTCTAGAAATGAACTATGATAAAACCAAGATTATGATGAATGAGTGGACACCAGAGGGATGTATACCCTTCAGAAGCACACAACAGCAAAAAAGTCACAGAATATGTCTATCTGGGTCAACTTGTAAATATGAAAGGATACCTAAAAACAGAAATATTTCGATGTATTAAATTAAGCTGGCAAGCTTATGAAGCATACTCTTCAGTTCTGAAGTCTAAAATGTTGGCTGAGTTGAAGAAAACAGTTTCTGGCCAGTGTGTACTGCCAGTAATAACTTGTGGCTGTGAGGCATGGACATTAAATGCATTCATTGTTTGGAAACTAATAGGAACACCAAGAGGGGTGGAAAGGTCAATGTTGGGCTACACAACGATAGATGGAAAGGAAGCAGTTAATAACAGACAGACAATAAAGGCCAGTGACATATTGAAAAGAGTGAGTAGGAAGATCAAACCTGTAATATTTGGAAACAGTGCAGCGTCCTGCTTGACACAGTCAAGTCGTTTAAATATCTGGAGGTAGACGTAACGTTGCAAAGCGATATGAAGTGGAACGAGCATGTAAGAACTGTGGTGGGGAAGGCGAATGGTCGGTTTATTGGGAGGATTTTAGGAAAGAGTGGTTCACCTGTAAAGGAGACCGCACATAGGACGCTCGTGCGACCTATTCTTATATACTGCTTCAGCATTGTTTTGGATCCGTACGAGGTTGGATTGAAGGATGACATCGAAGCAATTCAGAGGTGGGCTACTAGATTTGTTACCGGTAGGTTCGAACAACACAAATGGAAATCCCTGGAGGGAATGTGATGTTCTTTTCAAGAAACACTATTGAGAGAATTTAGAGAACCAGAATTTGAAGCTGACTGCTGAAAGATTCTACTGCTGCCATCGTACATTGCACGTAAGGACCACAAATATAAGACATGAGAAATTAGGGCACATAGGGAGGCATATAGACAGTCGTTTGTCCCTCGCTCTGTTTGCGAGTGTAGCAGGAAAGGAAATGACTAGTAGTGGTACAGGGTACCCTCCACCAGCTTGCGGAGTATCTCTGTAGATGTAGATTTAGATGTAGAATACCTTGAAATGGCAGTGGGCTGGTCACGTCACTCAAAGAAAAGATGGCAGGTGGTCAAAAAAGTACTAGATTGGAGTCCAATTTACCACATGAGACCACAGTGAAGACCACCAGGGTCTCGCGGTTCTAGGCGCGCAGTCCGGAACCGTGCGACTGCTACGGTCGCAGGTTCGAATCCTGCCTCGGGCATGGATGTGTGTGATGTCCTTAGGTTAGTTAGGTTTAAGTAGTTCTAAGTTCTAGAGGACTGATAACCACAGCAGTTGAGTCCCATAGTGCTCAGAGCCATTTTGAAGACCACCAGGCAGATGGGACAGAGACTTGAGAATGACAGCCGGGGTGAACTGGCAACGGGAAACTCAAGATCGGCAGAAATGGAAGAACCTGCAGAGATTCTGTGCTGCACGCTGACTCAACGAGGCCGCAAGTGATTGAACTGGCTGATAATGATGATGAAACTATAAGAAAAATGAATGAAAATGGAAATGAGAGCTAAAAAGCGAAAAACTAATTGTATTACCACACTAGAAAGAAGCGTACAACCCACTTGGAGTCGAGAATGTATTCAGTAAAGTAACCTACATTTCCCCCCCCCCCCCAAAAAAAAGGTTCAAATGGCTCTGAGCGCTATGGGACTTAACATCGGAGGTCATCAGTCCCCTAGAACTTAGAACTACTTAAACCTAACTAATGACACCACACACATCCATGTGCGAGGCAGGATTCGAACCTGCGACCGTAGAGGCCGCGCGGTTCCAGACTGAAGCGCCTAGAACCGCTCGGCCACATCGGCCGGCTACATTTCCAAAGACCAGCATTACAAAACAAGTTTAATAAATTACGATTCTCGTTGTTTTTTATTTATGTTCTGCAAGTATTCGTGGGGATACGGAGATCAACGGTAAATGCTGCTAAATGTAGTAACTCATTCTCCATAGCAAAACTTATCGACATGGTGGCGTTAGTACTGGTTGAAATTACTCCTATAGCCATTCCAAACGGATGTGCTTCTGTTGTCCTGCACATATCCCTTCGTTATTGTGATACTACAACCGCCTACATATCTGTCCCATGCCGAGCGTGAGCACAAGATTAGATTAATTACAGCACGCACAGAGACATGTAAACGGTCATTCTTCACACGCTCCAAACGCGAATGGAAGGGGAAAAAGCCTTTGTAACTGGTACAGTGGGACTTATCCTCTGCCACACACTTCAGAGTGGTTTGCGAAGTGCAGCTGTAGGTATAGATGAGCTTCGCAGGTTCAAGGCAAGCAACTGATAGTGGTGAGACGGCATGCAACGAATCGTTGAGATCCGTCGCTTGAGTACAAGCTGCCATGGCTCACTTGCCTCAACGCATACGCACCAATTTCTTTCCAAGATGAAATTCCTACTTTCTGTAACTGTTACCATCTCGGACCGTGTAATTCTCGATTCCAACGAGTTCTCGATTTTTGCTAAAACCGACCTCGGTTCTCAGATTGCGGTTTTCGGTTTCCGTGTCTCAGTTCTCGCTTTTCAGTTCTTGGCTGTGTTCTCGTTTCCGTTGTCAAAAGGAGGCCATAGTTCTCGGATGGCAGATTTGTGTTTGTTTTCATTTTGTTCATTTTACCCCTTAGTACGCGAGTTCCGACAACAGCACTGACTTATTCACTCGTTATACACACTCCAGTCACATTAACGTGACCACCGCCTATGTTAGACGTCAAGTGCAATAACTACCGGGTGATCAAAAAGTCAGTATAAATTTGAAAACTTAATAAACCACGGAATAATGTAGATAGAGAGGTAAAAATTGACACACATGCTTGGAATGACATGGGGTTTTATTAGAACCAAAAGAAATAGACGCGTGAAAGATCTCTTGCGCGCGTCGTTTGGTGATGATCGTGTGCTCAGCTGCCACTTTCGTCATGCTTGCCCTCTCAGGTCCCCAGACCTCAGTCCGTGCGATTATTGGCTTTGGGGTTACCAGAAGTCGCAAGTGTATCGTGATCGACCGACATCTCTAGGGATGCTGAAATACAAAATCCGACGCCAATGCCTCACCATTAACTCCGGACATGCTTTACAGTGCTGTTCACAAAATTATTCCTCGACTACAGCTATTGTTGAGGAATGATGGTGGACATCTTTGCTTTCTCTTACTTTGTTGTGCTAATTATTGCTATTCTGATCAGATGAATCGCCATCTGTCGGACGTTTTTTGAACGTCTGTATGCTTTTGGTTCTAATAAAACCGCATGTCATTCCAAGCATGTGTGTCAATTTGTATCTCCCTATCTACATTATTCCGTGATTTATTCAGTTTTCAAATTTATACTGATTTTTTGATTACCCGGTACTTACAAGTAGCAGGGGACAGCACTAGCAGTGGAGAATATATAAAACGTGTCGGAGGGGGTGGGAGGGGGGGACACGAAAAACAGTGCTGTCATTGTTCTAATGCGGAAAAGGGGCGATTTACGTGACGTCCAAAATTCCACGTTCGTTGGCTAAGGATGGAAGCATTTCCAAAATGGCTGAGTTGATAAAATTTTCGCATGACGCTCTGGTGACAGTATTCCGTGCATGGTAGAATGCGCCGAAGCAACTGTAAGTACACCACGAGCCATAGAAGACTGGGGTGAACGATAGCTGCAGAGATGTGTATTGGCAAAGACATGCAACTGTTGAGCAACTGACCACTCACATGAACCAAGGGGCTACCAACAGTGTCTCCTCAGTGACCACTCAGCGAACATTGCTGCGTACGAGCCTCTGCAGTAGGCATCTGGTTCATGCAACCACGCTGACTGCTGTTGATCGTCGACGAAGGCTGGAATTTGCACGCCAATGCCCCAATTGGATGTACACTGAGTGGCGACATGTGACCTCTTCAGATGACACACGTTGTATGCGACAAATGGACAGACAACTGTTGTTGTGTATGGCTGTACAACAGTCTTCATAATGATACAATGAAGGCTTTCACGACCAGATGTTTCAGCTGCCGAGAATTCTTCCGGTTTGTATGGCTGTGGTCCATGGAACTTTTCTATCCCTGACGATTCGTTCAAAAATGGTTCAAATGGCTCTGAGCACTATGGGACTCAACTGCTGAGGTCATTAGTCCCTAGAACTTAGAACTAGTTAAACCTAACTAACCTAAGGACATCACACACATCCATGCCCGAGGCAGGATTCGAACCTGCGACCGTAGCGGTCTCGCGGTTCCAGACTGCAGCGCCAGAACCGTGCGGCCACTTCGGCCGGCCTGACGATTCGTCCAAAGCTACGTTGGACATCTTCAGAGGTGCTCCTGGTTGTGCTCAGTCTTGGCGACTGACGAATCGGACGTCGAAGAAACGTAACGTTAGCGACAGCCCCGGACAGTGCACAAGTCCCGCCCAATCACCCCCCTCCACACCAATCCATATCCTAAGCTCCGCCCATGATCTGCCGCATGTTCCGACATCAAAGTTGTTCGTATCACAGATATGCCAGTCATAACAAGGGAGAAAATCAGTAGTTAGTACGAAATACAGTTTTTCCGGCACCATTGTGAAAAGAATTAGAAATACATTCATTGAATCATCAATAAGAAAGAAAAATAAAAATGGTATCCACACTGTCTTTTTTATTTCATGAGCTTTCATCTGCACTATATCAAAAAATCTGATATTTGATAACTGCAGTGAGCGCAAATTTCCGTCACATCGCGTAGTGTAAGAAATTCTGTTGGGAAATATTAATTGGTAGTATCGCCAAGGATGCTGTCCATTATCTCGATTGTCTAAAGTCAATGTTGTGCATAAACAAGACAAAGTCGATGTCTTAGTTTGTTTCTGATTACCTCATTAAGACTAAAGAATATAAGAGTGGAATAATGTAGAAATGCGTATTGCAAGCAGTCAGATATTTATACAGTGACATTCTTCATTAATATTTGCCTATGTAATGGGTGAATTTTTACTTGTGAACTCTTATGATTGCTTGCTTATAGCAGACACGAGATTACTTTGAGTTCTTCTTCAGTGTTTGAGAGCTTTAGAGCTGCCTATTGTTAAACATATGTACATAATTTCGTCAGTGTCATTCCAACACATCTTATCGTACTTTAATGTCTGTTAGATATCAGTTTTGACAGCAGTTGACCACAACAGTCAAGATTAGGTACCTTGTGTATGATAACTTTATTGAGAGGGCATATTTTGACAGTATTACACAAACTGCTAAGAAGTACTAACAGCACAACACTGCTAGTATGAACAACCGCGGTAAAACATAAAACGACGAACAAAAACACGACAGCGACAGCGAGGAGGACTACCAAAGATCATATTGAAGCGCTCTTGGTTCGTGGGGGGTAGGTGTGGAGGGGGGTAAATGGGTGGGGCTTGTGCAAATGTCCAGGGCTATCGCTAACGTTTCCTGTCGAAGTCGTGGAAAGTGGGCGTGGTCTGGATTTCACGTGATAGCACAGATAAACCTTGTCAAGGATAAAATATAATTATCGATCATAGTAAGTCAAAGATAAAAACTTATCATCGATTCTGTAGCGCCACTGTTCATATATCGCTGAGTTTCATAGCTTCTTCTTTTCTGTTAAAAATTATCCCCATGTTTATAAATTTCGTTGGCTTCTCTATATAGCTGTGGATAATAGTTCGTCATAGTACATAAAACTTCAGTTTCCGAAAATTTCACTACGAGATCACCCGACTGAAGAGCATGTTCCGCCACGGATGACTTGTCTGTTTTCCCTAGTCGGCAAAGACTTTTATGTTCCTTCAACCGTGTATTCACACTTCTCTTTGTAGTTCCAATGTAGACCCTACCATATCTATACGGAATCTTGTATACAACACTTGCAGACAGAGGGGGACGTTTATCCTTAACGGAACGAAGTGCTCGGCCTATTTTCTTAGTTGGTCTGAAAATCGGTCGAGCGTTATGTTTCCTTAAAATCTTGCCGATTTGATCCGTTACTTTTTTGATGAAGGGTAGAGAAACCGTGTTCTCCCACCTCTGTGTCCTATCGTTGTCCTTAGGCCTCCTGTTATTCGGTCGTTATTTCCTTATTAGAGTACCCATTCTTCTCAAAAGCCTGCTTTAGCAACGGCTACGCACACCTTTAGCGCATGGGAAGTTGCAAAGGTGTAAACGCACCGTAACACCGAAAGAAGGTCCTTTTAAAAGGTCTCAACTTTCAAGCGCGAAGTGGAAATGGCTGCCGTCAATACATCTTGGAAATCATAGTCGGGAGCTATAGTGAGGCATTACCGCAGAAACGTAAACAATACTGAGTTATGTGACTCGTCGCGGTAGTAGCGCGGACCTTCCGCGTCGAATCTACCTCAACTGTTACGGCACTTAGACCCGTATTACACTATCAAATTTCTTAGTCAAAGTTGATATGTCAAATGTTTATGTCAAAGAAATTTGATCGTGTAATAAGGAACTTTGTCAAATGTTGCCTGTCGTCAAATAAATGTGATCAAATCTAGGGCCTCGCCATCGATTTGATCATAAAAGTCGTTTGTCTTCTGTTCACTGCAATGTGAAATGTAACCGCTTGGAGCGCTGGTGTCGCTACAGCTACTTGATGTCTCTGTAGTGTGTTTGTAAATATGGCTTAAAAGTTGGTGTTTTCCTTCGATTCTTTTTTTTTTATATTTTTAATAAACTGTCCTCGACAAGGTTGGGGGTGAGCAAGGGGCACAGTGTATGCTATTAATTGTGTGTTGATGGGCAAATGGAATATGCTGCAGGCGACTTCATGTCCACAATCAAGCTACAGCCGTCCACCTCTACATCTGGAAACATCCAGACAGCTTTTCAGCATGCCAGAATAGAGAATAGAAAATGAAACATTCTTTCTTAGCTTTCCATTCTACTTTGTTTATCCTTGAACTCTAGATGCCACAAGTTAAACAGCGCTTCATCTGTTTCGTACTTTTTATTAATTTTGTAGTTGTTGGAACACTAATTCCATTATTCAAAATTAAAAATAGTTCTTATTGCCCATATATTGTATTAAACATTTATTTACATTCACACATTGCCCTTTCAGTGCTTTATAAATCGCTTCACACCTTTCTGTAATTATTTTGGTTAATGTGCAATGAGATATTCGAGTGCAGTGTTGTAAACTATAGTAGCTCTCTCCTGTGTCAAGAAATCCCAGTGTCACAGTTTGCCTGTCTTCTGCACGTAAAGCATTTCTAAAAAGCGTATTTTCTTTTGTAATACGAGAAGCTACTTTACTGAGCAAATACTGAAATACTCTCTCACCCATACCTAAGTAATATACGTCCTTCATTAGCAGCTCTCCTGACACAGTTTGCAGAATGCTTTTACTATCTCGACAAAATACTTGTGGCTTCATCCAAGCATCTTTTCTTTTTTTCCGCCTCTTTTCTTCCAAATACACACACACAGTGCAATTGTCGTACTAGCAACTGCAGTGCATAATAAGAGGTTGTTGTCCGCCATATTGAAATTTGATGAAAAATATGACGACAGTGTAATACCTTCGCGACGTCAAATATCTTTGTCAAACAAATTTGACGAATATTTGATCATATCTTTGTCAAAGAAATAAGATAGTGTAATACCGGCCTTAACAGTGAGGGTGGGAAGCAAGGAGAGAGACGGAAGGAGAGAGTGACTCACCCCGTGGTGATGACGGGCAGCGGCCTCAGGGCCCTGGGCACCGGCGTGTGGATGCGCTTGAGCAGGTGCGCCGCTTGGCCGCGGATGGCGCGCGCCTCGTCGTCGAACGACTGCAACAAACGGAAACTGTCCTGCCTACAGCGGGTCAGCAAGAGAGCGGGCCAGAAGCGACGGCCGTCTGCAAACAGGGCAGCGACCTGACAGTCAAACAAGATACCACACTCAATACACACTAACAGCGTACCCAAGATCTGTGAAAACTTATGTTAGTTTTGTGGAAGGTGGAGGGACGAACAAAACGAAGACAGTTTATTACAAAACAATTCTCTAGATATACAGGTGTCACAAAAATAACTGTACAACTTTGAAAATTCGTACAAACTTATTTATACGACTTACAGACTTCGGCTTGGTGCCATCTTGAAGGAAAATAGATGAAGTGCTTGCATCACGTGGTTCACTAGTGCAGAATCACGCCACCGCAAGCGCTAGCGGCAGTTACAGCAAAGATGGCTGCTTTAACAAATCTCGAGTGTGCCCACTATGTGTTTTGGTTTGACGAGTGGGAGTCTGCGACAATCGTGCAACGTAATTTTCGTAGAGTGTGGTAAAGAACCTCCCAGTAGTCTGCTGTTTATGAGTGGCGTAACTTTTCTTGAAACTGTATGTCCGGTAAGGCATAACAAATCCTCTGGTTGTCCCCACGTGTCGATCAGTGTCCTAGAGCAAGTGAAACAAAGCTCTGTGAACAGTCCTACAAAATAGATCTGGCACGTTTCTCGAGAGCTAGGCATACCAAAAATGACTCTCTGGCGTTTGTTAAGAAAATAGCTGTAAATCAAAGTTTGCAATGGTACAAGAACTAAAAAATACTGATAAAACTGCTCGTAAGGATTTTTGTGTGGCAATGTTATATCGATTGGACGACGAAGTTTCATTGGAAAGTTAATCTTTAGTGATGAGTCCACTTTTCACTTAAAAGTTTGGAGTCCAAGCCAGAGCATAGCTCGGGCCACATCACGGTGTTCAAAAGACTGTACCCAAGTATAGCTAGGGCCGCGATTTTCTAGACGCATGAGCCACGTGTTGCTCGAAAATTGGACTGGGACTCATTTCGTATGAAACCAATGTGGACGTCTCGCTGACTGTCCCTTGATAAATGCTGCCTTCTGTTGTCAACTGCTAGACTTATTTCGAAAGAAATCTTAGCGAATGTAACAGCCGCTGTCGCGGATGGCTGAGCCAAATTGTGGTCACACTCATGTAATTTCGTGCATGTACTCGTTAGGTTTTGCAGTTTGCTGTAATTCTGCCACAAATACATCACGTTTGTTGAGTGACGGATATGTTGTGCCTGTCCTTTGTGACATGTCTTAAAAAACGGACACCATTTTGATCCAGCAGCCTCTATGAATTAAGACTCTGCGTCTGTAATTCCTTTGTTTTTTGTTGAGTGAGCAAGAAATTACCCTTGAAGATATGTCAATCATACATGTGCAAGTAACGCTTTAAATAATGACGGAGATGGCCAGTCTCCACAGCACAGTATTCCTCTAAGTGTCCAGTCTTCAAAGTGCTAAGTGATAAAATTAGTAAACAACTGTAGGGCTTGGGGCAGTGAAAATCCACGAAAATTCTGGAACATGAATGTCATAGCCCAAAATTGAATGTGTTTTGTGCATTGAGCAAGAGAAAACTGTCAACAGAATAGCGTACTCTGATATACTGGAAAAGTTTCTAATCACACAGATTCCCGAGAACGCAGTTTATGCAAGATGGCTGTCTGCCACACTACATCTCAGACGTCCTGGATTTCTTAAATGTCCCCCTTCCATGTAAATGGATGGACTGAAGTGCTCCAATATCATGGCCCCCATTTGCTCCGAACCTGACATCTCTTTATTTTTTCTTTCGGGTTCATCAAGGATACTGTCTGTGTCCCACCTTTACCAGCTTCTCTACCAGAGTTCAGAAGTAGAATCCACCTCGCAATTCAATAAGCCATACCTGACATGCTGCAGCGAGTTTGGCAAGAAATCAAATTCAGATGGGATGTGTGCTGCATAACCAATGGAAGTCACATTGAGCCAAATTGTGGTCACAATTGGTAAAAAAAGGTAAAAAACGTGATGTATTTGTGTATAAAATGACATCGAAACCACGTCTGTAAGTTAAATGGATTAATCAGTGTGAGCTTTCAAAGTTGTCGAGTCCTTTGTCATATACCCATTACTAATATTACTACTTTACAATAGGTATCTTCTACCTACATTGTACATAAATGAGATAGAATACTTTTTGAAAAACATCATCATCACCTTTGAATGTTAAAACTATTTATTCATAAATCCACTATTGCAAGCACATGCCATTATTTTTTAAAAATATATAAATGTGTGAAGGGTGAAACTGAACTCCACTGATAAAATTTCTGGGGTTATTCAGGGATATTATCTGAGTATTTTGGGATAAGGGACCTATGGTCTCTAGTGGATCGTTACAGAACAACTGCATTTCGTTTGATTTCTTACACTCATTTATATTTGTATCTGTATTACACAATAGCGTAAATGTCGATGATATGCACTGTTTGTCTGGTCTGGAAACAAAACTGTTCCATTCACTCACGGTACTTGTGTTGACATTTGTCCACTTTACTCTTCACCTTCGAACTTGGTTTCAGCACTATTCGGTTCCGTTTTGGGTTTGTCTTTTCAGCAGCGTTAGTTGCTCATTAACAATGATATGCAGCAGGACTGATAGGTCTACTGATGAAGAATTGGGTGATAAGTACCTCGTGTGAGGTTTACTGAATGCAGTGGGAGAGTAGCACACTGATGCTATGCTGATTTATACCCATCTGTAACACCAACCACTTCACAACAGTTTCACATCAGTCTAAAAGCTGTTGTACTATTCTGTGTTTTGTGGCAATTACTCATTACAGGCTTTTTGACTGTTGTGCATGTCTTTTCGTAAAATCAAAAGGAAACGGGGATAAAAACAATAAATCGTAATTGCATTATACTCTGTCATGAGCTATTGCAAGCCATGGATGCATTACACAAAAATACTCAGAAAATATCCGTGAACAAAATGTCGCTGGAGTTTGGGTTCACCCAGTATATGTCATCATCACAACCAAAAGCTGAGTATTTAACGTTGTTAGTATCTTTTGGATAAATAACATTAATAATACATGTTCACTGTATGATAAACAACGAGACTGCCAACCATTCCCCTCTTAACACTTAGGTGGCTGAAACCCTCTATGTTTAAATAATTTGTGAAGCTTTTTGGAGAGACAAAACCCAGGTGTCAGCCAGCAATCCTCTGGGGTGTAGGAGGGAAGTTGTGGGCGATCTGTGAGAGAGTTGGTGTTTATAGAGTTATGGTTTCGATGTCGGAACCTAGTCATCAGTAGTTGACTTATTCTTGTGTACAGGATACCTCGAAAAATATGCAAATGTATTCCCATACGATAGTGTGAAATTCTAATCAGTCAGCTGAGCCGCCGTCAAATGGGACTCCGTTGTGGTGTTCCGGCTGCAGCCGCAATAAGGCTTCGCACGACACCACGGTATCTTCGACAACGAGACGAAGTTCGTTTCAGTTTTATTATGATGCTCTTGCTCTTCATAAATAGGTAGCGATAACTGTTGTGTATAAGAGCATGCAAAGGGGCTGTAGAGCAACATCCGTATACATTCCCTAAAATAAAACCGTGCAGTTCAATGTTCGAAGATTCATGTGCAGACCATTTCCTTCCAAAACCTGCCGCTGCCAGGCTGTCCACGGCTAATTGCGTCGTAACAAACGGAGATGTTCTGAGGCAACTTAACCCATTCCAAATAAACTGCAGAGCCGTGTAAATTACCGCTAGTGTGCTTGTAAGACGTTAAGTCATTGAGGATAAACGGGGTTCAAGTTTACCTTGCGCAACGCCTATTGCCTCAGAGAGGCATGTTGGCAGGACAGTCGGCTTGGGCGTCTTCCAATTGCTCCAGATACCATCTGCCGGTCTAAATAGCAGACACCTACTCTTGACTGCCTCCGCTGCTGCAGCCAACCGTTGGCTTTGTCTCAGGAGTGTCGACAGTGCCTTCCTTTGCAATGACGCATAACAAAAAATGGCCAGCTGAAGACCTTTTATCATTTTTTACGTTGAGAGAGAAGTGATTATACCTGAAACCAATCCCCGCTGGGAAATAAAATCATATTTCGCGGGAACTCTATGGTGGGGCAAGAGTTATTCGTTGATAGCAAACATCATATGATGCAGCTTCAAAAACGTTGAATATTAATTAAAAATGAATATTAATTAAAAATACGGTCCAGACGTCCGAGAAATGTCAGTTAGAACTCAGCCTTAAAACAAAAGCAGGACGAGCGAAACAAGTCTGAAAGCCTCCAGTGAATATTTCAATAGATTAGGAGCTCCAGAATAAGATTTTCACTCTGCATTGGAGTATGCGCTGATGCGAAACTTCGTGCCAGATTAAAACTGTGTGCCGGGCCGAGACTCGAACTCGGGACCTTTATCTTTTGCGGGCAAGTGCTCTACCACCTCAGCTACCCAAGCACGATTCACGCCCTGTCCTCACAGCTTTACTTCTGCCAGTACCTCGTCTCCTACCTTCCAAACTTCACAGAAGCTCTCCTGCATACCTTGCAGAACTAGCACTCCTGGAAGAAAGGGTATTACGGAGACACGGATTAGCCACAGCCTGGGACATGTTTCCAGAATGAGATTTTCACCCTGCAGCGGACTGTGTGCTGATTTAAACTTCGTGGCAGATTAAAACTGTGTGCCGGACCGAGTCTCGAACTCGGGACCTTTGCCTTTCGCGGGCAAGTGCTCTACCATCTGAGATACCCAAGCACGACTCACGCCCCGTCCGCACAGCTTTACTTCTGCCAGTGCCACGTCTCCTACCTCCCAAACTTCACAGAAGTTCTCGACTAGGAGCTCATTCGTAAACTACAAAGACAACAATTAATCACAGATTAAAAATCTGAACTGTGTAGTATTTCGTGTACATGTGGTGTTTTCTAAGTATGTCTCTACCGCAACAACTGTTACAAACTAAATAAAAAAATATTTACTGACTACTGATTGAAAGCTTACACGATCTTATCTCGGTACTGAGAAATACAGCGTGCTGTTGCAATAAAAATAAATATATGTGCTCAATGGACAGCTGACCTGATCTTATTTATCAGTTCTGAGCACTGCGTCAAGCAAATAAACATTTCTGCTTTGTGTCATGACACCATGATCTTCAGTTTCCTTGTCTGCTATCGTGAACAACGAGATATCTGGCGTTTCCAGATCAATTAGGAATTTCATTTCTCGAAGTACCAAATGGTGCTTCTACATACATCTTTCAACCCACTTCCTTATCATTTGTCATTTAGGTTTTTGCAACTCTTTGCGGAAATGCGTTCACACCGAACTGAATTTCGCCCGGTCTCCGCATAAAGAGCTATGTATTGCGCAATACAACCCTTTAGGGGTGCTCACGCGATCAATTTTTATTGCGCGTTACTGAGTATTGTAAAATGATATTGACCATCTCAGAGGGATAATAACGGTTGAAGGACACTGCAGAGCTTTAAAAATACTCTTGCTTACTCAAAATATTGTGCAACATATTGTACTGTGTAAGGGTAGCATTGCTCAAAACACGCCAGTTCCTGCTGAGAGTTCGTAATTTACAGATATGAACAACTTATCCGGTGACGCCGTAAGAGTATGAACACACCAGGGAAGACAGAGGAAAGGAATTGTCAAAGTGTATTCAAGTGAGCACCTGGGCTACATATTTAATACTCATCTAGTAATTATCTGTAGAAGATTTCGACAAAAATATATTACTATAGGCCACAGTGTAGAAAATGAAATCTGTTGAATATAAGGACTGAGACTTGAAATGTGAAGCACAAAATGTCCTCCTGAAATTCTACAAATAACAAATTACTCAAGTACTTCCAATGTTTGAAGCAATTACACAACAAGGTGCTAGACTATATTTTGCAAATTTGTATATTATTCATTTCAAATTTTATAGTTTCTGATAATGTACCTATTAAATAATAGCAGTAAACTTCAATGTAATGTATATAAGTACAAATACATTCGTTATTTTATTATTCCCTCAAAATATACTTTTGCGGCTTTACACCTTGGTGTATTTTTCAAGCACGTGCAAATAGCTTCGCAGTTTTCCATCACAATACAACTGATAGTAGTTGGTGCAGTGAATGTTGAAATTTGAGGCCTTCAAAAGTTTTTACAGTCGCAAGGTAATCTGCATCTACCTCTATACTCTCAAACCACCAAGGAGTGCATGGCAAAGGGGACGTCCCATTGTGCTAGTTATTAGGGTTTCTTCCCATTCCATTTACGCATGGAGTGCGGGAAGAATTATTGTTCGAATACCTCTGTGCATGCTGTAATTATTTAATCTTATCCTCACAATCCTTTTGAGAGCGATACGTAAGGGTTGTAGTATATTCCTAGAGTCATCAATTAAAGCCAGTTCTTGAAACTTTGTTAGTAGACTTTCTCAGGATGGTTTACGTCTATCTTCAAGATTTTGCCAGTTCAGTTTCTTCAGCATCTCTGTGACACTCTTCCACAGATCAGACAAGCCTGTGACCGTTCGTGCTGCCCTTTCCTATGTACCTTCAACATCCCGTGTTAGTCCTATATGATACGGGTCCCACACATTTGAGCAATATTCTAGACCCGGTCGCAAGAGTGATTTGTAAGCAATCTCCTTTGTAGACTGATTGCACTTCCCCAGTGTTCTACAACCTGCTTAACCAACGACTGAACCAATGTAATCACTTCATTTCATATCCGTACGAAGTGTTACATCCAGATTTTTGCATCGAGTTCCATATCGTCGAATGCTGACATGTTCGCTCTGAAAGCACAGTTGTGACTAACACTGTAGCCCATAGACTTCTCGTGGATAGGCAGAGCATGTAGCGAAGCCACCCTGACTCCCCTTATACTAATTACTGTCATAAAATTAATCTAGAAAACCCTATTACACGTTCATGATGCTGAAAAGATTACGAAATTGTGGCTCCTAAACTTTCCCAGCGTAATAATTGGTTGAATTCATGTCGGGTCTCCAGCCGAAACGTATTGGCATCTGGACACAATATTTCGGCGGTCCACATGGCCGCTATCTTCAGGTGAGTTAGTGCGACAGCCTGCTCATTTCCATCATCTAGGTTTTATTCGTGTCTGGTCTCCAGCCGGAACATATTGTCATCTGGACACAACATTTCAGCGGTTCACCTGGCCGCTTTCTTCAGGTGAGTTGGCTGTTGCATTGACTCACCTGAAGATGCCGGCCAGGTGGGCCGCCGAAACGTTGTGTCCAGATGACGATATGTTCTGGCTGGAGACCAGGCATGAATAAAATCTAGATGAGGAAGTTATTTGTACCAATCGGACATCTATCAATTACGTAATTAAAAAGCTGCCTATGAGATAAATCAAACTCGAGAATCAGAACTAATTTTCTCCAGCCATAAACAGCATCATTGTCATGCCTGAATGGCGGAAAATCGGATGGACGGGTTAAACATTTTCCCAGTTCCAGAATGAGATTTTCACTCTGCACCGGAGTGTACCCTGATATGAAACTTCCTGGCAGATTAAAACTGTGTGCCGGACCGAGGCTCGAACTCCTTTCTTTCAGGAGTGCTAGGTCTGTAAGGTTAGCAGGAGAGCTTCTGTAGTGAAGTTTGGAAGGAAGGAGACGAGGTATTGGCAGAAGTAAAGCTGTGAGGATTGGGCGTGAGTCGTGCTAGGGTAGCTCAGATGGTAGAGCACTTGCCTGCGAAAGGGAAAGGTCCCGAGTTCGAGTCTCGGTCCAGCACACAGTTTTAATCTGCCAGGAAGTTTCACTTTCCCAATTCATCATTTAGTTAATATTAAAATCGCTTCTTACGGCGAGTTTTCTGAAGTCTCTCTCTCTCTCTCTCTCTCTCTCTCTCTCTCTCTCTCGGTACTGATTTTCGATTTCATTTCTCCATTGAACTTCTGGAAGTATTTGTCAAGTGTAATATCTGGTCTGCTGCAGGAATGAACCTCGATAAATCGTTTGTAATTGGGAGTGGACAGATGTAATTGTGTGACAGGGCTACCTTGATTTATGTTTCTTCCGCTTTAAAATATACTTTCACGTTTAACTTCACTGAAGGCCTTTCATTTACTCTAGCTTCCCCTGCCCATTTTTTATTAATTATATCACCGACTTGGCAACAACGCTCAGAAAGTTGATGAACAAGACTGATGTCTACGTACCAGGGACAGAAGACCAGCAGGTGAGGGAAGATCTCACCGTCCGATAGGGAAAAGATGTTTTTCTGTCTCACTGACATGACGACAGCTGCGATCATTGAAACATTCCCTTCTAAACAAGAGATAACTCCACTCGCTACAGCGCGTCCCGGGCATAAACAATGCGCAATAATATTGTGCCGTTGTGCGCGCAATATGTGACACAATACTGTTGCTCAATAAATACTGACCGTGGTCTCGAATCCCAGTGCCTTATGGGGATGGCGTTGGAATCAGGGGACAGGGGTGTGAGAGAGGTGAGCGCAGGTTTAGGTTAAATGCGCCAACAAGGCGACGTGCGACCTACGAACTGTACCGCCGCAGTGTTAACGTACCTTTGTAATCGAACGCCAATTGACTCGACAGGGCGCGGCTTACCTTCGAAACCACCGACGTAACATCAAACGCAGAGGAATACGTAGCACAGTGGTGACTTCTACACTTAAAACTAATAGAGTATAATAACTACGGAGGTGGTCCCCAAATATACGTTTAATAAATGTGCGTTAAGTGTTGATACGCTTTATCCGATGTAACTTACGTTAGAGGGAACATGCCTTTATCAGTTCAACGGGCTAAGAATCTTTGTTCGGAATACTGCTACACATTCTTCTCAACATATCTTCCAATCGCTGACAATCCGTTCAGAACTGATGGGTTAGTAAATGAAAGCCGCACACAGACGTCTATGGCGTGTTTATGTTGACCACCGGTGAAGTATATAGCAAAAATCCTTTGTACCATTTTCAAAATATCCTCTTACATTAACAGGTTTGAATACTTCGTCGCGGGCGGTAATGAACGTACATGGTTCTGCTAAGAAAACGGGTTCGCTACAGTTATCAAAATATTTAACGACGTTGTCGTCATTGTAAGCAATATTCTTTCGTTGTCACAGATTTTGTGTAAAAGAGGCTAAATCTAATTCTGGAAACGGAAAACACATATGCTGTCAAGTTAAATACGAAAAGGCTTCGTCTCAGATATAATGACAATAAACACGAAATAATAAATAAACATCAATTGTATGACTTCTGATTTAAGGGTGGGCCATGTGACAGGAATGACAAAACTAAAGTAAGACTACCTTCCCTTGTACACCTACCAAAGATCACATATCATTATTTCTACAGCCGCCAGGCAGTAATGTACAATTGCAGGAAGATTTATCCCTAGAACGATACAGTGGTGAACTGGACCCTGCTTCAATTGGCTAATGGCGTTAGCAACCACTCGTCTATCTAAATGGCCACATTACTTGCCGTTTTCCGTTTAGTGATCCACTGCCATTGAGACGACGCCCCCTTAAGATTCCCAGATTTTATTTCAAATACGTATTACAAGAAATATACGTGAAACAGACACGATAGGACACAAGCGAACTGAGATCTCGGCTGGTACACAGCGACAAAGATAGCCATGAAAATGGGACAAGAAGAAAAGTGGGAATGGAGATCATAGGAGGTCTGAGATTAAACATGTCTCCCGATACTGTAGCGTCCTTTTAAATACCCCTTGCGTGTTTCGATAGTCACAACAGCTAATAATAATACTTGCATAGATTCCTGGTCCACCTCTAATGAGATGGTTGTATGTACCCCCTACCCACAGTAAAAAACTATTGGGTTAAGTGTCAAATGAACAAATAGGAACTCCGCTTCTAATCCATTATTCGGCAAATGCAGCTTTGAGAAGATTGTTGAAATATGAGGGGCGTTTAATAAGTACTGCAACACATCTTTTTTTCGGCCAATTTCGGTTGAACACTGCAGAAATTCTTGTGAGACATCGTGGAATATTCCCACTTCCGCCCCTGTAGTTTCATGATTTACAGGTAGATGGCGACGCTATACGTAGTTTTCAAAATGGCGTCTGTAACGGAGGTGCATTCCAAGCAGATTGCTGTCACTGAGTTTCTTTTCGCGGAAAACCGGAGCATCGCAGATATTCATAGGCGCTTGCAGAATGTCTGCTGTGACATGGCAGTGAACAAACGCACGGCGAGTCGTTAGGCGAGGCCTCTGCCATCATCACAACAAGCTCCTGTCTGATCTCCCACGCGCCGGCCAGCCGCACACAGCTGTGACTCCTACAGTGCTGGAACGTGCGAACACTCTCATTCGAGGTGATGCAAACGAATTTCTCCTCCTGCGTGACAATGCAAGGCCTCACTCAAGTCTGCTCACCTTTCGACTTCCATCTGTTCGTCCCAATGAAGGATGCACACTGCGGGAAGCAGTACGATGGAAATGGAAATAAGCGTTTGGTGTCATTGGCCTGGAGGCCCCTGGCGGGGCAGGTCCGGCCACCTTGGTGCAGTTCCACGCGACCTGCGCGCCGGATGGGGATGAAACGATGATGAAGACAACACAACACCCAGTCCCTGAGCGAAGAAAATTCCCCAACCCAGCCGGGAATCGAACCCGGGCCCGTAGGACGGCAATCCGTCACGCTGACCACTCAGCTATCGGGGCGGAGAGCAGTACGATGATAATGGGGATGTAATTGATGCAGCAAGACGTTGGCTCCGACGTCAACCAATACAGTGATACCATGCATGCATGGAGGTCCTCCCAGTAAGGTGGCGTTAGATTGTCGTATTGAACGGAGATTATGTTAAAAAATAGGGTTTTGTAACCAAAAAAGTAGGGAATAATATGGTATGTTGGAATCCTGAATAAAACTAACCTGCTTTCAGAAAAAAAATTGTTGCATTACTTATCGAACGCCCCTTGTAAATGTGCAAATGAGGGATTCTGTTATCATGAAAAGACGACCAGGGAGACTTACGCCTTAAAAACGCCAACAAAACATTTAGCACGTCACGAACATATAAATTCTACCAATAAAAATCTGATCAGCATAACAGAGAAATGCAATTTAAATGGACAGCAATAAAGACGTTAGATGTTCCAAGGAGTATGTATATCAGGAGCAGAGAGATGCGTTCTCTGCAGCTCAATACAGAGTATACATTCCGACGTCTCCAGCTTGCCCTCTGTCTTTCTCTCCACAGCTGCCCGATCCTGACAACTGGCAACGCTAGTACATACTCTAAGTGAGAACTCAGTCTATGTTTCTTGGAAAATACATACAAACAAGAGCAATGGTTCTTTGTGTCATGCATAAACAACACTATGACAACGAGATAACAGTCAACAAACGTACACCAGCATGAAGTTATTAGCGAATGTCCTGCAGCTTCACTGGGAACCGAACCAGAATTGGTTTCCACATCCGCCAACGGCAATGACAAGGACTCTTCTCTTGCCGCGCGGGATTAGCCGAGCGGTCTTGGGCGCTGCAGTCATGGACTGTGCGGCTGGTCACGGCGGAGGTTCGAGTCCTCCCTCGGGCATGGGTGTGTGTGTTTGTCCTTAGGATGGTTTAGGTTAAATAGTGTGTAAGCTTAGGGACTGATGACCTTAGCAGTGAAGTCTCATAAGATTGCACACACATTTGAACATTTGAACTCTTCTCTTGCATCGCGGGAAGAAATTATCATACCCCAATTTCTGGCAAGCTTCGACAATAACGAAGGCGCCGTCCAACGGACATACACACCCCCGTAATACTGGCTATCAACGATCGTTACAAGGTCAGTATCGGTGATTCTTCCACATGCCACGTGTTATGCCCCCAGTAACGTTACGTGTTCTGGGCACAACCTCTCTAGTTGAGTGAGGCATACGAGCAAGGCAACTTGAGGCCCTCTCGATCTCTTTGTAAATACTGCGCTGACTACATACATACAGATCATCACATCGCTACAGCGATCAGATCGGACTTGGATACTGCATTTCTCTGACTACAATGAACTTCATATTATTCGAGGGAGGGGGAAGGCTCTGGTTTACAGTGCTTCTGCTCTACTCTGGACTTATACTGCGACTGTGTTTGACCTGCTGGTATAGCTTAAAGCGCAGTGTGCACAGTGGGACAGCTAGCTGTCGGTAGAAACTGCGCGGCAAATTAACGTCGTCAGCTCTGACACACCAACTACCCTTAGTATCGTTTTAGGTGCATTTCCTTGTCTGTTCAGGCAAACGCGGAACCAGCCATTTCTCCGCCCTAGAGAATGAGACACACAAACAATTGCAAGAGGCAGTCAAATGAAAACCGAACACCTGTCATACCAATCAGTGGACCTGATAGGCGGTTCCACGGTTGTAACGTTCCGATACTGTCACCAGTGTGGTAGTTGAACGGCATAATGCCACATCACAGGTGCACGCAGGTGTCGGGTTATGACGTCCGTTATCGGCAGACTGGTCTAGTGTTTTCGTTCAGCTGTCATAATATCGAAGAACTAGTGCCTAGGATTCGACTACCCTTCAGACAGCTGTGCAGCAGACGAGGCGTGCATTCGTCGCCCGCTCGCTACACGGACGTTGACGGTCACACGGAAACAAGTTCCTCGGACGTGGAACGACAATCGGACGAAGGCTACGCTTCAGCGAGTTGGTTGGGGAACACTGCAGCATGCTCCGTACATCCTTGCTCTTCAGCGGGCGATTTTCACATTTTTGGCGACCTGAAGAACGACCTGCGTGGATGTCGGTTTCAGTCGGACGACGAAGTGCAAGATTGGGTGCGATTGTGGCTCTGTCAGCGGCCAAACGTGTTCTCTGCAATAGGAACTGATCGTCTCGTTTCCCAGTAGCATAAATGTCTTAACGCACATGGTGATCACTTTCGAAGGAAACGATTCCATGGTCCCATTGTGGGGGGGGGATTCGGGTTTCATTTGACTGCCAATTATAGAGTAGAATAACACAAAGGTAACATAATACACAGATAAATTTTGTGCACCAACTACTTTCGTTAGGTTAACTGACGACTGTGGCGAAAGGGAGGCCATCCATCCACAAAGCTGAAATGAAATAAAATTTGACATCTACATCTACATCCATACTCCGCAAGCCACCTGACGGTGTGTGGCGGAGGGTATTTTGAGTACCTCTATCGGTTCTCCCTTCTATTTCAGTCTCGTATTGTTCGTTGAAAGAAATATTGTCGGTATGCCTCTGTGTGGGCTCTAATCTCTCTGATTTTATCCTCATGGTCTCTTCGTGAGATATACGTAGGAGGGAGCAATATACTGCTTGACTCCTCGGTGATGGTATGTTCTCGAAACTTCAACAAAATCCCGTACCGAGCTACTAAGAGTCTCTCCAGCAAAGTCTTCCACTGGAGTTTATCTATCTCCGTAACGCTTTCGCGATTACTAAATGATCCTGTAACCAAGCGCGCAGCCCTCTCCGTTGGATCTTCTCTATCTCTTCTATCAACCATATCTGGTACGGATCCAACCCACACTGGTGATCAATATTCAAGCAGGGGACGAACAAGTGTACTGTAACCTACTTCGTTTGTTTTCGGATTGCATTTGCTTAGGATTCTTCCAATGAATCTCAGTCCGGCATCTGCTTTACCGACGATCAACTTTATATGATCATTCCATTTTAAATCACTCCTAATGCCTACTCCCAGATAATTTATGGAATTAACTGCTTCCACTTGCTGACCTGCTATATTGTAACTAAATGATAAAGGATCTTTCTTTCTATGTATTCTCAGCACATTACACTTGTCTACATTGAGATTCAATTGCCATTCCCTGCACCATGCGTCAATTCGTTGCAGATCCTCCTGCATTTCAGTACAATTTTCCATTGTTACAACCTCTCGATATACCACAGCATCATCCGCAAAAAGCCTCAGTGAACTTCCGATGTTATCCAAAAGGTCATTTATGTATATTATGAATAGCAACGGTCCTACGACACTCCCCTGCGGGCACACCTGAAATCACTCTTACTTCGGAAGACTTCTCTCCATTGAGAATGAACCATGATATTAGTGGACACCACGATGGCCCGAACGCTAGGAAGGAGCGAGAATTTTCAGCTGGTGTTCTGTCTGTGAGACCGGTTCCCGTCAGATCACCGAAGTTAAGCGCTGTCGGGCTGGGCTAGCACTTGGATAGGTGACCATCCGGTCTGCCGAACGCTGTTGGCAAGCGGGGTGCACTCAGCCCTTGTGAGGCAAGCTGAGGAGCTACTTGATTGAGAAGTACCGGCTCCGGTCCCGGAAACTGACATACGGCCGGGAGAGTGGTGTGCTGACAACATGTCCCTCCATATCCGCATACAGTGACGCCTGTGGTCTGAGGAAGACACGGCGGCCGGTCGGTACCGTTGGGCCTTCATAGCCTGTTCGGGAGGAGTTTAGTTTAGTTTTTTAGTTCTGTCTGTGATTGTTTTTATTGGTATTTTAGAAAAGAGTGCATGGTGATGAACTATAATAGTGTATGAAACTTCGTGGCAGTTTAATACTATATGCCGGACTGATACTCGAACTCGGGGCCTTTGCTTTTAACATGGAGTGTAGCTTACGTCATGGTACAAACCTTTTTATACATATAATTCTTGGCCGACCGGGGTGGCCGAGCGGTTGTAGGCGCTTCAGTCTGGAACCGCGCGACCGCTACGGTCGCAGGTTCGAATCCTGTCTCGGGCATGGATGTGTGTGATGCCCTTAGGTTAGTTAGGTTTAAGTAGTTCTAAGTTCTCGGGGACTGATGACCTAAGATGTTAAGTCCCATAGTGCTCAGAGCTATTTGAACCATATAATTCTTGCCCTTTTCGTGTCTTGCAAGTGTACTAAGTTTGGCTGTGTCGTCTAGGAGATTGGGAGATTGTAATGAGTATGTGTATAGTGTAATGGTATGTTCGAGTTGTTAATGATTATGATGAAGTTGCCAGTACGTGAGCCACTCGTCTCGAATAGCGAAAAGTGGATCGCCGTCTGCATAGCACCTAGTTCGTCCTCATCTGAAGGACAGGTCACCATCAATCAACAGCGTCACAACTCCTGCCTCCATAAGATAGTGCAGATAGGTTTACCATTTGATCCCGGACTTAGGTGTAAGATCCAGTGTTCAGGAACTGTACACCGCTACCTCCCCTCCTCCTGCTGGCCAAGTATTGGGGTGAAAATGTTTCACCAACAGATATAACCAGCGTTAGAGACATTAGGCCTACTCAATTTTCAAGTCACCCCAAAACATAGAAGGCCCGTGGAACCACGGTACACTTTTGGACGCTACTGCGCATCACCCCACCATTCACCTCACACTATAGTGGCAGCACGTCAGCTAACGAGAGAGATTGGTGGTAAAGCGGAAGATCGGTTAGATACGAGACAGTGAACGAGGAGTTCGGCTTACCACGATGGATCTGGAGTTGAGGAAGTCCTCGGCGGGCTGGTAGGCGAGAGACGGGCGCAGGCGGTGGTTGATGCGGTCGATCTCGGCCATGATGACGGAGGGCCTGGTGCGCGTCGAGAAGGTGGGCGCCGACACCGCCGTCAGCCGCATGTGCCCCGCGTACGGGATGATGTGGTGATACGTCTGGCCCTGCGCCACCACACCGCTGTACGCTAACCGCCGCCGACACCGCACCCTGCGACCTGCGGCCTACGTCACCCAGCAGCTCGCTTGGTCCTTAACCGGGAATTTGGTCTAGCATTTCATTTTCTGTGGTCTAGCACAGCCGGAGGTTGAGGAACCAAAACGCCAACGCCTCCTCCGGTACAGTATGTCTAAATTATTTTATTTTCTCATTATGCCGCACATCTTCGGAATTCCCCCGATCTCCCACCCATTCTTATTAAGTTACCAGTCTTTCAGGTGGTTTGATACTGCTCCGCATCTATTCTTATCTTGTGATATACTTCTCATCACTGCGTGCACCTAACGTACTCACGAGGTGCAAACTTCGTACACTTTTAGTTCTCTATCAGGACAACATAACGTGTAAGTTGTTGATGTTGTTGTGGTCTTAAGTCCTGAGACTGATCTGATGCAGCTCTCCATGCTACTCTATCCTGTGCAAGTTTCATCTCTGAGTAACTACTGCAACCTACATCTTTCTGAATCTGCTTAGTGTATTCATCTTTTGGTCTCCCTATGCGATTTTTACCCTCCACGCTGCCCTCCAATACTAAATTGGTGATCCCTTGATGCCTCAGAACATGTCCCACCAACTGATCTCTTCTTCTTGTCAAGTTGTGCCACAAACTCCTCTTCTCCCCAATTCTATTCAATACCTCCTCATTAGTTATGTGATCTACCCATCTAATCTTCAGCATTCTTCTGTAGCACCACATTTCGAAAGCTTCTATTCTCTTCTTGCGCCCATGTTTCACTTCCATACATGGCTACACTCCATACAAATACTTTAAGAAACGACTTCCTAACACTTAAATCTATACTCGAAATTAACAAATTTCTCTTCTTTAAAAACGCTTTACTTCCAATTGCCAGTCTACATTTTATATCCTCTCTACTTCGACCATCATCAGTTATTTTGCTCCCCAAATAGCAAAACTCCTTTACTACTTCAAGTGTCTCATTTCCTAATTCCCTCAGCATCACCCGAGTTAACTTGACTACATTCCATTATCCTCCTTTTGCTTTTGTTGATGTTCATCTTATAGCCTCCTTTCAAGACACTGTCCATTCCGTTCAACTGCTCTTCCAAGTCCTTTGCTGTCTCTGACAGAATTACAATGTCATCGGCGAACCTCAAAGTTTTTATTTCTTCTCCATGGATTTTAATACCTACTCCGAATTTTTCTTTCGTTTCCTTTACTGCTTGCACACTATAGAGATGAATAACATCGGGGAGAGGCTACAACTGTGTCTCACTCCCTTCCCAACCACTGCTTCCCTTTCGTGCCCCTCGACTCTTATAACTGCCATCTGGTTTCTGTACAAATTGTAAATAGCCTTTCGCTCCCTGTTTTTTACCCCTGCCAACTTTAGAATTTGAAAGAGAGTATTCCTGTCAACATTGTCAAAAGCTTTCTCTAAGTATAAAAATGCTAGGAATGTAGGTTTGCCTTTCCTTAATCTTTCTTCTAAGATAAGACGTAAGGTCAGTATTGCCTCACATGTTCCAATATTTCTACGGAATCCAAACGGATCTTCCCCGAGGTCGGCTTCTACCAGTTTTTCCATTCGTTTGTAAAGAATTCGCGCTAGAACGTCCAAGTAGTAAGGCGAATTACTTAGGCGACGTCGAGAAAATCACAACAGAAATTTTACGCGTAGCGACCTTGAGCACGAGATGGTAGCGGTCATGCCTTTATCTTTCAAGCCCCGCAGGCGGTGGATCGCTGGAGCAAGTCCCGTTCATGGATTTCTTTTAATTCATATTGTTTTCAACACTAGTCATATTATGGTATACACATCACATTTCGAAGGTAATATGATGAAAAGACACATGTTATTGCATGAAATTTTATTGAATTTCCAATGTTGTCTGGTTGTCTCCTAATTTATACCATCACAACAAATATTATATTAGTAACCATTGACAAGTAAACGACCAAACGCGTTAAGTTACCCTGAAAATGTGCTCCTGTCGTGATTTCAGAAATTCCTTCTATATGTAATTGGGGGAGCTACCGAGGAATGCTTTACACCTGGACGCTTCGATCTGCGACGCGCAGGTTTCAAGGACGAGAGACAGGTATGGAGCTGGCCGCTGTGGCCGAACGGTTCTAGGCGCTTCAGTCCGGAACCGCGCTTCTGCTACGGTCGCAGTTCTAATCCTGCCTCGGGCATGGATGTGTGTGATGTGTGTGAATCATTTGGACAGGTTTGGAAAGCCCAATTCAAACATCGATAAACAAAGGTGTAAATAACTTTATTCGATACTACAAAGAGTTACAAATGGCAAAATGTGAGGATAATGTAGGATTAATCGTCAGATGCGCTTTCTGTACTAAAAGTTGCAGAATGTTTTGTTTTTTTTCATACAGACATGGAAAATATAAATTAAAACGGCGTTTACTACAGCGAATGAATGCAGTTTTCCCAAATGCACACGAAATCTTCAGAGTTTCCGCGGAGAAACAAAGCAATTTGGATGCAACCACGAGAAACGCAACATTTTCGTAAATATCGGTGCCGAAAACTGGCGATGTACTATTGAATATACTTTAATAGTATCTTCACGATAAACAATTTCTCGTTCGTTATCAATAAAACATGAACAAGTCTGAAGGCGCTTTATAAAGCTTTTAAATTGGCTGTAGAAATGAAAGTCGCATAATACTTGTTGTAATAACAAAAATTAGTAACAAAATTTTAAACATGGCTGAAGCAGCAACCGTTGAAAATCTTCACGGTAAATGTTAACAGCCAAACAGTTGAAGGATAAAGAGTAATTGAAATCCTGACCACAGTTTCGGTATATCTAAATATACCTTCATCAGAAGCAAAAATACACTAAAATCACATCCTGCAGTGGAGATACATAAAACAATCGTACCAAAGGCGTCGTCAGTAGTTAAAATATCACCTCCATTTGTACAGCATAACAGCATAATTATGAACACAGGCTAAGTACTGATGATATGCCGTGTTCGCATTGACCTTCTATTCATAATTATGCTGTACAAATGGAGGTGATATTTTAACTACTGACGACGCCTTTGAAACGATTGTTTTATGTATCTCCACTGCAGGATGTGATTTTAGTGTATTTTTGCTTCTGATGAAGGTATATTTAGCTATACTGAAACCGTGGTCAGGATTTCAATAAATCTTAATCCTGCAACTGTTTGGCAGTTACCATTTACCGTGAAAAATTAGTAAACAGCGAAACAACATTGGAAATTCAATAAAAGTTCGTTGAAATACACGTGTCGTTTCATCATATTACCTTTCAAATGTAATAAGTACGAAATAACATAACTAGTGCTGAGAAACATATAAATTAAATGAATAACATGAGTGGGATTCGATCCAGCGATCCACCGGTTACAGCGTTTGCACGCCTACCAGTGAAGCGTGAAACTTCTCTCGCGATTACTACTTGCAGATTATGTTGTCCTAACGGACTAGTAAACCTGCACAAAGTTTAAAGTAAATACGGGATCCGAACGTTGCGGTCTCCTCTTATCAGTAATTTGTTACCAACATTTCTAATTCGTGTCTGACTCTTCTGCTTTTCTTTCCAATGATTCCTCATTGCCTAAAAACATGTTCCACTAACTTGTCCATATCCTGGTAAGTGGTTTTTCATAGAGTTTTCTCTCCATATCCATTCCTTCTTGCACATGCCTAGTTTATGTTTAATATAAACACATAATTTCGAAACTCCTTCTATAATAAGACATTTCAAATGCATTCATTTTTCCTTGTTACGTCTTCCCTATTTCGCTTGCATTCAATCTATTGTACCAGATGTACTGTTTCAGAAAAGTTTTCTTCATTTACGAGGATACATCTGCTACGAGTACAGCTGTTTCGTTCACCTTTTCACTCTGCTTTTGATGTCAAAGTTGTTTCACCCATCTACTGATATCATGCTTCCTGCTTTCAATATCACGAAGCAAATGAAAATTTGTGCCAGACAGGCAGCAGTTTCGTGTGCAATTTAAACCATTTGGGCATGTCTAAAGGACTGATTCCAATGTTATGGTGATCCTGAACCCAAATCTATTTTCTGGTTTTTCAGATTGGCTCTAGTTTTTCAGGTATAAGGTTTTCTCCAGAAAATCGTTGACTTTTGTTGTTCTCCATATCTGTAGACAGCCGTTCCAAAAAATACGGAGCTATTTTTTATTTCTGATGTTAGTTCTCTTTGTCTTTTCTTCGTAATATAATGTAAGTAATATAACATTTTGCTTAGATTTTTAATCATGTTTTTATTTCTTCCGATTCTGTTTTCGCGGGAACAACAGTTCTTCGCTAAGAAGTTACTTTAACTACCGTGAGTCACTTAATCTGTGCTGAAGTATAAATGCTTCACTAACAGGTTGTTTAAATTATCCTGATGAGTTATGTTATATTTGTGACGAATATATTCTTCAAACAGGACGAATAGCGCTGAGTTGTTAAGCGATTATATCTTGCAAACCTCGTAAGCTGTTTCTGAAAGTTTTGTGGAGTGCCTAAGATAGTGGACAAATGGGGAAAGAAAATGTTTCACTTTTGATGGGAAGAGGGCCAAGAAACCAGAGCGATGAGTGTTATTTTTGGTACTGAATTTAAATGGCTTCAGCAGATACAAAGAAGTGAAAAGTCAAAAACATGACCTGTGCCAAAAGCATAGATGTTCCTGTAACTGCCAAAAATTCCATCGTCAAATATCGAAGAATTGGGCGATGTCAGTAGCAGTGAAGTTGAATTAGAAGGAAATGCTGTAACACTCCAGGAAGTTCTTCGAGACAGAACTCAGCAGTCAGATGTGAGACCACAATCTGTCTAAGAAAGTATTTTAACTGTTGGAATCTAGGTTAAAAGAAAAGAAGTATTTGAAGACAGAAGCTTAGATTACAATTTACCGGTGTAGAGAAAATTAGTTTCTTCCACACTTAAGGGAACTTGTGTACTGCGAAAATAACCCTTAAGTACTTATCAAAATGAGTTTACCGGAATATCGATAGGATTCGAGGCTTTTGTATATAGATCTTCGAGAAGCTTGCAGTGTGAGCTATTAAATAACGGTAACTGCTACGCATGTATTCCAATTGCTCTTTCAACAAAGCTATATGAGGAATATGAAACTGTCAGGATGGTCCTGCAGATACACTGCTGCCGTCAACACGAGTGGTTTGTTTGTGTTGGTATGAAGACGGTCAATTTCGTGATTGTGCAGCTATGTGGCTATACAGAGAACCCATGTCTCATATGCATGCGGTTTTAGTAGAGCTTGGAGAAAAGTAACATGGCCTGAAAGTAAAAACTTGGCAGTTGATGCAGCAAACATCAGAAATGAACCTCTGGTTGACATAAAATAAAAACTTTCCCGCAATTGCACATTAAACTGTTTCTAATGGAGAAATTTGTGAAGCAGTTGGATAGAAATGGAAATTCTATCATGTATATCTGCAGATCCTTTCTTGGCCTCAGTAATGAAAAACTCAAAATGGGATCTTCGAGGGTCTTCAGATTCTCATGTTCATCAATAATTGAGATTTTACGACGGTAATGACAGACATGAAGCATGTGCCTGGAACAGTTTTGTCTCTGTTGTAAGGAATTTCTTGGGCAACCGTAAAGCGCACAACTATGAGGAATTGATCCACAACATATTTACAAACTATCTCCACTTTCTCCACAGCCACTTACAAAGACTTCCAGTAGAATTTTCGCGATTTCGGTGAGAAACAGTGAAAGAGGTCCCATGGGGATATCAAAGTGCTGGAGGAAAGACATCGGGCTAGATGGGACAGACATACGAAAGTGGACTACTGTTTAAGCCTGCAACACAACTCCCTTGGTAATCCACATAAGAGAAAATCAGACAGGGATTGCTAATTCAATAATCGTGAACCTAATGATATATGTAGGCTCCAGTTTTATTGTGTAGTTCCATATATTGAGTTTATAGTGATATGGTAACACATGCACGCTATTTTTAGTAGCGATTTGTTTCTTATAGTATTTCTCGGTCTCATTTACTTCTTTTTATAAAATGTACAGTGTTTCAAATACTAGAGCCAACCGAGTAAAACCGAAGAGATAGTTGGATTCAGCATCACCTATAGAAGTATCATGCCATAACAGGCAGCTACGTACTACCTGATGTGCAGAAAAAGACGTAACACGATTTTCGAGCCTCAGCATATACAGACAATATCTGGTCTTTCGTCTCATCAAAGAAAAATATTTTGTTATTTCGAACTAAACTAGCACCCCCGCCGACGAATAAAAAACGGTATTCAGCTTTTGATACATCAGCTCTTATGGCTGACAGTGAACATTAGCTGAAAAGAAATCTCGAGAGGTGATAGTCTAAAGCTATGAGTTGTGCAATATCGAAGGAAGATAGGAACGCACAATGCCAGAAACGAAAAGTAATGAAATTTGTCAGTTACTTTATGGTTTCAATCTTTTTCATTTTTTTTTGGGGGGGGGGGTTTCTATTGCAGTAGAAGAGAACTATATATAAAAAATAAACAGAACATTATTTCTTCTTACGGTTCTATCACAGTCCACTGAGTACTGATTTCATATAAAACGAGTCTCCAGTTTCTTAACCACCAGTGCACAGATATAGCCAGTTTTTCCAAATTTAATAATATACAAACACCATGCCTAGAGAAATGTTCCTTTGTTGTCATTCATTTTCCAGTTTATTCGTAAAATAGTAGAGCGTATTTATGGACGTACTGAAAACTTTTCAATGCGGTGCCGCAGTAACTTACCACTGCCAAAGATTCAAATTTTACTGCTTACTGTTGTTCGATAACTATGGTCACTTCAGTTTTTCAGCGAATTGATGAATTTCCGTTTTTCTCTTATACTTAAAATAGCAATACTGCGTTACACATGCCTTATTTGAGAGGCAGATTTAATTCCTGTCCTTATATGTCTTGAAGACAGCTTCGAATAAACTTTTTGTTGAAATTCTAAGGAACCAAACGTTCAGCCGCGAGGAATGACAGAGGCCGCAGGGCGCGATTCTAATTTTAATCAGTAATGTATGTACAGATATTCGGCTGTTTGTTTATTTTAATAGAATTTTCAAACATATGAATTCAGTTTTTTAGCGACACAGTATTATAATTACAGGCAAAAACACTGAACTGAAAGATGTGAAAATTTTGGCATTTGGTTATTTTTCAAAATTTAGCGACAGCCTTCTTTATCGTTCTGTAATATTATGAAGGCTGTCATGTTTCATGAGTATATACAGCCGAATATCTGTGAGACTTTGACTTATTTAATACACCCTCCTACAACAGAGAAGCCTTTACTTGTGTATGTGTAAATGCAAAGTTAGTTGAAAAGATGCACAGATCAGAAGAAAGTTATTAAATATTAGAAGCTTCATTAATGAGAAACTGAACCATTAGGGTCTGTATGTACTAATTAAAGCAAAACAGTGTAATTTTAAATATTACCTAATACGATAATTTTTTGAGTAATTGCGAGAAGCTGTTTGATTTTGTTGCATATTATTAATAGAGTGGTAGTTTTGGATGAGTCATTTATCATGTGAGACGGGAAATTCTGCTCTAGTCTCTTGGCACCATCTGGCAGTCTAAATATTCCCGAGCGTTTAAATCGGGCAGGACTGTTTGCCGCTGAGGGCGGGCGAGTGTCTGGCGATTTGCCCCAATAAACGCTCCGGAAGATTGCAGCCGAGTTAATGGTTAGCTTCATACCGTGTTATTCTCAGCATTCACAAGCGAGCTAGTCCCCAGCAGCGGAACACTCCACGGGGTGCCTCTGTTAACACACAAGACAATCGTTGTTTATCAGAACGCCACTGTGTGAAACGCTTAGGAGGGAACCACGGACAAAATTAGGATGAAAGGAAAAGTGGATTTGATTACACGTTGGGAGGTACTGTGTTACGAAATAGTCTAATACTACAAGCGACGAAGAACTTTTGAGTCGACTCATCCAAATTAAGCTTTTACGGTCGGTATAGACTTCACACGAAACTTCCGGGCTAAAAGGCCGTGATCGATGTATAAAACTTTCTCCCAACGTTTCATCTCCGACTGCGGGAGATATCTTCAGAGGTAAGGCGGCGAACTGCAACCAGGACTTGAGAGAACGCCGAATATATGGGCAGTGTAGAGGGCACCACATTCCAACAAGTGACGTCGGCTAAACAATTATCTCTGGTAATGCCAACACTTTCGATTTAAAGTAATTGCTCGTCATTCTTACGGTGCAACGTTGACATCCAAATTTTTTCTCATTTGACAATTTCCTCTTTTCTGTTGTTCCACCACCGCCGATTTATCCCTACAAGAGGAATTACGGCCTGGGACGTACGGGTAAATCGGCAATAGCGGAACATGTTTACTAAGTGGGTGATCATGAAATAAAATTCAGTGAGACATACGTCATATCGAAAACATCGCATATCATGCGCGCACGTATAGAGTCACTATTGAGGTTTATAAACACCGTAATAATTTTAACGGAAAAGAGGAAGGCATTGCACCGTAAGAATGACAATCGATTAGTTTTAGTAGAGGACGTTGGCATTACCAGAGATAATCTCGTAGCCAACGTCATATGATGGACTGTTGTGCCTTCTGCACTGCCCATGCATTCAGCGCTACCAGGCTCTGGTTGCAGTTCGCCGCTTTATCTCTGAAGATGTTTGCTGCAGTCGAGGATGAAACGTTAGGAGGAAGTTTTATATATTGACCACGGCCATTACCCCGGAAGTTTTAGGTGAAATTTTGAGTCGGCGTTCTATAGCGTGACGTATTCGTTCAAACTGTGCCACGCGAGTTTATCGATTGGATTTCATTTGTTACTTCGTCAACCCCCTCCATCTACAAATCTACAGGCCCATACTCCAAGACGTTATGTGATGGTCTCCACTGTGAAGACTGGTTTGATTCAGTCCTCTTCATCTCTGCACAACTACTAGAAACTACATCCTTGTCTCCCTCTTCAATTTTTCTACATCTTAAGCCATATTCTGTAAATCACTGTGAAGTTCGTGGCTGAGAGTACTTCCCATTGTAGAAAATATTAGAGTTTCTTCCAGTTCCACTCAAGTATGTTCCACTCAGGTATGGATCCCAGAAATAACGCCTCCCTGTGTGCAGTGGTTAGTCTAATGTTGTCTTCACATTCCCTGCGGGAACGACACTTGAGGACACTTAATACTAGTTCTTTAAATTTGGTGTGTGGCTTTAGCAGGATATCATATAATGCAAGCATGTTGGCATCCATCTTCAAGCATCTGCCAGTTCAGGTTTTCAGCGTTTTCGTGACGCTCTCCGGGAAGGAATCGACTAACTCAATTGCCCTAAGTCTGCTTTTGTTGGTGTTCATTTTATAATCTCTCTATGCTTAACATCCTTCTGATGTTCCAGGCACTTTGCCGTCTCCAAAATTTTAAATACCATACTAAATACAGAACCATCAGACCATACTGCCAGGGTGGTCTGCAGTGGAGTACTTAAGAGACCAGGCTGACAGCTTCATTACTACAATGCCTGCCTATCATTTAAAAAAAATAGCACTAGAGAATCATATCATTCGAACACCTAGACAGATTGTTTTCATTTACACAGGGCTAAAGGCCTTCTCGTGTGCTAATTCTCTAAATGTAGTCAACAAAATTATACGAAAACGGGGTCAGCATTTTCCCGCAGATTCGTCTTTACGTTTCCCAAGCAACTCCGTTACACAGTTACATAAGCTATACTAAGCTGTTACGGTCATAGCAGCGCATCACCGAATTTGTTCGGTGTCTGCTAACACTTCTACCTCATAATGACTCTAAACAGTGGATCAGTTCTCCAGGATTTGTCACTCTGTTGTACTGCATGTTTTTTTTTCCCCCACTGGATTCCTCCCGCACAGTTCTTAGTCTCCCATTCGTCTTCCACACTGCTGTATTAAGTGCTGGTCCTATTACATATCGTTGGTAACATTACCCCTAAATGTGTAGCCCTCTCACAATCATTGGGAAGTATGTGTTCCACGATACGTTATCACAGACCCAATGGGAATTTGCTGCACGTTTGCGTCACAAGACAAGTTATCAGAGAACCAGCTGGTTTTGCTGCTCTTTGTTGCTGTGTATCAAAGCCCCATTAGTAATGAGAAGCTTGCTAATGCTTTGCAGAATTCTTATAGTTGCACTTTGCACCTGTGAGAGTTGTGCTGTCTTCAAGTTTCTTTGTCAATATACTATTCCCCTCTGCTCCGTATTGTAGTATCGAATTTGTTCGCGCCTGCAATTAGGCAACCAAATAAACAGATTTGTATAGCGGGCTCATGTTGCGCCTTTCCGGACACTTGGTGTTAATGAATTGCGCGCACGTATTGAGGTTTGCCGCGTCACACACGGTGGCCGTATATGAGCTACAAACTTGGAGGGGTGCTCTGCCAACTGATGTGTGTCTGTTTCTGTAAGTCTTGCAGTTTTTGTGCAATCATCTGAAAACCGGGAGATACCTATAAACATCCATGTATGTCCCACCCCTCCCCGCGTTGAAAAACGAAATGACGGGAAATTTTTTTCATGGTGTTATTTCTGACTAGAAAATTAATTAAAATAACCATAGATTAATGCCTTTTATTGAAAAAATGGTAGTGAAAGAGATAAACAATTCTCCAGAACTCATCAATAACCGTGCAATCTGATGTAATTGGGAGCCTTTTTGTTATGAACATTATCTCGCAACCTGCAGCTAAAGAGTGCTGCAATTAATTAGGCCCTACGCCAAATGGAAATACTGTGTGAGTCTTTCGACATTTCCTTACAGTGTTTTACCACAGATAACAGCTTCGTCAGCGACCATTCAATTAATAGTGCTGACTGTGATGAATCCTTTATCTGTATTGAGAAATAGCGATTTTACTAAGCTTTCTTGGCGTGAGAACGGTGTTACTTTGACCTGAGGTCGAATGAGAATGGACATATTCATCCATGAGAATGAAATCAATATCCAGATCGCCACATTAATACAGAACGTATGTCCCCACTTTCATGATATAATAATATTCCCCTACCTTCGAGTCTGTTTTCAAGATACTAAGTGGTTTCTTGTTTGGATCATGACACCCACATAGATCATGATTCGTCGCTTTCAATCACAACATTTCACATGCTACTCAAGGAGTTGACTATGTAGTGACGCTTTTGGTCCTTTGTACGCCTCTATAATCTCCACGAAGCACACTTGCAGCTATTCATCTGGTGACAGCAGCTATACATATTCATGAAATCGCTATTTTTCCTGTCCCCATTGAACTCAGAGTGGTTGTCACAGACGTTGATCCGCTTCAGTAATTATTCCCAGTAGGTATAATCAATTGATCACTTCCACCTTTAAAAGTATTCCTGGATCGTGCTATACAGCAGAGACTTGCTGTTGCATTAGGCCTAACCGATTGGATTGATCATTTGTTTTAACAATAATCTGAGTGGCGGGTGTTAAATACTTGTTAGTCGTAACAGTTATCTCTGACAGTTTACTCAGATCATCGGCTTAAGCTGCCGCATGTGCTTCTAACTCGAGACTAGTAAATAAATATCGTTGCTTGTTTGGCAAGTTTAAGGTTCAATGTCAAGTAGGTTCTAGGCTTAATTGGGCCACTGCACATGATTAATATCTTTGGGAACTGTTTGAGAATGTGAAAAATGTGATGCCAAGTTCTAAATCCACGCTAAACCGCAAGTGTGTCGATAACAGGTTAAATTTTGTCATAACACAGAACGACGCGTGGTGAAAGAGCAGAAAATCTATATCTCTGTAGAGCTGTAAATGAACTTCACGTTAATGACGGTAAAAGATGAACAACTAATATGGTGTTCAGTAGCCGTCATTGAACGTCTTTGTGTCAATCTTCATAATCTTACCCTTTCTTATAAGCATTAAAAGTAAAAAAATGGAATTAAGTTACAGGGATGCTTAAAATTTCACTGGAAAATCTTTATCAGATATTTTTAATAATTCTGTTATACGTATGTTTCAATATTTCTTGTCGCTTTTCGTTTCTTAGTAAACTGCTTGATCACACCTTAGGGAAGTGTCATGTTTTATATCTGTGCGGTAGGAATTCGATCCATTTTCAAATCCTGACACTTTTCTGTCACTTAACTCAATCTTCGTGTATGTAAACATGCCCTTTCGTGTTGCGGTTCAGATTCCAAGCTAAAATGTGAGTCTTGAATGGTTCCTTTGGAGAGAACGCGACCGATTTCCTTCCCCAATCGAAGCTCAATCTCTAATGACTTCGTCATCGACGGAAAGTTCTTTTTTTCAAACTGCGGGTCTCTCCTACAACTCGCTGGCTGAATGAGTCACTTTTCACGTAATAGACAAGAGGCGCAATCCCACCTCGGATTGAATCTTTTGGTAGTGCCACTGCTAATCACAGAGAAGTGTTGTAATAATTAGAATCTGGTATGATCAGTCCAAAGTGAATGTGGCGCATAGAACACGGAAGAAACGTACCACTATCAAATCTGTCCTGATTATTTTTCTCCTGTGATACATTACGGAGAGAATTTTGAGTGCAGGTCGGGTAGAGGAGGAAAGAAATTATCCGAAGGGAATATTGCAGGAAAAGATTCATAGTTAGTGCGCATTACTGAATTAAAGGTCAAATGTTAATTGCTTCCATTAAGTTATAACTAGTAGGCTCTGTCACATAATGAAATTTTTGCGAAATAAAATAAGTTTTACTGTATGTTCTTCTGGGTAGGCTGCGAGACATTTCATGTTGAAGTAACATATATATTGGTTACAGTACCACGGCAGTAACACTGCCTGTTTGAAACACAAGAGCTAGTAAGACGGGGCCTACTAGTTTTTATGCATCACATGGATAGTACATGAATACTTCAAGACTGTTTCGCATAATTCTTAAATTAATTATGTAGATCGATGAACTATAGCTAAATCTTTAAACTATCCGATTACTCTGCAGGTTACGTAGCTCATAATTAGTTATGCACATTTCCAGCAAACTATCAACTCTGTATAGTGAAGTTCAACATACAGTAATTTGATACTAAATAAGCAAAGAATTATTACGTAAACGCATTTACTTTATTATGCACAGTATCTGAAAGGCGGATCTGCCATAGGATTAAACACACCCTGACTGACGTTCTGCTTGATAGCATGTATGTATCTATGCATACCTGTATTTGCTAAAGTAATTTGGTTGTGCTATTGCATGGAGACTTCAGTGATCCGCCGAAACGTTGAGACATTTTACATCCTGATTATTGTCATCGGCGATAGCGGCCGGAACATTTTATACCATCGATTCCTGAGAATCGTGTGTGATAAAACCCTTTCTACGAAATAGAATCGGTATTACAGTTCACTTAGATTGAGCGTATTAATTCTGGAATCGTTAATGTCATAGTGGAAGGACGCAGACGAGTTTCCGCTACCTTATTAGGAGGCAGAAAAGGTGGAACTACCTAATACTTTTTTACAGAAATTCGTCACACTGCAGAAAAGATTTCATTGTCACTGATGCTGCGCTTCATCTAGATGATATGTTTGCCATTCTTCTAGCCATTTTTATTTTGTTTATGGAGTTCGTTATACTCATATTTGTAATTCGATCTATATGTTCTTTCCATAGTACCTTATATTGTTTTATGTATTATTTCATAAATACTCTGAATTTTTAATTCTGTGTGAAATATTCGTTTCCTTTGCTATCCATTAAACCTCAGCAGTTACATATCTCGATCTCATGTCACTAGTTACTATTCCTTTGTCGTCTTTTATATCCTTAAAATTCAGTTTTCGCTCTCATACAGCGAATCTGATAACGCCATTAGTTTATAAAGTTTCAGTATGGCTTTTCTATAAATAAATCTGCCTGAAGAATGTTAAACTTGCTTTGGGCCCTATGTACGAGTAAATGGGCACCCCTAATTTGTCCTACCAGTCGGTCAGTAAATCGAAACAATCTTTTTTACAACTAATGGTATACAAAGACGCCAGTATTTGTATTATATAGCCAATGCTCGTAATATTTATGTATTAAGAAATTCTGAAGCATGCATGGCTTTCCTAAGTGGGTCAAGGTAGTTTCTCTGGCAATATTCGAGACTCCTAGGTAAGCGGTGTCTAGTTATATACCACATGTTAATGTGTGCAATAAACATTTGTCAAAAGAGTCAGGATAGGAACTGAATATACGAGTAATTTTCACCGCTGCTGGACACACAGTAGTTTCACCTACTTTGCCGCGTAAACATAGGACAAAAGAGTGGAAAATTCACATGTCATCTTTGGCTTTAAATTCATCATATTTCCCCATTTTTATGAAAACGTTTCGCTGCAACCTTCAGCAACATCATATTCTTATGACCCAAGAATTCTCTGTAAGAAAATAACATATTTTCACTTTTACAATCTTGGACGGAAGAAGTTATGAGCGGGGTCTGTAGTGGAAAATAATATTTCTCTGACGTACCATCATAGGTCGGAAACACTGTTCCGAAATCCTAGATTAAATACGTAATATTAATGGTGTCTGCTTTACGTGAGATGCTGTGTGCATCGGTAATAGTGGGCGATACTTCGGTATCGGATTCTTCATGTAAAAATAAGAGAAAACCTCGTGTCATCGTTGTTCATAGATTACAAGGTATGAGAGTGTATGCATATTATAAATTGAAGGAACTATTTAATATGCATATTGTTTCACAGAGTTTACCACAAGTCAGGAAACAGATGCTCCATTACTGACAGGTGTTATGTAAGCCATCGACCTGAGACAATGCCACAGAAAGACGTTCATAGTTTTAAATAAACTGAGGCTTGAGGTCAAACAATTGACCGCCTTCTCCTGTACACTGACTGGGAAAATGAGCACTACAAATGTTAAGGAGGGTCATCATGTACGAAGATAACCCCGCGATTGTCATGTAATTTTTGGGTACGGGTTGTCAGATGCGCCACAGACTTTACTCAGACTAGAGCTAGAGACTGTCGTCGCCATTAAGACGAAGGCAAGCATTGGCTGAGATTTTAGGAAAACGCTCAGAACTGCAAGGAATCTGGGGTACTTCCCTTTGTTGGTACCTTAGAGGGATAAGGGGATTTTTCTCACATCTGAGGCAGTGTGGCACTGACATAAAGGGTGTCTCCCCCAAGATCGCCAGGCACATGTCCTATGGTGTTTGTATTGTGTAGCTGCAGTCAGTCCAAACAATAGCGCACATCACGTCTTTCCTGCGATACCCAGAGTCGACGGAAAGTGTCGGTTTGTTTCCCGTTACACACAAAATGATTTTTAAAGCAGAAATTTACGTCCCCATTCGATAGAGCGGTCCCAGATTAGTGCTATGTTCGTTTTATCGATATTTGTTAACAGGGACAGTAAAATGGGACAATAACCAGGACCCTAGCAGCGATAACACTGCTGTAGCCCGCTGTAACTGCTATCGCCAAGCATGCAGCGCTACTGAGTGGTTGCTGGATTGCTGTTTTGCTGTATCTGTTAATATATATCGATAAAACAAATATAGCACTAGACTAAACTGGGAGCACTCTATTGGATGGGAACGTAAAATTCTGCTTTTAAATAATTTTGTTTGTAATGCGAAACAAATCGATGCTTTCTGTAGACACTGGGCATCATATAAAGGACGTGACCATCATTAATTGGGTTGACTCCAGCTTCACAGTGCAAAAACGAAATTGCAAATATTTGCCGAAACACCACAGAAAATGCTCCTGACTGCTCTTAGGAGGGACACATCCTGCACGCCCGGTATATTTCTTAATTTATTGGTCCGAAGGAACCTACTTATGGCCATTTACTGTATTATAAAGAAACACGCTGCATATTTCACTTTTTAATTTTACATGAAGAATCCGATCACTGCTTTCGATATAGTCGTACTTCGTAGCATTACATGTCCCCGTCTGTCTGACAGGAGTTCACTCAGCCAAATAGCGGCTCCAAGGTAAAAACAGCCGACAACGGCCGGGAGAGCCGTGTGCTGACCCCATGCCACCCCCACCGCATCTAGTGACGCCATTGGCAGAGGATGACATGGCGGTCGGTCGGTCCCGATTGTCCCATGAGGGATAGAAATAGGAGCTTTGCTTGCGGCTTCGCGTCTGTCAGAAAACAGTGTGTGAGGTGTAACGTGTAATGAAACGGAACTGAGACTAACTCTGCTGACAGACCCTGAAGGCCACGTGATGCTAACCGACCACCATGTCTCCCTATTACAATGGTATTGGGTGAAGTATGGAATAGAAAACTGCACCCACTTGGCCAATCTATGTGGTCTGCGACGTGAGGGAGGGAAGGTGACTAAATTTTGTTTAGCTTGGCGGAATTTGCCGAAGATGAGTAATACCACCTCGCCTTTTGACACTGCCGTGCGCTTGTACTCATTGTGAACGGGTAGGTGGCATTCACTCAAAGTTTGTGAAGTTGCGCCTTATGACACTGCCATGCGCTTGTACTCATTGTGAACGGGTAGGTGGCATTCACTCAAAGTTTGTGAAGTTGCATTGTATACAGGCGCGATGAACTTTCTTTACTAACTGATATGTTTCACACTGCATTGTGACGTACAGAGGGTGAACAACAAATGGGAACACCGCGAGAAATGCGTGTTTGGACATAAATCCAGAAGCTAGCCAAGCCCTCTGGTTGCGCTGTTGTATTTGACCACGAACGGCACCTCTGCAATGTCTCCAGTACGTTGTAAGTGTCAGTCGTCATCATAACAGCGTTCTGTGTAGTTTTCAGTGCATTATATCGGCCGCGCGGGATTAGCCGAGCGGTCTTAGGCGCTGCAGTCATGGACTGTGCGGCTGATCCCGGCGGAGGTTCGAGTCCACCCTCGGGCATGGGTGTGTGTGTTTGTCCTTAGGATAATTTAGGTTAAGTAGTGTGTAAGCATAGGGACTGATGACCTTAGCAGTTAAGTCCCATAGGATTTCACACACATTCGGTGTTTTTTTTGTTTTGTTTTTTCATTATATCGGGTTTCAGTGCGCTCCAACGTGGCGTATGGTGGGTGCCTCCGTAACCAAGGTAGCAGAAGAGTTTAGTGCTTCAAGAGGCACTGTATCGGAGATTTATTCTGCATACAGGAAAAGCGGAAAAACATTCTCTAAGTCACAACGCGGACGAAAGTAGGTGATGAGTATCTGTGATGGACGAAGAGTTCAATATGTTCAAATGTGTGTGAAATCTTATGGGGCTTAACTGCTAAGGTCATCAGTCCCTAAGCTTACACACTACTTAACCTAAATTATCCTACGGACAAACACACACACCGATGCCCGAGGGAGGACTCGAACCTTCGCCGGGACCAGCCGCACAGTCCATGACTGCAGCGCCACAGACCGCTTGGCTATTCCCGCGCGGCGGTCATCAAAGAGGATTATGACGAAAAGTAAAAGGACGACAGCTGCATATGCCACTGCGGAAATGAATGTCACACTCGCGAACCCTAACAGCAGCAAAACAACACGGAGAGGGCTCCATAAGCTGGGAATTCCGAAATCGCTCATCAGTGATATGGATCCCCGTAACAGAAAAACGTAATGCCGAAGCCGTAAAACCTGGTCTATGGAGAAAAGGAAGAATGTAATTTGGCCTGATGGGCCTTGTTTTACACTGTTTCCAGCTTCTGGCCGAGTTTACGTCTCAAGAGTGAAACATGGCGGGGGTTCCGTGATGATTTGGGTGGTCATATCACGTTTCAGCCAAGGATTGTGTGTCCATTTTGGCTGAACAAGTCCATGCCATTGTACAGTGTTTGTTGCCCAATGGTGATGCTATGTCCCAAGACAACAGGGTCGCCGTTTACACAGCTCACATCGTCCAATACTGCTTTTGACAGCACGAGGATGAATTGTCCATTCTCCCTGGGCACCACAGTCACCAGATGTGGTATACTTTCGAGAGGAGGGTGTGTGATCGCTATCCACCTCAATCATCGTTATCTAAACTTGGCGCTATTTTGAAGGAAGAGTGGTATAAGGTTCCCTTGAAAACCATACAGGGCCTGTATTTATCCACATGGAGACTGGAAGGTGTTGCGAATGCCAACTGATCTCCTACACCGTATCAGGCATGGTATTGTGTTGTATTTCTGGTGTTTCCATATTTTTGTCCCGCCCCTGTAGGTTTCCATAGCTGGATGGGAGGACGACGTGCTTGTCGGGCCACGCTCGTTTAGTACTCGTCCACATAAAGGCGAGTGTGGAACTTCTGTCCCAGCCACGTGAAAAGCAGCTGGTGAAGAAGGAGAAGAGAGTAGCATTTTATGGGAGAGTCACTTATTTCAGTCTACACCTACATCTACATGATTACTCTGCAATTCACATTTAAGTGCTTGGCAGAGGGTTCATCGAACCACAATCATACTATCTCTCTACCATTCCATTCCCGAACAGCGCGCGGGAAAAACGAACACCTAAACCTTTCTGTTCGAGCTCTGATTTCTCTTATTTTATTTTGATGATCATTCCTACCTATGTAGGTTGGGCTCAACAAAATATTTTCGCATTCGGAAGAGAAAGTTGGTGACTGAAATTTCGTAAATAGATCTCGCCGCGACGAAAAACGTCTTTGCTTTAATGACTTCCATCCCAACTCGCGTATCATATCTGCCCCACTCTCTCCCCTATTACGTGATAATACAAAACGAGCTGCCCTTTTTTGCACCCTTTCGATGTCCTCCGTGAATCCCACCTGGTAAGGATCCCACACCGCGCAGCAATATTCTAACAGAGGACGAACGAGTGTAGTGTAAGCTGTCTCTTTAGTGGACTTGTTGCATCTTCTAAGTGTCCTGCCAATGAAACGCAACCTTTGGCTCGCCTTCCCCACAATATTATCTATGTGGACTTTCCAACTGAAGTTGTTCGTAATTTTAACACCCAGGTACTTAATTGAATTGACAGCCTTGAGAATTGTACTATCGAGTAATCAAATTCCAACGGATTTCTTTTGGAACTCATGTGGATCACCCCGCACTTTTCGTTATTTAGCGTCAACTGCCACCTGCCACACCATACAGCAATCTTTTCTAAATGGCTTTGCAACTGATACTGGTCTTCGGATGACCTTACTAGACGATAAATTACAGCGTCATCTGCGAACAACCTAAGAGAACTGCTCAGATTGTCACCCAGGTCATTTATATAGATCAGGAACAGCAGAGGTCCCAGGACGCTTCCCTGGGGAACACCTGATATCACTTCAATTTTACTCGACGATTTGCCGACTATTACTACGAAGTGCGACCTTCCTGATAGGAAATCACGAATCTAGTCGCACAACTGAGACGATACCCGATAGGCCCGCAGCTTGATTAGAAGTCGCTTGTGAGGAACGGTGTCAAAAGCTTTCCGGAAATCTAGAAATACGGAATCAACTTGAGATCCCCTGTCGATATCGGCCATTACTTCGTGCGAATAAAGAGCTTGCTGCGTTGCACAAGAACGATGTTTTCTGAAACATCTACATCTACATTTATACTCCGCAAGCCACCCAACTGTGTGTGGCGGAGGGCACTTTACGTGCCACTGTCATTACCTCCCTTTTCTGTTCCAGTCGCGTATGGTTCGCGGGAAGAACGACTGTCTGAAAGCCTCCGTGCGCGCTCGAATCTCTCTGATTTTACATTCGTGATCTCCTCGGGAGATATAAGTAGGGGGAAGCAATATACTCGATACCTCATCCAGAAACGCACCCTTTCGAAACCTGGCGAGCAAGCTACTCCGCGATGCAGAGCGCCTCTCTTGCAGAGTCTGCCACTTGAGTTTGCTAAACATCTCCGTAACGCTATCACGGTTACCAAATAACCCTGTGATGAAACGCGTCGCTCTTCTTTGGATCTTCTCTATCTCCTCCGTCAACCCGACCTGGTACGGATCCCACACTGATGAGCAATACTCAAGTATAGGTCGAACGAGTGTTTTGTAAGCCACCTTCTTTGATCATGGACTACATTTTCTAAGGACTCTCCCAATGAATCTCAACCTGGTACCCGCCTTACCAACAATTAATTTTATATGATCATTCCACTTCAAATCGTTCCGCACGCATACTCCCAGATATTTTACAGAAGTAACTGCTACCAGTGTTTGTTCCGCTATCATATAATCATACAATAAAGGATCCTTCTTTCTATGTATTCGCAATACATTACATTTGTCTATGCTAAGGGTCAGTTGCCACTCCCTGCACCAAGTGCCTATCCGCTGCAGATCTTCGTGCATTTCGCTACAATTTTCTAATGCTGCAACTTCTCTGTATACTACAGCATCATCCGCGAAAAGCCGCGTGGAACTTCCGACACTATCTACTAGGTCATTTATACAGGGTGTTGCAAAAAGGTACGGCCAAACTTTCAGGAAACATTCCTCACACACAAAGAAAGAAAATATGTTATGTGGACATGTGTCCGGAAAAGCTTACTTTTCATGTTAGAGCTCATTTTATTACTTCTCTTCAAATCACATTAATCATGGAATGGAAACACACAGCAACAGAACGTACCAGCGTGGCTTCAAACACTTTGTTACAGGAAATGTTCAAAATGTCCTCCGTTAGCGAGGATACATGCATCCACCCTTCGTCGCATGGAATCCCTGATGCGCTGATGCAGCCCTGGATAATGGCGTATTGTATCACAGCCGTCCACAATACGAGCACGAAGAGTCTCTACATTTGGTACCGGGGTTGCGTAGACAAGAGCTTTCAAATGCCCCCATAAATGAAAGTCAAGAGAGTTGAGGTCAGGAGAGCGTGGAGGCCATGGAATTGGTCCGCCTCTACCAATCCATCGGTCACCGAATCTGTTGTTGAGAAGCGTACGAACACTTCGACTGAAATGTGCAGGAGCTCTATCGTGCATGAAACCACATATTGTGTCGTACTTGTAAAGGCACATGTTCTAGCAGCACAGGTAGAGTATCCCGTATGAAATCATGATAACGTGCTCCATTGAGCGTAGGTGGAAGCGTAGGTGACGAAACTAAAATGAGCTCTAACATGGAAATTAAGCGTTTCCGGACACATGTCCACATAACATCTTTTCTTTATTTGTGTGTGAGGAATGTTTCCTGAAAGTTAGGCCGTACCTTTTTGTAACACCCTCTATATATTGTGAAAAGCAATGGTCCCATAACACTCCCCTGTGACACGCCAGAGGTTACTTTAACGTCTGTAGACGTCTCTCCATTGATAACAACATGCTGTGTTCTGTTTGCATGCTGATTACGTATCAATAGATCGTCCCCTTGGAGGTGATTCATAATGTTTGAATACAGTATATGCTCCAAACCCTGCTGCAAACCGACGTCAATGATATAGGTCAGGAAGCCTTTTGGGCATTACCTCTTGTAAGACCCCAAGACCTTGTGAGATCCGGGCGGAAGTGTAGCGTGTGGTGACGTCAGTGTGGAATGTCGTGACTTCCTCACAGCAGATCCGCCTTCCATAGCGGCAGCAGCAACAGGCACGCGCCGGCACTCACCTTTCCGTATCCCGGATACAGATGGGCAGGTTCGTACTGCAGGGCGCAGGTCCCGGGCCGGGCAAGGATAAAACAGAGGTGAGCGAGAATAGAGGAGAAAGACACAGCACACACACAGGCGGGGGCGGCAGCAGGCACGCGCTGCAGCGGGTGACGACGAGCGCCCGACCGGCCGCAGCTCCATCTAGCCTCCTCTTCTCGCCACTCAACTCCTCTCTACTTCTCTCCTAACTTAGTCACGCGGGTTAGAGGGAGTACAAAACGTTAATCAGTCTAAACAGTACTAGTAACTAATCTCTTTGGCACAACTGCTGTATTAGAACGGTTAATTTGCAATCTCGCGGAGTATTAAAAAAAAAAAGGTACGAATCTAGAGGTTTGTGCCATTCGTTCGTAAATCGCGATGACCGGCGCGTCACTGGAGGGAATGGGGTAAAAGAAGCGGGAAAGAGAGGCAGAGGCAATCAGGACACGTCGAGAGGCGTAAGCGAAGAGAGGGGAAAGGTGTGTTTCTTACAAAGCACCGAGTTGCTTCTGTCTCGCCGATTGCTAACAGTGTTATACACGATCTTACACATCTGCAGTGGTGCAAGTTTCAGTAAAAGTCTTCCGATTGTGCAAGCGCGCCATGGTGTAAAATGCTCCAGCGTTTCGGCCACTATCGCCGATGGCCATCATCAGGATGTAAAATGTTCCAACGTTTCGGCCCCCTACCGGTGGGGCTGAAACGTTGGAAAATTTTACTCTCCTGATGATGACCGGGCGCAGCATGGCCGAAACGTTGGAACATTTTACACCCTGATGGTGACCACCTACAATAGTGGCCGAAACGTTGGAACATTTTACACCGTGACGCGTTCACGCATGCGGCGGACATTTTATGGAAACAGCGAAAAATTGTTGTTTTCTGAAAATCAGGAAAGAGGAGAGTTTTAACCCTTAGGGTGATTTTTGTAAGTCTGTTATTAGTAAATGTAGGTTTGACTAGTCTCCATTTGTAGGTACAATATCAGAGTTTCGATGTTATGGCAAACCCAATTCGATAAGGGACTGGCTAAAATCTCCAGAAGATGTCAAGGTTTTAGTTGCACAATTATGCGATTCTCGTAGCTCGGAGATTATGAGGTTATGACGTAGCACAAGGCGAGGCTGGAGAAAGGTGACTTTTTAGTTAACTGGGTAGCAGGTAAGCATTTGGAGGGGGGGGGGGCTTGCAAGACGTAATGAAGAGGTGTGGGGACGGGGGTGTGGAGCGTGAGGCGCCGGTCGTCGGCGTGGCGACCTGGAGCCTAGACGCGGTAGGAGAAGTGGCGGTAGGTGGTGCCGCCGGGCAGCCGGCCCGAGGTGGAGGAGGAGTAGGAGGAGTGGTAGGAGCCCGGGTAGTCGCTGCTGCGCGACGACCTCTCGGTGCTGTAGCTGTAGGAGCCGGGGCCCGAGCCGGTCGAGCGCTCCACGCGCTCCACGGCCGAGCTGTACGAGCGCTTGGGCCGGCCGTCGTCCTCGAGGCGGCGCTGCTCGCTCGTCTGCGTGTACGAGTACGAGTACTGCTCCTCGGCTCGCCGCGGCCGGTCGGGGGCGTCCAGCACCACGTAATGGCGCGGCACCGTCGACGTGTACGTGGGCGTCTGCCGCACCGACAACAGCAACACATCACGCTCGCTCGCCGTCACCTCGCTGCCAGCGCGCCGCCGCAGCCGCGCAAGCGCGTCGGGGCTCGAGAGCGGGGGGCCGTGCGGGCAGCCGGAGCGCGACCAACTCGAGCTTGTGCTGGGCGATACCCGTGCTTGCAGGGTAATTAAAAAATACAACAGACACCAACTTTTGCGCCTCTGTCACTCTCCTCTTCGGAGGAAAAGTACCGTGCAATGAAATGATCGTACGGCATCGTTGGCCGGGAGACCCCATGCAGGGTGTTAGGCCGCCGAAATTGCAAGTCCTTTTTAGCTGACGCCACTTCGGCGACTTGCGAGTCAATGATGATGAAAGACACACAACACTCAGTCATCTCGAGGCAGAGAAAATCCCTGACCCCGCCGGAAATCGAACCCGGGACCCCGTGCGCGGGAAGCGAGAACGCTACCGCAAGACCACGAGCTGCGGACTACCGTGCAATGTGGAACAGAGACAACTTGAGCAAATTGCACGTTTGCTCAGTATCGGCAGATGATGCAGAAAGTTGAGAGATGTAATGGAGACGTTTAGTTTCGGTGGATGGTTTAGAGAGTTGAAAAATGTGCTGAAGAGATTCAGTATTGGCGAATGGTGTAAAGAAAAGTGTGCTCAAGAGGTTCAGAATCTTCGAACGAGAGTTAAGAAATGTACTGTTGAGGTTCAGCATTGGCGGATGACGTAGGTGGTTGACAAGTGTGGTGAAGAGGTTCAGTATTGGCTGTTGGTATAGAGTGTTCAGAAGTGTACTGTTGAGGTTCAGTATTGGCGGATGACGTTGGTGGTTGACAAGTGTGGTGACGAGGTTCAGTATTGGCAGTTGGTATAGAGTGTTCAGAAGTGTACTGAAGAGGTTCAGTATTGGCGGATCAGTAGGCAGTTGAGAACTGTGCTGAAGACGTTCAGTATCAGTAGTTGGTATAGAGGATTGAGAAGTGTGCTGAAGAGGTTCAGTATTTTCGGATGAGTATGGAGTTAAGAAGTGTGCTGAAGAGGTTCAGTATTGGCGGATGAGTAAGAAGTTGAGAAGTGTGTTAAAGGGGTTCAGTATCGGCAAATGGTGTACAGGGATGAGAACTGTGCTGAAGACGTTCAGTATCAGGAGCTGATCTAGAGGATTGAGAAGTGTACTGAAGAGGTTCAGTATTTTCGGATGCGTAGGGAGTTAAGAAGTGTCCTGAAGAGGTTCCGTATTGGCAGATAGTGTAGAGAATTGAAAAGTGTTCTGAAGAGGTTAAGTATGAAGCAGACAGTTAAGAAGTGTATTAGAGAGGTTCAGTTTTGGCAGATGAGTAAAGAGTTGAGAAGTGTGCTAAAAAGATTCAGTATTGGCAAATGGTCTACAGAGATGAGAAGTGTGTTGAAGATGTTCAGTATGATGTAGAGAGTCGAGAAGCGTATTCGAGAAGTTCACTAGTGGCAGATGAGTACAGATTTGAGAAGTGTGCTGAAGAGGTTCAGTGATAACAAATGGTGTAGAGAGTTGAGAAGTGTACTGGCGAGGTTCATTATTGGCAGATGGCATGGGGAGTTATGAAGTGCGTTGATGAACTTCAGTATTGGCAACTGATTTTGATAGTTGAGGAGCGTGCTGTAGAGGTTCAATATTGGAGATTGATGAAGAGAGTTGAGAAGTGTGCTGAAGATGTCCAGTATTGTCAGATGATGTTCAGAGTTGACAGAAGCGCTGGTGTCAGTTAAAAAATGCTCCGTTGTCATCCCAAGCACTCACTTTGGTTGGTCAGGCCATTTCAGGAGAAGGGAATTTGGAAATGTTGGAAAGGAAGACTTGGTGGAATGACGACCAATGTAGAAAACTCCCCCACCTTGTGTTTTCATTCTGTCATGCATGTCTGTTGTTTGGTCATTCTGTCTTCTTCCTTGAACCCCTTCTTCGTGTGACTTTACTGACAGCTTCTAGGTCCTGTAAATTTGATGATAATAATTACTTAAGACTTTTTGAAAACCACTTGCGTCTAGTAATCTTCTTTTTCAAGGCTGCATAAACCTGATGGGTCAACTTCCTTGGGGCCATTCTCCCCATACAGTCCACTCACATTAATATCACCACCCCCTATGTTTGACGTCAGTGTGCAATAACCACTCACAAGGCGCAGGTGGAGGCTGTATAAAGCATGTCGGAGAGACCCGGAAAACAATGTAGCCTTGTCATAATGCGAAAGGAAGCAGTTTATCTAACGTCCAGAAGAGTGTGATGATTGGCTTTCGGTCCATGGGTGCAAAATTTTCCGAAACGGATGAATTTGTAAACTATTAGTGTGCCACCATGGTTAACGTATACTGGGCATGGCAAAATGGCGCTAATCAGAACTGCCGCCGAGAATCGTGCACCACAGGCCATAAATGACAGGGGTGAATGACAGCTACAGAGATGTGTACGGGCGAATAGATGTGCGAATATTAAGCAACTGACCACACAGATGAACCAAGGAGCTACCAACAGTGTTTCCAGAATGCCCTTCATCGAACGTTGCTGTGTATGTGTCTCCATAGGAGGCGCCTGGTTCATGCACTTGTGCTGACAGCTGTTCATCACCAGCGAAGTCCGTAATTTGCACTACCGTACCGCATCTGGACACCCACTTAGTGGCGACAGGTGACTTTTTCAAGTGAATTGCGTTTCATGCTCCACAGGACAGCTGGCTTTTGGTATATGAAATGAAATGAAGTCCCATGCTTCTTTACAGAGCGTAGGGGAACGATGCGGGAGACCCGCACCGCCTTACTAGGCAAGGTCCTAATGGAGGTGGTTTGCCGTTGCCTTCCTCCGACCGTAATGGGGATGAATGATGATGATGAAGACGACACAACAACACCCAGTCATCTCGAGGCAGGAAAAATCCCTGACCCCGCCGGGAATCGAACCCGGGACCCCGTGCTCGGGAAGCGAGAACGCTACCGCGAGACCACGAGGGGCGGACTTTGGTATATACGACCCTGCAATAATCGACAGAGGGATGCATTCCAGAGGAAGGATGATTATGGTCTGGGGAACGTTTACGTGGCATTCCCTCGGTGACCTCGTCATTCTGGAAGGCACAGTCGATCAACCCAAGCATGCATCTATCCTTGGGGACAATGTCCACTCCTACATACAGTTTGTTTTTCCTCGGCATGATGGCATCTACCAGCGGGGCAATGCAACGTGTCACACAGCTCGCAGTGTACTTGCATGTTTGGAAGAGCTTCAGAATGAATTTGTCGTACTTCCCTGAGCATCAAGCTCCCAGGATTTATACCCAATTGAGAATACTCGGGACCACCTCGATCGGACTGTTCGCCACATAGAGCCTCAACCGAGACACCACGACACTGGACTCGACGTGGCCCCACATCCCTGTCTGTCCATGCAGAACCTCTGACTCTCTTCCAGCTCGTCTTACAGCCGTCCCCTATGCAAGAAGTTATTCACGCGTTCGACAGGTGGCCACATTAATGTGACTGGACAGTGTCAGCTTTTAACAATATTCTGTGTGACTAGACATATAGCCCAAGGTAACCTTATGGAATGTGATTATTTGTGTTAAGAGCAAGTGCGTGTGTTCTGCTCTTTTATCTACAGCTCCTTCGAACGCTTCCTTCTCGGCCCCGGCGATCTGCTTAGTAGATGACATGATTGGAAATAGATTGTGCTAGTGTTTCTATACACAAATTAAAACACATGTTGTTTACCTTTGAGTACAACTAGCTTTAGAAGAGTAGAATATCTGTAGATATTTTTTGATTTACTTGTCGTGCCGGCCGTTGTGGCCGAGCGGTTCTAGGCGCTTCAGTCCGGAACCGCTGCTGCTACGGTCGCAGGTTCGAATCCTGCCTCGGGCATTGATGTGTGTGATGTCCTTAGGTTAGTTAGGTTTTAGCAGTTCTAAGTCTAGGGGACTGATGACCTCAGATGTTAAGTCCCATAGTGCTCAGAGCCATTTGAACTTACTTGTCGTTCTTTTTGAGATGGTTGTGTCGTGTTCAGAAATGGTTCAAATGGCTCTGAGCACTTTTGGGACTTAACAGCTAAGGTCATCAGTCCCCTAGAACTTAGAACTACTTAAACCTAACTAACCTAAGGACATCACACACATCCATGCCCGAGGCAGGATTCGAATCTGCGACCGTAGCGGTCGCGCGGTTCCAGACTGAAACGCCTAGAACCGCTCGGCCACTGCGGCCGGCTTGTGTCCTGTTGACCTGTTGTTCGTACCCTACTATGTCGATATTTTCTTAAACTGTGTTTTAGATATCCCCCATATCTTCTTGAATTTGTATCCCTTTGTATCCTTAAGAGATTGCTTAGGCAGGCTCCAATTCGTACAAATAAGCTCTGGTGAATGATGTGAACTGTGAGCGCTAGCTTAGATGCGTTGCAACAAAACGAGCATAGGGTCGTCAGGCGATTAGAATAAACGGAAAGGAAAGAAGCAAAGCTGGAGGGATTGTTGAGGTGTTGTAGAGGGGGTCTGCCCCGGGCGAAGAAGCGCGCCAAGCTGCTACGCCGTCTGTGGCGCCGCTGTTGCGTTGAGCCGTCGCCTCCCACTGCAACAACTCCACAGAGGTCTGAGAGAGGCATAGCACTGGACAGTACTGCGGCAGCGAACCACATTTCGCTTTAGGCACTACTGTGTTTTGCTAACAACCGAGGCGCCGTGCAGCCACGCGTTGCATGCTGGCTTTCCTGGCAGCTTGCCAAGATGTCATGACGCGTTCTGGATGCGCCGTTCACCTTCCTGCTTGAAAGCCGCAAAAAAGAAAAAAAAATCCAGTCTCTCAACTTACGGCTAGAATTCCATGAAATTTTGGGAGAACTATAAAACTGTTGAGACTTTAGCGGCCAGTTTTTTACGTGTGTGCTATTGGCGCTCGTCTCGAGATCTAGGGACGAAGTTCATTTTGTGGTTTTCTCCAGGACGACTTGCTAGCATTGTCAAAGACTCACCGATCATTGCTGTGCGGTCGGTCACAGAAAAGTCTTCTGGTTCAAATGGCTCAGAGCACTATGGGACTCAACATCTTAGGTCATAAGTCCCCTAGAACTTAGAACTACTTAAACCTAACTAACCTAAAGACATCACACACACCCATGCCCGAGGCAGGATTCGAACCTGCGACCGTAGCAGTCCCGCGGTTCCGGACTGCAGCGCCAGAACCGCTAGACCACCGCGGCCGGCAAAAGTCTTCTGGCTATCTTTAGGTGTACACTGGCGAAAAATGGCCAGAAGACTATGCACCGAAAAGATGTAGCAGCAAATTCCCAACACCCAACAGTTCTCCCGAAATTTTGTGGAACAATCTCTACGTCGGCAAGTTTTAATTTCGAATCAGAAGTGATGTCGATCACAAAGTGTTGCTTGCTTGCTTGATTCCTAGTGATTTTCCTCATTCTGTTATACAAACTGCTCGAAATCACTCATACTGAGAAATGAGGAGGAGTATATCTTTTACTTTGTAAAGAACTTTTTATAGCCAAGACGGCATAAATACTTGTTTATTTTCGATAACCAGTTACGACAGGCCTTTTCATTGTGTCAAGTTATCATATTAAAGGACAAAATGTAGCACATTATGCAAAGGTTCGTCAGAAATAAAACATTTATGGTCAAAAAGCACTTTGTGCACATGGCCATGTTGGTATATGTAGCGGTCACAAATTATTGTTGGGTCTTTAAAAAAACACCATATACAGTACAATAGCACAGCTGTTTACGTTAGCTTAACATGCTTCATTCATTGATGAATCACCTTAAACGGCGTATAAGTTGCGACATAGACGCCATCTTAGGTGCAATTGCACATTTTACTCTATATTGTGTTTTTTAAGACTTAACAATCATTTGTCAGCGCTACATGTACGGACATGGCCATGTGCACAAGATGCTCTTTGATCGTAAACTTTTAATTTCTGGTAAACCTTTACATAATGGGGTGCATTTTACTTACTAATATGACTACTTGGCATGAGGTTCCAACTCACAATGAACGCGTTTTGTAGGAAAAATTTTTGAAGACCAGAAGATAACAGCAAAGCCTGTCGAAACCGGTTGTTGTTAATAAATATTTACGCGACCTTGGTTGTAATACGTTTTTACCGTATTATGCAAATATTTACTGTCGTGTGGACCATTTTATTCTAGAAAACTAACTTTTACCATTTTTATGCAATTCAAAAGGAAATATCGCTATGCAGGATTTAAGGTAAGGACGTATTATCAGTGATAAAATGAATCAGACACAAGTATTCGGTTCATTAACTCATTTATTTTGTCCTTTACACTGGACTATTACAAACGAAGTCGAACAAGAAATCGTACGTTAGAAACACTGCATAACTAAGCATTGTGCAACAGCATATTGAGACAGAAACGGATTAGTTCATTGGACAAGGATGTACAAATACATGATTCCTTAATGTCTAAGTACCTTTCAGTTAAGTTTGTTGGCCTGTAATTACTGGGAATTAAATGCGAGTTTATGTCGATAACAATGTTAAACATTTGTGATTACTACACCTACCAGCGAACGATGTTAAGATAACGGATTAAAAACTGGAGTGCAATATTGCAAGAATTACGCGGACAGTTAAAAATGAATGCAATACCCTGAGATATCTTTTTTCCGTGGAGTATGTTGTTCTTTTGGTGGAAAAATGTAAGAAGTGGGAGGAAACGTTTATTAAAACATGAAAAATATGTACGATGCCAGAAGGCTTCACGATATTAAGTAATAATATGACAGTATATCGGGAAGCCGTTTTCCTAAAAAAAAAAATTAACAGTGGTAAAGTGTTTACCATGTTGAGGAACAAAGGAAAGTTCGTTCTTTGGCTGTATGGTGTAACGCTAATTTGTCTGATTTTAAGTTTGACGTAGTACAGTGGTATTTCAGTACTGCACGGAGCTTCTCCTAGCGTTAGCTACTTTGCACCATTCCGTGTGAATTTATCAAGATTTACTTTCCATAGAAACACTTTATCACAGAGCAGAGCATGGTTGTTTTTAATTAGAAGAGGCAAATTCAGGTAAGACGTGTTGTGTTGATTGTCCATACAGTTAAGAGGGATACAGTAAAATTAGGAGCAGAGTAGAGATTAGGAGGTGGAGATATTGAGTATCGGCGGGTGCTGCAGTTCAGTATCGGCGGATGATGGAGGTGCCGGGCAGCCCCTGGAAGTGCACCCTGCGGTGCACGGGCACGGGCAGAGGTACCCGCACCACGGTTGCTGCTGAACTGACGGACGGGGTGTGGGGTGCCGGTCGGCGTGCCGCGAAAGCCGTCACCGGCTCTGGGATGAGGCTGGGTCGCGGCACAGTGGGGTGCTTGCTCCAGTCGATACGCCGTCTCTGCGAAACAACACGTAAACACACTCACACCAGCAGATCGGGCTTATACACACGTTTCGTGCATGCACACTTCCTGTAAAGTATTTCTCCCTCAACACGTCACATCAAAATGTTGCACTAGAAAGCTACACCACATAGCCAAACGTTTCCTCTGAACAGTAATAAGCCTAACAGAGATGCCAAAAGTCACGTGAATGTTATCCGATTTCAAGATGTGCCGCCTATGACGAGCTGCGCGTGGTAGCCGCGCGGCCTACGCGCCTTGCCACGGTTCGCGGGGCTCCCCCCGTCGGAGGCTCGAGTCCTCCCTCGGGAGTGGGTGTATGTGTTGTCCTCAGCATACGTTAGTTTAAGTAGTGTATAACCCTAGGGAACGATGCTCTCAGCACTTTGGTCCTATAGGAACTTACCACAAAATTTTTGCCTATGAAGTTCAAATGTTGCGTCTAGACGTGGAGTGTGGCGCGAATATAGAAATGTCGGGGCAGCCTGTTACAGACAGGTGCATGCCAAACATGGTGGCACAACGTGAGTTAAGCGTCGTTGAACGTGGTGAGATGATAATACACTACTGGCCATTAAAATTGCTACACAACGAAGATGACGTGCTACAGACGCGAAATTTAACACACAGGAAGAAGATGCTGTGATATGCAAATGATTAGCTTTTCAGAGCATTCACACAAGGATGGCGCCGGTGGCGACACCTACAACGTGCTGACATGAGGAAAGTTTCCAATCGATTTCTCATACACAAACAGCGGTTGACCGGCGTTGCCTGGTGAAACGTTGTTGTGATGCCTCGTGTAAGGAGGAGAAATGCGTACCATCACGTTTCCGACTTTGATAAAGGTCCGATTGTAGCCTATCGCAATTGTGGTTTATCGTATCGCGACATTGCTGCTCGCGTTGGTCGAGATCCAATGACTGTTAGCAGAATATGGAATCGGTGGGTAATACAGAACGCCGTGCTGGATCCCAGCGGCCTCGTATCATTAGCAGTCGAGATGACAGGCATCTTATCCGCATGGCTGTAACGCATCGTGCAGCCACGTCTCGATCCCTGAGTCAACAGATGGGGACGTTTGCAAGACAACAACCATCTGCACGAACAGTTCGACGACGTTTGCAGCAGCATCGACTATCAGCTCGGTGACCATGGCTGCGGTTACCCTTGACGCTGCATCACAGACAGGAGCGCCTGCGATGGTGTACTCAACGTCGAACCTGGGTGCACGAATGGCAAAACGTCAATTTTTGGATGAATCAATGTTCTGTTTACAGCATCATGATGGTCGCATCCGTGTTTGGCGACATCGCGGTGAACACACATTGGAAGCGTGTATTCGTCATCGCCATACTGGCGTATCACCCGGCGTGATGGTATGGGGTACCATTGGTTACACGTCTCGGTCACCTCTTGTTCGCATTGTCGGCACTTTGAACAGTGGACGTTACATTCCAGATGTGTTACGACCCGTGGCTCTGCCCTTCATTCGATCCCTGCGAAACCCTAAATTTCAGCAGGATAATGCACGACCGCATGATGCAGGTCCTGTACGGGCCTCTCTGGATACAGAAAATGTTCGACTGCTGCCCTGGCCAGCACATTCTCCAGATCTCTCAACAATTGAAAACGTCTGGTCAATGGTGGCCGAGGAACTGGCTCGTCACAATACGCCAGTCACTACTCACTGATATCTTCTTTTTTTTTAATTTACGCAGCTTAAAATTTTCTGAATGTGGGACTAACAATGAGATAAAGTTCGGCAGTGAATGTAGTGCATTATAGATTAAACCTGCGTACCAGACCGGCACCCAAGGCTAGAACTTTTCCTTTCAGAGACAGTGCCTCATAATCATTTTGCGATTCGGGTAGAGATTTAATTTGTCGTGACATAAGCTAATAAACAATTCATTTCATTGATGCTGAATCACTATACTGTACAATTTATAGAATTAAAAGACCACTTTTTGGCCAAGTTTTTGGCCTTTGGAAGTAAAATTTCCTCTCAGTGTTATTCTCGAATTGACAGGCTTTTACGTATGGTACTTTAGTGTGTGAGTGAAGTGAAAGGAGAAACGAGACACGAAGCGAAGAGCTTTTTGCGATGATTAAAATAATATATCATTAATTGTTTTACTTGTAACTTTTTTCTTTCGTGATATGAGATCGGTTAACTTTTTATTCAGGGAAATCTAGCGGATCCAATTCTACATTTACTCGTTTAGATTAGCACGCAGTAACATTATACTGGTATTCATTTTGCAGACCGGTTTCGAAGCCCTGTAGATTCATTTTCAGTACAAACAGATGTTCATTTGAGGTTGTGCAAGTAATGTACATACGCCAGGTCATCGTTATGTTCCATCGACAGTCATAAAAACAGTAAAGGCAACATTCAGGCCCCTTTCGTGAGCGCGTATAAACAACAAATGACATCTAAATATCCTGTAGACCAATACAAAGGCAAGTGGCTTCGTATGACTTAATTGATGTGGAAGAGCCTCAACATCTGTTTTATTGAGGTCAGCTAATGTTGACGAGTAGGACAAGTGAGCGCAGCAGATTGGGCATAATTATCATCTCGAGAGTCTATAAGACCGGTAAAATGATTGGTATTGCAGTTCTTATAATACACCGTATAAATTAAACAGAAAGTAAAAATCTGAGGAATGACGAGAAATTAGAAATTCAGGTGAAAGATACCTGGAATCTACAGGATGGTGGAAACATGTACTATAGTAGCAGGGAAAAGGCAGGAATACATGGGGATAGTAGGACTGCTTTGGACGGTCGTTAACCAGAGACAGAAAGGTGTTTTATTACCGATATGCAAGAAATTAGAAAATCAGTATCAAATACCGGCTGATAATAATGAACGGAGCTATGTAGCGCACTGATTAAGGCATGTAATAGTATTGGATCCGTGTCCTACCATGACGATGTGGTGGTTTCTCAGTATCACATACAGAGAAAGAGGTTCCTCAAAAAGGTCTCGGCTTAGTCCCTCTTTCCAAACCTGAGACAATGTTCCATCTCTAATGATCATAACGTCAATGAGACTTTAAACTCTGCTAATTCCTTCGGTACAATGAACCATATTTTCTGATATTTGATTGCATGTATTATCCAGCAATAAAAAATTATAACACAAGTCTTCCAAAGCTATAATTGTACCTTAATATCGCCTTTACTCTTTTAATTATTCATCTCCGCTCTTCCTATACAGAGCGCATAAAGGGTCAAATGTTTGTTTAATAGCTTTTCAACATACGTTTCAATTCGGCACTGCCACTTGATACCGATGGTTTGAATTTATGCTAACCTCATAACATAGGTGCAGTTGTTCGCCAGACGCGAAGGAGGAGACGGAAAATTGTCTAAGTGCTAGAAGCAGCGAAGAATGACACGGATATTTATCGACAGAGCCGTAAAATCAGCGAGAATGAAACAGAACGCACAACAAGCACTGCTGTTTAGACAGATTCATTATTTCGTCTTTCGTAACAAATCAGTGTTTCGAATTATTCAGTTCTACTACGACAGAAGTCCTAGATGTTACCAGTCAACTTCGTAAGCAGGCTTATATCACAGAAGAGAGGAAGGTTGAAATGGAAACGAGCCAGAGTTTTACTAAAAACTTACTGACTTACCTGCGGACGTTAGCGCAGTTATTCCACTGAGATAAATCCTCGCCTCGAGCAGAGAAGGCCGTGGGCAGTTGGCGGAGTAGTTCGCCATCTGTGAGCTGCAGATCTTCGTTCGGCTGAAATCTGTGCCCATGCGGACACTTCTTCAGCGATGAACGGTGCGCTGGGTTTCACAACAACACGTCAAATGCTCACAGATAAAACCTGCACAGTTGTCGGATAAAACCATGTTCCAAGCTGCATGTTACTATTCCAATACCACACATAAGTCCAAAACATACGCATGATACTCTAATTAGAGCGTTACTACAGAGAGCACCATTAATTCCATCACAAGGAACATGATATTTGCTCATAATTTTATAATAACTGAGAGAAACATCTCGCGTGTCGATTCCATACGCAAATATCAATCGGAACGTGAAAAAGAAGCCGAATGGCCATCGAAAAGAAACCCCGGTTTTTGTTTGGAAAATGATGTGATCAATCCGAAGGTTGATTTGGACACCGCATTGTTGACCCATGCAATGTCCCATTACTGGTGATACCCCCCTTTGTTTCCTTTATCTGTGAAATAACTTACGCAGCCACTTACAAGACCGTCAATAGTTTAATATGGTTTCGGAATCAAAGAGCAACCAGGAGTTTTCCACACGCGGAATGCATTTTCAGAGGCGAAGCTGTAAGTAGGAGAAAATGTGCTAGAACCCGCCGAGGCTCGAATCCTAAACTTATTTTCACAGACTTGGGATTCTATCTTACGGGAACATCAAGGAAGGCCTTGTAAAGGAAATTCTTTCATTATACTTATCAGCCTCGCATCTCACAGATGGTATAACCATTTTCAATTCGTCTTCAGATGACGTAATACCTTATAATTTACATAGTAATTCATCAAAGTATAACTGAACAGGACAGGAGAGGAGCTTGTTCAGCTGTGCCTTGACGGGTTACTATGTAACGTACTCAAATCATCTGATGACGACTTGTTAAGAAGTCAAAACCGGTTTTGATACCATCTGTGTTATCCGAGGCAGAAAAATACAGTAAAAGAATTTCTAAACCTTGTTATCGATAGCCTGCCATGAGCGCAGCCTCCAAGTAAGAACATTACTCACGTTAGAAACACGAGATATTTGCATACCACGGCGACGTTCGCTTCCTAACTAGTCCTTCTGTAGGGGAAAGGTGCAAGCTGAAAGTGAATGAGGCATCATAAGAAGCGATCTAGGTATAAAAGCACAACACAGAGGTACGTTCGTAAAAGTTCTGGACCTGTGCGCCATTACTCAACATTTGTGTAAGAGGGCGTGATGGAAAGTAATGCCTCCGATATTTTTGTGAAAATTTTTAAAGCTTTTTAAATAAAACAAATGTTAATAACATTCTACATATTTATTCTTCAAGTCTACATATTTATTTCTCAACAGCGTCACGGTGGCGACGAACACCCTTCTGCCAACGAGAGGCCAGTTTTTTGATACCGTCACTGTGGAATGTAACTTTATTGAAGGAATGCAACCTCACCTGTGTTTGCATCGCTTCATCACTGTCAAAGTGATGATCTAGAAGGTGTTCTTTTTCGAAACAGATGAAAATCGGGTGGGCCAGATCGGGACAGTATGGAGGATGATCGATAATAGTGAACCCAAGGCGTCGGACCGCTGCAGGCAGCGCTCGTGTGTGTTGTGGCATTGTCATAGAGAAGGAGAGGGTGGTCCATGTGTGGACGAATTCTTCGAATTCGACACTCTATTACAGTACGCCGTTTCTCACGCACGTCATTTTTTGGGATGAATCCAGATTCTCTTTACAGCATCATGATGGTCGCATCCGTGTTTCGCGACATCGCGGTGAACGCACATTGGAAGCGTGTATTCGTCATCGCCATACTGGCGTATCACCCGGCGTGATGGCATGGGGTGCCATTGGTTACACGTCTCGGTCACCTCTTGTTCGCATTGACGGCACTTAGACCAGTGGACGTTACATTTCAAATGTGTTACGACCTGTGGCTCTACCCTTCATTCGATCCCTGCGAAACCCTACATTTCAGCAGGATAATGCACGACCGCATGTTGCAGGTCCTGTACGGGCCTCTCTGGATACAGAAACTGTTCGACTGCTGCCCTGGCCAGCACATTCTCCATATCTCTCACCAATTGAAAACGTCTGGTCAATGGTGGCCGAGCAACTGGCTCGTCACAATACGCCAGTCACTACTCTTGATGAACTGTGGTATCGTGTTGAAGCTGCATGGGCAGCTGTACCTGTACACGCCATCCAAGCTCTGTTTGACTCAATGATCAGGCGTATCAAGGCCGTTATGACGGCCAGGGGTGGTTGTTTTGGGTACTGATTTCTCAGGATCTATGCACCCAAATTGTGTGAAAATGTAATCAAATGGTTCAAATGGCTCTGAGCACTTTGGAACTTAACGTCTATGGTCACCAGTCCCCTAGAACTTAAAACTACTTAAACCTAACTAACCTAAGGACATCACACAACACCGAGTCATCACGAGGCAGAGAAAATCCCTGACCCCGCCGGGAATCGAACCCGGGAACCCGGGCGCGGGAAGCGAGAACGCTACCGCACGACCACGAGCTGCGGACAAAATGTAATCACATGTCAGTTCTGGTATAATATATTTGTCCAATGAATACTCGTTTATCATCTGCATTTCTTCTTGGTGTAGCAATTTTAATGGCCAGTAGTGTAGTAACATCACTACCGCCATGCTACACGCCACAATTCCGAGCCCTCTAGCGACAGAGGGCGACAAGTATGTAGACATTAACAGTAAAGATGCAGAACGTTCATAACGCCTGTTTCGCTTAAAAATCCTTAAGAGTTTTCACGTAAAGAATTCGGAGACATTACTTTTTAGTACTCTCTTGTGGAAGATGAAACGAAAATACGAATTGAGTAGCCTAGCACGACGAGGCGGTGTCTTTCTAGAGTGCAGTACTGAGAGTCGGTCATGCTGCACCTTTCCCTTCTTAAACAGCTCTGGACAGCAAGTAACCGACAGACAGGGACCTGAGACACTGTTTCCAACGGAGAGCTGGCACGGAACGGCTATTCACGGACGCAGGATGTACCAGCAGCGGGCTAAGAAAAGACCTCCTGTGTTAGCAGCTGCCGCCCACAACACTTGTTTGGTTTCCCGTCGAACTACGTCATGTCCGTCGTATCCGTCACTAACCAACACTGCTGAATCTCAAAAGCGCGCCCTCCTTCATCGTCTGGAAACCATACGTTTTCGTAGCTGGAATACAAGTTTACATGACTCGTAATCTGTTAGACTAGTAAGTACAAATAACTGTACAATTAAGAATTTCAATTTACAGTTCGGAGCATCTGGCTGTACAAACTGACTGGATAGTAATGGGGTGTCAAGTACAGTATACGTACATCAGCAATGGCGCTCCAATAATCTGTCGCAGATTACGCACGCTTAAGTTAGTACCCATCATCCCATGGGACACAACTGGACACAGCCCTCCATGAGACTTGTAGGTTATTACCAGGACGCATTAAAGCCTTACAGTATGGACGTTCACTTTGCACCGACGTGTACGCTGTTTTGAAACATCCTGGCTGGTTAAAACTGTGTGCCACACTGGGTCTCGAACCCGGAGTCTTTACTTTCACGGACAATGCTTTTATCAGCTGAGTTATCCTGGCGCGAGTCACAGCTCGACTTCCCTCAGTACCTATCTCCTACCTACTAAACACAGAAGTTCTCGTGAATATCTTGTCGGACTAGGCATCCCGCAAGAAAAGATATACTACGAAGCGTGGAAAGTAGGAGAGAGGTATAGGTAGAGATAGAGTTGTCAGTACGCGCCGGGAGTCGTCCCTAGATAGCTCAGTCCGTAGGAACAAAGCCTGCCAAAGGCAAGGATTCGGGGTTCGAGTCCCGGACCGGCACACAGTTCTAATCTGCCAGAAAGTTTGCATGATAGCTACATCAGCTGACAGCTGCATTAGCTTGCAGGGATAGCCCTTACTAGTATTCGCACAGAAAACAGCTCTGAATAGGAGGCGACGAGATTACAATGCGGAAAGACTCGTACTACACTGGTCCGTACCTCCAGCTCAGAAGACGAGCTTCAAGAAGAGAACTGGGAATATCCCAAATGTCTGCCAACTGCGTTTTATCTCTTTACTGTGTAACTAGTAGGGTTTTTATAATACACTACCTCCGTGTATCTTGTAATACATTTTCGTCGTGTTTACTCGTTTCAGTATACTGTGGTCCGCCCCCGGTAGCTGAGTGGTCAGCGCTACAGAATTTCAATGCTAAGAACCCGGTTTCGATTCCCGGCTGAGTCGGAGATTTTCTCCGCTCAGGGACTGGGTGTTGTGTTGTCCTAATGATCATTATCTCATCCCCATCGACGCACAAGTCGCGGAAGTGGCGTCAAATCGAAAGACTTGCACTCGGCGAACGCTCTACCCGACGGGAGGCTCCAGTCACACGACATTTACATTTTAGTATATTGTGGATGTAAAAATTATTTTATGTCGGAATTTGCCCTTTGTTAAGCCTATGTAACTTCGTACCAGAGTTCAACTTCAACTAATGTGTACTCTGCATTGTCAAAACAAAAAAATGGTTCAAATGGCTCTGAGCACTATGGGACTCAACTGCTGAGGTCATTAGTCCCCTAGAACTTAGAACTAGTTAAACCTAACTAACCTAAGGACATCACAAACATCCATGCCCGAGGCAGGATTCGAACCTGCGACCGTAGCGAGTCAAAACAAATTGTAGGATCGTATATTCAGTGTTGAGATAGCTGTATTGGCCCACTATCGAAAGCCAATAAAAATTTCAAGAAAAGCTTCCTGCGAATGTGACAGGAATTAAATGCATCACATGAAAAGGTAAGAAATAGTCGTGCAAAGCGAATGTTTCCGGCGTACCAGGACAGACGACAGCTATGGAACGCATATCACGTGACTCCAATCAAAACTAGATCATAGGGAAATCTTCGAACACAGGACAGGAGAAGAAAGATTGAGGGCCAACCTAGCGGTCGCAACGTCAAGTTCGAGTGTGACGAACTCCAAACTATGAATCGTTTGCTCCAGAGTTCATCTTGGCCTTCTTCTTGAACTGAAGGCGAACTGTTGTAAGGAACATAGAATTCGCTCGATGTTGCAGAGTATTGGTCGTAAGTGTTGTAATTTTGTGTTTCATTCTAATGTTTAACTGTGTAAAAAGATGTTCATATCACGAAAATATTATTGAGCATTTTACTAAAGCACTGAGAATAAATCAACGCCTGTACAAGAAACTCACAGAGAGGAATGTATGAAATTTCTACATTGGTACCTGATTACTCTTATCATTTTGTGAGAAAAGTGTATATCGTTGATACCGGAGAAGGCTTTACCGATCGACTGCAGGAGGAGTATGCTCCAAGAGGCGATGCTTTATTGGTGCTACGAGAATTTAGGCGTTGAATGGACGCCCTCTTCCTATAACATTACTGTACAGATGGTACGAAGTGCTTTGCTGGACAGAGTCCAACTGTCATCAAGGGATACCAAATGACATGAAGCTAGAGAGTGCATGAATGTTTTCTACGGATCCTGTTGGAATCAATGTTAACAACTGCAGTTACTGGCATCATCACTAATGAGGAACATCGCACGGAAGTGATTGAATTGTGTCCTGTACACACGGCAACTGCTCCACAAAATGCAGTTTTATGATTTCGCAGAGGAAGACGTTCATGGCCAGTACCGAACAGGATGAGGGTACATGGGAACGAATAGTACAGAAAAACTAGCTGATCACTTGGTTACTTAATTCTATGTTCTCCACCGTCAAGGCGCGAGATAAGGATTTCTTATGCGGTTCTTTTTTCCAAAAGGTTCTTTAAAATATCTAGAAATTTCCACAGAATTCTTCTCCTTCTATGCGACTAAACTCAGATATGAAGTTTATCAAGTTCTTCAAGAATCAGCTTGGCGACCACGAATACCTTCGACTCAACACTACTATAATTTTTGCATACTACTCCTTAGCTATCACCACACATCCCTACACCGGCACGCAGTAAGTCATTAGTGCGTCACGTTTGGTTGGAAGTGCTCCATATGTTCCTGCCCCTCTTAGCTCCCCCACCCCCACCCCATCATCACAATCTTATGGAAGAAAACAAGATTAGAGTGTAAATTCCAGTTGACGACGAGATCGTTAAGGTCGGAGCTCAAGCAAAAGCTGTTCTTTTCAAGAGCCGTCACAGCATTCACCTTAAATCATATGGGGAAACCACCGAAAAACTAAGTGTGGTTGACCGGTCGGGGAATTGAGCTGTCGTCCTCCCAACTGCCATTTCGGTGTCTTATCCCACACGTAGGGGTGTAAGCTGTATCCGTATCTCTCTCCCTCTTCAACCTTCTCTCTCCACACATTCTATTACCAAAAAGTAAGTAATGTGTGTACCAAGTTTGGTTGAAATCGCTCCAAGTTTTCCGATGTGAGCCGGCCGAAGTGGCCGTGCGGTTAAAGGCGCTGCAGTCTGGAACCGCAAGACCGCTACGGTCGCAGGTTCGAATCCTGCCTCGGGCATGGATGTTTGTGATGTCCTTAGGTTAGTTAGGTTTAACTAGTTCTAAGTTCTAGGGGACTAATGACCTCAGCAGTTGAGTCCCATAGTGCTCAGAGCCATTTGAACCATTAGCCATTTTCCGATGTGATGATAAAATCACGCATAAATCCGTACCTGTCTATTAAGTGATGGGTAAACCTCGATATAATGAAGTACTAGGAAGAATAGATGCGGAAAAAAGTCTATGTTGCGTGCAGTAGAGATGAATAAATCAGCACAATATACGAAGAGTTCGATAATAGCAAAGAATCATTTGAAAGATAGATGGCTGTAGAAGAAATTCACTTCTTTAATGTTACCGAAGCCGATTTTTAGAACACGATAAAACTACATCACACCAAAAATTACGTTATTGTTGCAGCGCATCTCGGTCCGCATAGCAGTTACGAAAGAACAGTGAGTGATCTATTTCGATAATACCGAAAGGAGTGAAATTAGCTAATCGATAACCACGAACCAGTTTGTTTGTTACCAATAAAAAGGCAGCCTCACAAAGGAAAATATCATCGTTTAAGAAATTTATAACAGCTATGGATCAATGCATAAAAGCTGCTATCAATTCTTAGGATTTCCGACACGTCATGAACAACCCACCAAAAATGGAGCTTCGCATAAATTTCCTCCTTCCTTTACCCGCTATACATTCCAGCATCCTTTACGCAGCAAAATCATTGAAATATCGAAGACAAGCACTGAATGAGGCCTACGTTTTGGACATCACGTTACTGAGGATTCTGCTTTCTGATATATTCTGGAATATTGAAAACATTTGAGGCTATTTCACAGTGGGGTTGACATTTTCCCAATGATTCATGTGTATCAAGGAGGGAAGGCAAACTGTTTATTATTGGCTGCACCAGATTCTCTGCTGGACAACCTCGCCTCGTTCGACGGATCAGCCACGATTCCTACGTCTGGGGAAACCAGTAACAGATCGAAAAGAAGCGTCGGTTGTAAAATAGAAACGGCTAGGCGGGGCGTGGCGACCACGGAGAGAGGGGGGGGGGGGTTAAAGGAGAGAGGGGGAGGTGGGAATCGGCGTGGGAGTGTGACGTCACGCGGCCGCCGCCCTGGCTAAATTTGGCGGTGGAAACCCTAACCAGGGCCTGCGGACGCGCGCGTGCGCACCGATTCCCGCAGTCCGGAGCAGTAATATCTTCGCGAAGCAGTAATTGTCTCCCATAAGCTCTACTTTCTTTCGACTATGACAAAGAAGCCAAACTATCGTGGCACAACAGATTCTAAAGAATGAGATTTTCACTCTGCAGCGGAGTGTGCGCTGATATGAAACTTCCAGGCAGATTAAAACTGTGTGCCGGACCGAGACTCGAACTCGGGACCTTTGCCTTTCGCGGGCAAATGCTCTACCAACTGAGCTACCCAAGCACGACTCACGCCCCGCCCTCACAGCTTTACTTCTGCCAGTATCTCGTCAGTTTTAATCTGCCAGGAAGTTTCATATCTGCGCACACTCCGCTGCAGAGTGAAAATCTCATCCTGGAAACGACCCCCAGGCTGTGGCTAAGCCGTGTCTCCGTAATATCCTTTCTTTCAGGAGTGCTAGTTCTGCAGGGTTCGCAGGAGAGATTCTGTAAAGTTTGGAAGGTAGGAGACGAAGTACTGGCAGAAGTAAAGCTGTGAGGGCGGGGCCTGAGTCGTGCTTGGGTAGCTCAGTTGGTAGAGCACTTGCCCGCGAAAGGCAAAGGTCCCGAGTTCGAGTCTCGGTCCGGCACACAGTTTTAATCTGCCAGGAAGTTTCAGATTCTAAAAAGTTTGTTGGCTAACGCCCGTACCAAATGATCCCAAAACCTCGTTCTCTCAAAACTACTTACACGTAGGCCACTATCTACGAAAAAAAAAATCCAACGTCGGTAATGAAGATGCTAATCTGTGATTTTACAACTCGACAGTCAACTAAAAGTGAAATAATGGTCTGTACTACACCGATGATTAATTGCAAACAGGCAAATACATGATTACAGTGTCTTCTCGAAATGTGGTGCGCGAATGTATCTGGCAAATATCATACGTTACAATTGCAGAAGTCAGCTTGTTTTTCTGTGAGGTCGCATTAGAATGAACGTACAGTACTATTCTCTGTGACCGTAAAGCAGTAACCCGCGTATCAGACTGTCACGCAGAGGATTTGATTCTATCTCCAGTACCGACATGCAACTTAGTTTGCCGTGAGGACTATGAGGTGGTTCCTCAGTCTCCTAAGGACAACTTGGAAATTACCTGGAGGTGACGTAGGTGCTCTGGTTTCGCAAGATGACACTGTCGGCTGGGAGAGCGATTTGTTGACTACATGCCGATACCCTATAAGGAAGGGAGAGGAAGGGTGGGAGGGAGGGAGGGAGAGAGAGAGAGAGAGAGAGAGAGAGAGAGAGAGAGAGGTGGGGTCGTGTCTACACAGTCTTCCGTGCTTCCAATTTCCATCAGTTGCTCACAATATTGCACATACACTCAGCCGGCCGGAGTGGCCGAGCGGTTCTAGGCGCTTCAGTCTGGAACCGCGAGACCGCTACGGCCGCAGGTTCGGATCCTGCCTCGGCCATGGATGTGTGTGATGTTCTTAGGTTAGTTAGGTTTAAGTAGTCCTAAGTTCTAGGGGACTGATGACCTCAGATAGACCATAGTGTTCACAGACATTTGATTTGAACATACGCTCATTTCTGGTCCGGACAAGTTGAAAAGAAGAAATATTAGATTTAAATTTTATTTATTTGACAGGAATTAAAGTCATCGACTGTACTACTTGTTCAAACGTTCAAAGTGTGTGAAATCTTATGGGACTCAACTGCTAAGGTTATCAGTCCCTAAGCTTACACATTACTTAACCTAAATTATCCTAAGGACAAACACACACACCCATGCCCGAGGGAGGACTCGAAACTCCGCCGAGACCAGCCGCACAGTCCATGACTGCAGCGCCCAGACCGCTCGGCTAATCCCGCGCGGCGTACTACTTGTATTTGGGCGCGCGACGACCTAACTGACTAATTTCAATGGAAATAACTCGGTAACGGCGCAACATATCGAAATTTTTTCTTGATAATAATTTCTCAGCACAGCTTCCCCAGCAAACACTTACAAGCTATTCATACTATTTCTGGCCACCTTGTATATATATATCTGCCGCGCGTGAACATTAAGGATTCGTTAAAAAAACGGATTTAATGTCCCTTCAAAGACGGGTCATTGAAGACGGTGCACATGCTGGAACTGAACAAGACTGACAGGAAATTGGTCTTGCCCTTCTCGAAGGAACCACCCGATTACCTTAAACAGTTTACCGAAACGACGGAAGATTAAATTGTGGGTGACCAGAGGGATTTGAAATTTGCTTCTCCAGATTGTGTGTCCAGTTTCTTACCTGTTGTAGCATTTCACATGATGGACATGCAGATCATACGCTGACCCTCACAAATGCCTCAGATTGGTCTCAAATTTTTCAGAAATATCGTCATGTAATGGCGGCTCAGTTCCATATAAAATTTTATTTTCGGAAATAATGTGACTGGTTGATTGAACCTGTATTAGTTGCACTCTTCCTGCGTAGTTTTCTATTTCTTTGGATTCCTATGTGTGGTGATGACATAAAACTTACAACAAAAAGGAAGTTTATGGTTTAAATTGAGAAAGTCAGTGTCTTGGTCACATAATATTCTATTAAAATTTATTATTCGTTTCCGCTTTGCAGCCGCCACCAGATTTAAAAATCACAAAATATAAATATAAACTTATCAATAGAAGAAAATGGATATTAATTGTGCGAATAAAATGAATAGGTTACTTAAAAATTTGCTCTTGTTGTTTCATGTACTGAGCTACGTGCCGCTGCTAAATTTTTAGGTAATTTGTTCAGTTTATTCGCACATTTAACGTCCATTTTTTTCTTAGGTAAATTTTTTGCTATGTATTTTTATAATTTCTCATTTTTAGATCTAATGATGGCTGCAAAACCGAAACAGATAATCAGTTTAATAAAATATTACGTTACCTAGACACTGACTTCCGTAAGTGGTATCCAACACATTTTAACCGTATGCCTTTAGAAACCAAACCTTTCCAAGCAGCAGTGAAAGGAGGCGCCAAATCCTCTTTGTGCGAAATGTTAAAACAACTCTATATTCACTGTCAATGTGTTACTATAAAAGTATTTAATCTTCCTGAAACAGAATATAATTATACTTGTCTTTATCGACGGAAATTTCTGGACAATGTTCTTGGGCCATGTCATTAGTTTTTCTTTATAGGTATCAAGTACACATTCTCTGACAATTCTTAGGTTCTAAGAGCAACGTGCCTCCCTTTCGACATTTTTATTCGATGTACTAGAGTTTTTAGGTGAGTATAAAAAGAAGATTCAAGCGAGTAAGCAACATTTGACTATAAATCCTACGTAGCTGTTTCATGTCAGCCAATTATTCATTTTTCGTGTTCAGTGCAACGGGTTGCATAGTTGCGGTTAGTATAGCGGTCCCATTTACGTAGTGAGTGTGAGAAGTTACGAAAACGCAGTTATCGTTAAGTCCAGGCCGTTATGAATTTTGTTTTTATGTCTCACCAAATGTCGGACTATGTCGTTGCCATTTCAGTTATTGCAGCCTATACCGAAAATGTTACGAATGAGGCTGGTCTCCGGAAGTGGTGCTTAATGTTTGAAAATGCTGAAATAGAGGATCATGGCGTGTCCGATTAGTAGCTATACCATTATATACGGCACATTCGCTGTTTCGCCTCTTTCTGATGACACTGGTCATATCCTTGATGAATATTATGCGTGTTATGAGGGCCTGCAGGATGTTATCAGGTAGTGTCTGATACCCAGGATGGCCGCGCCTACTTGAACTGGTATCGGGATACGTCTCATTGTCCGCGGAGAAATCGGAAAGGGTGTATACCAAATTTTATAATGTTGCCAAAAAACATTCTTGTGAGAAGAAACGCACTAATTGAACTGTCGTTATAAAGATTTCGTTCCTTAGTTTTACGCATATTCGATTCTTTCTTTCTGATTAAGTTCCCACGATCTTTACCATTAATTAGTCTTCATTACAACAGTTTCGAGTGCTGACTGTATGATTCGAGCATTTTAAAAGTAAGTATACACTGTAAATTATTGTCTTAAATCTGGCTTGAGGCGTATGTGAAACTAACGTAGTTGCAAGACATCCTTTAAACCTAGTTGATATTTCTAAGACCTTAGATTGCACCAACAGATAATAGAAGAATTGGTTAACGTAACGCGAGTGCTGCCGCATACGACTTGGCCAATTTGCAGACACCAGAAAAAAGGAAACTGAAATCTAAACAGAAACTGGTTCAAATCCTGGTCGATTTCACGTTTTTTCATGTTTTTTTCCCCTAAATCACTTTAATCCATGTTCGTTTCTCACGTTCCTGTATTACTCCTTTCGCATACATTTATAACGCCAAATAGTGCCGAAAGTGGTGTCAATACATAGAGACTGGGTTCTTCGTGGCAGTAAGGAGACAAGCTCATATCAGGGCGGGGGGTGGGGGGGTTTGTGGACACGATTTATCTCCGTGTCTTAAGATCACTACACGTATAGTGTCAGTAATAGCAGTTGTTCACTGTATTTATTATTTACTGCACTTTCTAATGATTCGCAACATCTAGCATAAGTTGTTCAAAGTTACCACTGCCCACCGTGCACAAGCTTCAACTTGGGACCACAGTCACTTTTGAACACAAATACATCTGGCATAGCACGAGGAATTGCAATTGGCACCTACACTGATATCAGCAATGAAGTACACCGCTCAAGGACTGCTACTGGTGAGTCTGTTATCCATCTAATCCGACGCTGTGTACATGAAGCAACACGAGCTAATGATGTTACCTCAGAACTCGGAAAATAAATCTCTCTCAACCCACTTTGATGTGAGGTTTTTTTTCCTATTTGTTCACAAGAAGATTTATTTAATTATTTTCGACACGGCATTTATTGTAACATGCGACACATCTATTTCGCGCCAGTCGCAAAAGAACGTGCTAGTATCGCCACTAAGAGGATGCAAATCAAGTTTGCTTCCAATACGCGGTGTAAGATCGTGAGCGTAAGTTACCTTTGAGATTGGACGTGGTGAGTAGATGTTAATCGAGAATGCTATTAAGGCGACACGTCACCGAGTTTGAATGGGGTCGTGTAATAGGGCTATGAGAAGCTGTATGTTCATTCTGCAGTAATGCAGAAAGACTTGGCAGGAATGTAGCCACTGTACATGACTGCTGGCGTAGGAGATCACAAGAATGTACGGTTGGAAGAAGACCGGGCTCCATACAGTCAGACTCTGAGCAACAGTTGCCACCACAGTGACACAATGAACTGTTGCAATTAGGTTACTTCAAGGACAGCTCCCAATCAGACGCCGTGCAGCGCGAATTCCCCTGACCCCAAACCACCGCTGTCTGCGACTTCAGTGAAGTCAAACGAGAGCTCATTGGAGGGCAGGTAGGAGGTCTGTTGCGTTTACGGATAAAAACTGGTTCTGCTTCGGTGCCAGTGATGCTGTGTGTCTGTTAAAAGGATGGCAGTTGAGGGCCTACAACCAACCTGTCTGCGTGTTTGGCACAGGTCTGGAGTGTAATTTCGTATGACAGCAGGAGAACTCTCATGGCTATCCCACGCACCCTGATTTCAAATTTGTACGCTAATCTGGTGATTAGACCTGGTGTGCTGTCATTCATGAGCAGCATCCCAGGGAGTGTTTTCCAACAGGATAACGCCCGCCCACGTATTGCTGTTGTAACCCAACATGCTCTGCTCGATCACAAAATCTGTGTCCAATCGAGCACATATCGGATATCGTGGAAGACATCGAGCGTTTATCCACAAATTGCTTTAACCGTCACTGTATTGGCCGATCAAGTGCAACAGGCATAGAACTCAATCCTGCAAAATCACAAGCAGCACCTGTACAACACAATGCATGCACTATTGCATGTTTGCAGTCAACGTTCTGGCGGATGCACGGTGATTAATGCACCATCATTCGACATGCTCATTGGCTTATCTCGCACTTTCATTAACCTGTGATCTTGCATTTTTAATCACTTAAGTATGTATTCCCGAAATTTCATAACTTTACATTAATCGTTTCTTGATGCTGGATTTTTTTCCGTCACTGTATTTTACAAACAAGATACCGATAAGATATTCCGACAAATGATTGTACGCAGACGGACGAGTATTGTGCTTTATATTTATATATGTAAGACATTTTTGTATATTATTCGGCCATTTTTCCCTTAATATTGACATGTGCTAGCATTGACTTTGTCTATATCAATTTGCTTGTTATTTGACCAGCCGTCGAATGCCATTGAAATAATTACATCGTTCCATAAAAAAATAAATAAACAATAAAAAAAGTTTCTTCCGTATGTAGGCAGATAAAAGGCGAACACCTATTCACTACAAAGCAAAATTCTCGCCCTTTTGTGAAATTTATTTACTGAAAACATCGTTTCGGTACTGTGAACAGCTTCTATAATAGTAAAGATGGCCATATTACTTGAGAACTTCTTTAAATTCAACACATCATTTGCCACACGTTAAACTTGGCACAATGCAAACAATGTTTAGGAGTCATTCGATCAAGCTTGCAAAAGCACAATACGAAGCACTAGAGCTTTTAATATAATGATTTTTTTTGTTCCCATCAAAAGAGAGCAAAAGACCACGTTCGCCTCTGTGCTAACCCAACAGTGTCGCCCAAATTTTAAAACAAAAGAGTGAGCATCCTTCGCTTGTTTCGGCACGTTCAAAATACCTGCATCGTATACAGTTTATGTGACCAGAATAGGTTTTGCTTCGGTGTGTTTACTTGCGGGTTTGCTGCAGTGAAGAAGTCAGTTTACAATTCTTCCAGTTCTTCCATTTAGTAATGTATATTCTTCTGTGAAGCGTGTTCCAAAGAAATGGTTCAAATGGCTCTAATCAGTATGGGACTTAACATCTGAGGTCATCAGTCCCTTAGCCTTAGAACTAATTAAACCTAACTAACATAAGGACATCACACACAACCATGCCCAAGGCAGGATTCGAACGTGCGACCGGAGCAGCAGCGCGGTTCCAGACTGAAGCGCCTAGAACCTCTCGGCCACAGCGGCCGGCAAAGCGTGTTCCAGCTATTGCTTGCAATGTCAGTTGAACAGTCTTCCTATTTGATCATGACTTGCTCAGCTGGGAAAAGAATCCAGCGAAGGTAATATACTCACCGTCTTCAGGTAAGCTGTTTATATCTTTAATTACGTGTGACAGAGTCAGAATAACCCGTAATTACGCACAATAGGGTCAGGATGATGCGACTAACGAAAAGTGATGCAACTACGTCAATATCTGCGACTGTCGTCAAAGATCGTTTCCTCGTGTTATTCTGAAAGATCGATGGTAGATTTCGGAATTATCATCACCGTCATGTACGTGACAGCACATGTTGCGTGACATACTGCTGGCGATGGTTTCTACTGTTATACGATTCCCTAGCATCAGACCAAGAGAGACTACATAAAATTGCTAGGTCTCCGAGAGAACAATCGTAGCCGAGATATCTGAGGGGCTTTGTCTCTGTCCCCGCGGCTCCCCCCCCTCCTCCCTCCCTCCCCCCTCCCACGTCAGAATTTCGAGTCCTCCCTCGGGCACAGCTGTGTGTTGCCCTTAGTGTAAGTTAGCTTAAGTTAATAGTGCGTAAGCTTAGGGACTGATGACCTCAGCAGTTTGATCTCATAAGACCTTACCACAAATTTAAACAACAATCGTACGTTTGTACTGATGTTCAACTGTCGCGGAATAATCATTCACATCTACCGTGAATAGACGCGGTAGGTCCCACTCAAAAGACAGCGTAAAATTAGGAAGCTTCATACTAGGACTGCGGATGTAGCTCATGAAAATATTTTGCAAAACCATACTTATTTTTAGCAAAAAGTGGGCAAGAGCAATTAAGAGCCCATTCAGATACTTCAGGGTGAGTCAGCAGGAAAGGTACATGCTTTGAGGGATCATCGTATTAGTGACTCTCAACAATAAACATCATATGGACATAAGGTCTATACCGGGCGGTTTCCGACATATAACATATTTAATATCACTAAGGTATGTTTTTCTAGAATAACGCGAAAACTGCGTCCTCCGGCAAAAACGTAAAGCAGTTCAAAATTAGACTGTATTAAATTTCCTACAGGTTCTATTCGTTTTTTCTCTTGGACTAATAGTTTGTCCGAAGAGAGCACGCGAATGTTTAAAATCCCGCGCATGCTCTGTACCTTAGGTAATTCTTGTAGGACACCGACGTACATTCCCGACTTTGTAGCCCAACAGTGTCTTGTATCAAATTGTTTGTCTCATCTTCCTCTATACTAATGTGGTACGCTGTAAACAGTGACAGTGTTTGAATAATACAGAAAATATATGACAAAATACTTATATGTGCGCTGTCCCGGAACCCATTTGGAATAGGGCATATGTCCGTATGAGATCTTTTGTTCTGAATAGCTAATACTACACTCTTCAAAGCAAGTAGCTTTCTCCCTGACTCACCCTGTATATGTGCTCTCTTCGACTCTCTACGAGGTGACAAATGAAAGCAGCTAAATCGATAGATATCGATTGGTGTTAACCGGTATTGACGACTACCAACTCGAAACAGCCGGGAAACCCGGGTCGAAAATATCAATAAATAATACAGTTTCAAGATTAATCACACATCGCATTTCAGAGACCGTTAACTCCACGTGTCATTTCTGGTTGTGGTGTATATGGATGAAACAAAACATCCTCTCCTAGCTGATGTCATTACTCACGAAAAGAATGAAGATTTGGGGTTTAATGTCCTGCCGACATCGTAGTCATTAATGACGGAGCACAAGCTCGGATTGTGTATCAACGATGGGGAAGGAAATCGACGGTACCCTTTCAAAGTAACCATCTCAGCAATGAGGGAAATCACGGAAAACCTAAATCTGGATGGCCGGACGCGGATTTGAATCGTCTCCTCACGAATGCTAGTCCAACGAGCTAACCACATCCCCGCTTCATTCGATCTCATTTTGACCATTCGATTCTGCAACTCCTATTAGTTTCCTAGGCAAGGATGCGCGTGTAAGGCAGTGTGAGTTGACGCAATGGAATTCTAGTATGGTTAACACGTGGCGGCTGTCGGTACGGCTAAGACAGGAGCGCTTTGCCCTCACAGCTGCGCACTTGGCACAGCCGCGGCGTCACAATTAAACATCGTTATTAGCGTATGTGTGTGTGTGTGTGTGTTTTCTGGCGACCGTGTCAGACGGCGGATTCACGGAGAGAGAATGCGGCGCAAGAATAGACCGGCGCGTGTCGGCGTGTGTGACAATGTCCGCACCGGCCAACAGCAACAGGCAGTCTTACGTCATTGCCGTCGGCGTAGACCAAAGTTGCCCGCGCCATTCACTGAAGCACCAGGACTTTGATGTTCGACTTGCATAGATCCGGCGGAGGAATCGACCCTTGATTATGCCACCGTAAGCTCAGTGGTCAGAGCCTCTGCGATGTACCGAACCATAACTCGATTCCACGTGTTCCAAATGATTTTTCCTTGGTTAGAAAACTAAAATTGAAGAACCAATGCATTTTCAAAGAGATTTAACGGTGTTCGTACATCTCTCATTGTAATTAGCCCATATCTACGTAATCCTGAAGTATTGTAGATGGCGATACCGCTGCAATCACCCGTCATCACGATACATCATCTACTCCTGTTACATTTCATGACTTTAGCAACGTATATTTCATCGATGTGACATTATTGATTAATATACATCTCTGATGACATATATTTTAATGCCATGTTATTTACTATCTTTTATTCTGAAATCCTTTCAAAAAATCATCTGATTATTCAAACCCAAGAAAATGTTTTTATATCCAAACATATCTATTCTACATCAATGTAATCTGTACTTAAGAATCGATTTCAATCATACTCTGTGAAAAATTGATATAAATGTATCTTTGGTTTATGTTTGCACTGCTGCGAGTTGTAGTAGTTGAGGGTTGGTGGTGAGATGTGATGGAGGAAAGTCAGAATGTAACTCACCTGTCGTGTACCATTGTGGAATATACTGTTAATGTTTGATGAAGTGTAAAGAAAGTGTCGCGTGGTTTTTTAAAAGTGAAGAATATATAACAGACTAACTTCATTTGATGTATCATTTTAAAGAAGTTAATTTTGTACCTGAAATACGTCTTTTTGAGAACTCGGCTAAACGTCATTACTGATGAATTTATTGAACAAACGAATTACGTCGAAATACTGACTGTAAGAAGAAGATTAACTAAATTGCTACTGCATCCTTGACATGTATTGATTTCATTAACACTTCACTTCATAATTTTATGGTGTCTTGTCAAAATGACATAAAAACAGCCGAAACTGAGACCATGTCAGACGTTGTAGGTGAAAGTACTTGAAGCTGAGGCATTAAAAAATGGTTCAAATGGCTCTGAGCACTATGGGACTCAACTGCTGAGGTCATTAGTCCCCTAGAACTTAGAACTAGTTAAACCTAACTAACCTAAGGACATCACAAACATCCATGCCCGAGGCAGGATTCGAACCTGCGACCGTAGCGGTCTTGCGGTTCCAGACTGCAGCGCCTTTAACCGCACGGCCACTTCGGCCGGCTGAGGCATTAAAACGTGAAACGCAACTACAATGTAACTAGTTATGAATTGAAATGAATATCTCATGTGACTAGTACAGAATATTATTTTATTCTTGCTGGATCTTGTCGGACTCTTGATTATTAATTAATGAAAGATTGATGAGGGAGACAACAACCAGCCACAAATACTTTTGAGACGCTTTATTTCATTGCCTTAGACGGCTTTTGGTCATTATATAAACAATTCGTACCTCTCTCTTTCATTTTCAGGTGTCTTGACCACACTTGCTAGATACATTACACGTAAGTGTTTCCGACACTACTGAGTCATTATTGGAACAAAAAATCCAGCATCTTGTTTCGAAAGCAACACGTCGTCATTTAAGTGATCGCAATGAGTGCTTGATCACGACTCGATGTGCTACTTTCGCAACAACATACTGAATTTTTGGTTAACCGTAAAATATCTGTCAAATACGATCAAGACATTTGTGAATGAAAGAAAGTATTTTAAACACCCCGGGTGTTCCCTTAACAATCTTCAAATGTAGATAATGTTTTGGTGACTGTCCACATAGCGTTGCCACATTGTACAACGTAGTTCCTCCCAGCCTACTGTCCAGTCAGTGAAAGTTTCCTAATACCTCACTCTGACATCGAGCTTCAGGAGTTGATTGGTCCGAGATTTTCAGTCATCATATCGAATGAAATAGTGCGGCATGTCATGTGACAAGGAGTTCGTCTGATCTTATTCTGTCGGCGTGGCATGCGGAGGTGCGGTGGGCAAAATGCTTGTAATCAGCGCCGCTAGATGACTTTGACAACATTTCTAGCCGGTGTGATGAACTGCAGGTAGCTCTAAATGTAAATCAAATAAAATAAAATAAAAATAAGTAAGTTAAATCGGATGAGTAGGAGAAACAAACCCGTGAGAATTTTGGGAAAGTACGGTTCATGTGTATAGAGGCCGCATATAGGACGCCAGTGCGATCTGTTCTTCAGTACTGCTCGAGTGTTTGCGATCAGCACCAGGTCGGATTAAAGGAAGACATCGATGCAACTCAGAGGTTACCGGTAGGTTCGAACAACACGCAAGTACTACGGAGAAGCTTCAGGAACTCAAATGGGAATCCCTGGGGGGGAGGCGACTTTCTTCTCAAGAACACTATTGAGAAAATTTTGAGAAACGACATTTGAAGCTGACTGCAGAAAGATTCTACTGCCGCCAACATACATCTCTCGTAAGGATCACGAAGATTTCTTAAGAGAAATTAGCGGTCGTAAGGAGGCATATACAAAGTCGTTTCTTCGTCGCTCTGTTTCCGAGTGGAGCAGGAAAAGAAATTACTAGTAGCGGTACAGGCTGCCCTCCGCCACGCACCGTAAGGTGGCTTGCGGAGCGTACTCGTATGTAGATGTAGGTCGTGGGTGCCACGACGAAAGGGGACACTGTTCTTCTCACGTGGTTCATTGTCACGTGTGTATCGTTAATAGCTCAATTTCGAGAAATGCGCTACCGACCGAGTCATTTGCTAGATGAAAAACTGACATGATCACCTTGAAGACTGCAGCGAGCCAATGCTTAAGAATTATAAAAAACTAAAACAGTCTTTGATCGAGAATAAAAAAAAGCACTCCGTCGTCAGGCCACGAGTGGCCTACCGGGACCATCTGACCGCCATGTCATCCTCAGTGGAGGATGGGGATAGGAGGGGCGTGGGGTCATCACACCGCTCTCCCGGCCGTTATGATTGTGTTCTTGACCGAAGCCTCTACCATTCGGTCGAGTAGCTCCTCAATTGGCATCACGAGGCTGAGTGCACCCCGAAAAATGGCAACAGCGCATGGCGGCCTGGATGGTCACCCATCCAAGTGCCGACCACGCCCGACAGCGCTTAACTTCGGTGATCTCACGGGAACCGGTGTATCCACAGCGCGCAAACATTTGAGCAAGAGTATTATGATGGGTTTTAATAGTATAATTAGTAGTGTTCATGTACATGACATGGGAAGCATCTGGTAAAATAATACACCTGTCTCCTTAAACTTAGTGACCGAAGCAAATAATCTTATTTTTTTGTGGCAGTTTACTATTACACAGCGTCACCGGTTCAGACCCGGTCCAACTGTCTCGGTGGACAAGTGAGGAGGACTCAAAGCAACGGCTGAATAACAGCCGAGCCTAGCACGTTGAAGGTGTGGCGATGGAACTTGAAGTTCCGTGCCACACTCCGACGGTGGATGTACAGGGGAGGGGTGAGGGAAAAAAGTGGCTGGACGAGAACAGGCCACTGCTAGTGAGTGTGCGAAACGGACAGAAAAACGTGGTCGTATTGGACCTATCGTCAGTGATAGCCCGAATCCGAGTCCTCCAGGATGGTGAGCGGAACGGGGTGTCGCTGCCAGCGCCGTGGAACTGTGGTGCCGATGGTTTGTAATCCAGCGACCGTGTCACGAAGGGCGTCCACTTTACTATACAGATCTTCTTAATACGATTGTCTTCCTGATATACTTTGTGCATCGTAGATCCCTACACGAGAGCTACGTTTATGATGGGAAATTTTAGGTAGCATCTTACAATGGATCTAATTATACACTCCATCTCAATTTTAATCGCAATATTAACTTATCCCATATTGGTTTATGCATAACTTTTAACTTACTGTCTTTGGCTTTGTGATCACCAATGCAAAATTTGTTACAGTCAGCGGTACGTAGCGGCGAAGTCTCCTCAATTGCTTCCGTTGCAGCTGTAAAAACAGTATGCTAGCAGCGCACCTATATTACGCATCGTGAGTATTCATCACGGTATTATCATGTTTTTGTATCTCGTGACGATGCCAATCAAGGCTAAAATTTTTATTTCCTTATTTACTTGACTTAACGAGAAAGGCGTATGTTATTCATCAGATGCTTCGATACTTCTCACAAGGGAACCTCCCCATCGCACCCCCGTCAGATTTAGTTATAAGTTGGCACAGTGGATAGGCCTTGATAAACTGAACACAGATCGATTGATAAAACAGGAAGAAGTTGTGTGGAACTGTGAAAAAATAAGCAAAATATACAAACTGAGTAGTCCACGGGGCGGATAGGCAATATCATGGACACTGTGCGCTCAGGAGCGTCGAGTTAATCGATCATCAACGAACTTAATCGGATCTCTTACGACGTCCGCCCCGAGCAGATACAACGAACAAACGCGGACAAAATGAGAATTAAAAAAAAAAAAAAGTGGTAGCGTGAGCATCTGCTGAACAAGAGGTCCTTGGTTCAAGTCTTCCCTCCAGTGAAAATTTTATTTTCTTTATTTTTGCATCGTTATTATCTGTCCGTTCGTTCATTGACGCCTTTGTTCACTGTAATAAGTTTAGTGTCTGTGTTTTGCGACCGCATCGCAAAACCGTGCGATTAGTAGACGAAAGGACGTGCCTCTCCAATGGGAACCGAAAACATTTGATCGCAAGGTCATAGGTCAACCGATTCCTCCACAGGAAAACACATCTGATATATTCTATACGACACTGGTGACGGCATGTGCGTCACATGACAGGAATATGTTGTCGACCCACCTAACTTGTACACTTGGCGAATGGGTAAAAAGATTCTTCTACCTTGCCCGATTTAGGTTTTCTTGTGGATGTGATAATCACTCCCAAAAAAGTGATGAAAACATAAGAGTTTGTCACATAAACTGAAAATAAAAAATTAAACTTTTCACTCGATGGAAGATTTGAACCACGAACCTTTCGTTCGGCAGCTGCTCACGTTAACACGAGACCACGGCGCTCCTGCGTTCCCAGTGTCCTTGAGGTTGCCTATCTTCCCATGAACTACTCAGTTTGTATATTTTGCTTATTTTTTCACAGTTCCACACAACTTCCTCCTGTTTTCTCAATTGATCTGTTTTCAGTTTTTCAAGGCCTATCCACTGTGCCAACTTATAACTACATCTGAGGGGGGTGCGATGGGGAGGTTCCCTTGTCAGGTCATGTTCTTAACGCTACCACTTATAGTGCCAAAACCCACTGCAATAATTTTACTCATGTTTGCACATTTCTTTCTTTTATAGATAAATCTGATAATGATCGTAATTATCGAAACTGTAATTAAATTAAGTACGCCGACCGTGGTGGCCGAGCGGTTCTAGGCGCTTCAGTCTGGAACCGCGCGCCGCTACGGTCGCAGGTTAGAATCCTGCCTCGGGCTTGGATGTGTGTGATGTCCTGAGGTTAGTTAGGTTTAAGTAGTTCTAAGTTCTAGGGGACTGATGATCTCAGATGTTAAGTCCCATAGTGCTCAGAGCCATTTGAGCCAAATTAAGTACACATATTGGTGACCAAAGACTGTTTCAGAGTTTAAGAGCCATGTGCCGTAGACGATAACGTGTTGATGATTGAGGTCATCGTCGACTGTCGCGGACTTTTACAGCGTATAACAGTTCTTCATCGCCGGACTTTGCGCCGCTGTTGTGGATTAAATTCCAGACATCTCCGCAGTGTCTCAAGCAGTAAGGACATGTTGATGGTGATCCGCCAGTCGGATGGGGGCGTTAACACTGGCGGTCCCGTTGGTGCTATACGAGAAGAGTAAGCTATATGCCGGTACTGGAGTTTCACCCCCTCTTTGGAAACTGTGTACACACGACCATTGCAGCACATACACTCAACAGATACACTTAAGACAAGGCTGTCACACAGCGCGGGAAAATTGGCGATTAAGCGTAGAGGAAGGAAAAAGTCCTTTCTCATTAGGGGGCTGACCAATCCTTCGAAGTTTCCCAACCAACAGCACCATAACAGCTTTTTTTCTTTACAGCGTGCGAACTGTCCAAAGTACAGGAATCACCAATTACGACGATAGAGTTCGTCTAGAACCGCCTCATCGACATGGGGTGCAGAAACCATCGCCCCATAAGTGTATCTCACCTTACCACCCATCAAAATGCACAACGATTAGCATGAGCGCTTGAACGCTGTCACTGGACGCTCGATACACGAGGAAAGAACTGAGCTGATGGCCTCCGATAAGCGCCGGTACACTACGCTAACAGGGCAAAAATTCGTCGAAAACCTTATGAGACGAAGCATCATGCCTGCTGTTGTGACACCGCTCAGGTTGGTTGATTTGGGGAAGAGGACCAAACCAGCGAGGTTATCGGTGCCGTTGGATTAGGGAACGATGGGGAAGTAAGTAGGCAGTGTCCTTTCGGAGGAACCATCCCGGCATTTGCCTTAAGCGATTAGGGAAATCACGGGATACCCAAATCTGGATGGCGGGGCACGGGTCTGAACCGTTGTCCTCTCGAATGCGCGTCCAGTGTGCTAACCACTGCGCCACCTCGCTCAGTTACCGTTCAGGTAGAGTGGTTGAGATATTGCCGATTGGGGAAATGGAGCCTCTTCATTTGTCAGTCAGCAACTTTTACCGGCTAACGATAAGGGTCATGGTGACCGGTCATGTGCCTCTGGGTGTTTGCCTATTTGAATCTTGAAAAGAATACACCATCCCATCATTCTCGAATTGTGTCTGGTTCGAGGAGCACTCGACGGGCATGAACGCTCTTTTATAATTCTATGAAGTACTGATTATGTTATGACAGTATTACTGTGTGAATGTGCTTTTTTTTTTTTTTTTTTTTTTTTTTTTTTTTTTTTTTTTTTGACCTGGAATTTTACGTTTCGCATTTTTCAATCAGCTGCAGTTTCATTTTTCTTTCGGAAGCTATTTTCTCAAGTCCTCAAGCTACATTCATGGTAAAAAAAAAACTGTACAAATTGTGTCAGCACTTTACAGAAATACGTGTTAGTTGAAAGAGAATAATATTTTACAGTGGCTGATGTAGTAGTTTTCCTACTATTTATTTTCCTGGGCATGAAAGCAACAGTGTGTCACTGAAGAGGACCTTACTGCTAATAATACTGGACCGCCTTTCGATTTATGTTAACAGTGTTTCGGACCTGAATTCGAATGAACCTCCTTATCTTTTGTGATCAGTGCGCTACCAGTTATGCTATCCGCGAATGACTCAGGGACCATATCAGTTTGAAATTGTCGCTCTTCCCCAGCCCGAAAGTTGTCACCTAAGAGTAGCTGATTAGTCAGTCGTATCAGAATGTGGGGAGAATCCCACGTGTTATGTCTCAACAGAGTGCGCCGTTTGCAGCAGTCCGTCCATGTGCCTCTTTTCATTCCCTCTCATAACGATATACATGCTTTTAAACGGAAACTGAATAATGTTGCTGCACACCAAGAATTCTCTACGGATACGTTCTAAACACGACGCCGAACTTAGCTTCCAACCAAAACTAAACAGTTGTGTGAAGTCACGAAGCAGCTACACCGTTTCGTTTGTTTCTCGATTCAGTATAAGTCTCGTGCATAAACTAGTCGCAGAGGCATTCCAGAGGTGAAATCAAACAAGTGGTGAGAAATTGGATAAATGTTGATCCTCTGCGATGACAGACTTCTCGTCCTGTTGCACTGTAAGTCAGGGGAGCTATGTCAGAGCTCTAAACATCAACTTTCAGTACTTTATATGTAGATTAAGTAGCGGAGTAAATTACTCATTGCGAGGTTTATCTAATCACTAGTCATAGTAGGAGATAGATGATAATATAGGTTGGATAAAAGACTTTATATAAAATCACGTGCACTAGCATAACACTAAGGTTTTCGAGTCTCACTTGCATTGCATTTATACCCAACAACAATAGCGTGTCAAAGAGATTATGAGAAAGTACGCAGATATTTGTCAGGCTCTGTACTACAGCGCACTTGATAATAACAACACTTCTTTCTGTCATTTTCCATCTCTCTGACGTCACGATGGAGACTGACAAAAATGATTTCCATCTAAAGATGTTTTTCTTCAATATTTCGTGATTTAATATGGCACTTCTTTTGAAATTTTTTTCTCTTGCATGTTTTATATTCGCAAGTCAAGCAACACTTTGTGACGAAAACTGATTTCGTTTCGCCTTTAACTGCAGATTAGGTGAACTGCGCAACCAATCTGATACACACATTAAGCAGATCCAACATTGTCCCAAAATGTTGGAGAGGCCCGGAAACCATAAAAATGAAAAAAAATCAAAACACTTCAAAAATTTCTGCAAAATATTTACCAACACAGACCTTGAAGCCGTGCAGACGCCCTCGTCTTTTGCATATTAAACCATTAAAAATATATTCTGTAAATAAGCCAAAAAATTTCTAACAAGAAAAACTCTCGAAAACAAAACAATAGTGCATTATTTGACTTACACAAAAAATTACAGAGTGCAAAATTTCTGAAAACAGGCAAAAAAAATAAAATTATCAAAAAGTGACTTAAAGCTGAAACAAGCACAAATAAAAATCTTAGTTGGGACTGGCGAGCGAGAAACCACATATCTAATGAAATTTCCCAAAAAAGGGCTAAAAGAAATCTGGCATCTCAAATAGATCAGCAAAACGCCCCTTCTCTTCGTGAAATCAATGACGAGGCACAGTGTACAAAAAAAGATTTACTTCAACAATATCGAAAACTCTGCCGAAATAGTATGTGATTTTCTTTTATTAGTCATTTTTCTACGGAGGACGATGTTGGTGAAAATACTATCAAAATCTGACATAGAACACTGACGGCCAATGAAACTTACATTTTCCGAAACCATCTCCGCTATACCTACCGCCCGTAATAATAGAACATTTCTAGAAGGTTCCTGAAAGTCAATAACCGAACATACGATGAACTTTTTCTTGAAAGAATTGTGTCTTGGGAATAATTGGGGGCAATCTACACTAGATAACTGCATAGGACTGCATCCCCATTATCTATTGCTGCAGAGAAATGCTGAAATTTTACGAAATTTTTATGTAGAAGTTGAAAGCAGCTCGAAGTTAAGTACAGTACTGGATCTAGCTATTTATATCTTCTTGTCCTGAATTAGAATCAAAGTGTTACTGTGAATTTTTGGAACTGAATTTCTGGCCTCTCACTCGCCATGAAGTTGGAACTGCGAAGGCTTTTACAATGACAACGCTACTGCTCATACGTTTCAGGCACTGAAACAAGAAATGGTCCTTGTTTTTGATGATGTGCGCAAAATGCCGACATTTCTTGCAGCGGTGGAGAGAAAGTCAAAACACTTGTTTTATTATTCGCACATGGTGACATAGGAGACGCTAAAAGCGTTTGGCACTAAAATTGGTTTGTGTTCATTTGAAGCTCTACAGGATTTATTGTCAACGAGGCAGCAAAAATGAAATCGTGTTTTGTTCTGGTAAGTTTTTATCACACAGGGACAGAATGCACTTTTCCCCTGATTTTCATCACATGATCGTGGCAGGCAATGAGAGCAAAATCTCTTGCAAAGCCCCACCGAAAAAGCTGCACTGCATTGTTTAGCGTAAACAGGTGCGACTCCATCTAAAGAGCGTGAGACAAAAAACCCTCGACTCTCTCCGTCGCTGCAAAGCAATGCCGACGTCGCCACACCTGGATCTGCACTGCATGGCCAGATAAAGCGGCGTAAAAATAAGATGCTGTCCTAAAAATACAGATCTCAAATGCGGCAACGCCCGGAGCGAACGAGTCAACGCTCCGACACCCGCGAATCCATTACAAGCAATGATATCGTTCCCCTCCTTCACCCTGATGTTCCAACACATGGTTATTGAAATGATTTTACTGTATCAGTTACCGGGAAGTTTCGACCAGCAACCTCGCTGAAGGATGGGTAGAGTAGTTCTTCCAATTTCACCGACTTTCACGACAGAATTTCAATCCAAAATATGAGATAGAATTGTCGTCCAGATACAGCTTTCGGCAGTCAGTGGTAGGCATGAGACCAAGATTGAGATGAGAAATAAATGCTCAGTACGATTCAGATCAAGGAACTTGGGTGAAGGGAATCCTATGATTTCAGAATTTTTCTCTTTCCAGAGTCGTAATATGCCCCTTGAAAGAGGAACTACAAATTATATGGTCTTCCATGCGAAAATATGGATTTATATGAAGTCGCGTAGTGAATAAATGACAGCGTCTTATTTTTTCGACGCTTCTGAACGCCGCCCACTGGATAACCCTCTCGCTCTTTATACTTCTGGCTTCTCCATCTCTCCGAAAGACCGAATAAAAGGTGAGCCATTACGCTTCAGAACCAACAATCGGCAGAAAGCAATCAGTAAAAAAAATTGATAGGGTCCTTTGTGAGTTTGCGGGATATGTAGCATATTCTCGTCAAATATTGCTGTCATGAGGATTGCAAGTGACATCTGTAGCAGTCGATGTTTGACACGAAGTACTGTGACCTCCTGATTTGTCAGCTCATTGAGTGAAATTTCTCAAGTAATTGATAGAAGCAATAACATCAGTGTTAGAAGGGATCTAAAACGCCCATCTATGCACCTAAACCGTTAGAAAGTCAGTCTACATACAGAGAAGCTGAGCTCGATTTCTGACACAGCCAGCATTTTGCGTGGCAGGTCGTCTGAAACAGGGTTCCTCTCAGCCACTGACGACAAATGAAGAATTGATGGTATCCAGAATGAATCTGCGACTCTTCAGCGGAATGAGCGCTGTTTTGAAACTGCTGGCAGATTAAAACTGTGTGCCATGCTTGGATTCGAACTCAGAACCTTGCATTTCGCGGGTAATCCTCTTACCGATTGAGCTGTCCGGGCATGAACCACCACCTGCTGTCACAGTATTATTTCGCCAGCACCTCTTCCCAAGTTCATAGAAATTCTTCTGCATATCTTTTGGGACAAAACTTCTTGAAAAAAGGATACTGCAGAACACATACAGGGTGACTCAGCTGCCCCTGTCGATGGGTTTTACGCAGCCTGCAACACATTCAAATACCAGGCACAAGATTTTCATATTCTCTTGCTCGCTACATGCAAACTATTAGTCCTATAGAAAAGGACCTTTTTATAGGAAATTCCGTGTACTTAAATTATGTATTGCGATACGCTTTCACTAGAACCCATACTTTTCTATTTATTCAAGAAAAACGTACGAAAATGATATTCAAAGACGTTTATGTTGAATAGCTCGAAAACTATGGCTTCCATCGAGACGTATCCCAGTACAAAATTTAATACATTATATTTCCTACAAAAAGTCCTGTCAGTTTTGTTTTCAGGCCTAATAGTTTACTTGTAGTGAGTGAGAGAACATGAAAATCTCGCGCATAGTTTTTGAAGGTGTTGCAGGTTGCATAGAACCCATTGGTAGGGGCAGCTGAATAACCTTGTATTTCCGAATGTCAGCGGTTCTACTGCGCAATACTAGGAAAAGTGACTGAGTCTACTTCTTTATCTTCATCGTCATTGCTTTCTGGATGCCAATCAGAAGACCAGTAATGTCAGTTCTGCTGGTCACGACGAAATATACCTTCTACCAATCATGTCAGCTTTGGAAATCAGAACTGCAGAGTACTTCAAGGGAAACCTGGCATTACCGGCCAGTGTACAATGTGCTCACCACAATGAAATCCAATGAAGCTGTGGACGGTCAGTCCTAGAGTAATATAGCATGTGGTCAAAAACGCATTTATTCCCAACTGTCTTCACTGCATTTGGTGGACTTACGACAGTTTACTGGTTTAGAGTCTCATGAATCATCAAAAAATGGTTCAAATGGCTCTGAGCACTATGGGATTTAACTGCTATCAGTCCCCTAGAACTTAGAACTACTTAAACTTAACTAACCTAAGGACAACACACACATCCATGCCCGAGGCAGGATTCGAACCTGCGACCGTAGCGGTCGCGCGGTTCCAGACTGTAGCGCCTAGAACCCCTCGGCCACACCGGCAGGCCATGAATCATCATCAGTGCCAGTAGCTAGTGGCAAAAGTAAAACATTAGATAGTCATCAAGTGCGCATCTTTGTCACTTAGAATCCAGTAGTGATCTAGTGGCCGGCCGCGGTAGGCGAGCGGTTCTAGGCGCTTCTGTCTGGAACCGCGCGGCTGCTGCGGTCGCAGTTTCGAATCCTTCCTCGGGCACGGATGTGTGTGATGTCCTTAGGTTTAAGTACTTCTAAGTCTAGGGGACTGATGACCTCCGATGTTAAGTCCCATAGTGCCTAGAGCCATTTGAACCATTTGATCTAGTGACTACAATGGACGCTAGATACTAGTTCTCGTAACAGTCGAAACAGGTGAACTGTCATAAGACCACCACCAGCAGTCAAGGCAGTTGTGAATAAAAGCGTTCACGAAATGCGATCAAGACAACCGTGAAGAAAAGAACTTCAAAATAGATCGCGTGCTCCAATCTGGTAACGTCATATTTAACTGATTACCCAGTCAAGCTGAAGGTACTTTAAGACTGCTGTAGGTTGTTTGGTCTCTACGGAATTCCTTGTTGGTGATACCTATACGGCGCCCTCGGGACCGCTAACAACCCTAAGCCCCATCTTCGCCCGTCATTTCCGAACGTCATCGCTTTTGAGGCTAGATAGGAAATGTGATTGATTTCAAACTGACAATAAAGGCCAGCTCGGTAGCAGAGCGAGAGGTGGCGTCCAGTGGGCGGTGCCCGGCGGTGTCGCGCCAGCAGCTTGCCAGAGCGGGCCCAGCCCGGCCTGGGACTCACAGTGACGGAGTATGTGGAGTAGCTGGGCCGGCTGTAGGACCGGCGGGTCGTGTAGAAGTCCGACTCGTACACCATGCTGCTGGCTGCTCGCTGCTGGCTTCTCGCTGGTCGTATGCTGGTCCACTCGGCTTGCCGCTGTGGTCGCTACTGCAGCGGGGCCACCGCCGCCGCTCCTCCTAGACGCTCTGGGCGCACGCCGCGCATGCGCACACGGCGACGCCGACGGCCTGGCATCCGGACAGCTTCCAACTGGTCCGTGACGACACCGACCGCCGCGCAAACGATGCTATCTCTGAGTGATTTCAGGGCAGCTTTAAACAACGACGGACGCGCAGTATTCGTGCCCCTGTCACAAAATGAGGTACTACGTAGGCAAATGTTCTGGAGTGCTACCTCGCAAATTGGGCGGAGTAGCTCTTTTCGTCAGCTGACTGAATGGCAGTACGTGTAACTTTCTAACCCGTGCGGCCCACGCATAGAAGTGGCACAGTGGTTAAGACACTGGATCTGCACACATTGTACTAATGAAGCGATTACTTACAGCTTTTAACCCTTTCGTGAGCCGTGGGAAACATGCTTCCCACTACAATGAACTCGCTCCTTGTCTCGTGGGATTCACAGTTCCTACCTCTGTACGATGCTACCACCTAGTGAACAGTATAGGGACCTACTCCCAATCGGAAGTTCCCGCCGTTTTTGCTGTACTTCGCGCAGAGGCATTGTACAGCTGAGTGTTGCTCTGTAGAGGAGCCTTTCAGTGCTGTTTGCTTGACATTTTGTGATTTTTTTTTCCTCAAAGCTATAGTATAAGGTTAATACTTCTGATTTACCCAAATTTATGAAGGAAAACGTAAAATTTGAACGAGGAGAATACCAGTTTGAAACAAAAGGAGCCATTTCTGCAGTAAAATGGGTGGATAACCGTCCAGTCACTTTCCTGTCCTCAATTCATGACACATGAGAAACAGCCACAGTGAAAAGGAAAAACAAGGATGGTACTAGTACAGAGATTTCTTGTCCTGAAGTTGTGGCAGAATACAACAAAATAATGGGTGGTGTCGATAAGTTTGATCAATTACGAGAAAGGTATCCTATTGGCAGACGTTCTGTAAAATGTTGGCACAGAATATTCTATTTCCTGGTGGACGTTGCTGCAGTGAACAGTTTTATCCCGCGGAAAATAAGTAAAAGAGAAAGTGGACAGCATGATCAGCTCACATACAGCATCTAGCCAGACAATTGATCGCTGGCTTCTCATCCCAAAAAAGGCGTGGACAAGTACCTGTCTTTCTGGCAAAAAGGGGTAAAGTACCTGAAGATTTTCGTCATGTGGCTGTAGGGGAGAATCGACCCATTTTAGGAGAAACCTACTGGACGTGCCGTCACTGTAGTACCAAAGCTGCGGAAATGAGCACTCGCTGTGTTTGTACATATTGTCAAATACCACTTTGCATAGACCCATGTTTCAGAAAATTTCATGGCAAGTAATTGTGAACAATCATTGTAACAAGAGAAGTAAATTTATCAAATAAACATGAAATATATTGAAAAAGTTGTTTTTTTTTTTTCATTTAACACCAAGGAATGGCAGTGGGAAGAACACTTCCCACCTTGTTGTGTGACCTCACTTTCACAGTTGTAGCAAATTTGATATTCTGTATGATAAATATACCTATCTGTTAACTACTATCTGCTCTCCATTCATTAAAAAAACTGCTCAATAATTTTGCCCACTAAAGGGTTAAATAAAGGGTCATTTTAACAAAACTCGTCGCTACTGGTGGTCTAGCGGCAGCAGGTACGGTAGCTCAGTATGTCTGGTGAGAGAGCCCTCTGTAATTATTATTTTATTATTAATTCCTTTAACTCATGTGGAGCTTAAGGCTACAACAAAGGATCGCCATCTTGTTCTGTCTTCTGCTATTATCTTCATTTCTTCCCATGCAATTCCTTGCTGATGGCCTTCTGCTTCAACTGACCGTCTCCATGTCATTTTGGGCCTGCCTCGTCTCACTCGTCCTTGCGGGATCCAGTCAAGTGCTTCTCTCGCCATATGTTCATTTGATCTTCTAAGAGTATGTCCTAACCATCTCCACTTCTTGCTTCGGATTTGCAGCTCAATTGGCTTCTGGTTTGTTCTTTCCCAAAGAGTTTCGTTACAGATGTCCGTGACAACACCGACCGCCGCGCAAACGATGCTATCTCTGAGTAATTTCAGGGCAGCTTTAAACAACGACGGACGCGCAGTATTCGTGCCCCTGTCACAAAATGAGGTACTACGTAGGCAAATGTTCTGGAGTGCTACCTCGCAAATTGGGCGGAGTAGCTCTTTTCGTCAGCTAACTGAATGGCAGTACGTGTAACTTTCTAACCCGTGCGGCCCACGCATAGAAGTGGCACAGTGGTTAAGACACTGGATCTGCACACATTGTACTAATGAAGCGATTACTTGCAGCTTTTTTTATAAGATAGGTGTGAGTCCCTCCACGCTCGCACAAGCATGGTGACCAACTCAAAAGGTCTACTGTCACCTCTGCATTGTTAGTATTTAGAATCGAGGAGATCGCAGGAGCGAGGAACTGCGATGTTATCCGTACGTCTGGGCAGGGTTACCCATTAATACGGGCGCATCTGGGTGATAGAAGCGGTCGAAAAAACTCGACAGAGTCAAGCTTGAAAGAAGAGCGGTTTGGAAGGCAGAGGGAAAAAAGTGCCAAGGGGAAAAAACCTCTGCGACAGTGTCAGGTTGGGTAGTAAGGGCAGTAGCGGTTTCTTGCTATCTGCGACAGATCGTGCAAGGTAGGGTTATGTTAGCGGTTGGGTATCATGCATCAGTACCATAGAAGCAATGGCAGATTGTCATGGAATGATCAGTCCTGTCGAGGAGGTGAGCGCTGCTGCTGCTGGGCCCACGATGTCTCCTGGGCCAGCTGCTGCTGCTGCTGCTCCTGTAACATAGCCATGTCGTTGTTGGTTTGTCAGTTCGATGGTCCTGAAGGAACTGGCAGTCTGATATGTGTTAGGAGTTTGTGTCTCGTGTGTGGCTTCCCTGCGATTGCCAGTTCTCATGGCAGAGGCTCAGCTAGCTAGCTAGTCAGTGGCTGACGTGCAGGGGCTCGCCTCATTGTGTCGTTTGCGTAGTTACAAAGTTACCACAGAGGGCTCGTCACTAAGGAATGTCTTTGGGCGCTTGTGTTTCCATCTGTGGTTGTGTGTAGGATGTGAGGATTGTTCGAGTGACTTGATTTCTTGTACAGTCGTGTGGCGAGTTTTTTGAATACCTCCTGGAGAGTCTCCAGTCGGTATTCTCGGTGAAGGTCCGCTGTCCGTCTTCCAGCTTTTAAATAGAGGGTCATATAACAAAACTCGTCGCGCCTGGTGGTCTAGTGGCAGCAGGTACGGTAGCTCAGTATGTTCGGTGAGAGAGCCCTCTGTAATTATTATTTTATAATTAATTCCTTTAACTCCTTATGTGGAGCAGAGGGCTGCAACAAAGGATCGCCACCTTGCTAGTATCTTGATTTCTTCCCATCCAATTCCTTGCTGATGGCCTTCTGCTTCAACTGACCGTCTCCATGTCATTTTGGGCCTGCCTTGTCTCCGTCGTCCTTGCGAGATCCAGTTAAGTGCTTCTCTCGCAATATGTTCATTTGGTCTTCTAAGAGTATGTCCTAACCATCTCCACTTCTTGCTTCTGGTTTGCAGCTCAATTGGCTTCTGTTTCGTTAGAGATGACATCTGGCCACAGTATCCGCAGGATGTTCCTCAGGCATCCGTTGTTGAATGTCTGCAGCTTGTGGATTAACTGTTTTGTCACTTTCCATATTTCACATCCATAAAGGAGCACAGGTTTTACATTACTTTCAAATATCCGCAGTTTGGTCCTCAGTGATATTTCCTTCGATCTCCAAATAGAGCGTAGAGTTGTAAAAGCTCCTCTTGCTTTGTTGGTGCGGTTGTTAATGTCCTCTGTTGCACCGCCATCTGGTGCAATCATGCTCCCAAGCTTAAGCTCTGCAGTGCTGTTACCATTTGTCCGCATGTCTTAAGTTTTTTGGGCGTTAATTTTCAAGCCAACTCCCTTCGCTGCAGATTTCAGATCTTCTAGCTTCTCTGTCATGTCGTTAAGGCTGTGGGATAGAAGGCAAAGATCATTGCAAAATCTAGATGTATCCCATTGCTCCATTTTATTCCTCTCACTTTATCTATTGCTTGCGCCATTACAAGATTAAGTACTGTGTTAAAAAGTATCGGTGAGAGCATGCAGCCTTGCTTAGCTCCTGTTTTCACAGGTATTGGATCTGAAAGCAGACCTTGATGTTGAATCTGGCATGTGTAGTTTTCATACATGCTATTATAATAGCTATTATAATAAATAAAAAATAAAAATAAAAAACACAAATAAATGGAAGAAACTTAGTGAAACATTCAACGATCAACTAGAACAGGTGTCATATAACGTCCACCCCGACCAAATACGCAAGCCCCCAACTGGCGTCCATCTGAAAGACATGCTCCAGGCCACTCAGCCACACGAAATTTTTATTGTAATTAAAACTTTCACGCCTTGAGAAAGCCCCTCATGCGAAACGAGTGATCGAAGGACAATGAAATTCTGTGGAAACATTTTTAAAGACACGCAGAAGAGAAATATCGAATAAACCATTGAAAGAAACGCATTTGAATTTCCACATGAGAGGGTAACATTTGAAAATTGCGTACCATATTTACGTTGTAGCTTACAAACGTTCCTCAATGTAACGACCAACTGCACCCACCACAGCCTGGAACGGCACTAGGGACACCATTTCGAAAATGTTCGCAGCACGTTTCGTATGGTGGACCATGCAATGTTAAGTTGTCGTGACACATTTCGCTTGCAGATGGCACATAACGTCCAGAATTCTCACAAAAAAATGGCTCTGAGCACTATGGGACTTAACTTCTGAGGTCATCAGTCCCCTAGAACTTAGAACTACTTAAACCTAACTAACCTAAAAACATCACCCACACCCATGCCCGAGGCAGGATTCGAACCTGCGACCGTAGCAGTCGCGCGGTTCCGGACTGAAGCGCCTAGAGCCGCTCGGCCACCGCGGCCGGCTTTTCCTTGGTTTACCTGATTCGCTTAACGCAATGCCAAGATTTCATTCCCCTCTTTGAACTTATGCTCCATTTACAATGACTGCGTCGTCGATGCGGCATTATGCCCTGAGATGATATCGGTTCCGTGCATACTGAATTAGAAAGACGTCCACAATGTCCTCCGCATACGCGATCCACATAAACTTATCAAAAAGTCGATACCGCAGTGTCTCTTTGTGTAAGAAGTATGATGCGATTTTCATCCCGATATGCATGCTTGTCTGAGAGAACATTACATCGTACTTCTTACAAACACAGGCACTGCAATATCGTACGAGGGTTATTCGGAAAGTAAGGAACGATCGGTCGCGAAATGGAAAATACAGTGGAAATCTGATGAAGCTTTGTGCAGATGCTTTGGACACTGTGTCTAGTACGCCCGTCGATCGCATCGTGTCGCTCTTTTCAATTCTGAGCTCACAGTGAGAATGTAAAAATTAGCGTCTCCCGCTAAGAATGAGGACCTCGGGGAAGGATTTCGCCTGAAGGTATGCAATCCACATGACATAACTGTCATGCGGTTCAGTCTACACGGCAATTCTCGGCCGCACTCTGCAGGGGCAATGAAGATGCTCCTGCAGCGTTTTCGATGGGAAGTGCTTGGTCACCCACAATACAGCCCGTAATTGGCTACCCCTGAGGTTCGTCTCTGATCGAATGAACCGCTGGCTATTAAGACAATATTTTGACACAGACAACGAGCTGCAGTACAGAGTAGAAAATTGTCGAAAAGCAAATGGCTCTGAGCACTATGACATCTGTGGTCATCAGTCCCCTAGAACTTAGAACTACTTAAACCTAACTAACCTAAGGACATCACACACATCCATGCCCGAGGCAGGATTCGAACCTGCGACCGTAACGGTCACGCGGTTCCAGACTGAAGCGTCTAGAACCGCATGGCCACACCGGCTGACGTCGAAAAGCACTGGCGGCTGTCTTCTCTAACGAGGAAATTGAAAAGTTGGTACAACGCTAAGACAGATGTCTGAGCGGCGACTGTGCAGAGAAGTAGCTGGAAGGTGTAGCTAACCGTTGCAAATAAAATAGTTTTGATTTTCACTGTGGTTTCCATTTCGGGACCTATCGTTCCTTGCTTTACGAATAGCCCTCGAATTTATCCGTCGATATCAGACTAGTGAGTTTCGATAAAATGGCCTCACAATACTGGAATTACATTACGAGTGTAGGTTAATCTCACATGAACGACGACATAGGGAAGTTTGTGTCTGCCCGTGAAGCTTGCAGGGATAGCTGGAAATGTTGAGGCGACCGCTCGCGAAAAGAGGGAATCCGGGTTCGAGTCCCGATCCGGGACAAATTTCCAATGTCGTCATTCCATTCTACAGTTGGAGGTTGCCATATTCGCAATTGCAAATACATTTTACCAACCCACTGAATTTAAAAAAATCGATAATCGCTTTCTATGTGTATAGTGGAGGAGCAGTTCAGTAGAAACGCCTCTACAATCGTGAACGAGACACTGCGGCTTGTGCAGATCGTTCAGTCGAGCGAGAATTCTGGAAGGGCCATTCGAAACTCAGGTCGTACGCCTATTTTCATTTGACGGCAAGGAGTGTTGGCAGCACAGAAGATGCCCGCCCAATTGGCATATAGCACAGTGACGTCATTCGAATGTCCAGTTGATACCGTCATGTACTAGTCATTGCAGATCTTCCCCGTAGTCGTTGTGCGCTGTTAACAAAACCAGCTGATGACCGATATCAACAAATTATGGCTCGTGGGTATCGCGAGAACGATGCAACAGCACTGCGCGTTGTCTGCTTGGATGCACTTGTGAGGGCTAAGTCGACGCAGACAGTACGAATACGCACCTGTGTCCCCGTGATACATTAGGCTTCTCGCCGTCCATTACCAGCTACAGTACATATCCTCCAGCACTATGGTAAGCGTGCAGTGTCATATCAGTAACCGATTCCTCACGCGAGAATGTACATTTGGATTTTTAAGTAAATTTAAATGTCTCAGCTGCTATTAACAATTATCAGCTTCAGAACAGAATACCGGACTACTAAGGAGGAGTGTGCTATAGCCTGATTTCCTTGACACTTCGCTCAGTGAAAGAGGGGTCAAAGTAAGCGGACACGTGTCTCGGCTTATCCGTAGACACTCGACCGTTTCTGACAAGGGAACCTCCCCATCGCACCCCCCTCAGATTTAGTTATAAGTTGGCACAGTGGATAGGCCTTGAAAAACTGAACGCACATCAATCGAGAAAACAGGAAGAAGTTGTGTGGAACTATGAAAAAAATAAGCAAAATATACAAACTGAGTAGTCCATGCGCAAGGTAGGCAACATCAAGGAGAGTGAGTGTTGGCTTACGAGCGCCGTGGTTCCGTGGTTAGCGTGAGCAGCTGTGGAACGACAGGTCCTTGGTTCAAATCTTCTCTCGGGTGAAAACTTTAATTTTTTATTTTCAGATAATTATCAACGTTCAGGCACTCACACATAATCAACTTCGCTCTCCAAAATTCCAGGACATGTTAAGATTTGCTTGGACATATACAGAATTTGACGGTCTACGCACGGAAACATTTGAAAACGTAAAAAACATACGTTTTGACAGAGCACAGGGAAAACTGCGCGACTCTGAAACTGTTGCATTCATTTGATGCAGTTTATGTGACAAACTCTTATGTTTTCATAACTTTTTTTGGAGTGATTATCACATCCACAAGCAAACCTAAATCGGGCAAGGTAGAAGAATCTTTTTACCCATTCGCCAAGTGTGCAAGTTAGGTGGGTCGACAACATATTCCTGTCATGTGACGCACATGCCGTCACCAGTGTCGTAAAGAATATATCAGACGTGTTTTCCTGTGGAGGAATCGGTTGACCTATGACCTTGCGATCAAATGTTTTCGGTTCCTATTGGAGAGGAACGTCCTTTCGTCTACTAATCGCACGGTTTTGCGGTGCGGTCGCAAAACACAGACACTAAACTTATTACAGTGAACAGAGACGTCAATGAATGAACGGACAGATCGTAACTTTGCGAAAATAAAGAAAGTAAAATTTTCACTCGAGGGAAGACTCGAACCACGGACCTTTCGTTCCGCAGTTGCTCACTCTAAGCACGAGACCATGGCGCTCATCAGCTAATATACTCCTTTATGTTGCCTATCTTGCACATGGACTACTCAGTTTGTATATTTTGCTTATTTTTTCATAGTTCCACACAACTTCTTCCTGTTTTCTCGATTGATCTGTGTTCAGTTTTTCAAGGTCTATCCACTGTGTCAATTTATAACTGAATCTGAGGGGGGTGCGATGAGGAGGTTCCCTTGTGAGAAACGGTGGTCAAGGATATCGAGCTACTTTATGTGCTTTTAAGCGCGTATTAGTTTAATCGAAGCTTCACACTTTTGCGCTCGTGTTCGAAACCTGATTACTGTATTTATTTTTGTTTTTGTTTTTCATTTATCTACCCACGTCCATAGAAAATTAGTGCACGAATTTTTTTTAATGTAGGAGGGTCACTCCAAAAGAAATGCACACTATTTTTTTTAAAATCCATCTTTTATTCTACATGTTTGAAAGTTTTACAGTGTGTAGATACATCCTTTAGGAACAGTATTTTCATTTCTCCACACAATTTCCATCCCTCTCAACTACCTTACGCCATCTTGGAAGCAGCGCTTGTATACCCGCATGGTAAAATTCTGGAACAACCTGTTGGAGCCACGGTTTGGCAGCGTACACAAGGGAGTCATCATCTTCAAACTTTGTTCTACGAAGAGAGTCTTTCAGTTTCCCAAAGAGATGATAGTCACATGGAGCCAGGTCAGGACTGTAAGGCGGGTGTTTCAGTGTTGTCCATCCGAGTTTTGTGATCGCTTCCATGGTTTTTTGACTGACATGTGGCCGTGCATTGTCGTGCAACGGCAAAACATCCTGCTTTTGCCGATGTAGTCGAACACGACTCAGTCGAGCTTGAAGTTTCTTCAGTGTCGTCACATATGCATCAGAATTTATCGTGGTTCCACTTGGCATGATGTCCACAAGCAAGAGTCCTTCGGAATCGGAAAACACCGTAGCCATAACTTTTCCAGCAGAATGTGTGGTTTTGAATTTTTTTTTCTTGGGTGAATCTGCATGATGCCACTCCATTGATAGCCTCTTCGTCTCTGGTGAAAAATGAGCTAGCCATGTTTCATCACCTGTCAGAATTCTTCCAAGAAATTCATCTCCACCATTCTCGTACTGTTCCGAAAGTTCGCTGCATACCGTTTTTCTTGTTTCTGTGTGAGCCACTGTCAACATCCTGGGAACCCACCTGGCACAAACCTTTTTTAACGCCAATACTTTCAGTATTCTGCAAACACTTCCTTCCCCTATCCCAACGTAGAGTGACAATTCGTTCACTGTGATGCGTCTGTCAGCAGTCACCAATTCGTTAACTCTCTGCACATTGTCTGGAGTGTGTGCAATACGAGGCCTGCCGCTGCGAGGACAATGCTCAATATTGCCGTGCCCGCTTTCATCACGTAATCTGCTTGCCCACCGACTAACTGCTCTGCGATCGACAGCAGCATCTCCATACACCTTTTTGAACCTCTTGTGGATGTTTCCCACTGTCTCGTTTTCACAGCACAGGAATTCTATGACAGCACGTTGCTTCTGACGAAGGTCAAGTGTAGCAGCCATCTTGAAGATATGCTGTGACAGTGCCACTCACGGGAACAGGTTGAACTAAGTTTCAAAACAAGCGGGAAGAATGTATCTACACACTGTAAAACTTTCACACATGCAGAATGAAAACTATATTTTTACAAAAATAGTGTGCATTTCTTTTGGAGTGACCCTCGTATGTTTAAACTGCGCTGTCCTTATTCGTCTGCTAATTGCCTGTGATGAATGAATTGAAAAAAAATATATGAATGAGAAAATTATTTGACATTGTTTTCAGTGAACTTTCTGTACTGTACCTTGGTTAATATACAACTGCAAGCCATAGTTTTCGTAAAAGTCATCCATTATGCGTGGTTTGCCTCGAAATTATTGCCAAGGCATTAAATCTTCAGCAGTGTTAAAGGCGTTTCTTTCTCGAGTGAGTTTCATACGAAGAAATATCACTGTGGCAGACCTGCCTTCACGCGATGCTCTTGGTGTTTGGAATTTCTGTGCTTCCAAAGTTTTTGCGATCAGGATCATCCAAGGGAATGCACCATATATTTCTGTAGAATAAACATAATAATGAAATATATGAATTAAAATAAGAACTGATAATGAATGATTATAGGAACATGATAATTTAAAAATATTGTAACCCCTGAAAATATCACATGCACATATATAATAAATGTTATTCACTTATTGTGAAATCCAGCTGTAATTTTACAATTAATATAACGCTCTTGTATCCCCCAATTTGATAAGGAACATTCGTGTAGTCATGTGCTATAGGGATGTGTAAATAAATGAAAATAAAATAAAACAAAAACAATAATCTGATTTCGACACGGGGCGCAAATATATAAAGCCACGACGCTACCCAATGTGCTAGCACTTCTAGCGAACTTGTGTGCTAAAAATCATATGAATTACAGCGGAAACTACGCTACGATGGAAACTACTCTACTAGCGTCTCTCTCATCCTAGTGGCGAGAAATCTGAACAGACATCATGTTTCAGATGTAGAAACACGCCTACCAAATTGCGTTTATGTCGCACAACTCCTTGAGGTCGCGATTTTTTTTCTGTCAGTGTATTTACAAGGGTTGTACAATTTATGCACCTACCGGTACACAGTAGGAGACTAGATTCGTAACTTGCCCCATTTGTAGATGCTTAAAAAATTAAGAGTAGTGTGTTTATTTTTCTCCGAATTTGCAGTCTCCAAAACATATACCATAAACAACATCCTGCAGTTGGGGATGGCCTTGTTTAAATAATTTTGTAACTTACTGTTTAGACTATAACAAATAAAATCTCAAAAGTAGTACAATTTAGGCAACCCTCTTCTATCTATAAATTGGTGCACGATTTCGCGATTCGATATGCGGTCGCAGTGCTACATGCAGTACGTGGCGGATGCGCTGTGTGGCAACAGAACCGTCTGTCTGCATCTCTGCACAGCATATTCACAGGCGATTAATACTGTCTCTTAATGAATGATTAAATATCGCTACGCCATAAAAAGATGCTCAAGGGACGAAGTTTTACTACCACTACGTTCTACTTCTTGCGCCAGAACGAATATTGCTGTCACGGTATAAAAGACCGCTCGCGTTCCTAAGGAACTCTATATCAATTTCATAGAGCGAGGCTGATTTCGTACCTTACACCAAAAGCTATCAGCTCATTGTACTTTGACGAGCAGTTCAAAATGGTTCAAATGGCTCTGAGCACTATGGGACTTAACTTCTGAGGTCATCAGTCCCCTAGAACTTAGAACTACTTAAACCTAACTAACCTAAGGACATCACACACATCCATGCCCGAGGCAGGATTCGAACCTGCGACCGTAGCGGTCTCGCGGTTCCAGACTGAAGCGCCTATAACCGCTCGGCCACATTGGCCGGCTGACGAGCAGTTCACTGCAGACTTATTCCTGTGTTCCCTCGGGCAATGTCGTGTACGAGAGATTTAAAAAAAAAAAAAAAAAAAAAAAAAAAAGATATGTCGCAGAAAAGTTGTTGTTCCAAAAGGAGATTCTATTAGTGGAGGTCACTGTAAAAATAGAACCCAGTTGAGTCACAATCGCCTACTTTCCTTTGCTTGGAACATTTACGGATCTGGTTTTCCGTGAGGCAGCACAATAACTCTGTCACCTTTGATTTGTTGAAACCTCTCAAAGAGGAAGGACACGGTTCAAGATCGAGAAACTGTCGTGCATTAACACGAAATTACAAATGGTTCCTTAGAAATACCAGCAAGCTCGTTTCTTTTGAGCAGAATCGGTGAATAGCTTGGTCAAGTAATGAATTATTCCTCAAGCCACCCTCCAGATCTGTCGATAAGTGAATGCTGGCTCATTCTATAGTGTTTTCAGTAACGACTGAGGCGTCGTGAACATGGAATTATAATCTTAATTTTTTTCACTTTATTTATTTTGGTTCCAACAGATTCCATAGCCCCCAGAAATTTTAACGGTAATGTTTTACCTCAGTGGCTACCTTTGTATGAAGTAAAATTTCCCTTTACTTTGTTTCCATTACTGTACATTTACGGCTGTTAAGTCATTTTGAAATGTATGCGCAACCACACCCCATCATAATGGCCCTACGTGGATCATCGTCTTTGAACTCATCACACCAAAGATGTAATAGTGTAACTTAATGTCCTACAGATCTGCTAGGTAACTACTTCGCTAGTTAAAGCTGTCATGCCTTTTACTGTGAAGTCCGATGTGGCCTGTCTTCTATCATTAAATTATTAAGTGCGTGATTTGACGAATTTTTGAACACTGACCCACATAAGGCCATTTTTATAGCTTTTACTCTGACACATTTTTGAAAATGGCAACACAGCCGAAAATGCAAATCCATGGAAGCAAAGTAAAGAGAAGTTTTACTTCACCATGTGACAGCCAGTGTGCTAAAACGTCATCATTCAAGTAGCTTTTTGTTGTCCCCTAACAAAAGTTTTTATTTATTCCACACACACGAAGATCGTGAGACAGATGCACTAGATGTTTCTTCACATCTCAGACTTATCGTCCGTAGTTTCCTTTTTCACTACAGGTATCATTCGCATATTCTGCTAATGTAAAAATTTCACATCCGAATACAAGTGTTCTAGTACTTGCAATAACAGCAGTAATTTTAAGCATTTTCTACATCTGCTGTTATTACTGGTTAGAGGATATCTGTAGACGGCTGCAGTGGTCTGACATTACCTGGCTCTTTGCCTAGAAGCTCTGGCAACAAATAAAAGCTGTTGCTACTTCAGACGTCCAATGTCTTTTGCACGGCAACGATAATTCCACCTCTGATGCTGCACAATGTAGCCCTTATCAGCGAATTAATAATTAAATTTGCCTTTATCTATAACTATAATCCGAATTAACTGGTGGGATCCTAGAGGAACAGTACTCAAGAAAGGGCACGAGCTTTTCCCAGGTGACCTCTTCCTGGAGGACTTAAGCTATCGAGGATTGTTCCAATGACCTGACCGAGCGGAGTGGGGCAATGGCATTTCCACTTCGAGCGCCAAGCGGGAAGGTCCTTGTTTATTTCACTTGCCTCAGCGTCGCTTGTGTGAAGTTTTCCTGGTTAGTGTTGTTCTGTCTGCCGAGTGAGTTGTAGCGCCTCCGCTCCGCCTTACTCTCTGTGTTCGTCTATTGCAGTGGCGTCGGCCGCTCCGCTATGGCTGCCATGGTTTCCACGCGTATTTCACGAACAGGTACTGCGAGCTTTTCTTTCGATAAACGTGACACGTGCAGCCCGGGCCTTTAGAAACCCACGATTGGCTAGTCGATGCAATTGATGTGAACTCTGATCAGGTCCAAACCGCTTCTTTTGACTCAGAGGTACACCTGTTTTACCCGCCAGGTTAGCCGAGAGCGCTAATGCGCTGCTTCCTGGACTCGGGTAGGCGCGCCAGCCCCAGATCGAATCCACCTGGCGGATTATCGACGAGGGCCGGTGTGCCGGCCAGCCTGTATGTGGTTTTTAGGCAGTTTTCCATATCCCGCTAGGTGAATGCCGGGCTGGTCCCCACGTTCCTCCCCAGTTCCACGGCTCGCAGACTTCTGAACAAATTCTCACTATTCCATGGCTTACACTAGATGCAGACAGTAAGGGTACATTTATTCCTTCCTGGAGGGTACGGGGTGGCGACAGGAAGGGCATCCAGCCACCCCTTGGCATTAACATGCCGCATCCGATTAACCAGCAGACCCTGTAGTTCGGGATAAATGCTTGGAAAGAGAGAGAGAGAGAGAGAGAGAGAGAGAGAGAGAGAGAGAGAGAGAGTACCTGTTTAACGTGAAATTTATGGATCTCTTTCACGTTGAAAGATTACCGTCGCGACATGGTTCTCAAGTTCCGTTCAAGCATCTCAATAATTCCGTTAGTACGGTGTCCCTCGCAGATGCTGAAATAGACTATACCAATATCCCGCCGGAGATTGATGACGACTTTCTAAAGGTTTCTTATGGTAACGTGAAAAACGTCCATCGTGAACGTTGGTCTACTCAACACACAGTGTTATAGTGGAATTCGTTCCGTGGAAATACATATCAAACGCAATTTCCACCACACTTACAAGTGTGTGGTTACCGCGTTCGTGTCATGTATATTGGTCCAGAGGAAACCTGCTTGCCATGTTATGAAAGTGGACACGTTCGGTCTAATTTCCCGCGGAGGTTTTTTGTATTAAAGACGTCATTAGTGCAGCGTTGCATATTGACGGGTGCTGATCTTGTTCCTTCCACTCCCGACGTCGGACCAACTTCTGCTTCGGATAGTAATGAGCAAAAATTTAGTTCTGATAATCGTGGTCATGAATTTCCGCCTTTACCTCCGCGATAAGTTCAGAATACTATTGCCCCCAGGAGAGGACCTGTAACAGTGACAAACAAGCGACGTCGAGCTCAAGATGGTGAGGGTGAGGATTTGGCAGTGCCTCCTGCCCCAAGTTCCTCCGCATCGATTGTGTCCCCTGCCCCTCTCGATGCTACGATACCTCCCGTCCGTGGTACGGTGAGTGGCGAAGAATTTATCTCCAGCATCCCTCCTGCTCGCAAAGTGGCTCCTTCTGAGCTCCCTGTTTAGTTTAGTTATGTCATGTTCCGTAGATCATTTTCACGATTATTTTATCGATACGATGTGGAACAAGTCAGATTACACACAAAAAACACACATGAATAGTGCTAATATTAATATTACTGAAATTTTTAGTTCTATACATGCAACTACATTTAGAGGTACACTTTTTTTTTACCAGTTCTGAAACAGAAACTGGTCCATGAAATAGAAGTAGTTCGAAATAAATGATTTTAAGCTAGATTTAAAACTTGATCTGCTACCTGCCAGACACTTTGTTGTTGAGCAAATGATCAAAGATTTTTGTTGCTGAATAATGTTCTCCTTTTTGAACAATTGACAGCTTCAATAACGGATAGGAAAGGTCATTTTTCCCTCTAGTGTTGTACGTATGAACATCACTGTTCTTCTCGAATTGAGATGAATTATTTATAACGAATTTCATTAGCAAATATATGTACTCTGATGGAACAGTTAAAATACCTAACTCCTTGAATAGGTGCCTACATGACGTCCTTGGGTGAACATCACTAATTATTCTCAGTGCTCTCTTTTGTGCAATCAATACTTTATGTCTAAGTGGTGAGTTACCCCAGAAAACTATTCCATAAGACAATATTGAGTGGAAATATGCACAGTACATTAGGAGGCTGATCTGTTTATCACCAATACTAGCGGTTATACGAAGAGCGAAAGAAGCTGAACTTAACTGTTTGAGAGGCTGAGTAATATGCTTCTTCCATTTCAAGTTGTCATCAATGTGAACACCCAAAAATTTGGAGAAATCTGCCCTGTTAACTGAGCCCTGTTCACATGCTATATCAATTGTCGGTATGACTATTCGGTGTACACAACTGGATATAGTGTCTTTTTTTGCCGGCCGGTGTAGCCGTGCGGTTCTAGGCGCTTCAGTCTGGAACCGCGTGACCGCTACGGTCGCAGGTTCGAATCCTGCCTCGGGCATGGATGTGTGTGATGTCCTTAGGTTAGTTAGATTTAAATAGTTCTAAGTTCTAGGGGACTGATGACCTAAGATGTTAAGTCCCACAGTGCTCAGAGCCATTTGAACCATTTTTTTTGTCTTTTTTTCAAAATTAAGGTAGAGTCCATTTTCTGAGAACCACTTAATAATTCTTTGAAAGACATCCTTAACAATATCTTCAGCTGCTTTTTCTGGAATGGGATTTATTATAACACTCTTGTCAACTGCAAAAAAGTATTAGTTCCGCTTGCTGAACGTTAAGTGAGAGGTCATTCACATGAATAAGGAACATCAGAGGACCACACACACCCCTGTGTGTGGAGAGGGAGCGAAGTCCTCCTCCCCTCACCCCCCCCCCCCCACCCTCGTCTCTGTGTACTTCGTTACATTCTGTGACGATGCAATGTCCTCCTGCTCCTTCAGCTTCAGCCACCGACGGTTTCCGGAATTTGCCGCCTACAGCAATTCCCGAGGAGAATAAAATTCATCATGTATCACCTGTTGCATCGGTAGTTCCACAGAATGCTTCCGCCTTAGTGACAGGACCTGCATTACATGACCCTTGTTCTGAGGGCAGGAAGCTGTGCCTATGACCCCTCCCACACCTCCATCTGCAGAGGCCACCGTGCGACTTAGCCGACAGAAACAGCGTATACAGCCTGACCGCGCGGTGGCACGTAGGAAATCTAAGAAAAAGGTTGTGATGACGGGGGTACTGGTCCTCCCATGTTTCATTCATCTGTGGACTCCGCAATGGACCTTGACTCTCAGCTGCCTACCTTATTCTGCTCAGTACGTTCCGTACATCCCTCTATAGCTGTGATCAAAGACCCACGCATAGACGTTGCTTTCCTTAAATGTTAATCGTGTAGAATCAGAATTGCGATTGACTTCGCTGCGTCAGTTCATTTATGATTCATGTGCTGCCACAGTATTCTTACAGAAGGTGTTATCTAGGTATTTCTCCTTACCTGGTTTTTGTGTGATTTTTAATGTAGCACACAAATATTCTATGGGGACCGCCTTTTTCTTTCGCGAAGGCATTCCTATTGCTGAGGTGGGAATGTTGGATTCTCGCACGGGCATAGATTGTCAGCTTTTAATCTTACCTTGGTTCTTTTATATGCTCCTTCTATCACTGGTCGCGCAGTGGATCGTTCGCGTTTTTATAAAGAGGATATTGTTTCTCTGCTGCATAAGAGTCCTCCGGGTACTCTGTTTGGTGGTGATTTTAACAGATCAATTTCCAAATTTTAATTTCTGTCGCGAATTACATGAATTGATGCGCTCCTTCCTCCTGAAAAACGTCTAAATATGTAAATACCTCACTTTAGTTAAATTTATCCACTTTACTGCGACTTCTATTAGTAGGTTAGATAGGTTCTTCTTATCAGACAGCCTGCGTGATTGTATTTTTAATGTTGAAATCATCCCAGCTTCCTTTATGGATCACTGTGCTGTCACTACAACCGTCAGTCTAGAACGGTAAATTGTTTCGCACTCCGTGCATATTAGACATCGCTCACCTAGCTGACCCCTCTCTCGATGACGTGTTGCGAGCCGTGTGGGAGCGTACTCTACGATCCACTGGAAAGTACTCTTCCATTCTTGACTGGTGGACACAGCTGGCAAAATCGAGGCTCAGGCAAACTTTGATACTTCCGTGCTGCCAAAGTGCAAGACTGTCGGAGAACTTACAAATACAGTATTACTATTCCATCCAGCGTGAAATTTATGCTTCTGAAGATCACGCCCCTCTGCGAAATGCTGATGTTAGGCGTGTAAAGGCAAAATTTTTGATCTTTAAGAGAATACAAGGAAGGCTTGAAATTGCGATCCAAGGCATATTCATTGGTGAAGAAATAACTGACTTCCTTATATCATTTACTTCGGCATCATATCCGACACCGACGCCTGGACGTATCGTGATGGCACAAGCTGATATAGCGTGTGTCTTACACCAATACTATATAGACATCTACGACATCGACGATTCCAGTGAAACTATTTGCGATCCACTAGTCAGCATCTTGGATACGATAATTACAACTAAATATAATGAAACGCTCTTAGCTGCCTTTCAGCCTGAGGACGTTTACAAACTTATTGTGGGATCGCCTTCTCAAAAGCCTCCTGTTCTGGATAGACTTCCCAAGGAATTTTACGTGCGCTTTTGTTAGTTGTTGGATGCTACCTTTACGTCCCTTTTGAATGATGTGTTACAGGGTAGAGTAGTGCAGACCTCGTTCAAAGTGGGAAAAATTGTTTTAATCCCGAAACGCCCTAGACCGGTTGCCCGTAATGGCATTCGCCCAATTGCTTTGTTAAACTTTGATTATAAGACTGTGGCGAGAGCAGTTAATAGTAGGATGTCGGCTCTGAAGGAGAGGATTGTTGCAAAATGGTTCAAATGGCTCTGAGCTCTATTAGGCTTAACTCCTGAGGTCATCAGTCCCCTAGAACATAGAACTACTTAAGCCTAACTAACCTAAAGTCAACACACACATCCATGCCCGAGGCAGGATTCGAACCTGCGACCGTAGCGGTCGCGCGGCTCCAGACTAACCTAAGGACATCACACACATCCATGCCCGAGGCAGGATTCGAACCTGCGACGGTAGCCGTCGCGCGGTTCCAGACTGTAGCGCCTAGAACCGCTCGGCCACCCCGGCCGGCGATTGTTGCAAAACATCAAAGCTGCGTTCCTGGTCGTACCATTCTTACCCCTGTAGTCGAGTGTCGTGACGTGGTTTCGGTTGCTGCTGTAACGTTCGTTCCTTGAGCCCCTGCTTTTCTAGACTTCGGAAAGGCATTGGATCGTGTTAATCACGACTTTCTGCTTCGGATTCTGGAAGCAGTTGGTTTTACTGTTGACGCAAGGCGAGTGCTCTCAAATCTGTTTACGGGTGTTTCACCTTCGGTGGTTGTTAATTGCCAGTCGCGAAGTGCCTCAAGAAAGCCCGCTGTCAATGACTTTGTTTGTGTTGTCTCTGGAGCCCATATTTCGCATGCTACCATCCCAGCTGAAGGATTGGACGCTTTCCGGAGGGACTATAGCTGTTCGTGCGTACGCGGATGACTTGATGTTTCTACTCCGCAATCCTGCAGAGATACCTCGACTGAAGGCTGCAGTCGATGAAGGTGTAAGTAGGCTGTTGAGGTTTTTTTTTGGTAACGCCACCTCTGTATGAAAATCACTGGCTGTGCTGTGTGCAGTCTGTGGCTGCTTTGCATTGTTGTAATACTCGCCATTGTATTGTTAGGCAGCTGGCTGTGAACAGCGCGTAGCGTTGCGCAGTTGGAGGTGAGCCGCCAGCAGTGGTGGATGTGGAGAGAGAGATGGCGGAGTTTTGAAATTTGTCATAAACTGCTCTATATATATATATATATATATATATATATATATATATATATATATATATATATATATATATGATGACTATTAAGGTAAATACAACGTTTGTTCTCTATTAATATCTTTCATTTGCTAACTATCCCTATCAGTAGTTAGTGCCTTCCATAGTTTGAATCTTTTATTTAGCTGGCAGTAGTGGCGCTCGTTGTATTGCAGTAGTGGGAGTAACCAAGATTTTTGTGAGGTAAGTGATTTGTGAAAAGTACAGGTTAATGTTAGTCGGGGCCATTCTCTTGTAGAGATTATTGAAAGTCAGATTGCGTTGCGCTAAAAAAATATTGTGTGTCAGTTTAAGCACAGTCATGTATAAATTTTAAAAGGGGACGCTTCAAAGGTAAATGCAGACTTCTTACTTAGCGAGGTTTTGATGACGCGATTGTTCCATGGGCTACTGCAGTAGATCGGCGTACGTCTGTCGGTTTCATCACTGACCGGGGTCCTCTTAAAATGGCGACGCTCAGCTGGAAGCCTGTTACGGAAAAAAGTCAGGGAACGATACTAGAACATGAAAGGCGTTCTCTTACTCTGCTCCAGAAAGTCCATATACTGGATACATATGTCTTATGCAAAGCTCATTGCGTGGCCCAAGTTTATCCGCTTCCCTCGATGATTCCAAAGAAACTACAACAATTGTCAGGTCGTTTCTTATCGAAAAGGTATATGTTTCGCTTACGGTATGAGGTGGTCACTTTCCTTTGGAAGGGGGGGGGGAGGGGTTGGGCCTGCCTGATATACGAAGGAAGACACAGATGGTATATGTGCGACTTACTGTTTTGACTCGACTCAAGAAATTCACACATTCACGTCTCATTTATTTCTGTGTCCGTCGTGCTAATCTTGTACCAGATATTGATATTGTTGGCATAAATTATAAGTGAAAACACACATTCGGTGAGCTATTTAGGGGCGGACATTTTACGGAGACCCGTCCTCACCATGAAATTCCTGAAGACTCGTTGCAAAGCAGTCCCTTGCCCAAAACTCGTTGAAAGAGAATTGCCGCAAACAACCTGGACGACAGTTTGAGTTCAAAGGCTTGGAGTCTGGCAGTGGTTGCCTTTGTAAGGGTCCATGTTTCCACACCGTACAAGAGAACTGAGAACACATAGCACCGGAGGAGCCGCATTTCTGTGTACATGGTGAGATCGTGACTCTTGAAGGCTGAGCTCATCAGGTTGGAAACATTCCTCGCCTTTCCGATGCGACACTTTATCTCCTGCAAGTTGACCCACGCTTCGTTAATGATGGTGCCCAGGTACGGGTACTGTGAAACTCGCTCTATGCTTGTGCCATTGATGCACAGATTCACACCTCGAATGTTCTTCCTGCTGACGATCATAAATTTTGTTTTGTTTATGTTGATGTCCAAGCCGTATTTCTTGCTCGTTTCAGAAATTTTGTTTATCAGCTTCTGCAGCCCTTCCATTGTATCCGCAAACACCACGGTGTCATCTGCATAACGAAAATTGTTGAGTGTGACCCCATTCACTGAGATTCCTTCTCCCACGTCAAGTAAGGAGGCTTCTTTGAGTATGTGTTCTGAATACATGTTAAGAGTATCGGTGATATTATACAGCCCTGCCTGGCGCCACGTCGTATTCTCACTTGTTCTGATTGGTCTTGATCTATTCTAATGACTGCATATTGGTTCCAGTGTAAACTGGAGTCAATCTGCTGTCATGAGAACAGATCAAGACTAAACAACTTTTGCCGAAATTAAAAGCAAGAGTGGCTGTTAAATAAAGGGGAGAGAGCAGGTAAGTGGAAAGATTACATTGGAGGCCTGTATCAGGACGAAGACTTGTCTGATGACGTGATAATAGAAGCCGGCCGCGGTGGTCTAGCGGTTCTGGCGCTGCAGTCCGGAACCGCGGGACTGCTACGGTCGCAGGTTCGAATCCTGCCTCGGGCATGGGTGTGTGTGATGTCCTTAGGTTAGTTAGGTTTAAGTAGTTCTAAGTTCTAGGGGACTTATGACCTAAGATGTTGAGTCCCATAGTGCTCAGAGCCATTTTTTTGATAATAGAAGAAGAAATAGGGGTCGGTATAGAAGAGATAGGGGATCTAGTATTTGGATCAGAATTTAAAAGAGCTTTGGAAGATTTTAGATCGAGTTAGGCAGTAGGGATGAATAACATTTCATCAGAATTTCTAAAATCATTGGGGTGAGGGGGGGGGGGGGGGGGAGTAGCAACAGAACGACTATTCACGTCGATGTGTACAATGTATGAGTCTGGCGGTACAACATCTGACTTTCGGAAAAACGTCACCCACACCCATACAATTCCGAAGATTGAAGTACACTGCAAACATCGCAACACAACAGGAAATAACAGGACAGTGTGGAGTGGACACTCATTTGTCACACTGGAAAAGCACACACACTAGTTCAGGTAACTACACAACACTCTTATGGGTAATATTACATGTAAATGAAACACACACACAATCCTGACATGTTTATCAATATTTTACTAATCCCTTGCTTATTAACCGCCACAATGGTATTATATGCTCTCTACATGGAACTAGACGTCAGTTAACAGAATTTTTGAATGTCAACTTATTCTTCCGTCGTTTCTCGGTAGAACAACATCATAATAAATGAAAAGCAGTATACTGCTGATGTTCTACAAGATAAATGTTTTAAGTTAACCAGTTTTCTGCTTACAAAGTTAGCCGAAAACCGGTTACCTCAATAAATTATCCTGTAGAACATAAGCAATATAGGTTTATTAAACTTAATGGGCGGTAGTGTACATATCTGATGTGAACAAACTGTCAGACTTGACCACAGTTTTCTCCCATTTGATTGGCCGTTTCGAAAGCCGCTAAAATGACGGTCACGAGGTTTTGAATAGCGTAAATTCTTTACGCGGACCCACAGAAAGTAGGCCAGCGGTGCCCAATCTGGTGATCTTGGTGGCCAGCCAACTGTCTTCCTCTCCTATACACTTGTCAGCAAGTGCTACACCCAGATTCGTTCGAGCAATGTTACTTAAGCGGACTGTCGTAAGAATGTGTCGGCTTGCCATTAATAAAGCGTACTCAGATTGCAACAACTGGCATTAGAATTTCACTCTCTTCTGCAACTTAGACACTTAGGCCCCGAGAACTCAAAGCTAGTAGTGTTTTCATATCATTCTCCTATCTACAGCAAACACGTTTTCGGCTACTTTATCGACCTTCGAAGTTTGTAAAGAAGTTTTTATTCATCTGAGAGGCTTAGCGCGGGTGTTGAGATACTGGATTCTGTCCAGAAGGAATAAGGTTCACATTCCCGAATGAACAATCCTGATATAGCTATGTCGCGGTTTTATTAAGTGATTTGACGTGAATGGCAGTATGATTTATGAAACAGACCTCAATCGCTTACTTCCTTCGCGTACCTCCAACTGCGCTTGTTGGTTGTCCCCAACGACCTCTACATTGACGAGCCGTTAATCTTAAACCTCCTTTCCATCATTCCTTCGGCTCTTAGCCTATCCATATTTCTGTTATCAGATCGGAATGTTTGCTGCTAACTACGAAGGTGCTTATCAATCAATTTCTCAGTTTCATTTTTTGATCTGGCGTATTTGCCCATTCTTTGTGAAATTAGTTTATTCCAAGCAACCATTAAATCTGAAACAGCCGTATTTTCGCTTCACTCCCTCTACTTAATGAAGTCGAACAGCTGGAGGTTGTTTGGTTCCAGGATATATACGGCGTCAATATGCGGTATGCTTCTTTAGCTGCTATGGTAGCTCAGAACATAATTATAGCCTGCTTTGTAGCCTGTTGGTATGACCATGGGACGTAAACAATTCCCTGACTTCTACAAGTTTTTGGTACAAGGCAAGAAATGTAGACATCACATGTTTGTGCAGATCTCTTGCAATCGCTTGCGCTACATTCGATGACATTCCAGATCGACATGATTAATATCCCACCCATCTGTGGGAAGGACTTGCAATGCAGAACAACGGCAGTGCTGCTGAAAATACCAAGCCGAGGAGGCGAGGCACTGGCCACGGAGGGATGCAAGTGATCTGCAGTAACGTTAACAAAGTACACAGATTTTATGCTGGCTTCTGGCCAGTGGCTGTTAACATAGGCATGAGCACGTTCGACCGACGATGCTCCTGGAGAAAGGCTAAACTTACTAAGATTATAGACGTTCTGCGTTGGGAAGCATTGATTTACGTCCATGGAACTCATTTCTATTTTTTTTCCCCGTTTCGCTAGTTTTTCACTGGCTCAGTTTTATGTTTTCGCTAGCCATATGATTCTCACGTGTTGTTCACAAGTGTATAACAATGAATAACTGAATATCGCCCTCAACATCCTATGCCTTTTGGCAGGTTCCTGATACAACTGCTGTCTCCATCTGGTTCTGTTCCAGACCAACTGCTTCGTAGTCAGGTCAGTATTTTTATTCTTCTCATTCCTGTTTGCTTCTGTCCTTCCACTGTACCTTCAATAGTTGTCAGAATTCCTTTTCTTCAAAGCATGTGTTTCAGTCAGTATACTTTCTTTTTCTTACCCAGGTATAGGGGAGTTCTTTATTTCTTTACCCTTTCCAGTACTTCACTGTTCTTAATTTTATCCATAGAAAGCCACATCTCGATTGCTTCACTTTGGTCTTTTTATTTCCTCTTCAATGTCCAGAAATGCGGACATCAGATACTTATGCATAAGCCATGCAGTCGCCTATGTTGCACTCGATAACATTCCAGATCGACAGGGTTAATGCCCCATCCGTTTGTGGGAGGGCTAGCAAATTAGAACGCTTGGCCGGCCGGTGTGGCCGAGCGGTTCTAGGCGCTACAGTCTGGAACCGCGCGACCGCTATGGTTGCAGGTTCGAATCCTGCCTCGGGAATGGATGTGTGTGCTGTCTTTAGGTTGGTTAGGTTTAAGTAGTTCTAAGTTCTAGGGGACTTATGACCTCAGAAGTTAAGTCCTATAGTGCTCAGAGCCATTTTTGAACAATTGTGGCGCATACAGAAAAACACTGAACACGAAGCATGTAACCGAACTTTTTCATAAATTCGGTGCTTCAAAAGTATTTCTTTTCTGAGTTTGATTTGCCACTGCATTTCTTGATCTTGTTTCTTTTTCACTCCTCCAGTCACCAGTCAGCATGCTCCCCAAACATCTGTACTGTGCAACTACTCCCATTTGACCTTCTGTTGTTTTCACTTTTATATTTTCTTTCCCATGTAATCTGATCACCTTAGTTTTCATTGTGTTGACTTTCATTCCGTGCTCTTGCAGTCTTTCTTGAAGTCTGTCAACGGTTTTTGAAAAGAGATTGTGTTATCTACAATAAGTACCATGTCATCAGCAATTCCTGTCACCTGTCCTTACTTCTTGCTTCTCTTCTAGTATTAGCGTCTTCATTATCAAGTCTTCGGTAAACGTCTTCGTACATATAGTAAATAGAGTTTCTGAAAGACAACGGCCCTATCCTACTCCTCTTCCGTTTACAAACCAGCTTTTTACCATGTTTTAGCTTCGTGGTGGCCTTCTGCCCTGTGTATAGCTCTTAATTCGTCTATTATCCTTCCCCTTCGCCTTCTTCAATTTTGGATATTCATCTTCTTGTCCCATGTCACTCGGTCAAAGGCCTCTTCTAGATCTAAGAACACAAACTGACCCCTTTTCCACTTCCTGTATATATTCCACCAATTATTCTAATTACTCCAACGGCGTCTCTTGTACCTCTCCCTTTTCTTGAACAAAACTGCTCTTACCATTTGTTCTCTCCCAGTGTACAGTTCAATACGCTCAACATAATTTTCACAGCAGGAGAGTTGACGCTTATTGTTCTGTATTCTGAGTGTTTCTTGGTACCTGATTTTTGGGAATTGGAACCATTATTGTCTTCACACAGTCTTCTGGCCATGCTCGTATATCGATTTACACAAATCTGTCATTTTTGCCTTGTCATTCTCTAAAATAATTCTATAAAAGAGAATCTAGTCCAGTAGATTTACCTCTCTTCATTTCCATAGAAGCTGTTTCTACTTCAAAGGTCGGAATTGATAGTACCAGCCTTGTAATTTCCACGATAACTGGTATCCGAAATCCATGCTTTCTGTTGTCGTCATCGTTTAAAAAAGCGATTTCCCCCATTACCTACATAAGGAGTCGAATGAATTATTTCCCTGCATCCACAGAACCTATGTGTGTCGCGTCTGATAGGGACCGATAAATGCTCTATTGGGTTCTTCACAGCCCAACTGCCTACTGTAACTGCCATAGAGTAAATATCTCTGGAGTGAGCATTGCGGTCTGCGCATGTTGTCAAAATTAAACCAGGATTGTCACGTGATCTCGGGACTTCGCTGTTCCTGTGTGCTTTCTGCAGCGTTTGGAGTTTATAATACCAAGAGTTTTTGTTGTGTTTCACCGTCTGTTGATAGTGTAATAGCGATGGTGAATTACGTTGTTGCTACGGATGGAAAGAAAAATATGTGAAAGGAGGGATAGTAACTTTTCATGGGTACATTCCATATAGCTCTAATTATAGTTTTCATTTTAGTAAGAGACACTGTATACGTTTAAAAATTTCGAGACGCATTATAATTAAGACTTGATTCTGTAGACCTATTTTTCTACGATTTTATGACTATATAATAGATATTACGGCTCGTACAAAAGCTTACAAACAATCGCTTCCTCTCGTAAATTTGCTAGTGGAACAGGAAAGGGAAAGGTTAGTTGTTTCAGTAAATACTATCGTCCATGCATTTATCAGTGACTTGTCAATTATGTATATAGATTACTCCGTCTACTATTTATTTAATGAACTGGGAGCAAGTACTTAACATGCGTTAAATAAATACCTCAAAGTGCCACCAGTAAGAAAAATTGTGCTTTAGGTCGCAAAAACGAGAAAATAAATACGCAGAAATACAAGAAAAAATGACGAATTAGCAGGGATATAATCGCTAATGTGTGGTAAATTCGGTGTTCTTCGGACACTTGCGAAAGTACTAACGTACTGTCAAGTCGTTTTGCAGGACTATCACTGCAAAAATGTACTTCAGGCTCTGTAATACTATAAAGTGCGGTATCATATCAAAAACTACCAAAAATCGAGTGCATCTGAAGTATGACACCTATCGCAAAGAAGCTGAATGTAATATCACTGGCCCTTAAAAGTTACGTAGCTGGTTTATTCCCGGTATCAAATGGATATTGTTAAAATGTCTTCGCAACATATATAAATAATCCACGACACGTACGAAAAGAATCCGTCTGTACTAGGGATGTAGTGACATTCTAAATATACAGGGCGCTATACGAACACACACACGACGTCCCGAGATCACGTGACCAGGCCGGCAATGTATGTTGACAACACAAAATCTGTTCTGCGCATGTGAGTGCTCACTCCAGAGATATTTACTCTATGGCAACTGCCTGAGATAATTTTCGAACAGCAGTCTTTACCAAGCAATAGTATTCATAAACATCTCCGAATTAAATGCTGATTTGTCGTCTTTGTTATCTGGGCTAAGATTGTAAAACACGGTGGGTATTAATTCCCAAACTAAATTGTTATACTCTCATACCCCATTAAAACCCTATATATAAAAGTAAAAACTAATAAAAATTAGTAACGAAAATAATAAAAAGAAACAATGTAACAATTGTAATTAATGATTTCTAAAGTTCTCCGATGTAGAAAGAGTTAGTTCGTAAAATATGACTGATGACCAAATTAAGTTCTTCTTCCGAACGTTTTGTACGTATCAAATCAACAAAAATAGTTGAATACTAATTGCTGGTTAATCATGTAGTTCTATCGTCTAAGAATGAAACCGAAGCCTCATCTATGAGTAGTGCTGATGCCACGAAGGCTTGCTTCTCCAAACTAAAAGCTATACGAATGTAACCTGCGGCCGACGGTAGATTGCAGAGCTACACAGTTTTTTGACAAATATTTTTCTGCTGCATTAGCCTCTTGCCGATATGAAACTGTTAAAGATATACTAAAATAAGGGGAAGAGATTAAACTGGGGATAATCGTTTAACCAAATACGTAATCCTATTCAAGTACAATCCATGTTAATCTTGTTTTTGACTAACTTAGGCTGTGCCTACATCGGTAATAGACTAACTACTAGCGTACTACCAAGCGCAAAAATATCCTAGTAAGTTGAATTGCGATTGGCTCAATTTCTATGTAACCTGCATAACATATCGTTCAAGCATGTTTTCCAACAGTATGGCGGTACAGTCATGTGACTACGCTGGACTGGTACCACAAGAAACCCCCAGTACTGCTTAGATGGCAATCAGTTTAAATAAAAAATTAATACTGCATTGTTTTAAATATCAGAAAACGAGATGTTAAAGATGAGATAATTCTTAAAGCTTTTAAACTGAATTTCCTTAAAATTAGTGGCATTTCAAACGGCACTTCAAACGTGTTACCATTCTGATTGGGAACGGTTGAAATAACTGAGACAAATAATACCTATAAATCGATCACATTATTCATTCAATACGCTTAGACAAAATTAATTTTTTTGTGAATAAAGAGATTCTGCAAGAATATCTGGACTCTCGAAGCTTTGCGATGATTCGGAATATTCTTGCTCTTTGCAGTATGTGGCGTCTCTCAGAACCATTTCGGGTCCATCATTCACAATCTTTGGGGTAAGGAAATTCTTCGAACAAAAGAAGTATAGCCTCGATTCCAATTCTTGACTGATTTCGCTACGAAAGGCTCTCATAAGATAAATTGAGTCTGTTTGTGTCTTAGAGATCATTCTCAGCAATTACTAAGTATAATGAACAGCATAACTGAAGAAATCTTATTACAATGAACTCAGTTAATCAGAAAAAAGACTCAAAATACTTGGGAACATCATGCTCATAAAAAAAGATGAGGTAGCCTGCAATAAACAAACTAAAGGTACTATTTAGTTCAGTGTTTTTTTTATTGGTGTGATCTTAAATCAGCGGACTGCTAGTAGCACACACAGTATATTCACTGTGCAGCAACTTTAACAATGGATTCCAGTGCATTCCAGAAATGTAGTGCAACAAAAGGGACCAGAGCTCATTTCGTGTTTTGTTACAAAGACCTGGAGATTTCACTTAAATCGATTTCTGCGTTAAAAGCAGGAAACTACTACTCATTTACCATTTCAAAAAATGTGGCTTAAGTAACAATAGTGACGAATTACAGTAATATTTCGTAAAATTAATAGACCGACATTCGAATCGGAGAAGAATCACATGACCTCTCTCACACTATTCCATACTCAGTTAAATGTCGTATTTCGAATTCAGTAACCTCGGTGTAAATGGATCCATAATATCGGTAACATGAGTTTCTTACAATGAGTGGGATGCTGTCACTCTGAATACAACTCGCTGAAGCATCTGAGAGCACTACTCCCTTTAATCGACCTCATAATTCGTCCTTTACGCTCAATGTACCTAAAGTTACAATTTTTTAAAATGTTTATTGTAATAGTCTCAGTTGCAAGTATTCACGTCTGATAGCTTCGATCAGATTTAATGATCGTCTGTAAACGAAATAACGTAGTGACAACGTTTAAAAATTTAAAATTCTTGAAACTGTACCTAATTAATCACGAGTTGTGAAAAGTCAATTAAAAAAAAAGAATATAGTCATAAGCAGCAAAGTGAAAGGAGCAGCCTATAGTACACGAGTGACGACATTCAGTGGCATCCAGCATTTTACTAAACCTATTTTGCATTGTACAAACCGTGTGTATGGGAGATGCGAAGGGGAAGGGGGAATGTGGGAGAGAGAGAGAGGAAAGGCATTCATATTATGCCGTAGTAAAATGTAACAAAGATATTATATAAAAGATGTAACGCAATTAATTTAAAACCAGGGAGCAATTTGAATAATGCACCTAATATTGATACACGAAACATCTTGTTAAATGCATAACTAAATTAATACATTGAGTGCATAATGTTTTAAAAATTTTGTTGTTACGGCATTTCTCATGACAATTTATCATCCATTACTTAAATTACCAGTTGGTGCACTTTTGAATTTTAAGTGGCACGACGAAATGTTTTGTTGTTAACCTAGATTTAAACGCGTGTGACTGAAAATATCGTCTTGCGAACGCATTTTGCAGATTTGAAACTATATGTATGTGTATGTATCAAATCTTTATGAATCGTGTAACTTTGTCCTGTATCCAACTTCTTCAGTCTTTCAGGTGCCTGCACCAGCCCAGAATTTGTCCAGACGACAGAAAAAGTCGCCCGAAAGCGACACCAAAGCAACAGACGTGCCAAAAATGCTGTTGTACTGTCTGACAGAAGCGAACAAGTCCGGCTCACCTCGCCGTTTTGAAAGTCAAACATTTCACTCAAAGCTGTTACAGGAAGCAGTCAGCAGGTTATAAATAAGTATGAAGGCGACAATAGGAAAACTTGGAGGATTGTGCCGCCACTCGCCAGTACAGTCTGTGTTGCACTGAGACATCCAGATAAATTAAAACTGTGGAACACATCGCAACTCCAACCCAGACCATTGATGTATATTGCCGAACTCCACAGATGATCTATTGCAGGAGGTACACCGTTTAGAAATTTCCACCGCTGTCGTAATGTCTTTTATTAATAATTCTATCAGTATGGGAGAATTATTCCTCCACCTTTTGGGGGTTTTGACGCAGGAACTTACAGCCACGTGACTAATGATAAGCTCCCAGTCTCTAATTTTGTATCAAGAGGCTATACAGGGAGTGTGCTGCAGAAAATTCCGAATTGCCTTCCAAGTAAATACGCCATTGTGTTTTACATGCTCGCTGTATGGTCTCTTGCTGCTAAGCTTCCTGGTGCCTGGGATCAAGCAAAATTGGAAAGATTTACTTCGGTTGACGTTCGTCGCCTTCTCATAACGTTGTTGTCATAACCGTCGGAAAGTATTCCTTTTGCAATGAACAGATTCCATAAGAATATACTTTGAGATGACAAAAGTCATTTGATGGCGGTAGTATCGCGTATACAAAGTATAATAGGGCAGTCAGTTATGTTCTAGGGTCTATAAAGCATCTAAATTTTGACGTATTGACAACGATTGTTTGCAATAAATAAGAAGATTCTCCACCAAAACCAGTCTTGCCCTGAGGAAGGTCGTTGTAATACGAGCGAAACATTGGTTTTAGTTTATAATTAAAGTAATTTATACAATGACGCGCTACAACACCGAGAAGAATTTTAATCATCGTGACACTGGTCACGGAAGCCTACGTAGTTATGTAATAACAAGCCAGTTTCACTCGCAGAAAGTTGAGCTGTTGTGTTTGATTCTTCCATAGCCACATACTCGAAAATCTGTACATATTCGTAGAAAACAGAAACTAATTTTGGACAAGCAGCAGTGTAAATATGACTGCTGCTCGTTTTCACTCGTAACAATTTAAGCTATATTCGTAAGTTCCTAAATAACCATATACCCAACAATCATGACATATTGCCAGAAAACAGCAAAGTAATTCTGACAAGTCAGATTATCAATGTGATTGTTCGTTTCATTCGCAGCAATTAAAACTGTGCTGTTAGGAACCTGCCTAACGACATCCTCGACAGCCATGACAAACTAATAGGAAACTGCAAAGTATTTCTGACAAATGAGTTTATTCGTGGGAATGCTGCTCCTTTCACTCACAGCAATGAAACATGTGCTATTAGCTACCTGCCTGACAACATCCTCAAGGACAGTGAAATACTCGAAATAAAACAGAATAGAATGTTGGAGATAAATCGAGGGATATTTGCAACAACCAGCAAAAGCGAAGAAATTATTACTAGTATTAGGAACGACAATTAACAAAGAAAAAACGTAAAAAATAAAGAGGAACATATTTTATTGATTCTGATTGTACACCGTCGCTGCAGCCTACAAGAAACATGACAATAAATGTGACTTAGTCGGTGCTGCTTAATCCAGACATATTCAAAGCGATGAGAACAAAAACTGATTTACACTGTCTAGTGCCATGGAGAGAGCGTTTAATAGCGGCTCGTGTGCCCTCTATGGCATTTGTATGAGCAGCTGTGTCGAGGTCCTTCACTTTATGGTTTACGGTGAGATGCTGGAAAATTTCGTGCTGTAGACATTTGTAGGACGAGAAACAGTCTGACATTATATTGGTTCCTGATAAAATATTGTCCTTAATGAGCTTTAATAGAACAAGTTTGGAACACCTAGGCAAACCGAGAAAAAAAAAGTGGAACATATTTTATTGATTCAGATTGTACACCGTCGCTGCAGCTTTTGGATGGTACCAAACACCCATTTTCCGATCTTTCGTCATCTCTGCCGAACTTCTTCCCAGATTGGGATTCTTCTATCTCGACAACCTTCCTTTCACCGCCAAGTATGTCGTCCTGTCGGAGGCACATTTCCATGCAAATCTCACGACAAAATTGTCGCGAATCGAGTACAGTTTGTTTCGCCCAGTTAAGTACTCGGGCAATAAATTTTGACTTCCATTAATTCATCTGTAAATAAGTGAACTGCAGAATTGTTGACCAAAATTCTGCCCAACACCGCCGTGGACGTGTCAGACGATGGAAAGGTCGGGACACCGCCTCTTACCCACATTTCATCCCTTCTCTTGAAATCTCTGCAATGGATGTCAGAACCGCGACACCCAGAGTTGAAATCACGTATTTTTCTTATGGGCGACCGAGGAAAACATTTCACACACCTTGCCGCTCAGAACTGAAACGAGAAGTCTCACAGGATGGCATAAAAGACGTCAATGAAACCAATTCTTTCTTTAGTGTGTTGAATCCCATACATTTCCCTGTCGAAAACGACAGTTGGCAGTGTGATAGGCAACTGGACGACGTTCTTGACAACCACTCACACTGCTGACACCCTCCAGACGATCAAACGTTCCTCCAAGCCATTCAACGTGATCGCACCCCTTCGGACTGCATCGCGACCGCAGTTTTTGCTCTGGTGTACAGGGTGTAACCACTAGGACCTCTCAAAACAGTTCGATGAAATTTGAACGTTATCCGAAGTGGCAAAGGGTGCTTATGGTTTCCCAGCCCTCCTGTGACCTGATCACGGAGAGGTGCGGTGCATGCATTATGGTGAAATTTGGTGCCAATGTGACATCATTAACCTATTTTCAAACAACTTACGGGAAGAATGAGAATAGGTAGAGCACTTGCCCTCGAAAGGCAAAGGTCCAGATTTCGAGTCTCGGTCCGGCACACAGTTTTAATCTGCCAGGAAGTTTCAACTTACGGCAATCCAGCCAGTTAATATTTACAGCGACCGCCGATATTTCGTCGGGAGTACACCCCGCCGTTTTCAAGCCACAAACTGCAACGGACAGGCGATGTACAAGCAAATTTAAAACCCCGATTCCTAGAGAAATTCAGGAAAGATAACACACACACACTGAACACTAGTGCCACCAAAGATGACCAAAGTCAGAGGTATCCATAGTCAAAGACTATCAGCTAGTAGGTGAGGTAACATTGACTCTGTCCCGCTATTTTTTGACAAGGGAGACAGCAGGTTTCCAAGCAGAGTTTAAACAAAAACCTCCATCCCTGTTTACAAGGTTTTCCCTAATTTAACCTCAACAGCTTCCCTAATAACGCTGTCCCAATAGCTGGACAGGTATGCCAATACCTCGGTATTGTTATATAACATAGGGTAACCAGTATCCAAGACATGTTCGGCAATAGCAGATCTACCTCGCTGCTGTAATCAGTTGTGCCGTTTATGCTCTGACCAATGTATGCCATGCCACAGCCACAAGGAATGCGATATACACCCGCCTCACGCAAACCAAGATCATCCTTAACACAACCCAAAAGCCCCTAATTTTAGATCGAAGTCGGAAAACAAATTTCACGTCGCATTTCCGTAAAATAAGACCGATCTTGTGGGATGTGCTTCCTGTGTAAGGCAAAAAGGCAGTAGACTTCGGTGTCCATTCAGTATTATCATCAGTCACTCGATGCACAGTTGGTCTACAGCACAAAGTACGTTCAATTTGCCTCTCACTATAACCATTCAGACGAAATGTAGCTTCAAGATGAGCCAGCTCACCTAGCAAAGTCTCAGTGTCAGAAATGGCATGTGCCCTGTGTACCAAGGTACGAAGTCCCCCTTCACGCTGAGCCGGGCGAAGACAACTTTTTTTTTATCATCAGTCTTCTGAGTGCGCAAAACCTCCTCATTCCTTATCTTATCAGTCCACCTAATTTTCAACATTCATCTGTAGCATCACATCTCAAATGCTTCGATTCTCTTCTGTTCCGCTTTTCCCACAGTCCATGTTTCACTACCAAATAATGCTGTACTCTAGACGTACATTCTCAGAAATTTCTTGCTCAAATTAAGGCCGATATTTGATGTTAGTAGACTTCTCTTTGCCAGGAATTCCCTTTTTTCCATTGCTAGTCTGCTTTTGATGTCCTCCTTGCTCCTTCCCTCATTGGTTATTTTACTGCCTGGGTAACAGTATTCCTTAACTTCATCTACTTCGTGACCATCAATCCTGATAATAAGTTTGTCGCTCTTCTCATTTCTCCTACTTCTCATTACTTTCGTCTTCGATTTACTCTCAAGCCGTACTCCGTACTCATTAGACTGTTCGTTCTGTTCAGCCGATTATGTAATTCCTCCTCACTTTCACTCAGGGTAGCAACTATCAGCCTGTAAATATAAGTCAGTGTGAGTACGTTTCCAGTAAATGAGGTTGACATCCCCGTGATACCCAAGTCCGGCTCCCCACAGTGGTGCCCATTGGCAACAGCCTCAAGCTGCGCGACCAAAGTCAGCGCCGCCTGCAGCTGTGAGCGAAGGGATGCCAACTCAGCCCTCATCCGAACACAGCAATCACAGTCCCTGTCCATTCTAATCGATGTTGAACAACAGTTACTGAAACACGAGTCCGTGCCTATATAAAGCAAGAGAAACACGCAAAGAACGTATGAAATAACCTGTACAAATGCCTAACGACTGCGCTACAATCTGCCTGAATTTACAAAACTCGAAATTACACCTCCTATACGAAACTCACACGCCATTTAAGTAAGAATCTACGAAGTAAACACAGAAAAGAAGCTATATACGTATCTTTCTGCGCTGTCGATGTGCACCTAATGGGACCTCAGGCCACGATAACGATATACTAGTTACACCGCTCTTTATACGAGTTTTCTTGCATAAATCATAATAAGTTAATTTCAGCACATCGCCATCGTCAGGTATTCAGTAAATAACACTAACACACCACACACAACGAAAAAAGAGAAAGCAACATACGTAACCACAACTTATATAGGAAACAAAATTAACAAATTCATCAACAAAACCAACATCGTCTTTGCATATCAAAACAAACACAGCCTCAAACACAAAATCTACAAAGGCAACTCGACAGTTCCCATTCATAACAACCGCAGTATTTTTAAAATTTTCATGTAAGACAAGTCACAAATTCTGTACATGGCAAACCGAAAAAAACTTCAACATTAGAGACAAAGAGCACACCAGAGACAGTGAAAAGAACCCATCCACATTCTTTCAGCGTGAGGAAACAGAAAAATACGACGTAAAGCCCATAAACGAAGCACTGGGAATCCTCTATGTTACGCAAAAGGGAGCAATCATGAACATCTTTGAAAAAACAGAAAGATATTCACACGGCACACAATAACCTTTGAAATTTACTCAACGAACAAACCGACACCAAGTACAAAAAATATGTTGCAAACTTTATTGACATCATAAAAAATGAAAACGGGTAAAATAAACAAACCAGTGATACTAAGTAACACACATCCACATTATGTGATAAAAAGTATCCGGACACCTGGTTGACTCTCCCGCCGGAGGTTCGAGTCCTCCCTGAGGCATGGGTGTATGTATTGTTTTTGGCATAAGTTAGTTTAAGTAGTGTGTAAGTCTAGGGACCGATGACCTCAGCAGTTTGGTCCCTTAGAAATTCGCACACACGCAAACTTGGTTGAAAATGACTTACAAGCTCGTGGCCCCCTCTGTCGGTAATTCTGGCATTCAATATGGTGCTGCCCCCCCCCCTCCCTTTGGCTTGATGATAGCTTCCACTCTCGCAGGTATACGTTCAGTAAGTTGCTGGAAGGTTTCTTGGGGAATGGCAACCCATTCTTCACGGCGCGTTGCACTGAGGAGAGCATGAACGTCAGTCGGTGAGGCCTGGGACGAAATCGGTGTTCCAAAACATCTCAAACTTGTACTATAAGATTCAGGACAGGGCTCTGTGCAGGCCAGTCCATTACAGGGATGTTATTGTCGTGTAATCGCTCCACAACAGGCCGTGCAGTACGAACAGGTGCTCGATCGTGTTGAAAGATGCAATCGCCATCCCCGAATTGCTCTTAAACACTTGGAAGCAAGAAGATGCTTAAAACATCAATGTAGGCCTGTGCTGTGATAGTGCCACGCAAAACAAGGGGTGCAATCCCCCTCCATGAATAACACGACCACACCATAACATCACCGTCTCCGAATTTTACAGTTGGCACTACACACACCGGCAGATGACGTTTACCGGGCATTCGCCATACCCACACCCTACCATCGCATCGACAAATTGTGTACCGTGATTCGGCACTCCACACAACGTTTTGCATTATTCAATCGCCCAATGTTTACGCTCCTTACACCTAGCGAGGCGTCGTTTGGCATTTACCGGCGTCATTTGTGGCTTATGAGCAGCCGCTCGACCATGAAATCCAAGTTTTCTCGCCTCCCGCCTAGCTGTCATAGTACTTGCAGTGGATACTGATGCAGTTTGGAATTCCTGTGTGAAGATATGGGTAGATGTCTGCCTATTACACATTACGACCCTCTTCAACCGTCGGCGGTCTCTGTCAGTCAACAGACGAGGTGAGCCTGTACGTGTTTGTGCTATACGTGTCCCTTCACGTTTCCGCTTCACTATCACATCGGAAACAGTGGACCTAGGGATGTTTAGGAGTGTGAAAATCTCGCGTACAGACATATGACACAAGTGACACCCAATCACCTGTCCACGTTCGAAGTCCGTGAGTTCTGCGGAGCGCCCCATTCTGCTCTCTCACGATGTGTAATGACTACTGAGGTGCTGATATGGAGTACCTGGCAGCACAATGCACCTAATATGAAAAACGTATGTTCTGGGGGTGTCCGGACACTTTTGATCACATATTGTATAGTAACAGCATAAACACTACACAATGAAGATATAACACAAAGAAATATCACAAACCATAACAAAAATTATACGTAAAAATAAAAACAAAACATAATAATCTCAACAGAAATCAGATTAAATTTCAGCTAAAAAACATAATCAGAACCTAACATAAGTAAATGATAAGAACATAACCGAATTGCCGCACATCACATATTTCTAGTGGTAACTATGTAAACATGTAATATCGCAAATCCATTGGCATCCAAGTTGTCAAGAGGGGAAGTAACTAATCTATAACTGCCTATTCTATACCTGAAAATCTGATATAACGGTACGTCTACAATGAACGCCTAGGTAACAAAGACGTCCAACAAAGATAACGTATGGCAGCATCTAAATTACTCGTAAGGTAAAAAACACCTACCGAATGTATAATATCTTTAAGATCATAGTTACAGTTTCCAGTATCACGTGTTAATGCATTTACAAAAAGCCTACGACGACAATATGCCGAAATAAGCTCGTCATCATTCACGCAATGAAACTCTAAACAGAGTAACTAGCATATCATTTTCGTAATCAAGTCATAATAAGTAGTGAGGTATTGTGGAAGTACTTTACAGAGTAGTTCATATTCATGTGTGGTACTTCTTTGTATTGTATTGAATAATTTGAAATTACATGAAGCCTCTTCTGATATAAATATATTCAATGAGCAAGAAAGATATGCCATTTAAAATATTTATTAAACTTTTACTTCACAAATACTATAAACCAGTTGTCCCAAACAATAATAAACGGAGCGTGGAGTATAGTAAATTAGACTCTAAAGAACAAAAGATTCAGAATTTAATCAAACTTTACAGTAAATCAGACTTCAAAATCAGTAATTAATTAGTTTTCAAATTTATAGTCTGATGAAAGAACATCTACGTCTTTCACTTATAACGTAAGAGAATAATTTCACTTTTATCAGTACGTCTTTTGTTTACTTGTAAGAGTTCCACCTGAAATGTCCTTATATAGAAGCAGTGGTACGCTACCACCATTTGGAAACCCATGACGTAAACAGTCATTTTTTCCTCGCTCTATTTGTGAGTGCAACAGGAAAGGAAGGGACTGGTAGTGGTACGCGGGAGCTTCCGCCATGCACCGTAAGGTGGCTTGCGAAGAATGAAAGTAAATGTAGATGCAGATGTACGACGGTGAGAAATGAAAACCTTAAATATTTTTTAAATATTATTTATTGTGCAGAAGTGGTACAAACTGTGTCACTTTTCAACATAATCTCCCCCACGCTCAATACAAGTCCTCCAGCGCTTACAAAGTGCATAAATTCCTTTAGAAAAAAAATTATTTTGGTAGTCCGCCCAACCACTCATGCACCACGTGGCGTACCTCTTCATCAGAACGGAACTTCTTTCCTCCCATTGCGTCTTTGAGTGGTGCAAACATATGGAAATCACTTGGGGCAAGGTCTGGTGAGTATGGTGGATGAGGAAGGCACTCAAAATGCAGGTCTGTGATTGTTGCAGCTGTTCTACGGGCAGTGTGGGGCCTTGCATTGTCATGTTGCAAAAGGACACCTGCTGACAGCAATCCACGTCGCTTTGATTTGATTGCAGGCCGCAGATGATTTTTTAGGAGATCTGTGTATGATGCACTGGTGGCAGTGGTCCCTCTAGGCATGTTGTTGTTGTTGTGGTCTTCAGTCCTGAGACTGGTTTGATGCAGCTCTCCATGCTACTCTATCCTGTGCAAGCTTCTTCATCTCCCAGTACCTACTGCAACCTACATCCTTCTGAATCTGCTTAGTGTATTCATCTCTTGGTCTCCCTCTACGATTTTTACCCTCCACGCTGCCCTCCAATGCTAAATTTGTGATCCCTTGTGCCTCAAAATATGTCCTACCAACCGATCCCTTCTTCTAGTCAAGTTGTGCCACAAACTTCTCTTCTCCCCAATCCTATTCAATACCTCCTCATTAGTTATGTGATCTACCCACCTTATCTTCAGCATTCTTCTGTAGCACCACATTTCGAAAGCTTCTATTCTCTTCTTGTCCAAACTATTTATCGTCCATGTTTCACTTCCATACATGGCTACACTCCATACAAATACTTTCAGAAACGACTTCCTGACACTTAAATCTATACTCGATGTTAACAAATTTCTCTTCTTCAGAAACGATTTCCTTGCCATTGCCAGTCTACATTTTATATCCTCTCTACTTCGACCATCATCAGTTATTTTACTCCCTAAATAGCAAAACTCCTTTACTACTTTAAGTGTCTCATTTCCTAATCTAATCCCCTCAGCATCACCCGATTTAATTTGACTACATTCCATTATCCTCGTTTTGCTTTTGTTGATGTTCATCTTATATCCTCCTTTCAATACACTGTCCATTCCGTTCAACTGCTCGTCTAAGTCCTTTGCTGTCTCTCACAGAATTACAATGTCATCGGCGAACCTCAAAGTTTTTACTACTTCTCCATGAATTTTAATACCTACTCCGAATTTTTCTTTTGTTTCCTTTAGTGCTTGCTCAGTATACAGATTGAATAACATCGGGGAGAGGCTACAACCCTGTCTCACTCCTTTCCCAACCACTGCTTCCCTTTCATGCCCCTCGACTCTTATAACTGCCATCTGGTTTCTGTACAAATTGTAAATAGCCTTTCGCTCCCTGTATTTTACCCCTGCCACCTTTACAATTTGAAAGAGAGTATTCCAGTTAACGTGGTCAAAAGCTTTCTCTAAGTCTACAAATGCTAGAAATGTAGGTTTGCCTTTTCTTAATCTTTCTTCTAAGATAAGTCGTAAGGTTAGTATTTCCTCACGTGTTCCAACATTTCTACGGAATCCAAACTGATCTTCCCCGAGGTCCGCTTCTACCAGTTTTTCCATTCGTCTGTAAAGAATTCGCGTTAGTATTTTGCAGCTGTGACTTATTAAACTGATAGTTCGGTAATTTTCACATCTGTCAACACCTGCTTTCTTTGGGATTGGAATTATTATATTCTTCTTGAAGTCTGTGGGTATTTCGCCTGTCTCATACATCTTCCTCACCAGATGGTAGAGTTTTGTCATGACTGGTTCTCTCAAGGCCATCAGTAGTTCTAATGGAATGTTGTCTACTCCCGGGGCCTTGTTTCGACTCAGGTCTTTCAGTGCTCTGTCAAACTCTTCACGCAGTATCTTATCTCCCATTTCATCTTCATCTACATCCTCTTCCATTTCCATAATATTGTCCTCAAGTACATCGCCCTTGTATAAACCCTCTATATACTTCTTCCACCTTTCTGCCTTCCCTTCTTTGCTTAGAACTGGGTTGCCATCTGAGCTCTTGATATTCATACAAGTGGTTCTCTTCTCTCCAAAGGTCTCTTTAATTTTCCTGTAGGCAGTATCTATCTTACCCCTAGTGAGACAAGCCTCTACATCCTTACATTTGTCCTCTAGCCATCCCTGCTTAGCCATTTTGCACTTCCTGTCGATCTCATTTTTGAGACGTTTGTATTCCTTTTTGCCTGCTTCATTTACTGCATTTTTATATTTTCTCCTTTCATCAATTAAATTCAATATTTCTTCTGTTACCCAAGGATTTCTATTAGCCCTCGTCTTTTTACCTACTTGATCCTCTGCTGCCTTCACTACTTCATCCCTCAGAGCTACCCATTCTTCTTCTACTGTATTTCTTTCCCCCATTCCTGTCAATTGTTCCCTTATGCTCTTCCTGAAACTCTCTACAACCTCTGGTTTTTTCAGTTTATCCAGGTCCCATCTCCTTAAATTCCCACCTTTTTGCAGTTTCTTCAGTTTCAATCTGCAGTTCATAACCAATAGATTGTGGTCAGAATCCACATCTGCCCCTGGAAATGTCTTACAATTTAAAACCTATTTCCTAAATCTCTGTCTTACCATTATATAATCTATCTGATACCTTTAAGTATCTCCAGGATTCTTCCAGGTATACAACCTTCTTTTATGATTCTTGAACCAAGTGTTAGCTATGATTAAGTTATGCTCTGTGCAAAATTCTAGAAGGCGGCTTCCTCTTTCATTTCTTTCCCCCAGTCCATATTCACCTACTATGTTTCCTTCTCTCCCTTTTCCTACTGACGAATTCCAGTCACTCTAGGCATGTAATGCTCCAAATTGACGCATTTTTAGTCCCAAAAGAGAGCATAACCTTCCCTGCTGATGGTACTGTTCGAAACTTCTTTGGTTTTGGTAATGATGAATGGCGCCATTCCTTGCACGCTTTCTTCGTTTCCGGTTGGAGGAAGTGAACCCAGGTTTCGTCCCCAGTAACGATCCTTGCAAGGAAGCCATCACCTTTCGTTCAAAGCGCCGAAGAAGTTCTTCACAAGCATCAATACATCGTTCTCTCATTTTAGGAGTCAGCTGCCGTGGCACCTATCTTGCAGACATTTTGTGAAACTGGAACACATCACGCACAATATGGTGTGCTGACCCATGACTAATCTGAAAACATGCTGCAATGTCATTGAGTGTCATTCGGCGGTTTTCCTGCTGTTCTTCCCTGGTGCAAGTCGCAAGTGGGGCGGCCATCTTTATACTGATACTGCGACGGTATGTGTGCATATGCACTCTGCACGCTGTTTGTAGCACGCTTACCAACTTACAGGATAACGGCGCGAAATTTCGATTTGTTATTACAAATTTAAGGTTTTCATTTCACTCACCCTCGTACATATATATTTTCACCCGTATCAATTTTCACTTCTATTCTTTTTCGCGCTACATACAAACTTTGCACGTGGTCGCCTCACACGCCCCTCTCTACTTGGCGTCCCAAAGCCGTTGCTTGTGTCGTTTGCGTCTCAAACCGGCCCTCACTATGATGGAGTTTTGCTGTTGTCTTTGTGTTTGGATGACAAGCAGATAGAGAGAGAGAGAGAGAGAGAGAGAGAGAGAGAGAGAGAAAGGAGAGGGCAAAACTTGGTGGTAGCGCATAGATTATTCCTGTTGAATAGCGCCAGTGTGTCCGCTAAGCTTAACTTTTGTGGGACACTGTAGAGTAATTTGAATTTTGTCAGTGAAAGATAAAAGGTAATACGAGCACAGTGGGAACTGTGATTACTGATCGGCTCGCTTCACCCCGAGTAGATACGAGCGATATTTTTATCGTTATATGTTTAACCCGCTCCACGCCAATCCTATTGGCAGCTCGGTAAACATAAGTCTGTCTCTCTTCCACGAGATACTAATCGTACTTTTATTCTAACTAGTTCTGGAAGCTTCATCTCCCTCTGACGTATAAAGAGAAGGATTCATACCTTGGCCCTTAACAGCTCTGACACACGGGAGCATCGTCCGATACATACGTGTTCCATCTGTAACGAGCGTTGATGACTAAGACCTGAAGCCCACACGAGTTATAATGAGCACTGAGTCCGGAATGGCGAGCGGCATCGCGATTGGCAAGAAGCTATTCTTGGCTGCGTTGACACAGTTGCGAAGCAGCTATGATCCTTTTCCTGCCCATCTAACCGCCGAAACTGACCGCTAAATTTAAGTTCCGTTACAAATTCCGCTTGACGGATTTATTGAGGCGTAAGATTCCGGCGCAGTAACATATCAGAACAGAAAATAGGACAAGCGAAATTATATTTCAAGAATAACAGCAGCGTGTGTAGTAGGAAACATAAATGCGAGGGTTGAATAAATTGAAGATCTCGGCTGTCAACAGTGGCTAGGAACAAGTTGATTCTTTTGAGAAATTGCACAGTAAAGTTTCAATAAAATCTCACAAATAAGGTATTTCAGTTATATCCATCGCGATTCTTTTATTCAGTTAAGTTACTGTTTTCAAATATTTCTACTGACTACATATTTGTTTACTTGCATACTGAGTGCCCAGTGACACGGTTTACCATCCTTATCACTGTTTACTTACCGTCCAGGTTAATGAAACATCATTGTGAAACTTTACAAATTTAAAAGGCCTGAATTGTTTCAGTTACTAAACTGAGATACGCATTACCAATTTTTGCCGTAGTAAAGTATAATTGACTCAAAAATTAATATATGAATCAGTACAACACAAAATGAATTTTTTATCGCCTTACTATAGCATGTAAACAATACAGGGTGTTCACAAAAATGTTATCCAAAATTAACCTTTAATTGTGAAAAAGGCAAGTAACTTACAGAAATTTTTGATACAGCACTGGTTGCAGTATATTTTAAAGTTTTATTCCCACCTAACATTGTTAGTTCCCGACGTTCCCGCTAGGTGGCATGTGTAAATAATGAGTTATTCAATCACCATTTAGTCGTACAACGGTGCAGAGCATGCGCAGTGTTATTTATGATTTCATGAATCTAGGATCAGCTACTGCAGTCCAGAGACAAAGACAAAATGTTAGTAATTGGTACAAATGTTTCACCGAAACTAGATGTGTATCACATAAGACGCCAAGTCAGGGTCAGCCAGCTGTCTCTGACGCAGCAACTGAACCCGTTCGGCAGTCAATTGTAGCTGGATATGCTTGAACAGTATCTAATAGCTCAACTACAACAAGATATGGGTACAGAACTTATTTGTCAATAAGATAGCGCGCCACCACATTACCATCGTGAATTGCCGCGTACTTCCGTAGGTACTGCATGTGCGGTCTTGGACTGGGCGTGGTGGAACAATTCCTGGCCACCATGATGGACTTCCGTGTATGTTGTTACATTAAAGTTTGTTTCTCCGTTTCCGCGAAAAAAAAGTCTTGCTTAATAGGATTTGGCAGGAAACTGATTACAGACGCGACATTTGTTGTATTACAAAAGTTGGCCACATTGAACATTTGCAAATAAAACTTGAAGATATACTGCATTCAGTGTTGTATCAAACATTTCTGTAAGTTATTTATATTAAGGACGGCCCTTAAATTTCTGCCATGACAACTTTCGCGGAAATTCACGTAAACTAAGGCAAAGGAACACAAAATTGTCCACTTGCTGAAATAATTATTCACGTTTACCTGACTACCAACAACTTTTTAATCACATTTGCGATCAGGAACGTATTCACGATCTTTATCTGAGCCACAGTTGGTGACATCATCCTCGGATTTGTGCAAATCATCTCTGACAAGCATTTTCCTGGCATGAAAACTGCGCAAGTTACTGCTTCTGGAATGCATGTTTTCGGTAGTTACAACTTCATAAGCACACATCCTGACAAAGCTGCCGCTAGAGAGGATCTGAAAGTGGAGATAGAGCTGCCATTTCTCAGTTTATCAAGGAGTAAGCAACTAATATAAATCAAGCACCTCACGTACCATCTTTCTCATCGACTGTCCCTTAATAATGTTTACAACCGATGTCTTCACTTCATTGAACGGATTCTTCTAAAATCTTTGGTTTGGTCACGTTAATGCGAAACCTCCCGTCTAACGTCATCCTCCGATCTTCCATTAAGCCATCGTCTCAGTCTTTTCTTATCATGTCGTATCCAGCAAAGAGCTTTAGTTAGTCTACCACTCGTTTAGCTGACAACATACCTGCGCATTTCCATTAAATTTTCATTAAAGTTATAATTACATCTTCCACTCCATTTAATTTTCTAATTCATTTCTTTGATTTATTTGGGGGAGGGGACCAAACAGCGAGGTCATCGGTCCCATCGGATTATGAAGGATGGGAAAGGAAGTTGGCCGTGTCCTTTCAAAGGAACCATCGCGGCATTTGCCTGAAGCGATTTAGGTTCAAAATGGTTCAAATGGCTCTGAGCACTATGGGACTCAACTGCTGAGGTCATTAGTCCCCTAGAACTTAGAACTAGTTAAACCTAACTAACCTAAGGACATCACAAACAACCATGCCCGAGGCAGGATTCGAACCTGCGACCGTAGCGGTCTTGCGGTTCCAGACTGCAGCGCCTTTAACCGCACGGCCACTTCGGCCGGCAGCGATTTAGGGAAATCATGGAAAACCTAAATCAGGATGACCGGACGAAGGTTTGAACCGTAGTCCTGCCGAATAAGAGTCCAGTATGCTAACACTGCGCAACCTCGCTCGGTCATTTCTTTGTTTTTATGTCTATCCTTGCAATGAATGCTGAATAACCCTTGGCTTTTAAGTGGTTTTCACATACTGTGAAAACTGCATGTTAAACAGCCCTGTCAATTCTTGCCTGTTTTCTTTAACTCGCGATCTGATCCTCGCAAACTTTCGCGAGGCATTCAGTAACTAGTATCGATATGCAGTGAAGACTCTTGTGAGTTGTGTCTGTCTGAGGCACTGCCGAGTACCATGTTTACCTTCAGTGAGTTCCGTACGCTTCCAACCAAGGAGAGGGCTCGGCGGTTAGATTGGGCCATACTTTCGAGTCTCTTAAAATCTCAGTTGGTTCCGGGTGATCGTGCGAGGAGCTGTGGAAGTTAAGCAGCGGAGGCAGCAGGTCGGAGATTTGGTGAGATCGTTCCATTTATTTCCAATGTTTGCTAATAAGCAAGGTTTTTAGTCACTCAATTTGTGTGATATTTGTATCGAACTGTTCATTTTTCTGTAATTTCTGAATCGCTCTGTTTTTTTTTTTTTTTTTTTTTTTTTTTTAATGGGGCCAAACTGCTGAGGTTATAGGCCCCTACTGTCACGGTTCGCGCGGCTTCCCCTGTCGGAGGTTCGAGTCCTCCCTCGGGCATGGGTGTGTGTGTTGTCTTTAGCGTAAGTTAGTTTAAGTTAGATTAAGTAGTGTGTAGGCTTACAAGGGGAGGCCGCCAATTGTGAAATTAAGATTCGATTCATACTGCGCATAATAAAAGCTCATGGCCAGAGGTGTAATGTGGCAAAGCACCAAGATGCACTTCTCAGCCGTTGTCGAGAAAATCGACAGTTACAAGAAACCGTTGCGGTGAAATACTCTCTACGAGTAATGATTGTTCTACGGTGTCGTGGCGCAGCGGTAAGCGCTCGGGTCCGTTATGCGAAGATCACCGGATGGAATCCCGCGCCATGCAATTTTTTTTTATTATTAGTTTTTTGTAATTCAAATATATATATATATATATATATATATATATATATATATATATATATATATATTCATTTCATTGTTGCCCTTATGGACAGTGTTTGAACTCGAAAATCACATGATAACACAATTTTCACTTCTTTCCTCTCTTCCTCTTCTCTTCCCAAAATCTCTTCATCCTTTGGCTGTGCTCCTGTTTCCTTTGCTCTGTCCATAATGTTCCTGTCTTCTTTCTCTCCTTTACAATAAATTTTGCACTCCTAACTTTGTTTCTGAAGTATTTCCTGTCTCCTATCATTTGCCTGTTGATCCCTATCTGCCTTAAGTCTTCGTCTATTTCATGATACCAATTTGCTTTCTTGCTTGAGCTGTTTACTACATCAAAAATTTTCCTTGTTAGTCGGTTGTTGTCCATTCTCTGTATGTGCCCATAGAAAGTTAATCTGCGTTTTCTGATCGCGTCTGTTAGTCTGTCAGTGTGCTGGTACAGCTCTTTGGTAGGTCGCTTCATCCATATGCCATCTCTGTGAATTGGTCCAAATATTTTTCTGAGAATTTTGCGTTCTATTTTTTCTGTGTCTATGATGCCTGATGCTCCAATTGTGGTTGTTTCTGACGCGTACAATGCTTCTGGTAATACAACTGTTTTGTAGTGCCTAAGTTTGGCCTGCCTCGATATGCTTTTCTTATTATAATGTGACCATGTGAGTTTGTATGCCTTCTGGAGTTTCTTCGTTCGTTCCATGTTAGCCGCCTTGTTTGATCCTCCCATTTGTATGTACTCCCCTAAATACTTAAATTTTTCGACTCTTTCTACGGATCCATATACAGTATGCATGGTGTGTACATTGTTGGTCTGTCGTTCCATATATTGTGTCTTCTCGTAAGATACCTGCAGACCTGTTTTGGCAGCTATTTCATGCTAGCATTCCAGTGCTTTCTTTGCCTCCTGTGTATTATTGCTGAGTATGGCTATATCATCTGCAAATGCCAGACATTTTATGATTGTTTTGGTTTCACGTGTTCTTCCCAGCTGTATTCCTTTAACTTGTTCCTCCCACTGCTTGATAATTTTGTCTAACACCATGTTGAACAGGATTGGTGAGAGCCCGTCTCCTTGTCGGACACCTGTGTGTATGTGGAAGGGTTCCGAAATTTCTCCCATGAACTTAATCTTGGAGGTAGTGTCTGTAAGCGTCTGTTGTATAAGTGTCCTGGTTTTTCTGTCGATACCATATTCTTCCAGTACGTCAAAGAGTGTCTGTCTGTCTATGGAATCATATGCTTTTTTAAAGTCCACAAAGGTAACTACAGTGTTTCTTGCCTGTCTGACTTTCAAAAGTGTTCTCAAGTTCCAGATCTGTTCGATGCATGATCTCCCTTTTCTGAAGCCCGCCCGGTATTCCCCAATTTGCAGATCTGCTTGTGGTTCTAGTCTGTTTAATAGCACCTTAGAGAAAATTTTGTATGTAACTGGTACTAGCGAAATGCCTCTGTAATTGTTTGGATATATATATATATATATCCCCCTCCGACGGGGGAAGCCGCGTGAACCGTGGCAAGGCGCCCAAGACCTCGCGGCTACACCGCGCGGCTCAGCGACTTTGTGTTTTTCGTTAAGATGGAAGCTGGTTACAAGATCATATTGTAGTCATTCAGTACGAAGTACTAGGCTCTCTGTTCCGTCATTCACTCCTGCACTTTAGGTTGTTATATGCTTGGATAAAAATCGCATATGCAGGGTGAACCAGCTGCGCCGGCCTAAGGATTTAATGCAGTCCGCTACGCCTTCAGATACAACAATGCAGATTGTCACATTCTTCCGCCCACTATGCGCAAATTATTGTTCCTACAGAGGAAACGAACATGACCTTCTTTTAGGAAATTTAATGTAGCTGAATTTTGTACTGGGATACGTTTTCACTAGAGGCTGTAGTTCTCGAATTATTCAAGAAAAACGTACCTAAGTCTTGTTCAAGCACGTCTTTGTTGAATAACTATAAAACTGTGTCCTCCAGCGAATAGGTATTCCAGTACAAAAACATGCAGTTCATTTTTCTATAGCTCTAACAATTGCGCGTAGCGAGCAAGACAATATGGAAATCTCACATGCGGTTTCTGAAGGCATTGTGGGTTGTATAAAACCTACAGGTAGGGGCTATTGAATCTCCCAGTATAAAACTGAAACATTTGTGACGGCTAGAATTTCGATTATTGTCTCGTGTGTACTGAGAATTCCATGTGGCTTGGATCCACTGTTGTTTGACCTGAAGACAATACAATTATTAATTCATTTGACTTTACGGTACCTTGATTCTGCTTTTGTACATGACTTGTTGCAATTTTATATGTATTCCTTGTCTGATCCCATCTTATGCACACTTATTCCAACCATTCCTTTCTTGCCGATTCGATGGTTACAATTAGTGAAGAGAATGAAATTACTCAGCTCATATACAGCTTTCGCATATTAATAGTAATAAATATCCCGTTCTCGGCAACTGTAAATTTCATGTGCAAATATCGGTTCTGAAGCTGATAGCTGAATACAGGGTTGGGGAGGCAGATTTTTTCTATACTGCGTATATGTTCATGTCTCCAGAAATAGCTTGCACAGAGCAGTACTAAGTTTTGAAATAATTAAGTATAGCAACCTCAAAAAGTAATCTATGCCACTAAGGATGTCACGTAATATTTCTGCCATCACACTATCACGCAAGTTCACCGAAAAATGGTTGTTTCATCAGTTCGTAATACCTCATACAAATATATCCTTTCGAGTCACGTCGTTATTCAGTTGACTTGGAGAGGTGTTATCAATAATTAACCGTCTTCATATTAAACCATTGTGATTGCAATTGAGGGCCACGATCTCATTGCACTTTATTCATCTATAAGATATAGCTGTAGTTCTGATTGCATCTTACGAGTGATTTTCACGGTACTTGATGTTCAAATATACAAACTATGCCTGCTAATTACTAGTTGCGCCGTTTGTTGCAAACTGGATCTACGGTCACTATTCCTTTTCCGCTGTCGAAGTCACATTGCGTTACAAAATTGATTATTGGGTCATGAGTTTATTGATTGTAAGGCATAGTTTCACCAAATCAGGGTCTAAGAATAGTATAGTTGACTATGTCAGTCCAGTTTCTAAAACAGTAACCACCTACAACTGGTAATATACAATGATTAAAAAACTTCCATTTAGTCATATCAGAAGTTCTGTTTTGTAAACCATATGAAAACTTTGGCTGTAAACAGCGATAATGGACAAACTGGCTCTTTTGAGAAATTGCGCAGCAAATTTTCAATAAAATCTCATAGGATATTTCAAATACATCTATCGTAATTTTTTTATTCAGATAAGTCATTGTTTTCAAATGTTTCTAGAGTAACGACATATTTTTAAAATGGTAAATGCTGTCCAAACTTTTATTCTTAAAAATACGTCAATGGGTACTTAACATTGTTTTCTTGCAAAATGAATGCACATTACATGAGTTACCATTGAATTGTCCCTGTTTACTTGCTGTGAAACATCTAAAAAGTACAAATTTAAAAGGTCCGAAATGTTTCAGTTTATGATGCTAAGACTTGCATTACTAAGTTTTGAAATAATTGAGTATAACGACCTCAAACAGTAATCTATGACACTAAGGATGTCACGTAATATTTCTGCCATCACACTATCACGTACGTTCACCTGAAAATGGTTTACTTGCTTACAGCATTAGTCACAGTTACCTTCTTAGCAACAACTTTTGAAGCGCATTTTCGTTGAGGATCATGTTCAGGATCTTTGAGTCGTAGTTATCGACATCGTCCTCGGATTCGTGCAAATCGTCACCCCTCACATTACTATAACTGGCAGTCATGTTTTGACACTTACCACTGTTTACACAAACACAACCTGACAAAGCTGCCATTAGCGAGAATCTGAAATTTAAAGGTAGAGCTCCCATTTCTCGGTTTATCATGGAACTGTCAACTAATATGAATAAAGCACTCCATGTGTGCGTTACCGCTGTTTACACCCGAGGTCTTCGTATCTGGTTTACCAAGAGCTAGTCCTCCTAGTCGTTGTTATCAGTTGCCATAACTCAATAAGTCAAGTACTTCTGCGACACCGTTATCAATTTGTACTAGTTTATTTTTGATGTGTTCGAAAAACAATGTTCAAATGTGTGTGAAATCTTATGGTACTTAACTGCTAAGGTCAACAGTCCCTACGCGTACACACTACTTAACCTAAATTATCCTAAGGACAAACACAAACACCCATGCCCGAGGGAGGACTCGAACTTCCGCCGGGACCAGCCGCACAGTCCATGACTGCAGCGCCTAAGACCGCTCGGCTAATCCCGCGCGGCGATGTGTTCGAACGAGATTGTTTTACGTAAGTGAAGTTGATCAATAAACAGCACAAATAAGAAGAGAATAGAAGCTTATCAAATATGGCGCTACACAAGCACATAGATGGGTAGATCCGATAACCAATGAAGAGATGTGAATGGAATTAGGGGAAAAAAGAAATTTCTGACACAACTTGACTAAAGGAGAGATCGGTTTGACACTTCAGTTAATCCCGTCGTATCAAATACTCATACAACTTACGGGAATGTAGCCAGGTGATGTCTTCGACGACCGCCGATATTTCGACAGGTACACATCCTGTCACTTTCAGGGCACAAGTGCAACGAGAGAACGTTGTGCTAGGACGTTTAAAACCTCGGTAAGCTGGGCTACGCCGACCAAGCACGATAATACGGCATACGCAAAAAGACAAAACACAAGCTATGGACAATTAGTGCCACCACAAAGCCAAAGATGACCACCACAAACGTCAGCGTTACTAATAGTATTCAAATAATTGGAATTTCGCGCTAGAATCTCAGTGTTAACATAGCAGTTGCGATTAAATTAACAAGTAACCCTGGTCAAACAGCAAAGGGATGGAGTTAATGCTAGGTGGTAATTAATATTCAGTACTGATAACTTCTGACGTTTGTCATCTTCCATTGTGTGGTGACGTTAGTTGTTTACAGTATATATATATATATATATATATATATATATATATATATATATATATGTGTGTGTGTGTGTGTGTGTGTGTGTGTGTGTGTGTGTGTGTGTGTGGTGGAGGGCCTGTGGGTATAATAAGTTGCTCTGGCGTCACAAACTTGAAGCCGATGTCCGCCATATCAGTATGGCTAACCATTAGCTTCTGGTGCAAGTGTTTTGATTAAAAAATGCCAGCTTGCATCATTTACAGGTGTTCTAGTCGTTCTGATTATAGTCTAAAGTATAAGGGAATCACATTTCATTCGTGACTGGACTCGCTCAAGTGATATTTTCTTTTATATACATGAATTTTAGTTGCACTGGTTACTTTTAGTGGAGTGGTTTTTTATTTCTGTAATTTGACTTCATATTTCCCATCTGCACAGTTCGAAGTGCGCTCTGGTTGAACGCTGTGAGAAGGAAACATTCCAAGCCGTCGATACAAAGTAAAATATGGTCTCACAATTGTGGCTAACAGGACATAGGTGGAACATCAGTTTTGTCATTCCGTATTAAGTAAATGGTGGGTTACGAAAGCATCCTTCTTAGTTATTTGAAACGTGTAACAAAAAGAAAGTTACATTACAGATGCCAAATGCGCCGTATTGCTGGATAAAATTTACCTTTTATAACCAGGCAACATCCGAAAATGCCTCTCTGGCAGTGTTATTCACTAAAGCACTGTAATATGTACTATTTAAAACAACTGTTGCGTCGACACGACAAAAATTAAGAAAAAGAAGCAGTTGCAAACAGTAGTCTACTAATGTTCGCGAAAATAGCAGCGCGGACTTCAAAGCAATGTAACGTGTAAGTCTTTAGGGCCACCTTCATATATTATGTGTTGTCTTTCAGCATACGGTGTATTATGGTACTACACGACCACAACATTATTGCACTTGGCCCCCATGGACGTTATCGGAAACAAGCGGTGATATTACGCTCAACAAGTGCAGTGGTCATAATTTTATATAACTGTATCGGAGAAGAGCGATCTTATTGTGATAAAATTACCCCTCGCCGTCATACAGATGGGCAATGATACATCGTTTTAGAGTATACTTTTACAAGATTGGCTTCTCTATGTAATATAGCACTGTTACTTTTGTTATTACAGTGCAAACTCTGCGATGGCCCGTAATTAAAAGGCTGAAACCGGTCAGAAGTTAACATCTACTGCGATCAAGACTGCCTTTAAATAATTTAACTAAGGAAATTAACTAAGGAAAACGTATCACAATGTGAATGATTTCAAGACAGCTGTGCATATACGAGGGTCACTCCAAAAGAAATGCACACTATTTTTGTAAAAATACATACATCCTTCCCGATTGTTTTCAAACTTAGTTCAACCTGTTCCCATGAGTGGCGCCGTCACAGCATGTCTTCAAGATGACTGCTACACTTGACCTTCGTCACAAGCAACGTACTGTCATAGAATTCCTGTGCTGTGAAAACGAGACAATGGGAAACATCTACAAGAGGTTGGAAAAGGTGTATGGAGATGCTGCTGTCGATCGCAGTACAGTTGGTCGGTGGGCAAGCAGGTTACCTCATGAAAGCGGGCACGGCAATATTGAGGACTGTCCTCGCAGCGGCAGGCCTCGTACTGCACGCACTCCAGACAATGTGCAGAGAGTTAACGAATTGGTGACTGCTGACAGACGCATCACAGTGAATGATTTGTCACGCTATGTTGGGATAGGGGAAGGAAGTGTTTGCAGAATACTGAAAGTGTTGGCGTTAAAAAAGGTTTGTGTCAGGTGGCTTCCCAGGGTGTTGACAGTGGCTCACACAGAAACAAGAAAAACGTTATGCAGCGAACTTTTGGAACAGTACGAGAATGGTGGAGATGAATTTCTTGGAAGAATTCTGACAGGTGATGAAACATGGCTAGCTCATTTTTCACCAGAGACGAAGAGGCTATCAATGGAGTGGCATCATGCAGATTCACCCAAGAAAAAGAAATTCAAAACCACACCTTCTGCTGAAAAGTTATGGCTACGGTGTTTTCCGATTCCGAAGGACTCTTGTTTATGGACATCATGCCAAGTGGAACCACCATAAATTCTGATGCATATGTGACGACACTGAAGAAACTTCAAGCTCGACTGAGTCGTGTTCGACTACATCGGCAAAAGCAGGATGTTTTGCTGTTGCACGACAATGCACGGCCACATGTCAGTCAAAAAACCATGGAAGCGATCACAAAACTCGGATGGACAACACTGAAACACCCGCCTTACAGTCCTGACCTGGCTCCATGTGACTATCATCTCTTTGGGAAACTGAAAGACTCTCTTCGTAGAACAAGGTTTGAATATCAGCTGGATCAGCGTGTCCTCGTGAAATATAATGATAAAAACTCACGGTAAGCCGATCGAAACTCCCTCACTCACAGGTGAAATAATATTTTGGTAGAGAATAAAAGACGGCAAAGCCCTGCCAATTGCTTGCACAGCTCTCTGTCGTATTTATGTCTTGGAAACGGCGAGGTGCTCACCTGTCGAAATATCGGCGGTCGCCGAAGACGTCACTCGACTGCATTGCTGTAAGTTGTTTGAATGGGAATCGGGTGATAGGACACACCCTAAAACATCTAGGATTGTCACTTTGGTAAAAATTGTAGAGGGGTACCAAGGCTTCACTATAACATACAGATTCAGGTGGATGCAGGCTGCGATAGTTATGCAGTGACGACCGGGCTTTTACGGGTAGACCAGAGTCCAGAGCTGAGTCAACATACGAGAGTTGTCCAGAAAGTTAAATCCGGTCGGTCTCGAAATGGAAACAACAGTGAAAATCAGAATTGTTTTATTTGTAACAGTAACAACTGAGTCAACATACGAGAGTTGTCCAGAAAGTTAAATCCGGTCGGTTTCGAAATGGAAACAACAGTGAAAATCAGAATTGTTTTATTTGTAACAGCTAGTTACACCTTCTGCCCACTTCTCCATGTAGTTGCCGATCCGACTTAGGCATTTGTCGTTGTGTAGTACCAACTTCCCCATACCCTCGTTACTGAAGGCACCCGCCAGTGCTTTCCACCATTTCTCTATGCTGGTTGTCTGTGCTCAAATGTTTTCTTCATAGCCAGCGGTTCATATGAGCAGAGACGAAAATCAGAAAAAGCCACGTCCGGGCTGTATGGTGTGTGACAAACACTTCCAGTCGAAAACGCTCCAAGAGCGTCTTCATTGCCCCTGCAATGTGCGGCCCAGAATTGTCATGAAGAAGGAAATGCCTGGCAGGTACGTTATGTTGGCTGTGTGAAGTCTGGTGAAAACTCTCAGCAGGCAGTCATTCTTGGCGGGAGACATTATTGATCTAGGCCTCTTTATGGGCTCACTATGCACTCAGAACTGCAAAGAGCAACGTGACGCTATCGACAGGCGTACTGACTCTGCTCGACACATTTCTGCAAAGTTTCATCGGATTTTCGCGACCGATCGGAACTTATTTTCTGGACAACCCTCGTATTTTTGGACTGAAGACCACCACAACAACAACATGACAACACATTATTTACGTTTTATTGTAAACTGGTTTTCGAGCCTACTTTTAATATTATTCTTTCAAGGTACTTCAAGCAGCGTGTATCTGTGTTGTAGTAATCAGTATAGCGTAATCAGCAAAACCTAGACATTTCAGATATGTTTCACTGATACGTTTTTCTTCTTCATCATCCGAATCTCGGAGTTTGAAAATTTCGTCTAGAGCTCCTGACAATAGCTTTGATGATATAGAATCTTCTTACCTCAGGTTTCTTTTAATTCTGAATTTTTCATTATCCCGATTATAGCTAATACTAGCTGCAGCGCTGACGTATATGAGGGGAAACCGAACAGCACCGATACGATTTTTAAGCGATATTTCCTCAGTGTTTTGATATAAGACAGCTGTTGTCTCTCAAGTGACTCGTTGCAGAATAATACGGCGCCGGCCGTTGTGGCCGAGCGGTTCTAGGCGCTTCAGTCCAGAAACGCGCGACCGCTACGGTCGCAGGTTCGAATCCTGCCTCGGGCATAGATGTGTGTGATGTCCTTAGGTTAGTTTGGTTTAAGTAGTTCTAAGTCTAGGGGACTGATGACCTCAGATGTTGTCCCATAGTGCTCAGAGCCATTTGAGCCAGTACGATGATGCGGTTGCCGTCGCTTCGGGAGCAGTTCAGCATAGCGCTGATGTGACGCTTCCAGTCCATGCAGTGAACCCATACACGAAGTGCAGATCGTCAACTCTTCCTCAGTAAACGTATCCGTTCTACTTGAATCACTGTTCTTGGACAAATAACACTGCAGGATAAAGAAATCCAAGACAGAACCGAACATTACTGAATGCTAGCTTGAAGTCTAAGAGTAAATTGGATGTTCTTGTTGTCAACAACAAGTACAGCGAGTGAATGGAACAAGGTTTGTTTCCACGCAAGACGCACAGTGCGTGCAGTCGACACTGGTCCTGTTGTGCAGATATTTTCAGTGCAATATAGATACAAGAATAAATGGATGCAAGAAACCAAACTAAATGCAGTTAATCTCTAACGAGCCACAGGGACCACGTCTCCTTTATACCAAAACCTCGAAATTTTGTCGGCGGTGTTAGGGTTCACGATGCATATTCTCACGACGCATATGTTAATATGCATATTCACGATGCATATTAACATTGGCGCCAATGCCCAATTTCTCAAGTGTGTTAGTACTGATTTGGTGAAACTGAGTCAAAATGTTTCTCAAAATCTACGAATACTATACTGAGTCGGAATTGATATTCATTTGTCTATTCTATAAATTGCAAATTATAATACGAGGGTTGTTCGGGAAATAAGGAACGATCGGTCGCGAAATGGAAACCACAGTGAAAATCAAAGTTGTTTTCTTTGCACATTTAGCTACGCCTTCCAGGCACTTCTCTACATAGTCGTCCCTTCGACTCCGACATTTGTCGGAGCGTTATATCAAATTTCCACCACCATCGTCATAGAAGGCAGCCACCTATGCTTTCTGATAATTCTCTATGCTGATCTATAGCGCGTAGCCTGCGCCCAAGTGTTGCATTCGTATCTGACGTTTCATGTGAACAGAAATAATAGGACGAGCCAATTAGGGCTGTGGTGTGGGTGAACGAACACTTACCATCGAAAAGGCTGCAGGAGCGCCTTCACTGCCCCTCCAGAGTGCGGCTGAGAATTGCCATGAAGAAGGAAGTGCGTGGCAGTAGTGTTAGGTGGGCTGCATTCATTAAGGCGAAACCTCTCTGCGGGCCCTCCTACTTGTCGGGAGACATCGTTGTTCCAGGCACCTTTGCTCGCTCACAGTGCGCTCACAACTGAATAGAGCGTCTTGATGCGATCGACGGGCATACTAGAGACACCGCCCAAAACGTCTGTGAAAAGCCTCGTCGGATTTTCACAGTGGTTTCCATTTCGCAACCGATCGTTCCTCACCTTCCGAATAGCCATTGTATATCTACTTCAAAAGCCACAGCTTTTTCCTTTGCCCGAGTAAAAACTCATATTTTTTATGTGCTGTTAATAATAATGACTAAGAGGCTGATAAGCCTATAGTTTACGTCTGGTATGTCTCCTTTTCCGTGATTAATAATAACTATAGAGATTTTTTCGTTTCATACTATGCAAATATATTTGCGAGTTCCTTTTGTGTGATTTTTCCTCCAGCTTCAATCATTATGAAAGGTTTTTTTTTTTGTTTTTTTTTCAGAGTGGTAGCGAATCTGCGCGGAATAAATTGTAACATGAAGATATAACAGCGTAGTTCTATTAGATAATTTTCAAAGGGCTAGTGATCAGTCAGAAGCTCGTTTTTAATACTAAGTAACGCAGTTTCTTTGTTTATTGGAAACATTTTTCCGACATGCTGTATTGTGGTGCTCGCAGATAAACAGGTCGCATATTTCAGGAAACCCTCTGCCCTCTGCCGAAATCCTGCCAGAAAATATAGATTAACGATCTAGTCTTGCGACGGAACAGTCTCTCGCTCATTACGACAGCAAATCCTACCGCTGCTAAGACGCCTGGAAAGCAGCCAACAAGTAGCGCGCCTTTAATCAAAAGTTATTTTAAAGAGTCGTGTCCGGCGTCCTTTCTGCATTTCTACGCTTGTGTGACCAGAAATATGTGCCCAGCGATTTGCCGAGCAGTGCAGCCAGTAATATGAGACAATTACTAGATCTGTTTAAGAAAGTCAGCAAACTTTCCTCGAGTGCGGTTTTTACCTCATTTACAACCCTCCCGCATAGACGAGTTGTCTGATGCGCGGCTGTGCTGTAGTGCACCGCTCGGGCGTATGTGGTTCGAACAGTGCTGCCTCCCTCGCTAGCTCTTAATAGCGCTTCCAGGCCAGGCTCGAATCAAAACGGCTTGCCCCAGTTTACAACAGCGGTAGTAATCGATAGGCCGCCGGAATTCTAATAATGACCCACGGACCGTGTAAGGCGACAAAAACGATTCTATTTGCAGGGGGTTCTTGGTTAGTTTAGAGACTGAGGGAGATAGGTGGCAAAGATCACCACTAAAACAAACAAACAGCAGTTTTAACAAATGGCTCTGAGCACTATGGGACTTAACATCGGTGGTCATCAGTCCCCTAGAACTTAGAACTACTTAAACCTAACTAACCTAAGGACATCACACACATCCATGCCCGAGGCAGGATTCGAACCTGCGACCGGAGCGGTCACGCGGTTCCAAACTGAAGCGCCTAGAACCGCACGGCCACACCGGCCGGCGCAGTTTTAACAGAAACAAACGGACAAATCCGAGTAAGATCCACTCTGAAGGTTCCACACGAATTTAATTATATGCCGGGCGGTTAAAATTAAAATGTAACTACTCACGGAGTTCCAGTATTGGTTGTAATTATCTTATGGTAGCAAAACTAGATATGCTAACGCGTTAATGCGGAACCGGTTTATGCTGACAAAAATTAGTACCAACGTTAGTCGCCATGTGCAAATTTGGTGCTATTAACATCTCGTGTCAGTCTCATGTGCTCATATTGAACAAACTGTGTAACTGGCGGTTAAGAATAAAAACAACATTATGCCTTTCTCAGTTATTTGACCTTTTCTGTCCACGTCCCAATTCTAATCTATTACATATGAAAATATTTCTATACGTCTTTCTCGCATTCGCAGCGTCGTATATTCACCTGGTGGCCAAAACTGGAACTTTTTATTTCACGCCCCGCGGAGTGGCCGCGCGGTTTGAGGCGTCATGTCTCAGATTGCGCAGCCCCTCCCGCCGTATGTTCGAGTCCTCCCGCGGGCATGAGAGTGTGTGTTGCTCTTAGCTTAAGTGAGTTTAAGTAGTGTATAAGTCTAGGGACCGATGACCTCAGCAGTTTGGTCCCTTAGGAGTTCACACACACACACACACATTTTATTTCACCGTAAATCAGTTTCGCATTAGCGCATTAGAATATCTATCAAGTTTCGCTGCCATACAATAATTACAGCTCACTTTGGACCACTGTGAATAGCTGCTCTTTAATTATAACCATTCGATATATAGTTAATAATCATAGTTTCGTGTGGTTCAGTGCAATGGCGCAAGTCTTTTTATTGGACTCTACTTCCGCGACTTGCGCGACTTGCGTGTCCCTAACCTACCCCAGTTATCCAATCGTTAACATACAGTTTAAGGGGAAACCCGAACCACGTGTTCTTTCTGGTGACTCTTCACATCATTGAGAAGTGAATGGCCGGCCGCTGTGGCCGAGCGGTTCTAGGCGCTTCAATCCAGAACCGCGCTGCTGCTACGGTCGCAGGTTCGAATCCTGCCTCGGGCATGGATGTGTGAGATGTGCTTAGGTTAGTTAGGTTTAAGTAGTTCTAAGTCTAGGGGACTGATGACCTCAGATGTTAAGTCCCATAGTGCTTAGAGCTACTTGAACGATTTGAATTTGAGGCTAGTTTAAAACGAGGAATGAAAATTCCTTGGAACGTTCCAAGGAATCCCGAGATCCTCGTTTTCCACGTACGTGCTTCAGCGCTACACCAACAGACTCAACATATATAGAGATAGTTCCTGCATAGCTTCTGATGAGTGAGTTTGCGAGTATGAAAATATATAACATAAATGGCCGTATCTTTTGACTGCATTGACTTAGAAGCTTAAATTTTTCACGCCGCCAAGGGAGCGTAGACAATATATGACACAAATTTCAACTTGAGACCACTACTCTTTCCTCAGAAGAAGGGACCTTAACAACGAGACAGGCAGACAGAACAACAGACAGACAGGCAGAAAACAGAGTGATTCTGTAAGGGGTCCGTTTCTACCGATCGAGCTACGGAATCCTAAAAACGGATATAGTGAGAGATTATAGATTCACAATATCCAGCCAAAGGCAGCCTTCACTCTACTTAAGCACTACTAAAGAAGAATACATGAAAAGAAAACTTAGCTGAAGTGCACAGAAAGTACACAAATCGATGCAAATTTACGTTCATTATAGAAACACTAGTACTGTACTGAATGCAGAATGTTATAGGGAATTTGCTTAAACTACAGAGTACTGAGGCACAAAATACCGATCCAGGTGACAAACGTGGGAGGTCACGATGAAATCGTACCGCATGGCAAGTGTTGTTAGTCTGTGGCCGTATCGTGAGATCGCGTTCGTCATACGAATACTGTTACTAAAGGCCGGTCAGTAATTGCCTGTAACAAAACGCGTCCGCGACGGACACGAAACTGCAACTGTAGGTCGGCATCTAAGCTGCAACCGAGTGGGATTGGGGCGTCGGTAGTCCGACCTTGTGTCACCGGAGGTGCCACCCTCAAACCATTCGAGAAGGAGGGGAAAAAAGAAGCACCATTGCTAACTTACGTGGAGGGGCAATGGCCAAAATCTACCTGCTGTAACATAGGGGCGCTGACCACATATTTTACCGACATAAGTTTAACTTTCTGGTTCAGTCCCAGTTGCCGGAAAACCTGTCAGGCCTGTGCTTCCAAATGGAAGAAGAAGGAACTGTTTAAAACTTACAGAGTTTATTATGGTTGCTGTCATTTTGAGTAAATTAATAACTTCTCTCAAAATTGCCACAGCAGAAATCTGTTTCCAGACTTCAGTCCTTCAGTACTTACAATAATTTCTCCTTCCTCTCGAAATTTAGCCGTATATTAAGTGGTTAAACTGCAATTGAAAATTAAAGAAACGCAAAATAAAATTAACATAAAAAATGACTGCATCGGTTAGTTGTTCATTGGCAAAGGGTCCTACATCTACGATGCGTGTTTTTTAAGTAAGTACCGTTTTGAAATTAAAGAAAGACGTGCTAAGATATCTCAATAATTTTATTTTTACATGAAAGCCTGGCGCCATTGGTCTGATTCTTCCTTGTTTACGTTGTGTACTGAGTGTTTAAGATGCCTCCGATAATCGTCGAGTCCCGCCGACTGTGAAGTACGGGCAGTTATAAGATTTCTTAGTGTTAAAGGCCTAAAAGTGATCGATATTCATCGTGAGATCTGTGCAGTTTACAAAGAAAACATTATGACTGATGGAATGATAAGAAAGTGGGTGAGAGCAGTTAAAGATGGCCGCACATACAGTATGTGCATGTTGATCAACGGAGTGGGCGTCTTTCGGTCGTTAATTTGGTGCAGGAAATGGACAATAAAGTGAGAGAAAACAGACGCTTTGCGATTTCCTCCTTGCGGGATGACTTTCCTAATGTTTCTTGTAGTGTTTTGTATGGCATTGTAACCGAGCACTTGAATAACCGAAAATTGAGAGCATGTCAGGTACCGAAAATGTTGACGGATGTGTACAAAACCAAACGTTTAGACAGTGCATTGAATTTCCTTGAGCGATACCACAACGACGGTGATGATTTCTTAGGCCAAATTGTTATGGGCGATGAAACATGGATGGCCTACGTCACACCAGAATCGAAGCAACAGTCCATGGAAGTTGAGCAAGGGCATCGTTTTGCTGCAAGACAAAGCCCGTCCGCATATGGCGAATCAGATCAAAGATCTCAAGACATCTTTTCGATGGGAAACTCTAGATCATCTTCCGTACAGCCCCGATCCTGCGCTCAGTGACTACCATCTGTTCCTCTACTTGAAGAAACACCTGGGCGGTCAGCGTCTTCAAGACGATGACGAAGTCAAAACAGTGGTGACGCAGTGGTTAACAAGTCAGGCGGCAGACTTCTATGAGGAGGGTATTCAAAAACCGGTACAACGTTATGACAAGTGCCTCAATATTGACTGAAATTATGTAGAAAAGTAGATTAAGGTACAGGCTTCCAGGTAAAAATAAAATTATTGAGATATCTTAGCAAGTCTTTTTTTAATTTCAAAACGGTACTTACTTAAAAAACACGTCTCGTACATCCGTGTATACATCTAGTCGCAACAAGACACATTTTGGTGTGTGGCGGACGGTACTTTGTTACTCATTGTGACTTCCCTTTTTAGATGGCCATATCATTTTGATTTTTGTAGGTTATCGATGTGTACGTCAGAGAGAGAACACGTAATCTTACTGTTGAACAATCTTTGGTCTGGTTGTGGCACACTCTTTGCCTCTGCGTAGTCTGATACATTCTTAGCTGAAGTATGTTAGGTGGTGGGCGTGTTCTGTAGTGCTGTCTTCACTTGTGATTGTATGTGTTACATGATGAAAGATTTATTGTAAAGGACAGCAAGGATGAATATGATGTTAGGTTGAAAGGCGAAAAGAGTATAAATTTTGAACTTTTTTTTTTACTGCAGCACTGCGCAGATAGTCCGTGGGTATGATTATTGTTCACTTTCTCAGCGCTGTGAGAAAGACCACCCCACTTTCCTGAGTTATGCATTTACATGTCAACTGATTAAGCTGTTTAGTTTTTATAGAAATTTTCTGTTAACATTGTATCTTTTTTAAGTCATTGTCGAAATTGTTAAGCGTAGGACTGTCCAGACCAAGATCACGTGAAATTTTATTCTGTCTTTTCTGAATACATACTTCATTCTAAACTCGTTCTCTTGGAATGTCATTTCACAGGAATACTTACGCACCATATGGTATGCAACAGTTTGGATATAGCTTGGAAATTTTATTTAAAAACAGAAATCTATCGTAGTCGCTGGTCTGCTTGCTGTTTGCTTTTGTGCTTTCGTGAAATCTGCAACAATGCTGCCAGACACGGGGCAAGTGGAAACTTTGATTAGGGTCAGATAATTATTTTACTTCAGTTGCGCATTTAATATAAAGACAAGCTGGATTCAGACTAGTTGCAGTTCAATTTAAATTAGGTTCTGTTTAGGTTAGCATACGAATTTCAGTCGGATAACAGTTTGTGAGTACATAGTTTTGGTAATCCGTTGGTTTTTTATACAGTGGGAAGTAAATCTGGGCTACATTTCATACAGAAACACACGGTGGGGAACTTCCACCCCTTTTCTTGTTCCAGTCGCGTATAGTTCGCGGAAAGAACGATTGCCGGTAAACCTCCGTGCGGGCTAGAGTCTTTCTAATTTCACCTTAATGGTCTTATTGCGAGACACATGTAGGAACAATATATTGGTTGAGTCTTCTAGGAACGTGCACTCTGAATTTAGCAGTAGACCATACTGTGACGCGCCAACGGCATGCCGCAGTGGTAACACCGGTTCCCGACAGATCACCGAAGTTAAGCGCTGTCGAGCTGGGGTAGCACTTGGATAGGTCTGCTGAGCGCTGTTGGCAAGCGGGGTGCACTCAGCCCTTGTGAGGCAAATTGAGGAGCTACGTAATTGAGAAGTAGCGGCTCCGGTCTCGGAAACTGACATACGGCCAGGAGAGCGGTGTGCTGACCGCATGCCCCTCCAATCCGCATCCAGTGACGCCCATGGGCCGAGGATGATACGGCGGCCGGTCGGTACCGTTGGGCCTTCATGGCCTGTTCGGGAGTTGATACTGTGACGCAGAACGCAGCATCCGCCACGATCTTATTTAAAACGTTTGGCGCTAACTAGATACTGCCTTCTGTGTCACGGTATGGTCTACTGTTAAAATTCTGACAGTGCACGTTCCTAAAAGACTCAACCAACATATTGCTCCTACATATATCTTATGAAAAGACCATTAAGGTGAGGATCCCTGACTGACGAGCAATATTCAGGTATTCGTCGAACGAGTATTTTGAAAGCTACTTCCTTTGTTGATGGACTACATATCCTGAAGATTCTTCCAATGAACCTCAGTCTGACATCTATCTTACACACGATAAATTTTATGCGGCCGTCCCACTTAGCTGGCCGGTGTGGATGAGCAGTTCTAGGCGCTTCAGTCTGGAACCGCGCGACCGCTACGGAGGCAGGTTCGAATCCTGCCTGAGGCATGGCTGTGTGTGATGTCCTTAGGTTAGTTAGGTTTAAGTAGTTCTAAGTTCTAGGGAACTGATGACCTCAGATGTTAAGTCCCATAGTGCTCAGAGCCATTTGAACCGTCGCACTTCAGATCACTCTGAACGCATACTCCTACATATTTTATGGAAGTAACTGCTTCCAGTGATAGTTCTGCACTCGTGTAATCATGCAATAAATCTGTAACCAGAGTCCTCAGTTACTGATTTCTATTAGCTACTTCCTTAATTTGGTGGCCTAGGTTAGGCACACACATTTGGTCGGCCGAACACGTTTCGTTACAGAATCCTGGTGGTGTAAGAAATGTTCGCCTCCAATATCGGCCGGCACGGGGAGAAGTGGTGACGTCACTATTCACGCTCAAATTCCATACGTCGTTGCAGCATACCATGACCGAATTACCCCTCTGACTGTTCTCTGCTTTCCGCACTGAACGCCACGTCATTGCCTCTGTGCTCCTTGCCAAATGCTTCTATCTCTACTGAGAGCCGGCGTTTTGGCCGCTATGAAATATTCATCAACCGATTTTAAGAAACCTATTAGCTGAAAAAATTTAACCTTTTTTACAGCTTGCAGTCTGATATCTTCGCTCGATAAAGGACTGAATTTCTCTTAGTTATTCGTCATAGTTACTGTGCTGCAAACGGATTAAGTAAAGCATTTCACTAATGTTTAAAGGGTTTTCAGCGGTAAAAACGCGTTGTGTAAACTTTGTGTTTGTTGATTTTAACTCGCATATTGTCGTGTATGAAATATAGATAGGATATTGAAATTTTATTTAAAATTGAGAGCAGAACGATATCTCGTTCCATTCTTGAGTTACTGGTTTTTACTGCCGGCATACGGTCATTGTGCGGCGTGCCCACTTCTATACGGAAACGAGGTTTTTTGCAAATGATAATATGTAAAGTGGCATGTATGTGGTATGGTAAATACTTGAAACTCTTTTATTCTCCGAGATAAGGAAGCAAGGGTGGTGACAATGGATAAAATGACTTCAGAAATCAGCGAGTATATTACTCCAACAGATTCAGTCTTTCTTTATAATTATGTAGCAATATAGCTGGCAATGTATTTGAAACACATTTAACAAAAGAATAAGAGCGACAAATAGCTTACTATCTAAACCAGTAAATATCATTTAAATTAAAATGGGCGTCTTATTATTTGTTAATACACGTTTTTTTACCCTGGTCTCCAAAACAGTTACCAAAAACTACTTTACGCAATACCAAATTTTATCAATTTCTCGGAGGAGGACCCCAACTCTCCTTTTGTTAAGCGACATTCCAGTCCCCCAAACCCTCTCACCCCCCCCCCCCATTAACACCCTCCCCCTCTGACCGACTTCTAGAATCGCCCCTTAAGGAAGTGACTCATCCTCAGCAGAGAGAGATTTGGCGGAAAGGGACGCATAAACGCATCAATAACGCTTAAGGAAAACCCAGAGGGGGGAGTGGCATAGCATGCCAAGTTTAATCGTCCACAGCTGTCATACGATGAGAAGGAGAGAACCGAAGGAGTTTATCTCCACAGAAGAAAGTATTGCACAGTAGTGACGGGAATAACTGAATGAAGACATCAGTTCTGTCGGTTGCTGGAATACAATCGCCTCATTCGGTCGTAGTTTCACAAATAAAAACTAAACTCTGTCCGAACAGGCTACGAAGGCCCAAAGGTACTGATCGGCCGCCGTGTCATCCTCAGCCTACAGGAGTCACTGGATGCGGATATGGAGGGGAATGTGGTCAGCACACCGCTCTCCCGGCCGTATGTCAGTTTCCGAGACCAAAGCCGCTACTTCTCAATCAAGTAGCTCCTCAGTTTGCCAACAAGGGCTGAGTGCTCGACAGACCAGATGGTCACCCGTCCAAATGCTAGCCCAGCCCGACAGCGCTTAACTTCGGTGATCTGACGGGAACCGGTGTTACCACTGCGGTAAGGCCGATGGTAGTTTTACATGTAGGCTGAATTATTTATTCATTCTTTTGCGTGAAACCAGTATGTCGGAGCCGCTGAATGACTACAGACGACGCAGTTCACTGTAGTTTTGAAAACTGACTGAATTATTCGTTCATTCTTTTCAAAAGAAACCAGTTTGTAGTTGTTCTGTCAGTTGAGCCATGGTTATCAGTTCTTTCAACTGAAACCGCTCTTTAGTGTTTTAGTTCACTGAGCTATCCATTCATTTTTGTGAGTGAAACCGGTCTGTAGCACTTTCAATAGTTAAATTCAAGCAGTGGTATACAGCTGTGGTACCCACGGAGGGTAGCCCTACCCTCAGCCTCAGGGGTACGTGAAGACACCTAGGGCGTATGCCAAAGTTAAAATAAGCATTTATATATATAAAATTTTGTTAACGGCTACATACATGAAAACCTGTTTACATTTTGCAGACTTTGAAATGTACAGGCATGAAGAAGTACTATTCACATTCACACATCAGTTTCACAGTTAAGCTTATCTCTAGCCACCATTGTTAACGGTTCACAACCACTTTTGCACCGCTCTGGACCGCGTGATCCCCGGCGTTTTCAGTTCTGAGTATAGACATTCGATCGTTTTTGGATTGTTAAATCATCATTGTTGATTGACATCTGTTATCGCCTCATGTCACAGTTTTTGTCGTGCCGATGTTTGCTTTTCATTGAGGCTAATACATTTTTAGCCCAAGGTTATGAATACGCGTTTACTTAATCGTGTACTTTGTGTCTGGATCAAAATGCCGAAATGCTTAGTGACATGGGAATGGAATAAATCATGACCTGATAAAAGGAAATCCACAAGATAAATTCAATCCGATGTACAGTACCTTCTATGGTGATTGATATTCTGAAATTGTATTAATTACAGAAATTCAAGGAAAATTAACAAATGATGACGAACATTCCTTGCACAAAAATACTTCCGGCAAGTAACATTATATGCTTAAAAAGACAAATTTCATCAAACAATTAAATATTTGCACCTCATTTCCTTTTTGTTAACATCACTTCAGCATTTACCGAAAGAGAATTGACAGTGATGGGTGCAAGCCAGCTGAAAGAGAGAGAGAGAGAGAGAGCTTCAATAAATTTAAAATAAAAAAAGTAATTGCTCATTTATTTCAACGTAAGTTCATAATGTGGCACCGGTTATTAATCTTTTAAAGCCAGCCAAAAATCCATGTTTAATGTCATAAGAATGAAAAATTTTTATTTAAGTAAATAAATATTTAAATTTCGCAAGTACATCAGTTTTGGAAATATACTTCTCCTTGATATAAGATACGTTATTTTTGTCTATAAAAATTTGGCAAGGATATTCATAGTTCATGTATCACCGAAAACGCTGAAAAAGTATGTAAGTGAAGTCACTCAAATCCGGAGACTGAGTGAAAATTTTCATAAAACTGGCGTGACCGTCAGACACATGGATCAGTCGGTTGTCTCATATTAAATGAAACCGCTCAAACCTGCATTCTTATAGCTGAAATGGCCATAGAGACTAGACTCTGTCGGTTGTTTCAGTAGACTGAAGAAACCGACTAAACGAAAAACAATCCACTGGCCAGTCGGTAGTTAAAACCTTTCGTTTGTTCCATCACAAATCAGAGATCATTATCCCTACGCGGACGTGGCTAGTGCCGGACGCCAACAGCCAGCTCAGCGTAGAATATCATATGTGAAAGAAATCCTGCACCACCAATCTTCCTTTCAGATCCTCGATGTCACTGCTGGCGCAGTGTCCAAAATGGTACCATCCGTACCAATCTGTACGCTGAAACAGAAGCGCCAGTAAAGTGTTTAGCACACCCAAAGAACCCTAGAGACTGGAGTGACACTTCGTCATCAAGGATCAAAGATCGACATTGAACAAAGTAATGCACCTTAGCTCCAGGGAGCACAGGAAAAAAAAAATGCATTAAGACTATAAAATAAAACGAAGAATTCAGTCCTTCACAACGTCTTCTACAGTATCCAAGGAACTAGCAGTGAACATCTAGGTAGGAGTGCCACTGATGTACTGTAGAGGGATACGATGTAGAGAATGTTAAACAAATAGACACCATAATAACAGAAGAGATAATAATGATGAAGATAGATGTAGGAGTACCACCGTTAATATTTATGGTGATGGTGGTACTTTCAGTAGTAGTAATAGTAATACACTACTGGCCATTAAAATTGATACACCACGAAGATGACGTGCTACAGATGCGACACTTAACCAATAGGAAGAAGATGCTGTGATATGCAAATGATTAGCTTTTCAGAGCATTCACATAAGGTTGGCGCCGGTGGCGACACCTACAACGTGCTGACATGAGGAGAGTTTCCAACCGATTTCTCATACATAAACAGCAGTTGACCGGCGTTGCCTGGTGAAACGTTGTTGTGATGCCTCGTGTAAGGAGGAGAAATGTGTACCATCACGTTTCCGACTTTGATAAAGGTCGGATTGTAGCCTATCGCGGTTGCTGCTCGCGTTGGTCGAGATCCAATGACTGTTAGCAGAATATGGAATCGCTGGGTTCAGGAGCGTAATACGGAACGCCGTGCTGGATCCCAACGTCCTCGTATCAATAGCAGGCGAGATGACAGGTATCTTATCCGCATGGCTGTAACGGATCGTGCAGCCACGTCTCGATCCCTGAGTCAACAGATGAGGACGTTTGCAAGACAACAACCATCTGCAAGAACACTTCAACGACGTTTGCAGCAGCATGGACTATCAGCTCGGAGACCATGGCTGCAGTTACCCTTGACGCTGCATAACAGACGGGAGCACCTGTGATGGTGTACTCAACGACGAACCTGGGTGCACGAATGGCGAAACGTCATTTTTTCGGATGAATCCAGGTTCTGTTTACAGCATCATGATGGTCGCATCCGTGTTTGGCGCCATCGCAGTGAATGCACATTGGAAGCGTGTATTCGTCATCGCGATACTGGCGTATCACCTGGCGTGATGGTATGGGGTGCCATTGGTTACACGTCTCGGTCATCTCTAGTTCGCATTTGACGGCACTTTGAACAGTGGACGTTACATTTCCCTGAGAAACCCTACATTTCAGCAGGATAATGCACGACCGCATGTTGCAGGTCCTGTACGGGCATTTCTGGATACAGATGTCCGACTGCTGCCCTGGCCAGCACATTCTCCAGATCTCTCACCAATTGAAAACGTCTGATGGTGGCCGAGCAACTGGCTCGTCACAATACGCTAGTCACTACTCTTGACGAACTGTGGTATCGTGCATGGGCAGCTGTACATGTACACGCCATCCAAGCTCTGCTTGACTCAATGCCCAGGCGTATCAAGGCCATTATTACGGCCAGAGGTGGTTGTTCTGGGTACTGATTTCTCAGGATCTATGCACCCAAATTGCGTGAAAATGTAATCACATGTCAGTTCTAGTATAATATATTTGTCCAATGAATACCCGTTCATCATCTGTATTTCTTCTTGGTGTAGCAATTTAAATGGCCCGTAGTGTAACTATTATTGTTGTTAACTTTGAAACCATAGTCCTTATTATTTTATTTAAAGTGAATGTAAGGCTGAAATAACACAAATACGTCTCGTTGCAGCATTTTAGGTAATGGTTTATAACAGCGGTCTCCAAACTTTTTAGTCCGCGGGCCACATTGACTCCTCCACGAAGTCATAAGGGCCAAGATCTACCTAGTGGGATTAAAGCGCCCTAGCACTCCATGATCACCGTAATGTTAGGCTAAAGGAAAGACGAAACTGCAAAAATCTAAGGTTGTGGGAATAGCTAGCACTGAAATGAAGTACGATATTAATTTAATTACATAATTTTAATTGGTGGACGTACCTGACCGAAATTCTGGCGTATTTTATTCTGGCGAATTTCACCGACAAAAAAGTATGTCACTGCACATTCTTCACGAAAGCAAAGTTAACGAAATCTCAAAATCATTGTTAGCAACACTATTACTGCAAGACGTAACAGAGGTAGAGTATGTTAACGCATTGTTATTTCAAGCGGAGCAACAATAAGTTTAGTTAGGTAGTCTTGTAGCGAGTAGCAGAGCCAGAGCATATATTTGATAGTTCTGTTGAGTGATTGTGTCTATGTTGCGAGTGTCTCACGAGTTTTTTAGTGTTTCATGCGCTGTACTAGTAGGTGAGACGACGAAATGTGGAACAATTCTAAGTTTAAATTCGAAGAGACAATGAAAATCTGAAAATCGAAATACGTATAGGACGACTTGAATATTTTTACACTATACTTTTTAACGGAACTACAGTGCAATTGTTAGTATTTAATTTAGTAATTGAAGTACCTTAAAAATAAATTCATTGCATTTTGTTTAGGCAGACTACTCCCTAGTTTCATTAGTATTAAATAGCACAATTTTATTTTCAGGTCACAATCTTTTGAGAACAGAAAAGAAACGAAAGATTGACAGTGAATGTACAATTTTTAAAGAGCAGTGGGGATGTCAATATTTTGTGGTTGAGTCAAGCAACAAACCAGTGTGTATTATTTGCAATGAAGCAATATCAGTCTTCAAAGAATACAATATAAAACGTCATTATGAGACTAAGCACTCTCAGAATTACTCCAAGTTTACAGGGTGCGAACGATTAGAAATGTATGAGTCTCTGAAACGGCAGCTAAAACCCAGCCGTCGCTGCTTAAGAAAGTAAATGCTGAACAACATGCAGCAACTCGTGCTAGTTTTCGTGTGGCTCATTTAGTACCGAAACAGTGTAAACCATTTACCGACAGTGAATTAATTAAGAACTGCATTATTGCAACAGCAGAAGAAATGTGTCCAGGAAAAGTTAATTTATTTAAAAACATAAGTTTGTCGGCAAACACTGTGGCTCGAAGAATAGATGACATTGCACAAAATATATCAGCACAACTGCGTGACAAAAATGAAGACTTAGACTGGTTCTTTTTGGCCGTGGATAAGTCAACAGATGTATCAGATACTGCTCAAGTATAACTTTTTATTCGAGGGATTGACAAAAACTATGAAGTGTATGAAGAGCTCCTTGATGTTCACAGTATTCACGGGACGACCAATGCCGAAGATATTTTTAAAGGAGTTGAAAAGGCAGTTCAGAAAAACACTCTTCAGTGGAAGAAATTAAAATGTATTAGAACTGATGGTTGCAAAAACATGTGTGGGAAAAATAAAGGTGTTGTTGCTCTCCTTTCTAAGGCCGTAGAAAATGACGGTGGCTCAAAACCATTAGTAGTGCATTGTATGATTCACCAACAGTCTTCGTGTGGAAAACATATAGATAAGTCAGAAGTTTTAAAGCCAGTTATTTCAGTTGTTAATTATATCAGATCCCATGCACTCAGTCATCGCCAGTTCCGCGAGTTTCTTGAAGGAATTCAGGAAAGCGACTTGCCATATTATACTGCAGTGCGCTGGCTTAGCTGCGGTAGAGTTGTGACCCGTCTTTTTGAACTCCGAACAGTAATTGAAATTTTTTTGAACGAAAGGAATCGCCCTCTGGCTGAGTTACGGAACGGTGAGTGATTATGGAAGCTAGCATTTAATACAGACTTAACTAAACATATGAATGACCTTTATTTAAAATTGCAAGGTGAAAACCACCTTCTGCCTGATTTATACAAGCATGTTAAGTCCTTTCGATAAAATATTGCTTTGTGTCAATCTCAGTTGAACAAAGTATGCTTCACGCATTTTAATACATGCCAAACATTCAGTCAGCAAACTGAGCTTCCGTTTCCTGTAACTTTTGCAATTGAACCATTGGGCGCTTTAAAAATTAATTTTGAATCACGTTTTTCAGATACCGATGCAAATTCAAACGATATCAAGATATTTCAAAATCCCTTTGACGTCGATATAGAAGCGTTACCCGCAGAAATTCAGTTTGAAATTATTGATTTGCAATGTAGCGACTTTTTTTAAGGAAAAACATTCAAAGTCAACATTACTGGAATTTTATGTCTTCCAATCACACAGTTTCCAAATTTACATAAATTTGCCCGTGGCTTTTTTTCCGCTTTTGCCACTACTTATTTGTGTGAAAAACTTTTTCTAAAATGAAACATGCAAAAAGTATTTACAGATCAAAATTAAGTGATTAGAATTTGAAATCACTGGTGATTATCTCTACCAGTAAACTTGATCCACAACTGGAGGTAATTATGAAAGGAAAGTTACAGCTACATAAAAGTCACTAATTATCAGTAAGATGTTAAATTTCTTTACATGAATACTCTAACACTGTGAGTTTTCAAGATGTAAATTAATTACAGTTCTTTTTATACATCAGTTACAACTAAAATATCCAATATCATTATGTACACCAGGTATTGTATTTTCTTTAAATTGCCTTTAAATAAAAATATTTTATACGATTTACTTGCTATGTGTATTTTACAACGTAATCAAAAGAAAGTGAAACCTCGCTTAAGAAGCATCTTCCATAATGATTGATTACTAAGGCTAGTCGCCGAAGTGGCGTCCATTTGAAAGACTTGCACCAGACTCGTGAGTAGAATAAAATGCAAAGAATTTTTTTACTGAAAATGTTTTCGCCAAACTAGTCTGTTAACCGTTCTTTTTCTTTCACTGTCGCACGAAGAATGGTCTGTCTGTTTATTGTGGATAGCCACAAGTTTAACCATGACCTTCCGCTTTGTTAAGATAGAGCTCCGACAATGCAGCGGTGTATTGGTCGCGATAGGCCTCGACACTCAATTGTTGGCAATATAGGCTTGGCGGGCCGGATACCGGGGATGTCCGGCCGTAGTTTGGAGATCCCTGGTTTATAATGTAGAGTAAAATGTGACACTGTTACTAGTGATCAGTCTGTAGTATGGCGATGAGAAAACCAGTGATCCCTTTGGAACTAGTTATGGTGAGTAGGCCGTGTGCCGGCACTGGATTTCACCCTCTCACTTCTCTTTTCATCACAGAACACAAACTCTAAACCGTACTATTATCTGTCACAATAACCTATACTCAACAGAAGCACTTAAGAAGCAACTCGCACACTTCGCGAAGGAAAGTTGGCATTGTGTGCGGAGGAAGAAAAATCTTTACAGCCAAGCTGTTGAATACATCCCTCGGGATCCCCGGGCCACTCATATGACTTAATTTTACCCTACAGATATGTAGTACTTGTCGCATACAAAGTACAGGGTGTCCCACTGACCCCAGAGAGAAAAACCACAGTAGATACGACAATGAAAAATACACCACATTGTAGTGCATCTCAAAGAATTTATATTCCCACGTCAGAAGTGCCAAGTATCGTCGTCAGAGTGCAGCATGGTCGCGTGAAGTGGAAATGGCGACTCCATAGTAGCGCACGCAAGCAGCAGTGTGGTTTGCAGAAGCAAAATCGCCGATTACTGTGCAAAGAAATTATCGTCGTGTGTATGAATGTGATCCACCTGATGAGAAAACAATTAAGGAAGTTTCTGGCAACAGGAAGAGTTCTGAAACATTCTGGCGGTGCATGTTAACGGAGTTTCAGAAGAGACAGTGGACGACATCAGATAAACGTTTCTCAGAAGCCCAGGTAAGTCAATTCCTCTAGCATTTAGGCAACTTGATGTACCTCGATCAACATTGCATCGTGCAGTTAACCAGCGTCTTCGTATATGTGCTTACAAAGCGCAAATTCTGCAACATCTGACGACGAACGACAAACCACGCCGACAACAATTTGCTACAGATTGCTGCAGCGTATTGATATGGATGCCAGATTCCTGGAAAGATGTTTATTCTCAGATGAGGCAACCTTTCATTTATCAGGAAGGGTTAACAGGCGTAATGTTCGGATTTGAGGTTCACAAAATCCGCACATTGTCACTGAGCATGTTCGTGATAGCCCTAAACTAAACGTCTGGTGTGGGTTAATGCACAACAGGATTGTTGGACTGTTCTTCTTTGTGGAACAAACAGTGAATGGGTCAGTGTATCTGGACATCATGGAGCAGTTTGTGTACCCTCAGATACAAGACTTGCAACCCAACATCATTTTTCAACGAGATGGAGCTCCGCCGCATTGGTCAACGGCTGATCGCAAGTTCCTGGATAGGAAATATCCCAATCGTTGGATCGGACATGGGGGACCCATTGCCTGGCCACCACGTTCACCCGACATTACGCCGCTTGATTTGTTCATGTGGAGATTCGTGGAGGACCATGTGTATGTGACCAAAGTGGGCGATATTCCTAAGTTGCCACACCGTATCACTAATGCGATTGCAACAATAACAGAGGAAATGTTACAAAGAACTTGGCAAGAAATTGAATATGGACTCGACATTCTTCGTGCTACAAATGGTTCACATGTAGAGGTATATTGATGATAAATAAATAAATTCTTTCAGATGCTCTACAATGTGGTGCATTTTTCATTGCCATATCTAGTGTGATTTTTTTTTCCTGGGCCTTTGAAATCAGGGAGGTTTGAGTGGAATACACTGTACTCCTCCTCAATTCACATAGTTGTCCCAGTGGTGTTTCCAGTTCACCATACAGCCTTGGAGAACTTCTTTTGAAATGTCCTTCAGTGCCCATTACGAATTCTAATAAATGTCATCAATAGTGTAGAAAGATCGTAGTTTTAGCAAACCAATTATTTTAATTTTTGCTAAAAGGATGAGTGAGTCCCATGGGTCGAACTCTGGGAAGTAGGGCGGCTGAAGGAAGACAGTCATTTAGTTTTTGACACTCTCAAATTGACAAAGCTGGGTGGCCAGGCATTCGTCATGATAAATGATTCGTGAGCTACCTCATCGCAGCTGTACTCTCTTTGTTGCGAATTTCCTGGCTCAGCCATTTCAAAATTCTTCAGTAGTAAAAGATGGTTGACTGATTTATCTCGAGTAAAGAATTCAAACTTTATAATTCCAAAGAAATCGAAATTTCGTATCTGTAAATCCAGCATCTTCTCTTGTTACAGTCTTTTGCATGAATGTACTGTGAGGCACAGGAAACAGCTAAAATTCAAAACTGACAGCAGGAAGGTGTTTAGAGTACACGTAAGTGTACATAGAAAGGACAGGGTAATGGGCAAAGTATGTGGTGTAGAAGGGCGTTGCGCATGACGATGTGTTCGCTACTAAAAATCAATCCTTGAAGAGACAAAAGACACATTGCTACCTCAGACATATATTTCGCGATCATACGATGAAGCTAAAATTACAGAGATTAAAACCGGTACAAAGATTTGCTAGCAATCGTTTTTTGCGCGCACCATGTGCGGCTGCAACGGGAAAGGGGGAAGAGACAAGGGTACCCAAAATACTCTTCGCCACAAACTGTAAGTTGGATATTCGAGTATAGATGTAGATGAATAGGTTGTCAGAAAGTAGCACTGAAATCAGCCAAAAATCCAACAACGAACATGGTCAAGACATCGAAATACACAGATAGTTATAACTGAAGCCGGCAGTGAAATAAGAGGAAAGGATGCTTCAAAAGAAGAGCAAAGAGGTGCAGCGCGTTTCCTGACAGTAGAAGGAGTGCAGGGAACGGAAATTCATGGCACAAGAGCATGGAGATCAGTTCATGTCCATTCCAAGGATCAAGGCGTGGCACAAGCGATTCACAGAAGAATGGATGTCGTCGGCCAATGACGCACGATCTGGAAAGCCTTACCGCAATACCGTTATCCAGTAGGTGGATGTCCCTCATTATTGAAAACTGACGAGATACGGTGGCGGCCATTGCCTCAAAGTGGAACTGAGAGTTGGAATTGTGACGGACATACAGTGCTCTCTCTACACTTGTGCCATTCTTCGATGAATTTCCGTTCCCCGCACTTCCTCCGCTGTCAGAAACGGGAATGCCGAAGATACGTGCAGCGGAAGTGCAACCTCTTGCTTTCTCCTCTCAAAATCGCGAAAGCTATAATATTGTTTTCTCCATGCGTGAACTCCAACACGCACTCTCTTCTTCTCGCTCTTCCGCCCCAGGACCGGATGGTATCCACATCCAAATGTTGCTGCATTTATCATACCATAGTCTGCGTTACCTCCTTCGCCTTTATAATCGAATTTGGACCGACAGTACTTTTCCCAGAAGATGGCGGGAAACTATCGTCGTTCCTGTTCCGAAACCTGGAAAGGACAAACATCTCCCCTCTAGCTATCGCCCCATTTCTCTCACGAGTAGTGTATGTAAGGTTTTGGAGCGTATGGTGAATTGCCGTTTAGCCTGGTGGCTGAAGTCCCGAAGTCTTTTAACACCTGCCCAATGCGGTTTCCGAAAACATCGTTCTGCAGTTGACCATCTTGTTGCTCTCTCCACTTATATCATGAACAATTTTCTCAGGAAACGCCGAACAGTAGCAATATTTTTTGATCTGGAGAGAGCATACGATACCTGTTGGAGGACAGGCATCCTCCGCACACTGTTCTCTTGGGGCTTTCGACGTCGACTGCCCCTTTTTCTTCGTGAATTTATGGCAGAGCGCACATTTAAAGTTCGGGTGAACACTACTTTCTCCCGCACCTTCTCCCAAGAAAACGGGGTACCCCAGGGCTCCGTGCTACGTGTTGTACTGTTTGCCATTGCCATAAATCCAATTATGGATTGTCTCCTTCCTGATGTCTCGGGCTCCCTCTTTGTGGACGATCTTGCAATTCTACTACAGCTCTCAACGGACCAGCCTTCTTGAACGACGTCTTCAAGTATGTCTCGATCGCCTCCACTCTTGGAGCATCGAAACCGGCTTCCGGTTTTTTCCCAGTAAGACCGTTTGTGTTAATTTTTGGCGACGTAAGGAGTTTCTTCCGCCTTCCTTACATCTAGGCCCCGTCAACCTTCCGTTCGCGGACGTCGCTAAATTCTTGGGTCTTATGTTTGACAGAAAACTGCGCTGGTCCTCCCACATTTCCTATCTTTCGGCTCGCTGTCTGCGATCCCTCAACACCCTCCGTGTCCTGAATGGTGGTTCTTCTCTGCCTCTATCGCGCCTTAGTGCGCTCGAAATTGGACTATGGAAGCATAGTTTACTCCTGTGCTCGGCCGTCTATTCTTCGGCGTCTCGACTCTGTCCACCACCGTGGATTACGTTTAGTGTCTGGAGCTTTTTACACCAGCCCTGTGGAAAGCCTTTATGCTGAGGCTGCTGAACCTCCGCTGTCCAATCGGCGAGCTGTCCTTCTCCGTCGTTATGCTAGCCATCTGTCTTCCATGCCTGCTAATCCGGCCCATGACATTTTTTTCGACGCCTCCTTGGATTTAGGGTATGCAGGCCGCCCTTCCTCCCTACTACCACTGGGAGTCCGCTTCCGTCAACTGCTACATTCTCTTTCCTTCCACTTTCCTAAGACTTTCTTGACAACTTGGGGTACAGCACCGCCTTGGCTCTGGCCCCGGACCTACCTGCTCCATGACCTTTGTCAGTTTCCCAAGGATGGTACCCCTTCTCTTGTTTATCTTCGGGCATTTGCTGCTCTATGCACACAAATGAAGGATGCCACATTTATTTACACTGATGGCTCCAAAACATCGTTTGGTGTTGGGAGTGCCTATATTGTTGGCGACACCCCAAATCGATTTCGGCTTCCCGACCATTGTTCGGTTTTTACTGCGGAGCTTTACGCTGTTCTCCAGGCAGTCCAAGACATCCGTCGCCATCAGCGGATACAGTATGTTATCTGCTCAGACTCTCTCAGCTCCTCAGTCTCCAAGCTCTCTACCCTGTCCACCCTTTGGTCCACCGGATTCAGGACTGCCTCCACTTGCTCCACTTGGGGAGCGTCTCTGTGGCGTTCCTCTGGATCCCAGGACATGTTGGTATCTGTGGAAATGAGGCGGCCGATATAGCGGCCAAGGCTGCAGTCTCCCTTCTTCAGCCTGCTATTCGCATGATTCCCTTCGCCGATCTGCGGGGTGTTTTATGTCGTCGTGTTGCTCTTTTATGGCACGCAGATTGGTCGACACTTCCCAATAATAAATTGCGGGACGTGAAAGCTCTTCCCTGTGCTTGGACCTCTTCCTCCCGAACTCGTCGTCGGGAGGAGGCAATTTTAACGACTCCGGATAGGGCACTGTCTTTTTAGCCATCGACATCTTTTAAGTGGCGATCCTCCCCCATCATGTCCCCACTGCTCTCAGCTGTGGACGGTGAGACACCTTTTACTTGAGTGCCCCTATTTTACTCCGTTACGCACCCGTCTACCTACAGCTGTCGCTTTCCATTTTAGCACATGACACGCGCTCAGCCGATCGCGTTCTCGAGTTTATTAGTGCCAGTGAGATGATGGCAGTCATTTGAAGCTCTATTTGGGGACAAACAGTCCCTCTTCTATAGTGGTTTTTAAACTTTCCTTCTGTTTTTAGTTTCCCCACTTTTTTGAGTTTCGCTTCTATTGCTGCTGGTTTTCAGTTTCGTTTGTTTACCTTTTCCTAAGACACAGACCGGGCGCTAATGACCGTAGCAGTTTTGCGCCCTAAAACCATAACACCAACAAAAAATCTCGACTGCTAGTGATACGAGGCCGTTGAGATCCAGCACGGCTACCCCGCTGAACCTCCCGATTCCATATTCTGCTAACTGTCATTGGATCTCGATCAACGCGAGAAGCAATGTCGCGATACGATAAACCGCAATCGCGATAGGCTACGATCCGAACTTTATCAAAGTCGGAAACGTGTTGGTACGCATTTCTCCTCCTTACACGAGGTATCACAACAACATTTCACCAGTCAACGCCGGTCAATTGCTGTTTGTGTATGAGAAATCGGTTGGAAACTCTCCTCATGTCAGCACGTTGTAGGTGTCGCCACCGGCGCCAACCTTGTATGAATGCTCTGAAAAGCTAATCATTTGCATATCACAGCATCTTCTTCCTGTCGGTTAAATTTCGCGTCTTTAGCACATCATCTTTGTGGTGTAGCAATTTTAATGGCCAGTAGTGTACTTCTCCTCAGACACTCCAGGCTTGTGCAACACACTGAGTCATAATACCCACGGGAGGCCAACTTTTACGACACCAGTGATGATCAAAAAGTCTGCGGACTGCCACCTGGTACCTCCATCTGTTAGATGGAACACCAACAATAGTTTCACATGCCATCAGTTCATGAGATATTGTGGAAAGTTTTGGGATTCGACACTAGCTTAGAATCTGATGAGGAAAAACTTTACGCTACCATCTCTCCTCCCCATGCCGACCAGTCTCTGATGGTGACTTTGCTTCTGCAAGTAAGATTCAAACCAGCTACGCAGAAAACTAACAAAGTGCCGGTAGACCTGCTGATAAGTGGTTTGGGAGCAGCCTTTTGATTTAAATTGCAGCACATACTTTGGCGGGAAGTCCCATTATTCTTTAATTATAACACACTGGCGATCAATTGCTGGAAACACTCGTAACATCTACATATGAGAGCTGTTCTGAAAGTAAGGTCCGATGGGGCGCGAAATGGAAACTACAGTGAAAGTCCTATGAAGCTTTGCACAGGTGTGCTGGGCAGCTTGTCTAATATGCCTGTGGATCGCGTCGCGTAGCTCTATTCAGTTCTGAGCGCACAGTGAGCACGTAGAGCTACCTAGCAGCAGCCGGCCGTGGTGGCCGAGCGGTTCTAGGCGCTCAGTCCGGAACCGCGCGACTGCTACGGTCGCAGGTTCGAAACCTGCCTCGGGCATGGATGTGTGTGACGTCCTTAGGTTAGTTAGGTTTAAGTAGTTCTAAGTTCTAGGGGACTGATGACCACAGCTGTTACGTCCCATAGTGCTCAGAGCCATTTTTTTAGCTATCTAGCAAAGTGTCTCCCACCAAATATGAGGGCCTGTTGAGAGATACCGTCTGATGACATGCAGCCCACATAACATAACTGTCGTACGTTTCCTTCTTCAAGACAGTTATGGGTCGCACTCTGCCGGGGCAATGAACATGCCCCTGCAGCGTTTTCGATGAGATGCGTTTGGTCACCCACATTACAGCCCCTTAATTGGCTCCCGATGATTTTCATCTCTGCTCACATGATTCGCTGGCTATAAGACAACATCTTGGAATAGATAAAGTGCTGCAGACGAGTGTAGAGAACGGACGGAAAGTGGCTGTCTTCTATGGCGAGGATATTGGAATGTTGGTACAATGCTACGACAAATCTCTTTGCCGGGCACAAGCAACTTGTCGTAACGAATTCGTTGTGCCAGTGTTAAATGGCCTTTCTTGTTGGTAGCTTCTTACCTTATTTGGTTCTAAACATCCGTTGAACAGCTGTAGCACACTTGTTTTTGTCAAACTCCTACACATAGAAAGCTCGCTCCGCACCTGAACTCGCCATGTTTGCTACTAGCGCTGTCTATCGGCAAATTACCAAACTACGCTGAGGCGGTATACACGAAAAAAAACTTTCAGGGTTTCTCTTCAAAATGACATACGTATGATATCTGTACAATGTTTGGTTCGTGCAATAAATAATTGAAAGTGTTCCCAGAGATAATGTACACCATGTATAAAGAATTTGGGGGCCGTAGTCGACAGTGACAGAACAGTGCAAGTAAAAGAGTGAAGGAGACAGTACCAGCGGGATAGAAATAAAGAGTGGGTGAAAGCTAGTGATGATGAGAGAGAGAGAGAGAGAGAGAGTCTATGGAAATAACAACGAGGAAGACAGAGATAGCAACAGTGAGAAGAGACAGCAGCAGTTGAAAGATATTGAGATAGCAGCAGTAAGAAAGAACAATAGGGACACAGGAGAGCCGGCCGCGGTGACCGTGCGGTTCTGGCGCTGCAGTCCGGAACCGCGGGACTGCTACGGTCGCAGGTTCGAATCCTGCCTCGGGCATGGGTGTGTGTGATGTCCTTAGGTTAGTTAGGTTTAAGTAGTTCTAAGTTCTAGGGGACTTATGACCTAATATGTTGAGTCCCATAGTGCTCAGAGCCATTTGAACCATTTGACACAGGAGAGGAGAGAGTAGTAGTAGGACAGAATGGAGGAGACTGTGGTTGTGATCAAAATGGTTCAAATGGCTCTGAGCACTATGGGACTTAACTGCTGAGGTCATCAGTCCTCTAGAACTTAGAACTACTTAAACCTAACTAACCTAAGAACATCACACACACCCATGCCCGAGGCAGGATTCGAACCTGCGAACGTAGCGGGCGCGCGGGTCCAGACTGTAGCGCCTAGGACCGCTCGGCCACTCCAGCCGGCCTGTGGTTGTGTGACAGGAGACAGTGACAGAGAGACGCAAAAAGATAATGACTATCAGTTGGGCTGACTCAGTGAGTGAGAACGGGCAAGGGGGCGTGGATGGGGATGAGCGAATTATGGCGATGGAGGAATGGGTGTGAGCGAGTTACAGTTAGGGAAGCTTGTGGAAGTGAGAGGTGAGGTGCGTATTAAAAAGAGCGCGAATATGTTTGCATGCCTAAATTTTTGGGAGAATTTTAAAGGTGCTTAGGAAGGTGGAATCAATCAGTCTTTCCATAAACATGAGCATTTAATTATAACAAAAGCGATACTGGTATTTTAGTTGTGAATAACCGGTATTTTTCTGGTATTTGTTTGGCGTCAGTTATAACAGGAATTTTTATTTGTTTACTAATAACCGAGTAAAAAACCGAAACATGAATTAGCCATAGCAGCAGCGCTAAATTTTTTTCGTTTTTAAATACGTCTCTTTTTAAAAAGGAATAATTTTCATTCATAAAATTTGCATTGGTTTGAAGCACAGCTTATTATAGAAATGGAAAAAGCGACCTGTGTTATTTTAAAACAATAATAATGACAATAATAATAATAATAATTTTAATAAAACAGGCAAGACTTGCCCCCATCTGCTGTGTATGGTAATTTCTCGTTGTCGTAGCTGGACATCTGTTGTATTGCAGGCTGGCACCAAGCCTAGTGTGGAACTATTTTTAAGAAGTGACAGAGCAATGACTCGCTTTAAACAATTAAATATTTGTTTGCTATTTCTATGAAATAATAAAAGATGAACGCGGCATATCAGCTACGCCACCATGAAAAGTGCGATAAGCAATCACATTACGAATATCGATACACTCCAACCCAGCAGCCCGTACCGTCATTACAACAGCATCAATAAACCAACCATTACTATTTCTAAATGCATCATTATTACTAATACTAAAACGAAAATTACAGCCTACAAAAACAGGTGTGTCATCAAGCAGATTGGTAGAACCAACGCCTTTCAGTTTATTTTTCGCGACGCTTGCTCCAGTGCTACTCTTCACTTCCATGTTTGAAATTGCACCTTGAAAACAGACAAATTACCACGAAAAACAGAATTCTTCTACCTCACTTTTCACTCTCTACCACTGACTATTCGTAATGCCCAAATAATGATATGATCACAGATTAAAACATGATTTTTGAGCAGTTTCCAAAAAGTGGAATCAATAGGAGAATACTGGTGATTTCTTGTAATATTCAAGCACTTATCAGTTTTCGAACAAAGCAATGAACGACGGACAGACTAAGTTTTCTTTTGTTTGCCTATTTAATTTAATATTTTGATTCTGTGTAAAAATTATTCAGATTTTGTTCGATTTCTACGTTTATTACTGGAAATAATAGGAATAAAAAACGGAAAATCACTTATTTCAGAAACCTATTATTTATTCAGGTTTAACTGATGTGCAAAAAGACCTATATAACTGGAAACCTGTTATTTCAGCGATAATCGCCATCCCTAGCTGCTTGGTTCCTTCCAGTTATTCTTCTGGGTTCCTATTTCTATTTCATGCATAATATCTCGACCTCAACCTCAACGAAACGAGTACGCACGACAACAAAACTCGCAGCAACAGACGCGCCGACAATGGTTCGCCCAACAACGGTGGAGACAGGAATGGAACCACGTCGCGTTTTGGGACGAATTCTGGTTTTACACACTATCACTACGACCGTTTCCGCGTGAGAAAGATCAGAGGAGAACAAACGTTGGCAGACTGCACTCGTCACCATTATACAGGCATATCGCATGAAGATATGGAGTGTCACTGGGTACACAACAAGGTCACCTCTGGTATGCACTCCGTCTTCAGGCCACAAGTGGCCCATCGGGACCATCCGACCGCCGTGTCATCCTCGGCTGAGGATGTGGATAGAAGGGGCGTGTGGTCAGCACACCGCTCTCCCGGTCGTTATGATGGTTTTCTGTGACCGGAGCCGCTACTATTCGGTCGAGTAGCTCCTCAAATGGCATCACGAGGCTGAGTGCACCCCGAAAAATGGCAAAAGCACATGGCGCCCTGGATGGTTACCTATCCAAGTGCCGGCCACGCCCGACAGCGCTTAACTTCGGTGATCCGACGGGAACCGGTGTATCCACTGCGGCAAGGCCGTTGCCTTCCTCTGGTATGCATAGGTGATAATTTGGACAGTAGCAATAACAGTTCTGACGTGCTGCGGCCAGTGCCCATAATCTTTTTTTGAGGTCTCTGTCACATTATTTTTCAACAAGATAAGGCAAGACAGTCAGAAACCACCCACTGAAAACTTATGGTCATCGGTCGCGGAGAAACTGGCATGGCACCACACGTCAGCCTCTGTGATTGATAAACCCGGAGTTGGATCAGCACGCAATGACGTACCTGTATATGTTGCGCAAGTTCTGTTCGACTCGATGCTGTAGGGAATCCGTGATCGCTTAATCAGAGATAAACACAGTTTGTCTCACAAAGGTCGATAGTAAGTAGAATCGATTGTCAAGTGCCGCGTGCGCTAAGTGATTATGTTAGTAGTCTGGGCATAGCAGTAGGTCAGCGAGCAAATCGTGGTTGGAATGGCGGGAGAAAGTATCCCGTGATGTCGTATCGGCTGAGAGTATCCCCACCGTCGCGACGTAAAACATTATCCCAGATTCATGACAAGTGATATTACTGGCGAGTGTTCACAAAGTTTATATAGTCTGCTGAAAATCCGCGTTCGCTTCAGCCGCGCCGGCCTCACATTCGATTGTAGTGCCGATTGTGTGTGCTAACTAATGTTACAGCGTGTGGCGATATACCAAAGTATTGGTCTTACAATTGTAAGATGAAAGTAGCGTCGGCCTCATATTACAAATAGTGTAAAATATCTTGACACTGATTATTGCGAAACCCCCCCACCCCCTCTCCAATGCGTTTGACATTGCTGAGCCGCAGCATTCTGATTAGAGACGACTCCCAAAACAGCTGAACACGATTAACCCTTGTCTGTTAGGTCACAGTTACGTAAAAATTAGAACTCAGGCTGCTATTCGGTTGCAAACAATCGACAGTGTGCAATCGTATAGATGTTGTGTTGCCACATCACAGTTGGTGATGTGAAACGAAACCATAGATATTAGCGAGGGCTCACTGCAGTCCACAACGACGTATGGGAGGCGCTCCTGAACACCACACCTCCCCTATCAGCCCTGCAGCGCCCTCACACTGATCATGCCAGAGCTCGCTCGGTTCAAAACCTTCGATAGAGCAGTTAACATCACCGTCTACGACCAGTGACTAGTTAAAACTTCTCATGAAATGTACTTCATAAATGTTGCGTTTTGTACTGCAAGAGTATAGTGTGTTAATTAGTGCATCGACTGATGTATTCCTACTTCATGACAGATGCAAATAACTCCTGTCGCAAAGTTAAGTAAACTTTTATTCATTTATGTTATAAAGTTAACTACACTACTGGCCATTAAAATTGCTACACCACGAAGATGACATGCTACAGACGCGAAATTTAACCGACACGAAGAAGATTCTGTCATATGCAAATGATTAGCTTTTCAGAGCATTCACACGTTGGCGCCGGTGGCGACACCTACAACGTGCTGACATGAGGAAAGTTAATCGATTTCTCATACACAAACAGCAGTTCACCGGCGTTGCTTGGTGAAACGTTGTTGTGATGCCTCGTGTAAGGAGGAGAAATGCGTACCGACTTTGGTAAAGGTCGGATTGTAGCCTATCGCGATTGCGTTTTATCGTATCGCGACATTGTTGCTCGCGTTGGTCGAGATCCAACGACTGTTAGCAGAATATAGAATGTGTGGGTTCAGGAGGGTGATACGGAACGCCGTGCTGGATCCCAACGGCCTCGTATCACTAGCAGTCGAGATGACAGGCATCTTATCTGCATGGCTGTAACGGATCGTGCAGCCACGTCTCGATCCCTGAGTCAACACATGGGGACGTTTGCAAGACAACAACCATCGGCACGAACAGTTCGACGTTTGCAGCAGCATGGACTATCATCTCGGAGACCATGGCTGCGGTTACTCTTGACGTTGCATCACAGACAGGAGCGCTTGCGATGGTGTACTCAACGACGAACCTGTGTGCACGAATGGGAAAACGTCATTTTTTCGGATGAATCCAGGTTCTGTTTACAGCATCATCATGGTCGTATCCGGTTTTGGCGACATCGCGGTGAACGCACATTGGAAGCGTGTATTCATCATCGCCATACTGGGTTATCACCCGGCGTGATGGTATGGGTTGCCATTGGTTACACGTCACGGTCACCTCTTGTTCGCATTGACGGCACTTTGAACAGTGGACGTTACATTTCAGATGTGTTACGACCCGTGGCTCTACCCTTCATTCGATCACTGCGAAACCCTACATTTCAGCAGGATAATGCACGGCCGCATGTTGCAGGTCCTGTACAGGCCTTTCTGGATACAGAAAATGTTCGACTGCTGCCCTGGCCAGCACATTCTCCAGATATCTCACCAATCGAAAACGTCTGGTCAATGGTGGCCGAGCAACTGGCTCGTCACAATACGCCAGTCACTACTCTTGATGAACTGTGGTATCGTGTTGAAGCTGCATGGGCAGCTGTACCTGTACACGCCATCCGAGCTCTGTTTTACTCAATGCCCAGGCGTATCAAGGCCGTTACTACGACCAGAGGTGGTTGTTCTGGATACTGATTTTTCAGGATCTATGCACCCAAATTGCGTGAAAATGCAATCACATGTCAGTTCTAGTATAATATATTTGTCCAATGAATACCCGTTTATCATCTGCACTTCTTCTTAGTGTAGCAATTTTAATGGCCAGTAGTGTAATATTTCATGTGTTCTAGTTCAATGTGCCACCTCACCGAGCAACCTAACAACTTCCTGTTGTGACCGGACAAAAATTTAATCGGGAGTGTTTCAGTGCCCAGATGTTGGAACAGGATACTAGCGAACTGCCCGTACGCATTCCGACTACTGACCCAGCGATCACATCAAATGTGACCAGCTCTCTTTCCTTTGAGCAGGATGTCCGTTGGTTAGCGTCATGCCTGCGGTGTCCAACAGAGATGAAATTTCTTTTCGGCAGCGCGTGGCGAGCGCAGATCCTGTTGCGCGGGCCCGAGTGTGACGTCACGAGTCGGCGGGTATTCTTAGCGAGAGCGGGCGGTCTGCCACGTGGGCACGGCTCGCCGGGGTTTGCACCACTGCTGCCGTTGGCTCAACGACGACTGACAATGGCCATCTGGAAAGCTTCCCTCGTCACGCAACACTGCCGGCCGCTCCTACGCCACACACTATCCACGAGAAAGCATGGGTCCCACACAGTACAGACACATCTGACTGGCTGCTCCTCGTTCCAATCGCCTATGGATAGGGTTGCCAACTTTAATTAGAGCCAAAACCGACAACTCAAAAATATATTGATATTATTATTCACAACACATTATACAATACGTAGATTGTAGCTCCTACAAGACGCAATACTCACGCTAGTTATATTTTGAAGTTATACTTCTTTTCTGAATTCTCGGTATTAACAAGTTCTTTCCCGTTGTCGGGTCTGACAAATTAAAGCACATTTCATACGGTCGTTAATTGCACAAATAGTTCAACTTTCACCATTTCCACTAACAAGCTGTTTCTTTCATTGATCTAGATATTTAGCATCACACTGAAAATCCTCACTGCAAACGCACTGGACGGTGGCACTGCTAGCACATGTTGAACAACTTGCAGTAAATTCTGTGTTATGCATGTCTTAAAAAATGTCACCCATTTGTATGAAATATTTGAGTCTGTTAAGTCCCTAACGAATGGCAAGACATGATTCAGTGCACATATTTCAGAAAATAGTTCAAAAATGGCTCTGAGCACTATGGGACTTAACATATGTGGTCATCAGTCCCCTAGAACTCAGAACTACTTAAACCTAACTAACCTAAGGACATCATACACATCCATGCCCGAGGCAGGATTCGAACCTGCGACCGTAGCGGTCACGCGGTTCCAGACTGAAGCACCTAGAATCCCACGGCCACCAGAAAATAGTTCATAACCGTCTATTTTTATGTTGAAAAAGTCTGTTTGTTTCATTATGTTCCCCATTGTAAAGGGTTCTTCAAGATTTAACTGACAAGGGGAGACGCCAATTGTGAAATTCAGATTCGATTCATACTGCGCATAATAAAAGCTCATGGCCAGAGGTGTAATGTGGCAAAGCACCAAGATGCACTTTTCAGCCGTTGTCGAGAAAATCGACAGTTAAAAGAAACCGTTGCGGTGAAATGCTCTCTACGATTAACAATTTTCAACAGCGTCGTGGCGCAGCGGTAAGCGCTCGGTTTCGTAATCCGAAGGTCGCCGGATCGAATCTCGCGCCATGCTACCCTTTTTTTTAATATTTGATTTTTGTAATTCATATATATATATATAATTCCCGGCAATCAGTTGCAAAACAATTATGCATATAATAAGTTGTTGAAAGTCGTTTGTCGTGGAAAAACTGGCGAATTCGAACATCATTATGTTTTCCGCAAACAAAGTTGTACTTCACAAATGTTATTAATTGTCTTCATAATGTTAATCACGTATAGTTAACGGAAGACGCAGAAACGATATTCCGAAACGAATACGTGTAGCGTAAGTCAAACGCTCGAATTAGAATAGAGACCCCACGAACACAAATTCGCTGTGGTAGGTATGAAATATAAACTCGCTCGTTACACTTGAAGTACAGATGTTGAATGGGCCGAAACGAGCCGCCGCATAACAGCGTAGTTGCCTGCTAACTTCGAAAGAAGGTAGATGCGGTCCCTAGCGCAACTTATAACATCGTCGAAAATCAGTACGGACGGGAGAGCTTTGGTACACCCTGTTAAAAAAACGGAAAAATGGAGGCGGTACAATTGGAGAGCGATCCGCCTTCACCAACATGCATAAGCAATTCATTAATAGTATATATATATATATATATATATATATATATATATATATATATATATATATATATATTAATTACAAAAAACTAATAATAAAAAAAATTGCATGGCGCGAGATTGGATTCGGCGACCTTCGGATTACGAACCCGAGCGCTTACCGCTGCGCCACGACGCTATAGAAAATTATTAATAGTAGAGAGTATTTCACCGCAACGGTTTCTTTTAACTGTCGATTTTCTCGACAACGGCTGAAAAGTGCATCTTGGTGCTTTGCCACATTACACCTCTGGCCATGAGCTTTTATTATGCGCAGTATGAATCGAATCTGAATTTCACAATTGGCAGCCTCCCCTTGTGAGAGCTGGGCTCGAAAATCGAATCTTCACTGAAGTCAAACCATTTTCTAGTTACTCTAGTTGCTGGGCTTCTCCAACAGATTTTGATTGTTCATTTTGCAGACTTATTTTAGCTCTTGTAATACCTTGAATATGAAGAAACTATTTCTTTGTCTATTAATAATTTCTGGAACTTCAGGAACACAGAATATATTCCAGTTATCTGTATGTAATCACTTTCCACGTGTTGTATGATTGTATTAAATAATTGCATAACATTCTGGACAAAATAAATATAAATTCCTTAGAGTGTAACTTCCTCGTCCACTTCACTGTCGTTTTCATGGGCTACAAATTCCTAAGTAAGTTTGGCACTATTGTCTTCACCAGGGCCGTCTCTAACCTACTGGAGGCCCTGGACAGATTGGGATAACGGGGCCCCTATGACCTAACTAATTTGTTAGAATAGACATATAAAGCAGATAAGCGAGGTTCTAGATATATTTTTATTTCTTTACAGTCAAATTAAATGAATCGATAATATACTATAATTCAAAAAATTAACTCTTAAAAACCTATGTTGATTGAAGAGGTACCCTTCTAGATTTGAGATGGGCAAAATCGTTAATCACTTCTTCAAAATCTATATTTTTGAGCATATCACATTCTATGAACATCAGCGATAAACTGGTTTATCTCACTTGAAGCGTTGTACTTCTTAATTCATTTTTTATTCTTGTCAATCTGGAGAAGGAGCGTTCCGCATTGCAGTTGGTTACCGTCATGCTTCAAAAAAATTATCAGTGCGATTTCTACATTTGGAAATGTGTGTTCAGTTTTCTTTTCTTTCAAAAGGTGATATATTTCCAATAAACTACTAGTTCCTCAATTTTTACTGCGAACCATTTTCAAGTATTCTGTTAACTGCAGACATCCCGTTCAAAACTGGCTCTGAGCACTATGGGACTTAACTTCTGAGGTCATCAGTGCCCTAGAACGTAGAACTACTTAAACCTAACTAAACTAATGACATCACACACATCCATGCCCGAGGCAGGATTCGAACCTGCGACCGGAGCGGTCGCGCGGTAGACATCCCGTTTCCAACGTTCCCGTTTAACGTCTTCATAATAAATTTTAGGAAATTCTTTGCAACTTTGTCTCACCTCCTCGGAATTCAAAGTTTTCAAGCGAAAAAATAAACCAAAACGTTGACTAATGTTCTCAGACGAACTTAGTCCCTGTTTTAGATGAACGTTCAGGGCATCAGTTAAGGGAACAAAGGTTTCTTCTTTGAATTTCTCTCTTCCATTCAGTTTGACAGACGGTGCAGAGCCATCAAAAAAAAACTGGCTTCTACGTTTTGTTCTTTGAGATACGTCCTTGTAATCAGATTCCGGGTTTCTTTCTTTGGCGGACGATTCTGTCATCAAGTTTATCCCTGATGTTAATGATCGAATCATCAAGTGAAGCGAACAAATTAGTTGCAATGTGCAGTGTTCTTGTTTCTTTCTGAAGATAGTTACTTGTTTTGTCTATTGTTTCCAATATAGAGTTCCAAATTTCCGTTAGTGTAAGAAATTCTAGCTTTCCCATTTTTCTGGACAGACTAAGGGCTTCGTCGCTAGTTTCTCTTGCCTGTTCTGTATCTTCTGCGATGGACATCCAAGTTTCTATAATTTGTTTATGACCTTCATGCAAGGGACTTACTGCATCAGCTTGGGCTGACCGTCTGGTTTGTGAAAGACTTTTAACAACTTTTCATGAACCTCAATGTGTCAATATATTCCATCGGTGGTAGAGCTCGACAAAAAGTTGTACACTTTCTGAACCATTTCAAAAAATTTTGTTGCCTCTAATACACGCAGCAGCTTGGATACCTACCAAGTTTAGTGAATGTCGCGCACATGGTACGAAGATGTCAAATTCACATTTCTCCTTGATTCTTGCTCGTAGACCAGTATACTTCCCCGACATATTTGAAACATTGTCGTAGCTTTGTTCACTGCACTCTTTTATTGGGATATCATGATTCTCTAAAAAGTTCAAGATGGTTTCCGCTAAATACTCAGATTGATGGTCTTTAATAGGTATAAATTTCAGGAACCTTTTAACTGGAACACGGTCTTTTACGTATTGAATTATAAAAGTTAGCTGGACAACATGAGACAGGCAAAATATTTTGCTAATTTAACTTCATTCATAATTTTTTTAGGACCTGTTTTCCCATTACATCTATAAACTCATTACAGATATTCTCTGATAAATAAGACGTGGTACCTTTCGCAGGATTCAGAAATGTGTCGAATTCACTCCATAATTTCACACATCCTTTGTTGGGAGATCCTAGGATTTCATTGTCACCGCGAAATGGAAGCCCTCTCGATACTTCTTTTTTACACTGAGATAGTAAGTCTATATCTATTCTGCCAACCGCTTTACTTCGTGCCACACAAGTCATCATAGATTTCCTATGTGCTGGGCTTTTTTCATGTGTTAAAAGTATGACTAATGTGCTTCCGGTCATTACATCCACTCGGAGAGCATCGATTTACATTAGAAGGGTTAAATAAGCAGCATGAAAAACAAAATACAGAGTTTTTGGAAGGCGAGTACAACAACTATTTCCTTTCGACGCCTCCATTCTTCTTTAATCTGCGAATAAATAATGCTTTGTTGAAATACCTACTTACTGATTTATTACCATCTTTGTTTGTTCTGGATGCCTCGGAAACGTCAAATGATTCAAATGGCTCTGGGCACTATGGGACTTAACAGCTGAGGTCATCAGTCCCGTAGAACTTAGAACTACTTAATCCTAACTAACCTAATGACATCACACACATCCATGCCCGAGGCAGGATTCGAACCTGCGACCGTAGCAGCAGCGCGGTTCCGAACTGAAGGGCCTAGAACCGGCTCGGAAAAGTCAGAATCTTTATTTTGAAAATATACAGGTCCCATACGAATCAAAATTTCGCGATTTCTTTCTGTAAAATTTTCATGAAAATAATCAGCTGGAAAACTTGTTCAACTGCACAGTTGTCAGTGTTGAAGTCACCGAAATTGTTGCACTTCCGTCATAGGGTCGCTTTCTGATTCTATCTCTATTCCTAAATTGGTAGAAATCTGAAATTGGTGTGCATGAACATTCAAAAATTCCCGCAATTTGTAATCGACACGACTCATTATGTGGAAGGTTTATTATTTGATTCCTACTTACATATGTTGCTCCAGTAGTACTAGTAAAATATGCTGTTGATTTTGGTAGCTTTTCAATTACTTCCTTTTGATGAACAGCATTTTTCCTTTTTGCAGATCCACTGGAATATGACGCTTTGACATTTTACATTATAATTCAGTATTTATTTTTACACCGACAATAGTCGCTAACACTGAACAAAACAGGCAAACGACGATCTAATCAAAGAATACCTCACAGCACAGTCAATAACAGCTACAAACAAAACATAAAACAAACGTCACAACACCGCAGACAAATACAGGGGGATTCTCGATCGTCGAGTCGGTTTATTTAAGTCGGTCGGTCACGTTTAATTTTACGTCGCTATTTGCACAGTGCGGAACTGTACACCACGCAAACCTAAGAAGCAAGTACGTATTTTAGTCAGTCATTATCGTTCGATGTTTTCGAAATAAATTTGTTTTTCGTTAATAAATATCGGTTGTCGTTTGGTGATCTGGCAGGAACTAAGGGGGACCCTATCGATCGTGGGACTCTGGGCAAGTGCCCAAAGCGCCCAGTGTTAAAGAGGGGCTAAAAAATAGGACTTCAGCAATCGCCAGTTCCCAGGCAATCTGTCTACAACAGAATAAAAGAGCCAAAAAGCGTGTAGGAACATCCCAGGGTACTCTGATTGCAGGAACTGAAAAAGTTCTTCAGCTCACTCATCTTCGCGTTTGATAAAAATCATTAAATATCTTAACCACTAACGATTCAACATCGTATGATATTAGTTTTAGTCATGTTTCGCAGTATTGTGCAGTACATGCATGTGACAATGTCCTGCAATAAGATGTGGTGCTTCAAACGTTTTTTTCAACTCCACAAAAACAGATTGGCTTTTCTCGTAACTGACGGAACACTAGTTCCGTTGCTGACACTTTTTCATCCTCACTAGTTCCCTCTGGCACGAAATACCTTTGGACAGCGTAGTTTCTTAACACATCCCACACCTTTTCAATATGAGTCTTGGTACTGGCATGATGCTTTACCGCTTTCACTGAGTCGTATTTCATGTAAAACATACAAGGTGCGTTCCATAAGTAATGCGACCAAATTCATAAAAATCATTTATTGAATATACTCGTACAAATAATCAAAAATTTTCAAAATAGCACCGTCTTGCGTCGATACACTTCTGGAGGCGGTGTTTCCATGCCTGGAAGGCATCCTGGAATACCTTTTCCGGAATGTCCTTTAGAGCTGATGTAACATGCGCCTGGATGCTTTCAATCGTGTCCCAATGCTTTCCTTTCGTGACCGCTTTTAATCGAAGAAACAAAAATAAGTCAGCGAGAGCCAGGTTAGGACTCTAGGGAGACTGGGAACCAATGGGGTCTTGGTCCTGGCCAGGAAGTCATTGACAATGAAGGCGCTGTGACTCGGCGCGTTGTCGTGGTGAACTTTCCACCTGTCCTTGATGTCGCTTCGGCAGCGTGAGACCCTCCTTTTCAGTCTTTTGAGCACTTCCAAGTAGAAAGCTGAGTTCACTATAGTCCCAGTAGGTACGAATTCGTGGTGGACAATGACATCAAAGAAGACAATGAGCATGGTTTTGATCCTGGACTTGCTCATGCGTGCCTTCTTGGGATGGGGCGACGATGGGGTGTGCCACTCTGAACTCTGCCTTTTTGTCTCAGGGTCGTACTCAAAAATCCACGACTCATCACCAGTGATAACTGAGTTTAAAAAATGAGGATCATTTTCACACATTTCCAACATTTCTCGACACCGAAGCACTCGCATGTGCTTGTGTTCGTCGGTGAACACTTTTGGGACGAGTTTGGCACACACCTTTCTCATGTTCAAATCTTCGGTCACAATGCGGAAAACGGTTGCTTTTGACATGTTTAGAGTTTGTGCTATCAATTGAAGGCTCAGCCGTCTGTCAGAGTTCAAACAATCGCGCACACGCGTCACATTTTCGTCGACTCGTGCGGTTGATGGCCGTCCACTGCTAGGTTCGTTGGTGATCTCCTCTCGGCCCTCCATGAACGACTTGTGCCATCGGAGAACTTTGATTTGGACAAGGCATGGTGGCGTAATGGAAACGTTTCGGTGGCTGATTTTCCAAGTTTAACGCAAAATTTGATAGCGTACCGTTGCTCTACAGAATGATCCATTGTGCCGTGTTCATAAACTCAAAACGTGGTTGACGGAAACGTACGTCCTGAGTCTCCGGCAGCTCGCAGCCGAATGAGACAAAGAGCGTTTTGAAGCCCAGGCGTTTACAACACACTGTGGTTTACCATTGCGTCAGAAAAAAATTGGTCGCTTACTTATGGAACGCACTCTGTATACGGCATGTTTTACAATATCCGATATACTCATTTTGTTTCGAAAGCCACCCCGTAATGCCTGTTTCTTGTAGCCATTTGTCTTTGAAATGACACTCACGGCGCTGTTTTTCAGCACGCTGCATTTGAGAAGCTCACTATAATACGATGTTGTGTATATACACCGTAATGTTGCATTAATTTGTTCTGAAAGCGGTGCTGATATTCAAGACCATAAAAGTGGGTTAAAAGCTATGAGCTATCTGAGGAAGTTAACCTTGCATTACTGCGCAACTGTTTCACCAGGTATCCAGTCTAGCTTACCAAATTCCCAACCAGACTAACATTAATTATAATCTTTTTGTACTCATCTTACGATAACCGGTAATATATATGTATAAAGACAATTTAAATAAAAAGAAATAAATCAGTTTATATTTGGACATTTATTTTAACATTGATCATTGTTCCGTTAAAATTTCAGCATATCAAACTTGATTCATAACTAAACTGGTGCCTTATTTAGGATCGTGAAAATGTGAATTTGTAATCTTACGGAACACATCAAATAGGGAGCCAAGATTGGGAGACTACATACAACACTGCATTCACAAAATAACACACGAAGAACGTTGAAACATATCCAAGAGGAAATTAACCGCAACCAAGCGATTCAATTTTCACCCAAAGAAGTTACGTTCATAGCACAATCCTGTCCGTCATGTAATTACCACACACTGGTATACTAAATGCATACTAACTCTCTGTGAAATCTTCCCGAAAAGAATAGCTGAGGGCTACTTTGATGCTTACACCACATGCTTCACGTGGTCAACTTGGGCTACACAAAGAGTGTAACTCCACAATAATTTTGATAATTAAAATAAATTACATCAAAACGCAATTTACAAAAGAAAAACCTCGAACTGGTTACTATCGTCTTACTATTAACCTGATGGGTCAAACAATTGTACAAGCACGTGGTACTGGTCTCACAAAGTACACTTCACGTGGGTTGAACATAAAGAAAAGTTGCTATATTGAAAAATATTGTCAAGACGAGACGTTATAATCTCACGCACATTCGCATTTAAGATTGATGATCCTAGTTAGAGTTACTGATCAACACGTGGTTCCACTTTACTCACAAAGTAGTGACAAAGCAACTACTGGAAGATATTCTGAACTTCACAGTCGAATTACACTGCGTTGCAATTTAAGATAACATTAGATATTTTAGAGCTAAACCTGAAATAAAGGTGATTAAATTTTCAGTTAGGCTGAAGTTAAGAAATCCATTGTCCTACGGACTTAGCAGACACGCGCTTAGCCGGAGGTCTTACCACTTCCGACGCTCGCCGCGGACAGACTGACCTGGGCCCCTACCGAGTGTGCTTAACAGATACAAACGGATGTGACCAGAGAGGCAGCTTCCTATACCAGCATGACAAGGGACGGACTGGACCATACTAAGAATAGAAACCTCTCTGCTTTTAGAAAGCGTAGCTACCTGTTCCGACGTTGGTCCTACTGTTCTCTAGCAGACAGGCTTGTCTGCTACCATCAAGCATGCAACTAGAAATACATTTGCTCATTCATCCTCTCACACAGAAGGGAAGGGGGATGACAGTATCTTATCATATACAGCATATAAAAGAAAGCGGATGTAGGTTCCGTATGAGACTGTGTGACATGAATTACATATAAACTGTGTTTTAAAGTGTAGTAGTGTGACAGATCGTTCTTGTTTATGTGTAAAAGTAACAAGTTTCACTGCTCAGTCTCCTCCCAGATAGTCAGAAACACCACAGTAAATTTAGAAGAGGAATTTATGCCGTAAATGACAACATATTTAAGAAATTAACATGAAAGGAATCCAACAGAGACCTTTCAACACATATCAGTCACTACAATGCCGTTCTTAAACTCTTCAATTTTGAATTAAACTGTAACGTTCATCTAATACAGTCACGACAAAAATACTTCACTACATCATAATTGGCGCGTTCACTTGTTCGATAGCGGTATTCATTATAAAATTAGTAGGTCTTGATTGCGAGCATCGATAATAAAATGAAAATGCGACATTGTCACAGCTTGTTCTGTTTTTTGTTGTTTGCTGCTGTGTATATAACTGTGCAGAAGAACAAACAGGCATAAACTGCTATTGTTGTAACTCGGCTTTATTGTCGACGTGGAAGGGACCTACAGCTGTCATACGAAAATACAAGCTATTATTGGCCTGTTTTTACTAGTTCGTTCTTAGAAGCGGTCTTCAAATGACTTGACGACAGTGGGCAATAATAGACACTCCGATGTAATTAAAATGCAAAGCCTCTTTAACACGGCTTGTCTAAAAAATGAAAGCGCCAACTTGTATTAAAATACATTGGAATTCGTGGCGACATATCCACAATGCTCCCAACTTGTGACACAAACTGATACAAAATATTGAAAATAAAGAATAAAATTGGCAATAATCACTATGTGGACGATGTGGCGTATTCTACACCTTATTTTAGATCTATGTGACGATGCTGTGCTGATTATATTTATATGTTTTGACGATGCCATTATGGACTGAAACCGGTCATCGTCTAAAGAATTGATATCGTGATCAGAGACTGGTATAAAAAACAGTTAAAGAACAATCAAACTGAAAAGTTTCGCTGACTCCATTTTCATTATTTGGCTTCCATAAAAAAATTTAAAAAATGAAATTAATAACATTAATTTGACCTAATTTAATGGGGTCCAGAAACAGGACTTTTGATGTCCGTTCGGGACGTTCGATCAGACATAACAGCTTTTGAAACTTCCTGGCAGATTAAAACTGTGTGCCCGACCGAGACTCGAACTCGGGACCTTTGCCTTTCGCGGGCAAGTGCTCTACCACCTGAGCTACCGAAGCACGACTCGCGGCCGGTACTCACAGCTTTACTTCTGCCAGTACCTCGTCAGCAGAGTGAAACTGTCATTCTGGAAACGTCCCCCAGGCTGTGGCTAAGCCATGTCTCCGCAATATCCTTTCTTTCAGGAGTGCTAGTTCTGCAAGGTTCGCAGGAGAGCTTCTGTAAAGTTTGGAAGGTAGGAGACGAGTTACTGGCAGAAGTAAAGCTGTGAGTACCGGGCGTGAGTCGTGCTTCGGTAGCTCAGGTGGTAGAGCACTTGCCCGCGAAAGCAAAGGTCCCGAGTTCGAGTCTCGGTCGGGCACACAGTTTTAATCTGCCAGGAAGTTTCATATCAGCGCACACTCCGCTGCAGAGTGAAAATCTCATTCTGATAACAGCTTTTATTTAAAAACCAGCCTGTCCGGTCTAAAACCGAGGAGTTGCAATCCTGCCTGTGGTGCGCGGGAAGAATGGACACAAACATCTGTCCGTGCTTTAATTAGTCTACTTTTGTCATCGCGGTCCCCGTGGGAGAGATTCGTAGAGGGTTGCAGTGAGAGAACTTCAAAGTGTAACACATGATTATGGTAGCATAAGAACTTTTATTGAATGCTGCACTTCATTTGAAAATCACACAGAGACAAGACAGTTTCTGACCATAGCCACCAAGTGTCTGTAAAGAACAGTCGGAATATTCCCCAGCTATAGAAGTCCGCTGCTTGGTCACTGAGCCGTTCGAGAATCGCTGTCCTCGTGGCAGGGATGGGAAAAACCGACCGGTTAAAACCGATACCTGTATTTTACTTCTCAATAATAGGTACTTGTCGCTAATTTTATTGGTCTTGGTTATAACAGATGTTTTTACTAATAATCGGATGAAAAAACAAAATATGATTTAGCTGTAGCAGTAGTGCTAAACTTTTTGGTTTTCAAATAAACTTTTTTTAAAAATAGCATGTAACTTTTATTCGCAAAATTTCGTTTGCGTCGTTACAGAAAATGGGAAAAGTGATCAGTGCTATACTAATAACAATGCAGTACGCCCCGATAGCTGAGTAGTCAGCATGGCGGATTGCCGTCCTACGGGCCCGGGTTCGATTCCCGGCTGGGTCGGGGATTTTCTCCGCTCAGGCACTGGGTGTTGTGTTGTCTTCATCATCATTTCATCCCCATCTGGACCAAAGGTCGCCCAATGTGGCGCCAAGGCGGCCGGACCTGCCCCGCAAGGGGCCTCCCGGCCAATGACGCCAAACGCTCATTTCCATATCCATAACACTGCGCCGGCCGAAGTGGCCTTGCGGTTAAAGGCGCTGCAGTCTGGAACCGCAAGACCGCTACGGTCGCAGGTTCGAATCCTGCCTCGGGCATGGATGTTTGTGATGTCCTTAGGTTAGTTAGGTTTAACTAGTTCTAAGTTCTAGGGGACTAATGACCTCAGCAGTTGAGTCCCATAGTGCTTAGAGCCATTTGAACCATTTTGAACCATAACACTGCCGACAGAAACGATCAACAAACACATAGCATAAGAAATGGTACAGACTTGCTGAAACAATAATGAACCTGTTACCATGAGATGTAGCCTATAGGATGAGACGTGTGTACGATGTACAGAGCTTTACCATGTGCAAGCAGTGTGCCCCATCTGGTCTATAAGGTAGTTTCATGCTGTCATCTTCGAACATTAGTTGTATTTCAGAGTGGCGCCATCCCTAGTCGGGAAGTATTTTATGAAGCGGGGTACCACTGAAGTACAATTCTCCATATCCTTTGAAAGTTTGAGTGGAAGAAGCCACAACAGAGGAGAAAGCTTGTAACTTAACAATTCATTCATAGTTTAGAATAAAAATTTAATGTAGCTGAACTGCTGCCTGTGTCTATTTAATATTACTATCTGCTTGTAGCCAACGGACAACTTAACACGAAAAATAGAGTTCTTCAACTTCAGTTTTCACTCTTCCGCACTGACTATTTCTAATTCAGAAATAGTGATTTGAACATCGACTACATCATTTCTGAGCAGAGGTTCAAAACATTAGAATCAATAGCAGAATACTAGTGCTCTTTTGTAGTATTCAACCACTTATCACTTTTCGTGAGAAGCAGCGACGGACTAGGTTTTCCCTTATTTGCTTATTTAATTCAGTAATTTGAGTCTACGTATCTTGAAACTGAGGGAGTCGAAATTTTTGAACTTTTTTTCGATTTCTACGTTTATTACTGGAACTATTAAGAATAAACAAGCGAAAGTCGATTATTTCAGAAACCGGTTATTTTGAGCGGTTTTAACACTCCGGTTAATCCAGTGTTGAAGTAGAACAATGTAACCGAAAACCGGTTGTTTCACCGATAGCCGCCTTCCCTACCTCATCGCCGGGAAATCTGCGAATGTTGTGAATCATTTCTTCGATTAACTGGCCATTGTCATCTGTGATCGATGTTGATAGCCTTGCTTCCCGGTCAGCATCACCCATGCCTCCTCAGCCTTAGTCAAATTGTAGTTACCATTTCACAGCGGCAGGATGTGACGTGGCATTTGGCCCATACGAGGGGCGTTTGAAAAGTCCTTGTAAAGTCCGAGAGATGGCACCACCGGCGAGTATCGAGGTCATGTTTAGTTAGTAGTCTCTTTGGAAAGAACCCACACCAAGTTTCAGCCATATTGGTCTATTTCTTTGTGTTTGACATTCGTGTGAATCAAGAAAGTCGATTGATTGTCAAAAAATGGACGAAAAAGAATTTCGTGTGGTGATTAAACATTGCTTTAGGAACGGAAAAACGCCTCAGGAGACTAAAGAGAAGCTTGATAAACATTACGGTGATTCTGCACCTTCGATTAGAGCAGTTTATAAGTAGTTTCAAAACTTTCGGAGTGGCTATATGGGCACAAGTGATGCTGAACGTTCTGGACGCCCTGTGGAGGTTACGACTCCAGAAATCATTGATAAAATCCATGATATGGTGATGGATGACAGAAGAGTTAAGGTGCGTGAGATTGCTGGTGCTGTGGGCATCTCGAATGAACGGGTGCATAACATTTTGCATAAACATTTGGACATGAGAAAGCTATCGGCAAGATGGGTTCGGCGATTGCTCACGCTTGACCAAAAGCGGAATCATGTGAAGTGTTGCAAGGGTGGTTTGCAGTTGTTCAGGAAGAATCCGCAGGACTTAAAGCGTCGTTTCGTCGCTGTGAATGAAACACGAATACATTACTATACTCCTGAGACCAAAGAACAATCTAAATAATGGGTTACCAAGTGAGAATCTCCACCAAAAAAGGCGAAGACCATTCCTTCGGTCAGAAAGGTTAAGGCGAGTGTCTTTTGCGATTTGCAAGGGATAATCCTCATCGACTATCTGGAAAAGGGTAACACTATTACAAGTGCATTTTATTCATCGTTATTGGACCGTTTGAAAACCGATCTGCAAGAAAAACGCCGGCGATTGGACTGCAAAAAAGTCCTTTTCCATCACAAGCAATGCACCAGCACACACCTCAGCAGTTGTGGTCGCAAAAGTAATGGAAATAGGATTCCAACTCGTTTCATACCCCTCCTATTCTCCAGACTTGGCTCCCTCAGACTACTATTTGTTACCCAATTTCAAGAAATGGCTGGCAGGACAAAGATTTTATTCAAACGAGGAGGTGATTGCAGCAACTAATAGCTATTTTGCAGACTTGGACGATTCTACATCTACATCTACATACATACTCCGCAATCCATCATACGGTGCATGGCGGAGGGTACCTCGTACCACAACTAGCATCTTCTCTCCCTGTTCCACTCCCAAACAGAACGAGGGAAAAATGACTGCCAATATGCCTCTGTACGAGCCCTAATCTCTCTTATCTTTGTGGTCTTTCCGCGAAAAGTAAGTTGACGGCAGTAAAATTGTACTGCAGTCAGCCTCAAATGCTGGTTCTCTAAATTTCCTCAGTAGCGATTCACGAAAAGAACGCCTCCTTTCCTCTAGAGACTCCATCCGAGTTCCTGAAGCATTTCCGTAACACTCGCGTGATGATCAAACCTACCAGTAACAAATCTAGCAGACCGCCTCTGAATTGCTTCTATGTCCTCCCTCAATCCGACCTGATAGGGATCCCAGTCGCTCGAGCAGTACTCAAGAATACAGATGAACCACATCTTCCCAAAATTCTACCAATGAACCGAAGACGACTATCCCCCTTCCCCACAACTGCCATTATATGCTTGTCCCACTTCATATAGCTCTGCAATGTTACGCCCAAATATTTAATCGACGGGACTGTGTCAAGCGCTACACTACTAATGGAGTATTCACTCATTACAGGATTCTTTTCCCTATTCATCTGCATTAATTTACATTTATCTATATTTAGAGTTAGCTGCCATTCTTTACACCAATCACAAATCCTGTCCATGTCACCTTGTATCCTCCTACAGTCACTCAACGACGACACCTTCCCGTACACCACAGCATCATCAGCAAACAGCCGCACATTGCTATCCACCCTATCCAAAAGATCATTTATGTAGATAGAAAACAACAGCGGACCTACCACACTTCCCTGGGGCACTCCAGATGATACCCTCACCTCCTATGAACACTCACCATCTACGACAACGTACTGGGTTCTCTTACTTAAGAAGTCCTCGATCCACTCACATACTTGGGAACCAATCGCATATGCTCGTATCTTAGTTAGGAGTCTGCAATGGGACACCGAGTCAAACGCTCTCCGGAAGTCAAGGAACATGGCATCCGTCTGATACCCTTCATCCATGGTTCGCAAGATATCATGTGAAAAAAGGGCGAGTTGCGTTTCGCAGGAGCGATTCTTTCTAAAGCCTTGCTGATGCATGGACAGCAACTTCTCTGTCTCAAGGAAATTCATTATATTCGAACTGAGAATATGTTCGAGAATCCTGTAACAAACCGATGTTAAGGATATTGGTGTAATTTTGAGGATCCGTCCTTCTACCCTTCTTATATACAGGCGTCACCTGCCCTTTTTTCAGTCGCTCGGAACTTTACGTTGGGCAAGAGATTCGCGATAAATGCAAGCTAAGTAAGGAGCCAATGTAGTAGAGTACCCCCTGTAAAACCGAATTGGAATCCCATCAGGACTTGGCGATTTATTTATTTTCAACACATTCAGCTGCTTCACAACCCCAGGGATGTCTATCACTATGCCCTCCATAGGGGAATCTGTACGAGACTCAAACGGCGGTATGTTTGTACGATCCTCCTGCGTGAAAGATTTCTCAAATGCTAAATTTAAAATTTCAGCTTTCGTTTTGCTGTCTTCCGTTGCCAGGCCAGACTGATCAGTGAGTGAGTGGATGGAAGCCTTCGACCCGCTTACCGATTTTACGTAAGACCAGAATTTCCTTGGGTTTTCAGCAAGATCTTTTGCTAAGGTATGACGGTGGTAGTGGTTGAATGCTTCGCGCATCGCTCTTTTTACAGCAGCACAAATCTCTACTAACTTTTGCCTGTCCTCTTTCTCCCGATCTTTCTTGTACCGCGAGTGCAACTGCCTTTGCTTCCTGAGCATTCTCCGAATTGCGCTGTTAAACCACGGTGGGTCTTTTCCGTCCGTAACCCACTTTTTCGGCACATACTTGTCCAATGCGTGATTTCCAATGTGTTTAAAATTTGCCCATAATTCTCCCACGTCCATCGTACCGGAAATGAAGTCGATTCATTTAGTAAGTGGGATGCTAACAACTGCTTATCTGCTCTTTCTAGTAAGAATACTCTCCTAGCCTTCTTGACCGACTTTTTAACTTTCGTAACCATAGTCGTAATGACAACATCATGAGCATTAATCCCTGTCTCAACACTGACGATGAGGTCTGGTCTGTTCGTGGCTACCAGATCTAAAATCAAACATGAAAGTAGTTTTTATTTTTGCACAGACTTTTCAAACGCCCCTCGTGTAACGCCAGAATTTCACGGTAAACCTTTTTGCAATGCAGACGTTTTGCCCACAAGAATCGCGCTGTACCGCGTGCTTCAACTTAGGAGTACGTCTCCAGTTGCCGCGCCATATCTCTCCCACATTGTGCTGTATCTGTTATCTGTATCGCAGCTATACTGCGTCATGCAGGACGATTAATCGGCATCAGGGCAGGGTTTCCTCCTCCTTCGTATCCAACTAACATAGTGTTCGAGCTCTACTGATCGCAACGACGATTAGAAGTTTAATTACTGACGTCCTTGCTTTCCCTTTTCGCAAGTTGTCTGTGACATCTTCAGAGCGCAGTACATGATACGCATGTGAACGAGTATCTCCTAATGAGATACATCTGGAAGCCCTGGTGACTAGGCACAGTCTGTGAGCCACTTATTTTTACACGCTTGTAGATATCTGGAGAACGATGTTTATTGTTTACAGTCGTAAAGTGCCTCGCAAGAAAAATATTTACGTGTTTCTGGATACATATCAGCCCAGAGACCTAGATCTTCGATCGTACTGTCGGAACATTATTTATCACACACCTACACTGACGAGTCTTGTCTAAACAACTTAACGCTGACCTGTTCTTCTGGCGGAGAGTCACAGCAGACATGGAGAGCTTATGTATCCAGGGCAGCCACTGGTCACACCCGTGTTGACGAAATGGCTTTATTTGTCATTTTCGCAATGACACTCACCACATTTTAGTCACATCTATTTTAGCGAAATCTGTAGTTTTACGTACAGCTACGGAATGAGATGACAAAGCTGCAGTTGCGTAATTCTTCCATTAACTTGGTATTCGTGTATCACTTCCTTTTTTAGAAGTGTTAGGTATCGTTAAATTCGTTTTCCCCTCTTTGTGTTTTTCTTTTCCTTTCCAACTGCACTTCGGAAGGATTCGTAAGGCATCGTCAAGAAGTTTAATCAACACGTGGAGAAGGTCACGTCAAATACAAGCTACTATTTACGGAATCGCTTGCCTGTCAGAGTACACAATCAAAACACCTTCCGTCTCTGGCAGGAGGAGAGGTTATTTGTGCTCCGCCAACCTTTGCTGTCCGTAGTTAAATACGGTGTGGCATAAAGTAACCACTTACAGAAAGAAAAATATCAAAATTCAGATAAACAGGAAACTGATGAGACAGGAAACTGATAAGCTGAATTTTTATGGTAGTACAAGTTGCAACTGAATCTTTAAATCAATTCATCTTAAAAAAAAATTCCAATAAATCAGTGCATGGGTTTGACCGCCGAACCACGTAATGAAATGAGAATTGCGTATAGGCTGAATGATGTTCTGCAGAGCTCGTTAAATATGGTCACCTCAGCTTAATCAAAGAGGTTCGCTGAACAGGCGAAGGTAATCATCCTAAGTCCCACTGGATTAGCAGAAGATTTGGCAAGCTTCAACGACACTTCGGCATTAGCAGTAGCAACAGCAAAACCATTAGGCGCAGAGGATTAAAACACAAGTCGTACGATGCCGTTGTCTCGAATACCCCAACAGCATTTTAATTTACACGCACCTGCCTCCGCACCAATGTTTTTAACACACGCTTGTATAGTGGTGATCGACTCGAAGGGGTCCGGAACAAACTATATGGTGTGAAATAAATTTTCATCTGCAGATTTTTGACCAACAAGGAGAGATGGTGAGGTAGTGTTCCTGACCACCAAACTTTGTGTCACTAACTGGCTTATGTACAGGGCCTAGGAGAGAGAAAGCATATCACAATGCCGATCTGTCCTCTTGGTGCTATTCGAAATGAGTACGTTTTGTATCGACACCAAGTTTGAGGCTCTCCTTTCTCTTCATCCATAACAACACACTACACTAGACAGTAGAAGCTCTCATCAGTCACCCATGCGACATAGGTAGACTTTTCATAGGAAACCAGAGGAAGGCAATCCCAAACCGCCTCCATTAACGAGCGTTTACGGTACGTGATACTTGTCACGCCAAACAGTTGCGCAAAGCTGTTCCGCGAGACAGTCGTCTCGTCCTTTCAATTACACAGAGCGAAATGTCGCGATAAACAGGTACGAAAATTGTGGTGTCACCGCCAGACACCACACTTGCTAGGTGGTAGCCTTTAAATCGGCCGCGGTCCGTTAGTATACGTCGGACCAGCGTGTCGCCACTGTCAGTGATTGCAGACCGAGCGCCGCCACACGGAAGGTCTAGAGAGACGCCCTAGCACTCGCCCCAGTTGTACAGCAGACTTTGCCAGAGATGGATCAATGACAAATACGCTCTCATTTGCCGAGACGATAGTTAGCATAGCCTTCAGCTACGTCATTTGCTACGACCTAGCAAGGCGCCATTACCAGTTTATATTAAGATTATAATTCATGTATCAACAAGAGCGATGTTCTCCAATTGTGGATTAAAGTTAAGTATTCCAAGAGCTTCGTACTTTATTTATTAGACTCAACTACTTTAACTGTTCCAGACCTCACGCCAGTCTGCGTGAGCTTAAACGCGTGCATTTCGGCCTCCTCTAGCAACACGGTGTTGGCTCTTCTGCCAACACATCAAAAATAGTGAGCCGTCAGTCTGACCGAGATAACCACGCAGGCGCCCGCTCTTTCGTGCCTCAAATTGCTGCAACTGCGTTAGATCTCACGACAGTGCCGTATTTTTTGAAAAACAAAAAGAAATGGCGTCGCTGGTGGAGTGAAGGACAACTACGGTGGCGATACCAAACTAGGAACCACCTCATGACAGAAATGGCATTGGAACCTATTGAATATACACTGATGGAAGAAATCGGAACACCAAGAAAGAACTGTGAGACATAAAAGAAAGTTGGTAGTCGTGTTCCTACATCTTCAAGGTGACGTTTTCTCACATTTCGCCCGGCCGCTGTAGCCGATCGGTCCTAGGCGCTTCAGTCTGGAACCGCGTGACTGCTACGGTCGCAGGTTCGAATCCTGCCTCGGGTATGGATGTGTGTGATGTCCTTAGGTTAGTTAGGTTTAAGTAGTTCTAACAAGGGAACATCCCCATCGCACCCACCTCAGATTTAGTGATAAGTTGGCACAGTGGATAGGCCCTGAAAATCTGAACACAGATTAATCGAGAAAACAGGAAGAAGTTCTGTGGAACTATGAAAAAATAAACAAAATATACAAACTGAGTAGTTCATGCTCAAGATAAGCAATATTAATGACATTGTGGACTCGGTTGCCCCGTGGTCCCGTGGTTAGCGTGAGCAGCTGCGGAACGAGATGTCTTTGGTTCAAATCTTCCCTCAACTGAAAATTTTACTTTCTTTATTTTCGCAAAGTTATGATCTGTCCGTTCGTTCATTGACGTCTCTGTTCACTGTAGTAAGTTTAGTGTCTGTATTTTGCGACCGCACCGCAAAACTGTGCGATTAGTTGACGAAAGGACGTGCCTCTCCAATGGGAACCGAAAACATTTGATCGCAAGGTCATAGGTCAACCGATTCCTCCACAGAAAAACACGTCTGATATATTCTATACGACACTGGTGACAGCATGTGCGTCACATGACAGGAATATGTTGTCGACCCACCTAACTAGTACACTTGGCGAATGGGTAAAATGATTTTTCTACCTTGCCCGATTTAGGTTTTCTTGTGGATGTGATAATCACTCCCAAAAAAGTGATGAAAACATAAGCGTTTGTCACATAAACTGAAAACAAAAAGTTAAATTTTTCACTCGAGAGAAGACTTGAACAAGGACCTTTCATTCCGCAGCTCGTCACGCTAACCACGGAACCACGGCGCTCCTGAGCTCGCACCGTCCTTGATATTGCCTATCTTGCACATGGACTACTCAGTTTGTCTATTTTGCTTATTTTTTCACAGTTCCACACAACTTCTTCCTGTTTTCTCGATCGATCAGTGTTCAGTTTTTCAAGGCCTATCCACTGTGCCAACTTATAACTAAATCTGAGGGAGGTGCGATGGGAGGTTCCCTTGTAGGTTCTAGGGGACTGATGACCTGAGAAGATAAGTCCCATAGTGCTCAGAGCCATTTGAATGCCTTTAAGGCGACAAAGACGCCATTACCAAAACCTCCCTGAGTCTGAATGTGGTCCTGTAACAGGGCTACGAGAAGTTTGTTGTTCCTTCTGCAATATTGCTGAAACACTAGGCAGGAATGTAGCGTCATTGCTGGCAGTGGCACTCACGAGAACGTACGGTCGCAAGAAGACCGGGCTCTGGACGGTCAAGTGGCACTACCGCAAGAGAAGACCAACGTGTTTGGAGTAAGGCTTTGGTGTATCGTCCTACATCTGCAGCCGCAATTTAAGCAGTAGTTGGCATCACAGTCATACAACGAACTGTTACAAATCGGTTACTTCAAAGACAGCTCCGAGCCAGACGCCCTGCAGTGTGCATTCCACTGACTCTAAACCACAGCCATTTGCGACTACAGTGGTGTCGAGCGATAAGTCACTGGAAGGCAGGGTGGATGTCTGCTGTGTCTTCTGGTTAAAACTGATTTTTCCGTGATGGCAGTGATGGCAGCATTTTGGAGAGAAGGAGGCCAGTTGAGGGCCTGCAACCAACCTGACTGGGACTGGACGTACGCCTGCAGTTAAGGTCTGGGGTGCGATCTCGTGTGACAGCAGGAGCAGTCTCGTGGTTATCTCACGCGCAATGATTGAAAATTTGTACGTCAATCTGGTGGTTCGACCTGTTGTTCTGTCATTCGTGAACAGCATTCCAGAGAGTGTTTTCCAACAGGATAACGCTCGCCCACATCCTTCTGTTGTAACCCAACATGCTCTACATGGTGTCGATGTGTTGCGTTGAGCAGCTTGACCACCAAATCTCTCTCCAGTCGAGCACATACGCGATATCATCGGACTACAACTCCAGCGTCATCCACAATCAGCATTAACCGTCCCTATATTGACTGCTCAGGTACAACAGACATGGGCCGGCCGGAGTGGCCTAGCGGTTCTAGGCGCTACAGTCTGGAACCGCGCGAATCTTGCCTCGGGCATGGATGTGTGTGATGTCCTTAGGTTAGTTAGGTTTAAGTAGTTCTAAGTTCTAGGGGACTGATGACCTCAGAAGTTAAGTCCCATACTGCTCACAGCCATTTGAACCATTTTTACAACAGCCATGTAACGCCATACCACAAACTGACATCTGGCACCTGCACAACATACTGCACCTACGTTTGCATGCTTGCATTCAGCATTCTGAAATATATTATCTAGACAAATGTATTCCGAAATTTCATTACGCTACATTAATTATTTGTTTAGTGTTGCGACTTTCTTTTCTCAGTATACCATCAGGTACTTCATCCATATGACTGGGGAAGAGTTTGAATATCTTGTATCACTGATCGCTATGAAAGTCCTGACGATGGATACGGAGATGATAAAAACAGTAGTTGTTCGAGCAAGGCTGGCTGCGAGACTGCGACTCCTTGCAACAGCTAATTTAAACACAAACACAAACTGTTTAATATTTAATAGCTGAGACTGGCTCCTGAAGGATCACGTTCTTTTCCTCTCACGTATACTCCCTTTTTGCACGACTGTGTTGCGATTTTTCTTTGAGAGCCTACAAAAGCGAGTAGCTTTCGTAAAATTCCATGAAACAGATGCTTTCCTCCTGGCTCATTATCTCGCGCGCGTCAAGGTAAGAAGTTTGCATTATGCGAACTGTACCTCTACTATACACAGTATACAATACAATAAAAAGTGTTTCTACCACAATACGGGGACCCAACCGTTACCACAAAAACACCCCCATGCCTTAAAACCATCTCCTCCGTACATCACTGTTGCCATTTACATCTACATAATTACTCTGCATTTCGTAATTAAGTTCCTATCAGGGGTTCATCGAACCAACTTCAAGCACCTTCTCTAACGTTCCACTGTCGAACACCTCTCTTGAAAAATGAATACTTAAATCTTTCCATACGAACTCTGATTTCTCTTGTTATGATTGTCATTTCTCCCTTTGTAGATGAGCACCAACAAAATATTTTCACTCTCTGAAGAGGAAGTTGGTGACTTGAAACTTCATGAGAAGATCCTGCGCAACGAAAAATGCCTTTATTTTAATGATTGTCGCCACAGTTCGCGTATCATATCAGCGGCATTCTTCCGCATACTTTGCGATGATACAAAACGAGCTGCCGTTCTTTGAATTTGTTCAACGTCCTCCGTCAATCCTATATGATGTGGATTCACACCGCGCAACAGTGCTCAAGAAGAGGGCTGAAAAGCGTAGTGTAAGCAGTCTCTTTAGTACACCTGTTGCGTTTGTAAGTTTCTGCCAATAAATCGCAGCAGACAGTCTGAGCAGCCGCCTTAGATTGTTTGCAGATGATTCTGTCGTCTATCGACTAGTAAAGTCATCAGAAGATCAAAAAAAATTGCAAAATGATTTAGAAAAGATATCTGTATGGTGCGAAAACTGGCAATTGAATCTAAATAATTAAAAGTCTGAGCTCCTCATGAGTGCTAAAAGGACTACGTTAAACTTCGGTTACGCAATAAATCAGTCAAATCTAAAGGTCATAAATTCAACTAAATACCTAGGAATTACAATTACGAACAACTGAAATTGGAAAGAACACATAGAAAATGCTGTGTGGAAGACAAACCAAAGAGTGCGTTTTATTGCCAGAACATTTAAAAGATGTAACAGGTGCACTAAAGAGACTGCCTACTCTGCGCTTGTCCGTCCTCTTTTGGAGTACTGCAGCGCCGTCTGGGATCCTTACCAGACAGGAATAACGGAGTACATAGAAAGAGTTCAAAGAAGAGCAGCAAGTTATATATTATCCCGAAACAGGAGAAAGAGTGTCACGGACATGACACAGGATTTGGGGTGGATATCACTAAAACAAAGACGTTTTTCGTTGCGGCTGAATCTTCTCACCAAATTTCAATCACCAACTTTCTCCTCCGAATGCGAAAATATTTTGTTGACACCGATATACACAGGGAGAAACGATCATCACAATTAAATAAGGGAAAAGAGAGCTCGTACGGAAAGATATAGGAGTTCGTTTTTTCCGTACGCTGTTCCGAGATTGGAATAATAGAGGATTGTTGTGAAGGTGGTTCGATGAACGATCTACCAGGCACTTAAATGTCATTTGTGGAGTAACCATGTACATGTAGATGTAGATGTCTTCGGTTTGCTTTCCCCCAACATTATCTATGTGATCGTTCCAGTTTAAGTTATTGTTATCTGTAAGTATGTAGATGAATTTACAGCCTTCAGATTTGTGTGATTTATGGCGTAACCGAAATTTAGCAGATACCTTTCAGTATTCATATGAATGACTTCACACTTTTAACTGCTTAGGGTCAACTGCCACTTTTCGTGCTCAGATATCTTGGCTAAATCATTTTTCAAATGGTTTTGATCATCTGATGACATTACAAGACAGAAAATGACATCATCATCAACAAATCATCTAAGAAGGACGCCAAGATTGTCTCCTAAATCGTTTATGCTGATGAGGAACAGTAGAGGGCCTGTAACACTTTCTTGGGAACGCCAGATATTACTTCACTTTTCGTCAGTTAGTACGAAATGTGACCTTTCTGACAGGAAACCCGAATCCAGTCGCGCAACCGAGATGATATTCCATAGGTATGCAATTACTTTAGATATCGCTGGTGAGGAACAGTGTCAAAAGGCTTCTGGAAATCTAAACACATGGAAACAATTTTCATCCACTGTCGATAGCATGCATTACTTCGTAAGAACGAGGAGCTAGTTGTGTTTCCCAAGAACGATATTTTCTGAACCCGTGTGTCAATAAATCGTTTTCTTCGAGGAAATTTGTGATGTTCGAAATCAGTATATGTTCCAAAAGCCTAGTGCAAACAGACACGATTTCGGGTAACGTTCTGCAGACATTCACCAAACCCAGGCCGTTCCGTCGATTGCCACAGAGTATAGCTTGATTAATCACTCTAAATGACTCGCTTCGAATCGTATATTGTCCAATGGCGTCGCTATTTACGAGGGGCATTTGAAAAGTACTTGCAAAGTCAGAGAGATGGCACCACCGGCGTGTATCGAAGTCATGTTTAGTTAGAAGCATCTTTGAAAAGAACGCACACCAAGTTTCAGTCATATTGGTCTATTTCTTTGTGTTTGGCATTCGTGTGAATCAAGGAAGTCGAGTGATTGTCAAAAAATGGACGAAAACGAATTTCATTTAACATTACTTTATGAAAGCCAAAACGCATTAGGAGACTAAAGAGAAGCTTGATAAACATTACGGTGACTCTGCACCTTCGATTAGAGCAGTTTATAAGTAGTTTCTAAATTTTCGGAGTGGCTATATGGGCACAAGTGATGTTCAACGTTCTAGACGCCCTGTGGAGGTTACGGCTCTTGAAATCATTGATAAAATCCATGGTATGGAGAAGGATGACAGAAGAGTTAAGGTGCGTGAGATTGCTAGTGCTGTGGGCATCTCGAATGAACGGGTGCATAATATTTTGCATAAACATTTGGACATGAGAAAGCTATCGGCAAGATGGGTTCCGCGATTGCTCACGCTTGACCAAAAGCGGAATCATGTGAAGTGTTGCAAGGGTGGTTTGCAGCTGTTCAGGAAGAATCCGCAGGACTTTAAGCGTCGTTTCGTCGCTGTGGATGAAACACGAATACATTACTATACTCCTGAGACCAAAGAACAATCTAAATAATGGGTTACCAAGTGAGAATCTGCACCAAAAAAGGCGAAGACCATTCCTTCGGTCAGAAAGGTTAAGGCGAGTGTCTTTTGGGATTCGCAAGGGATAATCCTCATCGACTATCTGGAAAAGGGTAACACTATTACAAGTGCATTTTATTCATCGTTATTGGACCGTTTGAAAACCGATCTGCAAGAAAAACGCCGGCGATTGGACCGCAAAAAAGTCCCTTTCCATCACGGCAATGCACCAGCACACACCTCAGCAGTTGTGGTCGCAAAATTAATGGAAATAGGAATCCAACTCGTTTCATATCCCTCCTATTCTCCAGACTTGGCTCCCTCAGACTACTATTTGTTACCCAATTTCAAGAAATGGCTGGCAGGACAGAGATTTTATTCAATCGAGGAGGTGATTGCAGCAACTAATAGCTATTTTGCAGACTTGGACGATTCTACATCTACATCTACATACATACTCCGCAATCCATCATACGGTGCGTGGCGGAGGGTATCTCGTACCACAACTAGCATCTTCTCTCCCTGTTCCACTCCCAAACAGAACGAGGGAAAAATGACTGCCTATATGCCTCTGTACGAGCCCTAATCTCTCTTATCTTTGTGGTCTTTTCGCGAAAAGTAAGTTGGCGCCAGTAAAATTGTACTGCAGTCAGCCTCAAATGCTGGTTCTCTAAATTTCCTCAGTAGCGATTCACGAAAAGAACGCCTCCTTTCCTCTAGAGACTCCATCCGAGTTCCTGAAGCATTTCCGTAACACTCGCGTGATGATCAAACCTACCATTAACAAATCTAGCAGACCACCTCTGAATTGCTGCTATGTCCTCCCTCAATCCGACCTGATAGGGATCCCAGTCGCTCGAGCAGTACTCAAGAATAGGTCGTATTTGGGTTTTATAAGCGGTCTCCTTTACAGATGAACCACATCTTCCCAAAATTCTACCAATGAACCGAAGACGACTATCCCCCTTCCCCACAACTGCCATTATATGCTTGTCCCACTTCATATTGCTCTGCAATGTTACGCCCAAATATTTAATCGACGGGACTGTGTCAGGCGCTACACTACTAATGGAGTATTCACACATTACAGGATTCTTTTCCCTAATCATCTGCATTAATTTACATTTATCTATATTTAGAGTTAGCTGCCATTCTTTACACCAATTACAAATCCTGTCCCTGTCACCTTGTATCCTCCTTCAGTCACTCAACGACGACACCTTCCCGTACACCACAGCATCATCAGCAAACAGCCGCACATTGCTATCCACCCTATCCAAAAGATCATTTATGTAGATAGAAAACAACAGCGGACCTACCACACTTCCCCGGGGCACTCCAGATGATACCCTCACCTCCTATGAACACTCACCATCTAAGACAACGTACTGGGTTCTCTTACTTAAGAAGTCTTCGAGCCATTCACATACTTGGGAACCAATCCCATATGCTCGTACCTTAGTTAGGAGTCTGCAGTGGGGCACCGAGTCAAACGCTCTCCGGAAGCCAAGGAACATGGCATCCGTCTGATACCCTTCATCCATGGTTCGCAAGATATCATGTGAAAAAAGGGCGAGTTGCGTTTCGCAGGAGCGATTCTTTCTAAAGCCTTGCTGATGCATGGACAGCAACTTCTCTGTCTCAAGGAAATTCATTATATTCGAACTGAGAATATGTTCGAGAATCCTGCAACAAACCGATGTTAAGTATATTGGTCTGTAATTTTGAGGATCCGTCCTTCTACCCTTCTCATAAACAGGCGTCACCTGCCCTTTTTTCAGTCGCTCGGGACTTTACGTTGGGCAAGAGATTCGCGATAAATGCAAGCTAAGTAAGGAGCCAATGTAGTAGAGTACTCCCTGTAAAACCGAATTGGAATCCCATCAGGACTTGGCGATTTATTTATTTTCAACACATTCAGCTGCTTCACAACCCCAGGGATGTCTATCACTATGCCCTCCATAGGGGAATCTGTACGAGACTCAAACGTCGGTATGTTTGTACGATCCTCCTGCGTGAAAGATTTCTCAAATGCTAAATTTAAAATTTCAGCTTTCGTTTTGCTGTCTTCCGTTGCCAGGCCAGACTGATCAGTGAGTGAGTGGATGGAAGCCTTCGACCCGCTTACCGATTTTACGTAAGACCAGAATTTCCTTGGGTTTTCAGCAAGATCTTTTGCTAAGGTATGACGGTGGTAGTGGTTGAATGCTTCGCGCATCGCTCTTTTTACAGCAGCACAAACCTCTACTAACTTTTGCCTGTCCTCTTTCTCCCGATCTTTCTTGTACCGCGAGTGCAACTGCCTTTGCTTCCTGAGCATTCTCCGAATTGCGCTGTTAAACCACGGTGGGTCTTTTCCGTCCGTAACCCACTTTTTCGGCACATACTTGTCCAATGCGTGATTTACAATGTGTTTAAAATTTGCCCATAATTCTCCCACGTCCATCGTACCGCAAATGAAGTCGATTCATTTAGTAAGTGGGATGCTAACAACTGCTTATCTGCTCTTTCTAGTAAGAATACTCTCCTAGCCTTCTTGACCGACTTTTTAACTTTCGTAACCATAGTCGTAATGACAACATCATGAGCATTAATCCCTGTCTCAACACTGACGATGAGGTCTGGTCTGTTCGTGGCTACCAGATCTAAAATCAAACATGAAAGTAGTTTTTATTTTTGCACAGACTTTTCAAACGCCCCTCGTGTAACGCCAGAATTTCACGGTAAACCTTTTTGCAATGCAGACGTTTTGCCCACAAGAATCGCGCTGTACCGCGTGCTTCAACTTAGGAGTACGTCTCCAGTTGCCGCGCCATATCTCTCCCACATTGTGCTGTATCTGTTATCTGTATCGCAGCTATACTGCGTCATGCAGGACGATTAATCGGCATCAGGGCAGGGTTTCCTCCTCCTTCGTATCCAACTAACATAGTGTTCGAGCTCTACTGATCGCAACGACGATTAGAAGTTTAATTACTGCCGTCCTTGCTTTCCCTTTTCGCAAGTTGTCTGTGACATCTTCAGTGCGCAGTACATGATACGCATGTGAACGAGTATCTCCTAATGAGATACATCTGGAAGCCCTGGTGACTAGGCACAGTCTGTGAGCCACTTATTTTTACACGCTTGTAGATATCTGGAGAAAGATGTTTATTGTTTACAGTCGTAAAGTGCCTCGCAAGAAAAATATTTACGTGTTTCTGGATACATATCAGCCCAGAGACCTAGATCTTCGATCGTACTGTCGGAACATTATTTATCACACACCTACACTGACGAGTCTTGTCTAAACAACTTAACGCTGACCTGTTCTTCTGGCGGAGAGTCACAGCAGACATGGAGAGCTTATGTATCCTGGGCAGCCACTGGTCACACCCGTGTTGACGAAATGGCTTTATTTGTCATTTTCGCAATGACACTCACCACATTTTAGTCACATCTATTTTAGCGAAATCTGTCGTTTTACGTACAGCTACGGAATGACATGACAAAGCTGCAGTTGCGTAATTCTTCCATTAACTTGGTATTCGTGTATCACTTCCTTTTTTTAGAAGTGTTAGGTATCGTTAAATTCCTTTTCCCCTCTTTGTGTTTTTCTTTTCCTTTCCAACTGCACTTCGGAAGGATTCGTAAGGCATCGTCAAGAAGTTTAATCAACACGTGGAGAAGGTCACGTCAAATACAAGCTACTATTTACGGAATCGCTTGCCTGTCAGAGTACACAATCAAAACACCTTCCGTCTCTGGCAGGAGGAGAGGTTATTTGTGCTCCGCCAACCTTTGCTGTCCGTAGTTAAATACGGTGTGGCATAAAGTAACCACTTACAGGAAGAAAAATATCAAAATTCAGATAAACAGGAAACTGATGAGACAGGAAACTGATAAGCTGAATTTTTATGGTAGTACAAGTTGCAACTGAATCTTTAAATCAATTCATCTTAAAAAAATTCCAATAAATCAGTGCATGGGTTTGACCGCCGAACCACGTAATGAAATGAGAATTGCGTATAGGCTGAATGATGTTCTGCAGAGCTCGTTAAATATGGTCACCTCAGCTTAATCAAAGAGGTTCGCTGAACAGGCGAAGGTAATCATTCTAAGTCCCACTGGATTGGCAGAAGATTTGGCAAGCTTCAACGACACTTCGGCATTAGCAGTAGCAACAGCAAAACCATTAGGCGCAGAGGATTAAAACATAAGTCGTACGATGCCGCTGTCTCGAATACCCCAACAGCATTTTAATTTACACGCACCTGCCTCCGCACCAATGTTTTTAACACACGCTTGTATAGTGGTGATCGACTCGAAGGGGTCCGGAACAAACTATATGGTGTGAAATAAATTTTCATCTACAGATTTTTGACCAACAAGGAGAGATGGTGAGGTAGTGTTCCTGACCACCAAACTTTGTGTCACTAACTGGCTTATGTACAGGGCCTAGGAGAGAGAAAGCATATCACAATGCCGATCTGTCCTCTTGGTGCTATTCGAAATGAGTACGTTTTGTATCGACACCAAGTTTGAGGCTCTCCTTTCTCTTCATCCATAACAACACACTACACTAGACAGTAGAAGCTCTCATCAGTCACCCATGCGACATAGGTAGACTTTTCATAGGAAACCAGAGGAAGGCAATCCCAAACCGCCTGCATTAACGAGCGTTTACGGTACGTGATACTTGTCACGCCAAACAGTTGCGCAAAGCTGTTCCGCGAGACAGTCGTCTCGTCCTTTCAATTACACAGAGCGAAATGTCGCGATAAACAGGTACGAAAATTGTGGTGTCACCGCCAGACTCCACACTTGCTAGGTGGTAGCCTTTAAATCGGCCGCGGTCCGTTAGTATACGTCGGACCCGCGTGTCGCCACTGTCAGTGATTGCAGACCGAGCGCCGCCACACGGCAGGTCTAGAGAGACGTCCTAGCACTCGCCCCAGTTGTACAGCAGACTTTGCCAGAGATGGATCAATGACAAATACGCTCTCATTTGCCGAGACGATAGTTAGCATAGCCTTCAGCTACGTCATTTGCTACGACCTAGCAAGGCGTCATTACCAGTTTATATTAAGATTATAATTCATGTATCAACAAGAGCGATGTTCTCCAATTGTGGATTAAAGTTAAGTATTCCAAGAGCTTCGTACTTTATTTATTAGACTCAACTACTTTAACTGTTCCAGACCTCACGCCAGTCTGCGTGAGCTTAAACGCGTGCATTTCGGCCTCCTCTAGCAACACGGTGTTGGCTCTTCTGCCAACACATCAAAAATAGTGAGCCGTCAGTCTGACCGAGATAACCACGCAGGCGCCCGCTCTTTCGTGCCTCAAATTGCTGCAACTGCGTTAGACCTCACGACAGTGGCGTATTTTTTGAAAAACAAAAAGAAATGGCGTCGCTGGTGGAGTGAAGGACAACTACGGTGGCGATACCAAACTAGGAACCACCTCATGACAGAAATGGCATTGGAACCTATTGAATATACACTGATGGAAGAAATCGGAACACCAAGAAAGAACTGTGAGACATAAAAGAAAGTTGGTAGTCGTGTTCCTACATCTTCAAGGTGACGTTTTCTCACATTTCGCCCGGCCGCTGTAGCCGATCGGTCCTAGGCGCTTCAGTCTGGAACCGCGTGACTGCTACGGTCGCAGGTTCGAATCCTGCCTCGGGTATGGATGTGTGTGATGTCCTTAGGTTAGTTAGGTTTAAGTAGTTCTAACAAGGGAACATCCCCATCGCACCCACCTCAGATTTAGTTATAAGTTGGCACAGTGGATAGGCCCTGAAAATCTGAACACAGATTAATCGAGAAAACAGGAAGAAGTTCTGTGGAACTATGAAAAAATAAACAAAATATACAAACTGAGTAGTTCATGCTCAAGATAAGCAATATTAAGGACATTGTGGACTCAGTTGCCCCGTGGTCCCGTGGTTAGCGTGAGCAGCTGCGGAACGAGATGTCTTTGGTTCAAATCTTCCCTCAACTGAAAATTTTACTTTCTTTATTTTCGCAAAGTTATGATCTGTCCGTTCGTTCATTGACGTCTCTGTTCACTGTAGTAAGTTTAGTGTCTGTATTTTGCGACCGCACCGCAAAACCGTGCGATTAGTTGACGAAAGGACGTGCCTCTCCAATGGGAACCGAAAACATTTGATCGCAAGGTCATAGGTCAACCGATTCCTCCACAGGAAAACACGTCTGATATATTCTATACGACACTGGTGACAGCATGTGCGTCACATGACAGGAATATGTTGTCGACCCACCTAACTAGTACACTTGGCGAATGGGTAAAATGATTTTTCTACCTTGCCCGATTTAGGTTTTCTTGTGGATGTGATAATCACTCCCAAAAAAGTGATGAAAACATAAGCGTTTGTCACATAAACTGAAAACAAAAAGTTAAATTTTTCACTCGAGAGAAGACTTGAACAAGGACCTTTCATTCCGCAGCTCGTCACGCTAACCACGGAACCACGGCGCTCCTGAGCTCGCACCGTCCTTGATATTGCCTATCTTGCACATGGACTACTCAGTTTGTCTATTTTGCTTATTTTTTCACAGTTCCACACAACTTCTTCCTGTTTTCTCGATCGATCAGTGTTCAGTTTTTCAAGGCCTATCCACTGTGCCAACTTATAACTAAATCTGAGGGAGGTGCGATGGGAGGTTCCCTTGTAGGTTCTAGGGGACTGATGACCTGAGAAGATAAGTCCCATAGTGCTCAGAGCCATTTGAATGCCTTTAAGGCGACAAAGACGCCATTACCAAAACCTCCCTGAGTCTGAATGTGGTCCTGTAACAGGGCTACGAGAAGTTTGTTGTTCCTTCTGCAATATTGCTGAAACACTAGGCAGGAATGTAGCGTCATTGCTGGCAGTGGCACTCACGAGAACGTACGGTCGCAAGAAGACCGGGCTCTGGACGGTCAAGTGGCACTACCGCAAGAGAAGACCAACGTGTTTGGAGTAAGGCTTTGGTGTATCGTCCTACATCTGCAGCCGCAATTTAAGCAGTAGTTGGCATCACAGTGATACAACGAACTGTTACAAATCGGTTACTTCAAAGACAGCTCCGAGCCAGACGCCCTGCAGTGTGCATTCCACTGACTCTAAACCACAGCCATTTGCGACTACAGTGGTGTCGAGCGATAGGTGACTGGAAGGCAGGGTGGATGTCTGCTGTGTCTTCTGGTTAAAACTGATTTTTCCGTGATGGCAGTGATGGCAGCATTTTGGAGAGAAGGAGGCCAGTTGAGGGCCTGCAACCAACCTGACTGGGACTGGACGTACGCCTGCAGTTAAGGTCTGGGGTGCGATCTCGTGTGACAGCAGGAGCAGTCTCGTGGTTATCTCACGCGCAATGATTGAAAATTTGTACGTCAATCTGGTGGTTCGACCTGTTGTTCTGTCATTCGTGAACAGCATTCCAGAGAGTGTTTTCCAACAGGATAACGCTCGCCCACATCCTGCTGTTGTAACCCAACATGCTCTACATGGTGTCGATGTGTTGCGTTGAGCAGCTTGACCACCAAATCTCTCTCCAGTCGAGCACATACGCGATATCATCGGACTACAACTCCAGCGTCATCCACAATCAGCATTAACCGTCCCTATATTGACTGCTCAGGTACAACAGACATGGGCCGGCCGGAGTGGCCTAGCGGTTCTAGGCGCTACAGTCTGGAACCGCGCGAATCTTGCCTCGGGCATGGATGTGTGTGATGTCCTTAGGTTAGTTAGGTTTAAGTAGTTCTAAGTTCTAGGGGACTGATGACCTCAGAAGTTAAGTCCCATACTGCTCACAGCCATTTGAACCATTTTTACAACAGCCATGTAACGCCATACCACAAACTGACATCTGGCACCTGCACAACATACTGCACCTACGTTTGCATGCTTGCATTCAGCATTCTGAAATATATTATCTAGACAAATGTATTCCGAAATTTCATTACGCTACATTAATTATTTGTTTAGTGTTGCGACTTTCTTTTCTCAGTATACCATCAGGTACTTCATCCATATGACTGGGGAAGAGTTTGAATATCTTGTATCACTGATCGCTATGAAAGTCCTGACGATGGATACGGAGATGATAAAAACAGTAGTTGTTCGAGCAAGGCTGGCTGCGAGACTGCGACTCCTTGCAACAGCTAATTTAAACACAAACACAAACTGTTTAATATTTAATAGCTGAGACTGGCTCCTGAAGGATCACGTTCTTTTCCTCTCACGTATACTCCCTTTTTGCACGACTGTGTTGCGATTTTTCTTTGAGAGCCTACAAAAGCGAGTAGCTTTCGTAAAATTCCATGAAACAGATGCTTTCCTCCTGGCTCATTATCTCGCGCGCGTCAAGGTAAGAAGTTTGCATTATGCGAACTGTACCTCTACTATACACAGTATACAATACAATAAAAAGTGTTTCTACCACAATACGGGGACCCAACCGTTACCACAAAAACACCCCCATGCCTTAAAACCATCTCCTCCGTACATCACTGTTGCCATTTACATCTACATAATTACTCTGCATTTCGTAATTAAGTTCCTATCAGGGGTTCATCGAACCAACTTCAAGCACCTTCTCTAACGTTCCACTGTCGAACACCTCTCTTGAAAAATGAATACTTAAATCTTTCCATACGAACTCTGATTTCTCTTGTTATGATTGTCATTTCTCCCTTTGTAGATGAGCACCAACAAAATATTTTCACGCTCTGAAGAGGAGGTTGGTGACTTGAAACTTCATGAGAAGATCCTGCGCAACGAAAAATGCCTTTATTTTAATGATTGTCGCCACAGTTCGCGTATCATATCAGCGGCATTCTTCCGCATACTTTGCGATGATACAAAACGAGCTGCCGTTCTTTGAATTTGTTCAACGTCCTCCGTCAATCCTATATGATGTGGATTCACACCGCGCAACAGTGCTCAAGAAGAGGGCGGAAAAGCGTAGTGTAAGCAGTCTCTTTAGTACACCTGTTGCGTTTGTAAGTTTCTGCCAATAAATCGCAGCAGACAGTCTGAGCAGCCGCCTTAGATTGTTTGCAGATGATTCTGTCGTCTATCGACTAGTAAAGACATCAGAAGATCAAAACAAATTGCAAAATGATTTAGAAAAGATATCTGTATGGTGCGAAAACTGGCAATTGAATCTAAATAATTAAAAGTCTGAGCTCCTCATGAGTGCTAAAAGGAATACGTTAAACTTCGGTTACGCAATAAATCAGTCAAATCTAAAGGTCATAAATTCAACTAAATACCTAGGAATTACAATTACGAACAGCTGAAATTGGAAAGAACACATAGAAAATGCTGTGTGGAAGACAAACCAAAGAGTGCGTTTTATTGCCAGAACATTTAAAATGAGGAGGTATTGAATAGGATTGGTGAGAAGAGAAGTTTGTGGCACAACTTGACTAGAAGAAGGGATCGGTTGGTAGGACATGTTTTGAGGCATCAAGGGATCACAAATTTAGCATTGGAGGGCAGCGTGGAGGGTAAAAATCGTAGACAGAGACCAAGAGATGAATACACTAAGCAGATTCAGAAGGATGTAGGTTGCAGTAGGTACTGGGAGATGAAGAAGCTTGCACAGGATAGAGTAGCATGGAGAGCTGCATCAAACCAGTCTCAGGACTGAAGACCACAAGAACAACAACAACATTTAAAAAATGTAACAGGTGCACTAAAGAGACTGCCTACTCTGCGCTTGTCCGCTCTTTTGGAGTACTGCAGCGCCGTCTGGGATCCTTACCAGACAGGAATAACGGAGTGCATAGAAAGGGTTCAAAGAAGAGCAGCAAGTTATATATTATCCCGAAACAGGAGAAAGAGTGTCACGGACATGACACAGGATTTGGGGTGGATATCACTGAAACAAAGACGTTTTTCGTTGCGGCGGAATCTTCTCACCAAATTTCAATCACCAACTTTCTCCTCCGAATGCGAAAATATTTTGTTGACACCGATATACACAGGGAGAAACGATCATCACAATTAAATAAGGGAAAAGAGAGCTCGTACGGAAAGATATAGGTGTTCGTTTTTTCCGTACGCTGTTCCGAGATTGGAATAATAGAGGATTGTTGTGAAGGTGGTTCGGTGAACGCTCTACCAGGCGCTTAAATGTCATTTGTGGAGTAACCATGTACATGTAGATGTAGATGTCTTCGGTTTGCTTTCCCACAACATTATCTATGTGATCGTTCCAGTTTAAGTTATTGTTATCTGTAAGTATGTAGATGAATTTACAGCCTTCAGATTTGTGTGATTTATGGCGTAACCGAAATTTAGCAGATACCTTTCAGTATTCATATGAATGACTTCACACTTTTAACTGCTTAGGGTCAACTGCCACTTTTCGTGCTTTCGTGCTCAGATATCTTGGCTAAATCATTTTTCAATTGGTTTTGATCATCTGATGACATTACAAGACAGAAAATGACATCATCATCAACAAACTATCTAAGAAGGACGCCAAGATTGTCTCCTGAATCGTTTATGTTGATGAGGAACAGTAGAGGGCCTGTAACACTTTCTTGGGAACGCCAGATATTACTTCACTTTTCGTCAGTTAGTACGAAATGTGACCTTTCTGACAGGAAACCCGAATCCAGTCGTGCAACTGAGATGATATTCCATAGGTGTGCAATTACTTGAGATATCGCTGGTGAGGAACAGTGTCAAAAGGCTTCTGGAAATCTAAACACATGTAAACAATTTTCATCCACTGTCGATAGCATGCATTACTTCGTAAGAATGAGGAGCTCGTTGTGTTTCCCAAGAACGATATTTTCTGAACCCGTGTGTCAATAAATCGTTTTCTTCGAGGAAATTTGTGATGTTCGAAATCAGTATATGTTCCAAAAGCCTAGTGCAAACAGACACGATTTCGGGTAACGTTCTGCAGACATTCACCAAACCCAGGCCGTTCCGTCGATTGCCACAGAGTATAGCTTGATTAATCACTCTAAATGACTCGCTTCGAATCGTATATTGTCCAATGGCATCGCTATTTACGAGGGGCATTTGAAAAGTACTTGCAAAGTCAGAGAGATGGCACCACCGGCGTGTATCGAAGTCATGTTTAGTTAGAAGCATCTTTGAAAAGAACGCACACTAAGTTTCAGTCATATTGGTCTATTTCTTTGTGTTTGGCATTCGTGTGAATCAAGGAAGTCGAGTGATTGTCAAAAAATGGACGAAAAAGAATTTCATTTAACATTACTTTATGAAAGCCAAAACGCATTAGGAGACTAAAGAGAAGCTTAATAAACATTACGGTGACTCTGCACCTTCGATTAGAGCAGTTTATAAGTAGTTTCAAAATTTTCGGAGTGGCTATATGGGCACAAGTGATGTTCAACGTTCTGGACGCCCTGTGGAGGTTACGGCTCTAGAAATCATTGATAAAATCCATGGTATGGAGAAGGATGACAGAAGAGTTAAGGTGCGTGAGATTGCTAGTGCTGTGGGCATCTCGAATGAACGGGTACATAATATTTTGCATAAACATTTGGACATGAGAAAGCTATCCACAAGATGTGTTCCGCGATTGCTCACGCTTGATCAAAAACGGAATCGTGTGAAGTGTTGCAAAGGATTGTTTGCAGCTGTTCAGGAAGAATCCGCAGGACTTTAAGCGTCGTTTCGTCACTATGGATGAAATATGGATATATTACTATACTCCTGAGAACAAACAACAATCTAAACAACGGGTTACCAAGGGAGAATCTGCACCAAAAAGGCGCAGACCATTACTTTGGCCAAATAGTTTTGGGATTCGCTTGGGATAATCCTCATCGACTATCTGGAAAAGGGTTAAACTATTAAAGGTGCATATTATTCATTGTTATTGGACCGTTTGAAAACCGAGCTGCAAGAAAAAAAGCCGGCGATTGGACCGCTAAAAAGTGCTTTTCCATCACGACAATGCACCAGTACACACCTCAGCAGTAGTGGTCGCAAAATTAAAGGGAATAGGATTCCACCTCGTTTCACATCCCATTCTCCAGACTTGGCTCCCTCGGACTACGATTTGTTCCTCATTTTGAAGAAAAGGCTGACAGGACAAAAATTTTGTTCAAACGAGGAGGTGATTGCAGCAACAAATAGCTATTTTGGAAACTTGGATAATTCCTATTACTCGGAAGGGATCAACAAATTAGAACAGCGTTGGACGAAGCGTATAAGTCTAAAAGGAGACTATATCGAAAAATTAAAGGTTTAACCGAAACACGTAAGTAGTTTTTATTTTTGTACGGACTTTTCAAACGCCCCTCGTACATCAACCCAAGCGTCGCTTAGCTGTGACTACAGAAATGTGTGGCTTACGAGTGGCTGCCCGACTATTGTACCCCATTCTTTTTAATTCCATACGCACAGTCATTGTGCTAGTTGGACTGCTGGTAGCACTTCGGAAATCACAATTCATTCTTTCCGCTGATTTCAGGTGATTTTTTTTAGAACCCGCCTCCTCAATGTTCGATGGACCCTGTCCGTCAGTATGTGGGGTCTGCCTAGTCTTGATTTAGCTGTGATTGTTCTTCGCGTTTCCACTCGTATCACCAGCGGTCCAATTGGGCAGCTTTAGAATGGTTGAAATACCCCTTATGGATCAGTTACTCAGGTGACATGCAATGACTATTCCACGCAGAAGTCGTTGAGTTCTGAGCGATCGATTCTTCTGTTACTGCTTCTCTATTGACAACAAAACTCCCTTCTTACTTGTATATTGGCCTCTCGTTATGTCCTGCACTACATAGGGGAGTTCCGGATACTTTTTATGATACAGTGTATGACGAGAAAATCACATTTTCTTCTAAACATTCTTATTATTTCATAAAGTCTCTTTTAATGCCGTTGAAACTTACAACTACACTCAGGCAGAATTTTGATGACCCCTCTCACCTGGATCATTTGATACTGACACGTTAATAAACGGGTGTAGAGGGTTGACAGAATCTTGATTTTTTTTTATTTTACTGCGAAGAATCTGTTTTGAAGAACTATTTTATTAGAAACTAAACCACGACTTTTCAAAAAAGTGCTAGTGTACATTGTATTTCAGTTCATTGTTTAGTTTAAATGTCAATGTCACCGGACAGCTATTTATTTATCCCGTTGCTATTCGCGTTTGACAACTGAACTACGTCCGGTAATTTTAACTATAGATGCACTAAAAAGATGTCGTGTGACTAGGGCCTCCCGTCGGGTAGACCGTTACCAGGTGCCAAGTCTTTCGATTTGACGCCACTTTGGCGACTTGCGCGTCGATGGGGATGAAATTATGATGATTAGGACATCACAACACCCAGTCTCTGAGCAGAGAAAATCTCCGACCCAGTCGGGAATCGAACCCGTGCCCTTAGGATTGACATCCTGTCTGTCGCGCTGACCACTTTTTTTTTTATCGTTGGGTTTGGTCGTTGCGAACGTCACATGACATCCGTTAAAGTTCGTTTGTTGATCCTTCCACTCAGTTTTTTATCACAGAGGCCAACCAGCTCTCTGACCGAACAGGCTGAGCTACCGTGCCGGCTGTTCCACTCAGCTTCCGGGGGCGGACTATAGATGCACTGGAATCTCTGAACTGTTTATAAGAATGAACCATTGCGTTTCGCTGCAATCACTTTTCGAGTCATTTTCAATAATTGTTACTCTACAAAAAGTGGCACAATCAACAGAAGCACGCGAACCAGTGATCATTGTCGGTATCAAATCAGTAAATCAATCTGGATGATCACGAGTAGAAACTGCACGTATAACAGCTCCACAGGCGACGTCGCGATGTTGTCTTCCGCCTGCCGAGGTGGCCGAGCGGTTCTAGGCGCTGCAGTCTGGAATCGCGCGACCGCTACGGTCGCAGGTTCGAATCCTGCCTCGGGCATGGATGTTGTGATGTCTTTAGCTTAGTTAGGTTTAAGTAGTTCTAAGTTCTAGGGGACTGATGACCTCCGCAGCTAAGTACCATAGTGCTCAGAGCCATTTGAACCATTTTGATGTTGTCTTCGCTCAGTGCCACCTCTTTCCCCCTCACCAACGCAGTCAAACCAGTGTTATCACCACCTCAAGAAGACGGTGAAACGAAAATTATTATATGAGTTGCCATTATCACTTCTGTTAAAAATAAGCTTATTTTTTCATCAGCGAAAATACGATCATATGAGGCTTACAACGAAATTTGTTGATTGTATTGACGATTTATTTGTACGGAGGATAGCACATTGTCATGGTTGGAGAGCCGTCAGTAGGTGCAGGAATAACTTCTGGCTTGCCACAGGAAATTGTGTTAGAAATCTAGAAGTTCACGTTGTATATTAATGAACTGGCAGACAGTATTAAAACTTTTCGCAGATGATGCAGCTATCTACAATGAAGTATAGTCTAAAAAAACTTAACAGATGTTCAGTCTGATCGTGTTATCAAAGTGATGGGACAACTGACAACCTAAGAAATGTAAAATTGTTCACTTCACAAAACAAAAAACAAAATAAGCAAAATATACAAACTGAGTAGTCCATGTGCAAGATAGGCAACATCAAGATGGCTTGAGCTCAGGAGCGCCGTGGTCCCGTGGTTAGCGTGAGTAGCTGTGGAACGAGAGGTCCTAGGTTCAAGTCTTGCCTCGAGTGAAAAGTTTAATTTTTATTTTCAGACTATTATTATCCGATGTGATTTCCTGTGGAGGAATCGGTTGACCTATGACCTTGCGATTAAATGTTTTCGGTTCCCATTGGAGAGGCACATCCTTTCGTCTACTAATTGCACGGTTTTGCGGTGCGGTCACAAAACACAGACAGTAAACTCATTACAGTGAACAGAAACGTCAATGAATGAATGAACGGACAGGTCATAACTTTGCGAAAATAAAGATAGTAAACTTTTCACTCAAGGGGAGACTTGAACCTAGTACCTCTCGTTCCGCAGCTGCTCACGCTAACCACGGGTCCACAGCGCTCCTGAGCTTATACTATCCTTGATATTGCCTATCTTGGACATGGACTACTCAGTTTGTATATTTTGCTTATTGTTTCACAGTTCCACACAACATCTTCCTGTTTTCTCGATTGATCTGTGTTCAGTTTTTCAAGGCCTATCCACTGTGCCAACTTATAACTAAATCTGAGGGGGGTGCGATGGGGAGGTTCCCTTGTTAGCATAACTTAGTTTAAGCAGTGTGTAAGTCTAGGGACCGATGACCTCTACAGTTCTGGTCTCTTGGGAATTCACACACATTTGAACTATGACTACAACGTCAGTGAGACAGAATTGGAATCAATCTTTCTTCATCCATAGTAGTTACGCGACAGTGACTGGTTAAATATCTATCAAGGAAAATCGCCAAAGAGCCGTATATTTTGAGAAATTATTTCATTTAGACAACTAGTTTCAGCATCTCATTAATGCCATCTTCGGGCTCCTACACTTTCCATGTGTAGACAATCAGATACATTGATACCTGCGTAACGGAGCCATCATCAGGATTTCGTGAGCTTGTTTCTGGAGTGAAAAACGAATTCACGGATATGCAGATATTGATGGCTCTAGTTATGCAAGTATCAATATATCCGATTGTCTGGACATGGAGTGCATAGGGGCCTGATTAAGGCATCAATGAGATGCCGAAACTGTTTGTCTAAGTAAAATAACTTCTCAAAACATACGGCTGTTTGGCGATTTTCCTTGGTAAACAATTTTAATCAGCCAACCGATACAAATACTTGGGTGTAACAATTTGTTCTGATATGAAATGGTATGATTACATTGGCTCTGTTTTTGGTAAACCAGAAGGTGGACTTCGGTTCATTTATAGGATCCTGGGAAAATACACTCATGCTCATAAATTAAGGATAATTGCAGAATGTGGTGCCACACAACGTGGCACTACACCAAAACTGGCGCTAATAGCATAGGCACGTAGGTAACACACACGACACAGATCTATAAGTCCACGGTATTGATGATAGGTTGAGAAAGCCGTCCCGAAACACATGTGCTACAAAATGCCACTGTTCCCTGCGCATGTACCCCCCCATCAATATGGGATATGATCACCATGCAAACGTACACAGGCCGCACAACGGGTTGGCATTCTCTGGATCAGGTGATCGAGCAGCTGCTGGGGTATAACCTCCCATTCTTGCACCAGTGCCTGTCGGGGCTCCTGAAGTGTCGTAGGGGTTTGAAGACATGGCAATGGCTCTGAGCACTATGGGACTCAACTGCTGTGGTCATAAGTCCCCTAGAACTTAGAACTACTTAAACCTAACTAACCTAAGGACAGCACACAACACCCAGCCATCACGAGGCAGAGAAAATCCCTAATCCCGCCGGGAATCGAACCCGGGAACCCGGGCGTGGGAAGCGAGAACGCTACCGCACGACCACGAGATGCGGGCTTTGAAGACATGCAGCGACTCGTCGACCGAGAGCATCCCAGACAAAAAAAAAATGTTCAAATGTGTGTGAAATCTTATGGGACTTAACTGCTAAGGTCATCAGTCCCTAAGCTTACACACTACTTAACCTAAATTATCCTAAGGACAAACACACACACCCATGCCCGAGGGAGGACTCGAACCTCCGCCGGGACCAGCCGCACAGTCCGCGACTGCAGCGCCTTAGACCGCACGGCTAATTCCGCGCATCCCAGACATGCTCGATGGGGTTTAGGTCTGGAAAACGTGCAGGCCACTCCATTCGCCTGATATCTTCTGTTTTAAGTTACCTCTCCGCGATGGCAGCTCGGTGGGGCTGTGCGTTATCATCCGTCAGGAGGAAGGTGGGACCCACTGCACCCCTGAAAAGGCGGACATACTGGTGCAAAATGACGTCCCGATACACCTGACCTGTTACAGTTCCTCTGTCAAAGACGTGCAGGGGTATACGTGCACCAATCATAATCCCACCCCACACTATCAAACCACGACCTCCATACTGGTCCCTTTCAAGGACATTAAGGGGTTGGTATCTGGTTCCTGGTTCACGCCAGATGAAAACACGGCGAGAATCACTGTTCAGACTATACCTGGACTCGTCCGTGAACATAACCTATGACCAGTGTTCCAATGACCATGTACTGTGTTCTTGACACCAGGCTTTACGGGCCCTCCTGTGACCAGTGGTCAGTGGAATGCACCTTGCAGGCCTCCGGGCGAATAAACCATGTCTGTTCAGTCGTCTGTAGACTGTGTGTCTGGAGACAACTGTTCCAGCGGCTGCGGTAAGGTGCCGAGCAAGGCTACCTGCAGTACTCCGTGGCCGCCTGCGGGCACTGATGGTGAGATATCGGTCTTCTTGTGGTGTTGTACACTGTGGACGTCCCGTACTGTAGCGCCTGGACACGTTTCCTGTCTGCTGGAATCGTTGCCATAATCTTGAGATCACACTTTGTGGTACACGGAGGGCCCGTGCAACGACCTGCTGTGTTTGACGAGCCTCCAGTCGCCCTAGTATTCTACCCCTCATAACGTCATCAATATGTGTTATTTGAGCCATTTTCAACACACAGTCACCATTAGCACGTCTGAAAACGTCTGCACACTTACTCGCTGCACCGTACTCTGACATGCACCAACACACCTCTGCGTCTGTGGACTGCTTCCAGCGCCACCGTGCGACGACCGCAGGTCAAATGCACCACGTGGTCATACCCCGAGGTGATTTAAACCCGCAAATCGCCCACCAGAGTGTTGTTTCACCATGTATCAGCATTATCCTTAATTTATGGGCATGAGTGTACTATCTGTATACAGAGGAGATTGCTAACACAACACTCGTGCGGCACATCCTACGACGTTGCTCAAGTGCGTGGGACTCACTCCAAACAGAACTAATAGGGGATGCGTAACGTATACAACGAAGGGCAGCCACGAGTAGTCACGAGCTTTCTCAACTCTGCATCTACATCTACAACTACACTCCGCAAGGCACCTCACGGTGTGCGGCAGAGGATACTTCGTGTACCAGTTGCTCTTCCCTATTTCCCTTTCCCAGTAGCCTATGGTTCGCGGGAAGAGCAATTGCTGGTACGTCTGCGTGTGGGCTTGAGTCTCCTAATGTTATCTTGATTGTCTATTCGCAAGATGTCGTAGGAAGAAACAATATATTGGCTCACTCTACTAGGAGCGTCGTAGGCTCTCGGAATTTTAACCGTACACGATACCGTGATGCAGGACGCTTTTCTTCCTGCGTCTGCAACTGGAGTTAGTTACCAATCTCGATGACGTTTCCGCGTTTACTGAACGAACACGTAGCGAAACGTGCTGCTGTTCTTTGGATCTCCTCTATTCCTCTATCAGTCCCATTTGGTGAGGGAATGAGTGCTTTGTAAGCTACATTTCCTCAGGATTCTTCCAATAAATTTGTCTGGGACCTGTGTTACTCGCGATTAATTTTATATGGTCATCCCACTTCATATCTCTCCATATACATACCGGTACTCCTAGATATTTTATGCAGGTAATTGCTTACAGTGATGGTTCTGCAATCGTATAATCATACAGTAAACTGTGTTTCTGCCTATGTATTCGCAATACGTTACAATTGTGTATGTACAGGGTCAATTGCCACTTTATGTACCAAACACCAACCCCTGCAGTTCCTGCTGCATTTCGCTACACTTTTCTAGCGGCGCTACAACAACATCATCCGCGAAAAGATCCATGAAGCTTCCGACGTTATCTACTAGTTCTTTCACCTATATTACGAAAAGTAATGGTCCCATACACTCTCTTGGGGCACGCCCGAAGTTACATTTACGTCTGAAGACTTCTCTCCGTTCAGAATGATATACTGCATTCTGTTTGCTGGGAGTGTCCCAGAGATGCTGAAAACCCTGACTGGAAGATGCTTGAAGAAAGATGCGAACTACCAAGCGAAGTTTCAATAATCAGTACTACGTGAGGAATGTAGGGATGTACTACAGTCTCCAACGTTTCGCTCCCGTTAAGACCGCGAGACAAGATTAGACTAATTGCAGCGCGAACGGAGGCATTTAACCTGTCATTGTCCCTGCGCTCCACACGGCAAGAAGCTCTGGAAGAGGTCAGATGTGAAGTACCCCGGGCGTGTACTTCACAGTGGTTTGCAGAGAGTACATGAAGATGTAGAAGGACATTGCCATGACCTGCAATGTTAATGGAATGTATTAGACATGTTTCGCACGGGTGAAAAAGATTTCGGGCTTGCAGCCGGTCGTCGTAAACTTCATTGCACGATATTTCGGCTGGACAACTGCCAGCCATCTTCAGGTGAGCCGAATGAGGACTGATGAAGACGTTCTCCGCTCCAGCGTATATAGTGCGCTGATAGTAGTGCCGCGCATGCGTTGCAGTCGCGGAGACAGAAGGGCCACACCGCCCAGCGGCAGCGCCCTCGCTGGTGGAACTGCAGTACTCAGCTGCCGTCGGTATTGTCGCTGGCCGCAGCTATCCAAGTCTTCTGGCGTCTTCGTCTCGAGCAAATTTCGGAGATGACGGGATTCCATGCGTTATTCAATTGGTAACCACTGTCACGGTTCATTAGATTTCCCGCAATGCGTATTTCAACTGATTCTTTGATAATGGAGTCCCAAAAAGTTGTTGGCCAAAATCGAAGTTTTGTCGTACTCCATTGAGTGTCCGTTAGAAATACAATGTTCCACAACTGCAGACTTACTGGGTTGCAGTAGGCGAGTGCAACGTTGATGTTCTGTACAGCGCTTTTCCACTGTACGCGTTGTCTGTCCTATACAGGCCATACCACATTGACACGGTATTTTGTAGATTCCCGCCTTCCGCAGTAACAAATCATCCTTCACCGGTCCCAACAAATCCGAAATCTTAGAAGGCGGACGAAAAACCACTTTCACATTAAAATTATTAACAATCCTTGCTATCTTGAAGGAGATATTTCCGACAAAGGGAAGAAAAGCTAGGGACTTGGCTGGCGCATCCTCCTCTTTATCCACTTCCCGGTTCCTGGCTCTAGTTGAGAAGGCCCTGTTAATTTGCCGGGTACAGTACGCATTGTCTCTGAACACCGTCCTCAAATGTGCCAGTTCCTTAGGCAAATTCTCTGCATCCGACACTGTGTGTGCCCTGTGTAAAAGGGTTTTAAGTACACTAATGGTCTGGGATGGGTGATCGCAACTTGAAGAATCAAATACAAATCAGTGTGAGTGGGCTTGCGATAGACAGAATGTCCCACAGTGCCGTCACTCTTCCGTTTAACCAAAACACCCAGGAATGGAAGGCAACCATCTTTCTCTAGTTCCATAGTAAATGCGCGGCAGTACTATCAGCGCACTGTATAAGCTGGAGCGGAGAACGTCTTCGTCAGTCCTCGTTCGTCTCACCTGAAGATGGCTGGCAGTTGTCCAGCCGAAATATCGTGCAATGAAGTTTACGACGACCGGCTGCAAGCCCGAAATCTTTGTGAACAGTTAATTCGCTGGGAAAATTTCAAATTTTACATTTTTCGCACAGTTCATCACTAGCAACTTCCTGCTCGAAGCAATCTGTGTTGAACGTGCATAAAACGATAAAACTGTATTTGATATGTGTTTGATAAAATAGCAGGAATGGTAACAGCACCTAAGGAGACGGGCGCGCCGCTTCGCTGTGAGTATGAAATGAGAAAGCAGCAGCCCCCGCAGTCGCCTCTGCCGAAAATTCTGCCAGAATCTGGCGTTCCTGGCACCGAGCCCCGCGCGCTCATTTGTTACTGCAACAACAAACATGAGAGCAGCGTCGCGACTACGTAACGACTCAAATACGGCACGTCCGGTGCTCGCCCTTTTGCAATAAAGCGTGCTATCCTGTGGCGCTATGGCGACGAAACAAAGCTTGGTATCGATTACAGCGTATACTCCGACACTCTCTGTGAAGAAAAAAGAAGCATGTTTCATGGTTTCATTCAGACAACATTTGTGAAGATCAACACAACTACCGGCAGGGGTGGCCGAGCAGTTCTAGGCGCTACAGTCTGGAACCGCGCGACCGCTACGGTCGCAGGTTCGAATCCTGCCTCGGGCTTGTATGTGTGTGACGTCCTTAAGTTAGTTAGGTTTAAGTAGTTCTTAGTTCTACGGGACTGATGACCTCAGAAGTTAAGTCCGATAGTGCTCACAGACATTTTAGCCATTTTGAACACAACTAATAGCTCCCATGTCTGAAACAGTGCGATTTAGAATTAGCTACCAACGATTTTCTAACATTTTGATGTCAGTGCACGTTGATTGCTACTGGTCACTGTTTTTCAAAGTATCTGCAAACATTTCTGTGCACTGTCTAGAAAGTGTACGGACGACCGCCACTTAGGATTTAGCCGTTCACTTCTTGTGCACATTCATTCATTGCAAATACACTGTCATGTCACGTTAATGTGACCACCCACAGTGAGAGACGTGCAGGAAGATGGTTAATGAGTGTCTCGAAAGTACCGACACGGATGTGGCTCCATGCCGACTTCAGCGCAATGGTCAGTTGCGATGGGTTTCTCGGTTACGTATCAATGAGGCCCGCCCGGTTGGCCGTGCGGTCTAACGCACCGTTTTCCGGGCGGGAAGGAGCGCCGGTCCCCGGTACGAATCCGCCTGGCGGATTCGTGTCGAGGTCCAGTGAGCCGACCAGTCTGTGGATGGTTTTTAGGCGATTGCTGCGCAAACAAGTCCTCCACGTAGACGTACACCACGCAAACATAGGGGTTACACTCGTCTGGTGTGAGACGTTCCCTGGGGGGAGGGGGGGAGGGGTCCACCGGGGGCCGAACCGCACAATAACCCTGGGTCCGGTGTGGGGCGGCGGAGGGGTGAAGTGGACTGCGGTAGTCGTCGTGGGGTTGCGGACCACTGCGGCTGCGGCGGGGACGGAGCCTCTCTGTCGTTTCTAGGCTCAAATGGCTCTGAGCACTATGGGACTCAACAGCTGTGGTCATAAGTCCCCTAGAACTTAGAACTACTTAAACCTAACAAACCTAAGGACATCAAACACATCCATGCCCGAGGCAGGATTCGAATCTGCGACCGTAGCAGTCGCGCGGTTCCAGACTGCGCGCCTAGAACCGCGAGACCACCGCGGCCGGCTGTCGTTTCTAGGTCCCCGGTTAACATAACGTAACATACGTATCAATGGCGCGAATAGTCCGATCGACGCGGTCGCACGGATACTCGATTGGGTTTAAATCCGAATACTTTAGTGGCCGGGGGCATACGGCAAATTCATCCTGGTGCTCTTCGAATCAGGCATGTACACTGCGACCTGTATTCGAATGGTTCAAATAGCTCTAAGCACTATGGGACTTAACATCTGAGGTCATCAGTCCACTAGACTTAGAACTACGTAAACCTAACTAACCTAAGGACATCACACACATCCATGCCCGAGGCAGGATTCGAACCTGCGACTGCAGCAGCAGCGCGGTTCCGGACTGAAGCGCCTAGAACCGCTCGACCACAACGGCCGGCTGCGACCTGTGCGATACGTTGCATTGTCCTGCTATTAGATGCTATCGTGGTGAGGAAAAACAAACTGTATGTATCGGTGGACATGGTCCCCAAGGATAGATGAGAATTGTTTTGATCCATTGTGCCTTTCATAACGACAAGATTACGCTGGGAAGGGACAGCGAAAACATTCTCCAAACCTTAGCACCTCCTCCTCCAGTCTGGACCCTTCTGACGATTGCAGGCTGTCTGCTTTCTGACGTTTCACGCCGATTGAGCATAAAACGTGATTCATCTGAAAAGGCCACCTGTGGCTACTCATTGGACGTTCAGTTGCGGCACTGACGAACAGCTGTCAGCTAGGGTGCATGAACCAAACCCCTGCTGCAGAGGCCCATGCAGACCAACGTTAGTTGAACGGCCGTTGAGGATACACTGTTGGTAGTCCCTTGGTTCATCTGGACGGTCAGTAGCTCAGCAGTTGCACGTCTATTCGCCCGTACACATCACCGCAGCAATAGTTCACCCCTGTCAGCTATAGGCCGTGGTGGAACACAATGGCCTCGGCGCCGGTTTTGGATAGCGCCATTTTGTCATGCAGTGTATACTTTAATCACGGCGGCACGCTAACAGTTTACAAACGTAGCCGTTTCAGAAATGCTTCCACCGTTCGCCCAACATCTACATCGTACTCAGCAAGCCACCTAATGACCATGCCCTTTTGGACGTCAGTTTCCGCATTACGACAACGACTGCACTATTCCTTCCCTCCCGCCGTCCAAGACGCTTTAAATACCTTCCACTGCTAGTGGTGCCACGTCTGTGAGTCGTTATTTACAGCACGTCGACTTCGAACACAGGTGTGGTAGTATTAAAGTGACTGGACCGTGTAGTATTAGCGTTCTTAGATATTGAGTGACCGGTGGCCCGTCTTTTCATTGGCTGATGCAAGTCTAGATGCAGTTTTCTCTGCGGGGACGCTAAGGAGAGGAGAGAAGCAAAGATTTTCTACTCTGGTATCAGATTCCGAGGTGTGCGGGCTCTCCGGTTCACTCTCCAGCGGAGGAAGACGCTGCCATCAAATTCGAAAGGGCACAGAACGCTGCCTTCAGACTTTGAACTCGACCTTCGTTTGGTAAGCGCTGCTTGGCTGGATAGGATGTGTGTAAGTTTCAAAAAAAATGTTCAGATGTGTGTGAAAATTTATGGGACTTAACTGTTAAGGTCATCAGTCCCTAAGATTACAAACTACTTAATGTAAATTATCCTAAGGACAAACACACACACCCATGCCCGAGGGAGGACTCGAACCTCCGCCGGGACCAGCAGCACAATCCATGACTGCGGCGCCTTTGACCGCTCGCCTAATCCCGCGCGCCTATGTAAGTTTGAGAGGCCGTTCTAAAGGCTGAAGGAATTTTATGGAGAGTCATGATTTAGTCATTTCCACGCTAACGATTCCGTTATTTCTTTTATTCGACTCGCGAGTGGACGTATTTAAACCATCGATTGAATCGTGTTTTACACGTTTCTGTAACGTTGTTCATGCAGTGCCAGGTGCAGGACAATAATTTCTTGCTTGTCTGATTAACGTCCCCTTTACATGACACGATCCGTGTAATTGTTTCTATATCTGTCAGAGAACCTTGTAGACAGGGTAACCACAGCTGTCACTGACCGTCTTGGGGATTAAGAAGCCCCTTCAGCTGTATTCATTCAATCTTTCTATCATTAGAGCACAATCGGTTCGTGGCACTGAGAACCACATCCTCAGGTGGCTTCACTGTAACAATGAATCTTGGTAGAGTTTGTGGTGGTCTTCAGTCCTGAGACTGGTTTGATGCAGCTCTCCATGCTACTCTATCTATCCTGTGCAAGCTTCTTCATCTCCCAGTACCTACTGCAACCTACATCCTTCTGAATCTGCTTAGTGTATTGATCTCTTGGTCTCCCTCTACGATTTTTACCCTCCACGCTGCCCTCCAATGCTAAATTTGTGATCCCTTGATGCCTCAAAACATGTCCTACCAACCGATCCCTTCTTCTAGTCAAGTTGTGCCACAAACGTCTCTTCTCCCCAATCCTATTCAATACCTCCTCATTAGTTACGTGATCTACCCACCTTATCTTCAGCATTCTTCTGTAGCACCACATTTCGAAAGCTTCTATTCTCTTCTTGTCCAAACTAGTTATCGTCCATGTTTCACTTCCATACATGGCTACACTCCATACAAATACTTTCAGAAACGACTTCCTGACACTTAAATCTATACTCGATGTTAACAAATTTCTCTTCTTCAGAAACGATTTCCTTGCCATTGCCAGTCTACATTTTATATCCTCTCTACTTTGACCATCATCAGTTATTTTGCTCCCCAAATAGCAAAACTCCTTTACTACATTAAGTGTCTCATTTCCTAATCTAATTCCCTCAGCATCACCCGACTTAATTCGACTACATTCCATTATCCTCGTTTTGCTTTTGTTGATGTTCATCTTGTACCCTCCTTTCAAGACACTATCCATTCCATTCAACTAGTCTTCCAAGTCCTTTACTGTCTCTGACAGAATTACAATGTCATCGGCGAACCTCAAAGTTTTTATTTCTTCTCCATGGATTTTAATACCTACTCCGATTTTTTGTTTCCTTCACTGCTTGCTCAATATACAGATTGAATAACATCGAGGATAGGCTACAACCCTGTCTCACTCCCTTCCCAACCATTGCTTCCCTTTCGTGTCCGTCGACTCTTATAACTGCCATCTGGTTTCTGTACAAATTGTAAATAGCCTTTCGCTCCCTGTATTTTACCCCTGCCACCTTCAGAATTTGAAAGAGAGTATGCCAGTCAACGTTGTCAAAAGCTTACTCTAAGTCTACAAATGCTAGAAACGTGGGTTTGCCTTTCCTTAATCTAGCTTCTAAGATAACTCTTAGGGTCAGTATTGCCTCACGTGATCCAGTGTTTCTACGGAATCCAAACTGATCTTCCCCGAGGTCCGCTTCTACCAGTTTTTCCATTCGTCTGTAAAGAATTCGCGTTAGTATTTTGCAGCTGTGACTTATTAAACTGATAGTTCGGTAATTTTCACATCTGTCAACACCTGTTTTCTTTGGTATTGGAATTATTATATTCTTCTTGAAGTCTGTGGGTATTTCGCCTGTCTCATACATCTTGCTCACCAGATGGTAGAGTTTTGTCATGACTGGCTCTCCCAAGGCCGTCAGTAGTTCTAATGGAATGTTGCCTACTCCCGGGGCCTTGTTTCGACTCAGGTCTTTCAGTGCTCTGTCAAACTCTTCACGCAGTATCTTATCTCCCATTTCATCTTCATCTACATCCTCTTCCATTTCCATAATATTGTCCTCAAGTACATCGCCCTTTTATAAACCCTCTATATACTCCTTCCACCTTTCTGCCTTCCCTTCTTTGCTTAGAACTGGGTTGCCATCTGAGCTCTTAATATTCATACAAGTGGTTCTCTTCTCTCCAAAGGTCTCTTTAATTTTCCTGTAGGCAGTATCTATCTTACCCCTAGTGAGACAAGCCTCTACATCCTTACATTTGTCCTGTAGCCATCCCTGCTTAGCCATTTTGCTAAGTGCGATTGCTGTCGATCTCATTTTTGATACGTTTGTATTCCTTTTTGCCTGCTTCATTTACTGCATTTTTATATTTTCTCCTTTCATCAATTAAATTCAATATTTCTTCTGTTACCCAAGGATTTCTATTAGCCCTCGTCTTTTTACCTACTTGATCCTCTGCTGCCTTCACTACTTCATCCCTCAGAGCTACCCATTCTTCTTCTACTGTATTTCTTTCCCCCATTCCTGTCAATTGTTCCCTTATGCTCTCCCTGAAACTCTCTACAACCTCTGGTTCTTTCAGTTTATCCAGGTCCCATCTCCTTAAATTCCCACCTTTTTGCAGTTTCTTCAGTTTTAATCTACAGTTCATAATCAATAGATTGTGGTCAGAGTCCACATCTGCCCCTGGAAATGTCTTACAATTTCTGTCTTACCATTATATAATCTATCTGATACCTATTAGTATCTCCAGGATTCTTCCAGGTATACAACCTTCTTTTATGATTCTTGAACCAAGTGTTAGCTATGATTAAGTTATGCTCTGTGCAAAATTCTACAAGGCGGCTTCCTCTTTCATTTCTTCCCCCCAATCCATATTCACCTACTATGTTTCCTTCTCTCCCTTTTCCTACTGACGAATTCCAGTCACCCATGACTATTAAATTTTCGTCTCCTTTCACTACCTGAATAATTTCTTTTATCTCGTCATACATTTCATCAATTTCTTCATCATCTGCAGAGCTAGTTGGCATATAAACTTGTACTACTGTAGTAGGCATCGGCTTTGTGTCTATCTTGGCCACAATAATGCATTCACTATGCTGTTTGTAGTAGCTAACCCGCACTCCTATTTTTTTATTCATTATTAAACCTACTCCTGCATTACCCCTATTTGATTTTGTGTTTATAACCCTGTATTCACCTGATCAAAAGTCTTGTTCCTCCTGCCACCGAACTTCACTAATTCCCACTATATCTAACTTTAACCTATCCATTTCCCTTTTTAAATTTTCTAATCTACCCGCCCGGTTAAGGGATCTGACGTTCCATGCTCCGATCCGTAGAACGCCTGTTTTCTTTTTCCTGATAACGACGTCATCTTTAGTAGTCCCCGCCCGGAGATCCGAATGGGGGACTATTTTACCTCCGGAATATTTTACCCAAGAGGACGCCATCATCATTTATCCATACAGTAAAGCTGCATGCCCTCGGGAAAAATTACGGCCGTAGTTTCCCCTTGCTTTCAGCCGTTCGCAGTACCAGCACAGCAAGGCCGTTTTGGTTAGTGTTACAAGGCCAGATCAGTCAATCATCCAGACTGTTGCCCCTACAACTACTGAAAAGGCTGCTGCCCCTCTTCAGGAACCACGCGTTTGTCTGGCCTCTCAACAGATACCCCTCCGTTGTGGTTGCACCTACGGTACGGCCATCTGTATCGCTGAGGCACGCAAGCCTCCCCACCAACGGCAAGGTCCATGGTTCAGGTAGGAATCCACAAATGAGGTTGTCATTGACCACATAAGGTCCCAGGTGACGCAGAATACACGAATCACGACCAGAGAACTTGCGGACGAGTTTAAAATTACTATTGGATCCATTCATTCCATTTTAACGCAACATTTGGACCTCAGGAGGATCTCAGCAAAATTTGTGCTGAACTTCGTTTGGAAATAGCACAGGACTTGCTGGATACTGCGAACAGTAATACCAGCTTTTTTAACTCAGTGATCATTGGGTGATGAGTCTTGAGTTTATAGGTACGACCAAGAAACAAAGTTCCAGTCATCGCAGTGGAAGTGTCCATCATCCCCGGGACCCAAAAATTCGCAGCAGATCCACTGCAATGTGGAAACCGTGCTGACAGTCATTTTTATCTCCAGTGGTGTGACCTGTCACGAGTATGCCTCAGAACGTATTACTGTCAATAAGGAATACTGCCAAGATGTTCTGCGTCGCCTTCATAAAGCAGAGAGCCATAGACAGCCGGACGTTTTGCCAGCGGACAGTTGGCACCTTCACCACGATAAAGCACCCGCTCATTGTTCTCCATTAATTCAGAGGTTTTTGACTAGAGATAAAATGGCTGTGGTTTATCATCCTCCCTATTCCCCCTACAGAGCACCGAGTCACTTCTGGCTTTTCCCTAAACTGAAAAAGACTCTGAAACGGACCAGATTTCCGAACACGGAAGACATTATGCATAATTCGACGGAGCAGCTGCAGCCAAAAGAAGCTTTCTAGCGATGCTGCCAGCAGTGGCAGCAGCTTCGCGATACGTGTGTCTAGAAGCTGAAACGACTACTTTGAAGATGAATTGTGTCAGACAAGCGTATCTGAATAGAGATTGGTTTTATAAATAAAAGTTGTATACCTTTTGCAGAGCCCTCGTATATGTTGAGCAGAGCATAGAATTAATTTGGGCCTGCCAAACAACGTTTCCAGTTAAATCCGTGGCGCTTCATATTGCCAAGAGTGCGTACGTTCAGGCTTCTGCTGTGAGCGTGTCTTCGCCAGACGCTGCGCAGGCTCCGAATAACAAAGACGAGAAGAGATGTCTCGACATTGCACAGTGGTTTAAGGTTATTTTACAGGCATTCACAGTCCATTTAGCTATAGAACACTGACATGATATCAGTTGCAGACAAAGGACAACATAAAAAAATAAATCGGCTGATTCTGGAGAGCGTATAAAGGGAGATTAAAGTGTTAATGTAAATAAACGTTACCACTGAAACGTTCGTTGTCCCTTCCTCGACGCTTCCGTGGTACCGCACGTGTGGTCGTTGTCACAACCCACATACACCTGGCGATGTGCAGCGCTCCAGACAAATTACGCAACATACTGCTCCGCCGATTTAATTCTTCTTCGTCCTCTTCTTCTTCATTTTCTTATGCCTTTGTCTCGCCTCGGTGCAGGGTTATTTACGGATTTTTCGTGGCTAATGTAAGGGGTGGCTGGATGCCCTTTCTAAACACTTATTTAAACTATGTGAAAGTAAGAAGTCATAATTACTGAATGACAGTATTCAGAGTGTTAATAAATGCAATATAATATAATATGTCTGCCTTGAGTGTATTATTACACAGAAAAATGAATTATTACTATACAGCCGGTGCGAGTAGCCGAGCGGTTCTAGGCGCTACAGTCTGGAACCGCGCGACCGCTACGGTCGCAGGTTCGAATCCTGCCTCGGGCATGGATGTGTGTGATGTTCTTAGGTTAGTTAGGTTTAAGTAGTTCTAAGTTCTAGGGGACTGATGACCTCAGAAGTTAAGTCCCATAGTGCTCAGAGCCAATTTATTACTATACATGATGAATAAAAACACAGACAACACTGGTGTCATACACTACAATATTTATTATTTATTTCACAAACCCGTGTTCGGCTGTTGCACCATCATCAGTTACAAAGATAAAATATTCTACCAAGAACCGATGGAGCAGTCGATCAGTGCAATTACCATACAGAATTATGTTATTAAGTACATTTATATGAGAACCAAATAAAGTGGCCTACTGTTTTTCAATACTTTTGAACCTAAACCATTAAATATGTTCAGATTAACTATATAATTCTTAAGTGTTCAGAAAACTGTCATAGGTTCACACAAAAATGAACGAAAAATATGTTAGAATAGATGACTGGCCACTTGTTCGCAAAACAAAAGTTTACACATGAATGAATACAAAACGTGTTACAAAAGATGGCACTTCTGTCGTACGCTAGGTCTTCAGCTGTTATAAAAGACTTCCTTCTGTAGATTTGTAATGTACTTCATTTATTTCTTCATATCATCTTTCTTCTTCTCCTTGTTAAGAGAAATTTCCTGACATTTACTTCTGTTTGAGGTAGCCTGAAGTACGTATTGGGAAAAAAGGGTACTGGCGTTCACTTATGTAACTGTAAGGACTTCGATCCCTCCGATATAAGGGTTAGCATCTACTTGCCGTTCCTTTTCTGAACAATATAGCATGCTAAAAAGTAATCAAGCTTCCTCTCCTTTCATTTGTTTGCTTTACCGTTATTATTTGAAACTTCAAGTTCTGAGCTGCTCATTCTGATATTAACTGCAGAATAGTTAATCAAAGTTCACAACAGAACTCACAATTGGTTCAGCATGATTCCAGGCCTGTCACACGTTTATTTCTCAAACGTCACTACTTCTGAATCTTCCGCTATCAGAAACAACTGCAAATTTCAATCCATCGTCTACTAATGACAGCCACTGAGTGTACCCCATATTAGTTCCAATCGATGCATCTACGTCTCAGCAAACCAAAACCGACAAAATCTGCACATTTTCAACATTCGAGGATTTATCCCCTTTTAGTTGTAAGCGATTTCATTGAGGGGGCGATCGGATGCCCTTCTTGTCGCCACCCCTTGGTGACGAAGTCGCCTAACGCTGTTAACATTTTCTGCTTAGATGCCTTTACAGCATTTGGTTTTAAAATAGTGGATCATATAAATTTAATGTACGAAACATCTGATTTAGATTCTCTTTGTGACACATACAAAGAGATTTTCGAACAATCGCTAGGTTACGCTTCTAATTTTACTGGTGTACATGTATGAAACCATCAGCGGTATCAAAACTGTAGTGCTCGATCGCTTACCGTTTGCTGCTTGAGATGCTGTTCAGGTTTATCTCACACAGTTTCAGGAACTAGGCGCCACCCCATCGGATTCGATCATTCAACTGGTGACGCCTATGAAATTGAAAAAACTAACGGGTCTTTGTGCATTTTTGACGATTTTCAGTCAACTATCAATGTTCAATCAAACATTGATCTCTTTTTTGTGCCATGCCCAGAGAATTTGATAACCAAATTAGCCAGAGAACAATATTATTCAAAAATTGTTTTGAAAGACGCTTATCTAAAATTTCTGTTAGACTGCGAATTACGGAAGTTAGCGGTCTTACATACGCCATTCGGCTTGTACCAGTAATAGTTTACCGTTTTGGGTTGCTAGTGTCCCAGCCATATTCCAGAAACACTTAAAGCTCTTGATTCACGGTATTCCACTTTGCGTCAATTATTCGGACGACGTCATTAACAGGGGGTCGCATGCGGAACACCACATTAACCTTAAATCCCTTTTCAAATAGCTCTTAGAAAATAGGTAGTCAATTACAAAAGTGCAGTTTTTCATTTTTTTTAGCTGGGGCACATCTTCATCAGCAAATGTATCAGCCCCACATGCGATCACGTTGACACAATAACAAACATGCCTTCGCCTGCTAATCTCAAACAGCCATTTCTCAGCAAAACGACGTGCTGTGCTAAGTTTGTACCCTAAGCAGCGCAAATCGCATACCTGCTACATCAACTGCACAAAAACGGCGTCAAATTTGTGCTCAGCTTCTGCCAAGTCATTTCAACGCCTTAAGGATTTCTCAAAACACTGCAACGCATAATGCTGCATACACCGGACCTGCAGTTGACGCTCACGATGGATGTGTCCCAGTAAGGGATTGCGGTGGTTTTGTCCCACAAATTGTCGAATGACTTTGGAAGACCAATCGCCATTGCCCCCAAAACACTAACAGTGGCGCAACTACGCTATTCATAAATTTCGAATGCGGCTCCAGCAATAGTTTACGGTGTAAAGAAGTTTCTTGTGTATTTGTATGGCAGAAAATTTCACTTATTAACCGATCACAAAATATCGATTTTTGGCCACCAGTCATAGCTCATGGAAAACACAGCGTAGCGTGCACAGTGTTCGGCATTATTTTTTAAGTGGGTTTAACTATGAAATTCACTTTTGCCCAACATCTCAATGCAGACGCTACATCCCGCCTTTTCATTTGTCTTGACACAGACTTCGATCGCCAGGATGTGGTTTGTTTCACGCTCGATCAGCACCTACCACAAACCATGGACCAATTCCTCCTGATAGCATGCAAGGTAGCCACAGGCTTGGCCCAAGACTTAGACCTGTGCAAAGTTTTTTCAACGGTGCAATTCAGGTGGCCAGAGCGCATATCAAACCATGCAGGCCGGGCCGGCCGAAGTGGCCGTGCGGTTAAAGGCGCTGCAGTCTGGAACCGCAAGACCGCTACGGTCGCAGGTTCGAATCCTGCCTCGGGCATGGATGTTTGTGATGTCCTTAGGTTAGTTAGGTTTAACTAGTTCTAAGTTCTAGGGGACTAATGACCTCAGCAGTTGAGTCCCATAGTGCTCAGAGCCATTTGAACCATGCAGGCCGGCCGCGGTGGTCATGCGGTTCTAGGCGCTCAGTCCGGAACCGCGCGACTGCTACGGTCGCAGGTTCGAATCCTGCCTCGGGCATGGATGTGTGTGATGTCAGGTTAGTTAGGTTTAAGTAGTTCTAAGTTCTAGGGGACTGATGACCACAGATGTTAAGTCCCATAGTGCTCAGAACCATTTGAACCATTTGAAACCATGCAGACTGCCATTTCGTAACTATTTTGTGATGCGTCATAGGCTCAACGCCACGAACAACATCTTAACATTGGCCACATACGACTCTGAATGCTCCCTTTCCAGCCCTGCATCCTCCAGTTACTCTATGCCTCACATTGGTGGACGACGTGCATGAAGGCTTTAGTTTGGAGGCGAGTATACTGGCCCAGTATTGATGCTGAAATCGACCCCATGTGCCGCTTCTTTCGTGCCTGCACTCTAAACCAAGTGGTCCCAGCACAACATTGCTCTCAATAGCCACTCCAAGATTACTCATAGGAGGGTTGAAACGGCTCTAAGCACTATGGGACTGAACATCTGAGGTCATCAGTCCCCTAGACGTAGAACTACTTAAACCTAAATAACCTAAGGACATTGAGCTGTGGTCGGCTCGCGTTAATGCCGTTTTTCCTTTTGGGCATTTTGTCACCATCGAGTGGCGTCTCATTCCTCCCTCAGTTACTATCTGAACGAGTTGCTCACTTGCCTCGGTCAGTGGCAGCAGCAGCGTTTATCGATACTGGTACTGCTGTAACTTCTTTGGTGTGGCAGTTATATTTCCGTGTGATGGTGTGTGTGGCGGTTGGTCGGTTGCGGCGGAGCGGCAAGGAAGTCTCTGCAGCATGTGATCAGGCCGGGGTCGCTGGCGGCGATCACGCACCGTTGGAGTTGTGTGGCACTAGCTGCGAGAACTGCTAAGTTCGTCAGCCACCGCACCTGCATACTGGAGTTGAGTAATCTGTGAACCTGCCATGAAAGCTCAACCGTTGTGACATCTCTTCGTTAATTGCTGGTTGTTGCATCCCGGGCTGTCCCCGCAAGCAGCAACGTGATGGTGTGTTGGAGTCGGCGAAATTTTGCAGTCGTCTCCCTGTATGGCGTTTAACCTTCGAAATAATTATAATTTATTAGTGAAGTGCACCAGCGGTATCTTCTGCCTTGTGGCCGTTAACGTTCCGGTTACCTGCCCTAGTCATTAGTGTAGTTTTGCGGCAGTGTGTTTTCCTCGCCGTGTTGATGCTGCCTGGTACAGTGTGTAGTTCGTAGTTCGACAGCTTGGTGTTGTTCTCTTTTTCTCGTTGAGTGTTTATTCTGCCTTGACTGTGTTTATACGCCAATTATTAAGACACAATCCTGCTGCGATCCTCGTCTTCGCTGGTACCTTTGGTTGTCGAGCTGTTGGTTGGGTGGAAGCGAATTGATTAGAACGTTGGTTGGTTCGTCAGCCATCCGTAGGTCGTGCTACAACCCGATTGTTTAGTGTTACGCTTGGCTGTTGTATCGCCCAAACTGTGGTTAGAATTTCCTCCCCAGGCTGAGCCTTGGAACACTTCTGAGCACCACTGTTTGTTGTTTGTGATTATCATTTTATTTGGTCGCAGTTACTGTGCCAGGCCTTCAGCTGTGTATTAATATTGTCTGTTTTATGTTTAGTATATGGCCTTCACCCGAACTTCATGACAACTTTGTGGTTCAAATGGCTCTGAGCACTATGGGACTTAACATCGGAGGTCATCAGTCCCCTAGAACTTAGAACTACTTAAACCTAACTAACCTAAGGACATCACACACATCCATGCCCGAGGCAGGATTCGAAACTGCGACTGTAGCAATCGCGCGGCTCCGGATTGAAGCGCCTAGAACCGCTCGGCCACCGCGGCCGGCACAACTTTAAAATTGGGGCTTCAGCCGTGTTTCATTTATAATTCCTGTTGCTCTGTATGTAGGCCTTCAGTCGCGTTTGTTTCAGAATATGTGGCTTTAATGTGTAAATCCGTGTCTGTAAGGTTTCTCTTTAATTATTTTGAATTCTTGAAACGGCATTCAGCCGTGTTCTGTAAATGTTTATCTTAAGGTTGTCTTTAATTATTCTTGAGTAATTGCTTGGGACCTCAACCGACAAGATACTTCAAGATTTCTTAATATGTTTTTCTGCTGTAAAGGCTTATCTTTAAAGTGTCTCTTTTATTATGTAAATAAATTTATTTTTATTGGGTTTTCTGCCGAAGAATTAACTTGAATTTTTCTTAATATGGCCTTTAGCTGGAATTTTTAAATGCTTGGCTTTTAAAGAATTTCCTTAGCTGATCTGAAATATTATTTCGACCTTTAGCCGAGAAGATATTGTAATTTTTAACTAACGCCTTCAGCCGTTACTCTAAACTCTGGTGTTTTAAAAGTAATCATTTAAACTTATTCTGGAGAAGTTACTTGTGCCCTCAGCCATGAATTGATCTTTTTTGTTTTAAAGAGAAAACTGTGCATTGGTTTAAGGAATAAAGTTGTGTGTGTTCTTGTATAACAAACAGTAATTGGCCTTGGCCCCTTTCCACAACTTGATCCGCTCTGTCCTGCGAAACCAGATTTCAGACATCACACACAGCCATTCCCGAGGCAGGATTCGAACCGGCGACCGCAGCAGCAGCGTGGTTCTGGAATGAAGTGCCTATAACCGCTCGGCCACAGCGGCCGGCCCATAGGAGGTTGTACACACTGATTTTGCCAGACCATTTCAACGAGCTATGTGTTTTTGATGACGGTCGATGCTCTCTTCAACTTCCCCCTGTGACATGGATGTCGTCGACCACTCGTGATATCATATCATCTGTGTCTGACAGCAGTCCACAGTTCACATCACCGCAGTTTGAGGCTTTCTGTCAGTGCAGCGGCACGGAGCACCTGACCACCATCCCCTTCCACCTAGCCTCCAACGCAGATATCAAGTGGATGGTTGGGATGCTTGAAGCTCATTTTCTAAACAGAAGTGGAGCCCAGGCCTGTACTAGAACTAGCATGATGACCATCTCAGAAAGTTCTGTTGTCACCTCCACACTGTAGGCTTCACAGGATGCAGGTCTGTAATGTTGTCTGTATGTCTGGGCTTGATCACCCACTAATACAGTCTCGTCTAGGAGACAGTTGACAGAAAGCGATTGAAGGGTAGCAGCTTTAAGGGCAGAGAGGAAAAAAGCGCAATGCCAGGTACCACAGGGAAAAAATGTGATACTCTGAGCTGATGGGTTTACGCCAGTGTCGACAGTTCATGCTTGGATCTTAGGAAATGTTAATGGAGAGTATTACCGTTATATCTAGTCTCTGACGAAGTCAGTATACCTATAACATACTAAGCGGTCACCTGAGTGGTCAATTTGATTATAAAATTGTGTGAGATATGTTTATGTCTCGTGCATTTGGCTTCTCTTTTTAAGCCGTCTAATTTGCTTTATGAGTACAGCTGCTGGTGCCAGTCAGATCTGCTGGGATACAGAGATTCGCCAACAAAGCGTTGCTTGTGTGCTCAATTTAAACCTGCAACGTGTTAATTTTCCTCAGGAAAAGTGTTTTTGAGCGGTTATACTTCCACCTGTGGTTGTGATCATAGTTCGCCAGATTCAGGACGAATGGGTTCTTCGAATGTCTTTAGTTCCTGTACAGTCCTCCATGAGAGTATCACATCAAGCTCAGATGTGTAAGGCCTTACTGGCGACATTGACCGAGGATTGTTCCACAGCTTCATCACAATGCGCCAGTCCATCAACGTCAATTGGGGCAGATCGCCAGAATTATTGCATGGGTACAGCCATCGAACCCTGCTAGATCTCCTGTGGCCTGTGAAGCATACACAGCCCAAGAACATGGCTACATATTTAGGGGTGCCTGTGTCTGGGTGTGCTCATCAGCTGGCGCCCTAGGGGGACCAAGAGGTCAGTTAGGCTGCAGGAGGTGTCAGCTGTTTGATATCGCAACTAGTCACTACCTTATGACCTGCCACCGAAACCAGCTTTGGCTGTGACAGCAGTCACCAACAGCATCCCCACACCATCCTAGCGGCCACCCCTGACAAGTAACCTGACATCTGGCAAGTACCCACCGTCACTTGCCACCGACTCACTGGTACAATCTCTGCCCTCATTACACATTCGAAAGCAAGCAGATAAGTGGACCAACGTGTGTCCAGAAGAGACCATGCCGCTCTGTCTCTTGGCGAACAGCCCAGTCACGCCTCCCACCCTCCCACACCAGCAATGGGACAAACCCAGCCATTCTCGACCCTATATGCCGATTAGAGGGGAGATTTACAAAAAAAAAAAAAAAAAAAAAAACGACACCCCACAAAGGAATTATCCGGAAATCGGTAGATGTGATGAACAATACAGACAAACAAATGAGTTCGGTTACAGAAAAATTGGATAATTTATTCACGAGAATGCTGCATTGTACTGCAAGGCCGACTGGAGTGGCTGAGAGGTTCTAGGCGCTTCAGTCTGGAATCGCGCGACCGCTGCAGTCGCAGGTTCGAGTCCTGCCTCGGGCATGGATGTGTGTGATGTACTTAGGTTAGTTAGGTTTAAGTAGTTCTAAGTTCTAGGGGACTGATGACCATAGATGTTAAGTCCCATAGTGCTCAGAGCCATTTGAACCATTTTGAACCTCAGATGTTAAGTCCGATAGTGCTCAGAGCCATTTGAACCATTTTGGACCTCAGATGTTAAGTCTGATAGTGCTCAGAGCCATTTGAACCATTTTGAACCTCAGACGTTAAGTCTGATAGTGCTCAGAGCCATTTGAACCATTTTGTGCTGCATGGGTGCTCCACCAAAGGGGAAGGGATCCTGCTATAAAATGAAATGGCAAATGGCATCCCAGGCCATCGCTCCTAGTTGCCGAGCAAAAAAAAAAAAAAAAAAAAAAAAGTTCAAATGGCTCTAAGCACTATGGGACTTAACATCTGAGGTCATCAGTCCCCTAGCCTTAGAACTACTTAAACCTAAGGACATCACACACATCCATGCCTGAGGCAGGATTCGAACCTGCGACCTTGGCAGCAGCGCGGTTCCGGACTGAAGCGCCTAGAAACGCTCGGCCACAACGGCGGGCTGTCGAGCAACAGTCAGGTTGGCATCACACCACCGTCTGTGGCGTCTCCAGACATCGTCTCGACCTGGAATCTTATCAATTGGAGTGGAATCTCTTCAGTGATAAGTCACACTTCGAATTGATCCCTAATGACCAGCAAAGACGTGTCTCAAGATGCCATGGACAGCAGCAGGGTTCCAACCTGAATGTTGCCCACTATGCAGCCCAGCAGCGAGGTGTGATGGTTTGGGGTGCTATTTCTTTTCATAGTAGGACCTCTTTGGTTGTCATTTGCGGCACCTTTACAGCACAGCGATACGTCGACGATATTATACGCCTCGTTTTGTTGTCCTTCAGGGCAAGCCATCCTGGGCGTACATTTCAGCAAGATATTGCCTGTCCGCACACGGCGATAGTTTATATTAATTGTCTTTGTGATTGCCAAACTTTATCTTTCCCAGCAAGGTCGCCGAATCTCTTCCTAAATGAGAACGTTTGGAGCATTATGGGCAGAGCACTTCAACCAACCCGGGATTTTGACGATTTAACTCGCCAATTGGACAGAATTTGGCACAATATCCTTCAGGAGGACGTCAAACAACTCTGCCAATCAATGCCAAGCCGAATAACTATTTACATAAGGGCCAGAGGTGGACCAACGCATTATTCACTTGCTCAATTTGTGAATTAATCTCCAATTTTTCTGAAATTGTAGTCATTTGTTCAAAGAGATTTCGGGCTTGCAGCCGGTCGTCGTAAACTTCAATGCACGGTATTTCGGCTGGACAACTGCCAGCCATCTTCGGGTGAGCCGAACGCGGCAGTACCACAGCGCACTATATAAGACGGAGCGGAGAACGTCTTCGTCAGTCCTCGTTCGGCTCACCTGAAGATGGCTGGCAGTTGTCCAGCCGAAATATCGTGCAATGAAGTTTACGACGACCGGCTGCAAGCCCGAAATCCCTTTGAACACTTGATTCGCCGGGAAAATTTCAAATTGTAGTCATTTGTTTGCCTGTACAGGAACATCACATCTACCGATTTCGGTCCCATTCGGATAATTCGTTCGTGGTGTGTCTTTTTTCTACCATCTTTCACGAAGCGCCTAGCATCCAGCGCACGATAGTCTTATCGAGTATTCATATGATTTTGAAACGCATCACTGTTTGTTTTTGAAGATTTTTGAACACATTCTAAGTTGATTTCTGAACGATTCGTAAGTCGAATTTTGAATGTGTGTCCATACTGTAAGTGATCTTTCTGCCAAGGGAATCCCCGTTTATCTAGAAATAAAAAAACTTTCCCTCAGACAAAAGTTTAAATATGTCTCTAAACACTACACTTAGAACTACTTAAACCTAACGAACCTAAGGGCATCACACACATCCATGCCCGAGGCAGGATTTGAACCTGCGACCGTAGCAGCAGCGCGGTTCCGGACTGAAGCGCCTAGAACCGCTCGGCCACAGCGGCTCTCCAGACAAACGGGGACGGGGCTATACGAGCTGAGCAGAATAACCCCGAACGGGTGAATGCCAATCGCTGTTTGTTGATGTGGCAAACTGGGTGTGCAAATGATCAGTGTTTTTATAATTATTAGCGAAATATGTAGATTGAGAGTACCAGAGTGGAAATAAACGACTAACAGGAATAACAGGTAAGAAAGATCACGTATTAATCTTCTTTGTTTATCCAAGAAAATAAAATTTTTGACAGAAAATTTTTTTGAGATCACTACACCATTAAGAGCCAGTTGTACAGTCCCCGCCGGCCGGGTTGGCCGAGCGGTACTAGGCGCTACAGTCTGGAACCGCGCAACCGCTACTGTCGCAGGTTCGAATCCTGCCTCGGGAATGGATGTGTGTGATGTCCTTAGGTTAGTTAGGTTTAAGTAGTTCTAAGTTCTAGGGGACTGATGACCTCAGAAGTTAAGTCCCCTAGTGCTCAGAGCCATTTGTACAGTCCCCGGTTAGCAGCCGCTTAAGTTCTATTTTCGGAATAGCGCGGAAAACGTGTTGTACGAATACGTATAACGCCTAACCGGAGAATAAATGCGGGATAATTAAACTGGTGATTCTGGCAGGGTTAGCGAAGTTAACCGGAGAATAAGTTTTGACAATGGCAGGAATAGTTACAGAATTAGTAATGACAAAATTGTTTGTTAGAACGGGGAGGTAGAAGAAACGGGGACATACTACAGGGACATAATTTGTACAAAAATTTCGTACTACAATTTTCTATTTCATGCTTTATAAACTGGAGGTATGAATGAAATGTGGAACTATTTCCTAACATAAAATCTTTTGCTGGTAGTAGGCCTAATAGGCATTCCATATTGGCATTTCGAGAATTATATTCTGTCGTGTTATTTATGGAAATGAGATAGATAAAAATGACCTTTTGTGCCAGGAAAGTCTCGTTTATTTGGCATGTGTTACAACTGCTACAATATTAGAAAGGCCAATTTTGTTTTATTTGGCAGACAGTGACAAAACAGACGAAATCAAATCAAGAGACAACACCAGTCTTGGGTGCTATTCGTATTAATAGCTTCTTTCACTATTAGACAACGACATTTTTATTTTTCATGTCGGAAAACTTTTGACGAACTTCGGTGAGGTAAATGATTCTTTCGCAGAAAGGAAACCGCGCCGTGTAAAGCTGCAGCGAGATCAGAGAGAAAAAAAATGCTGGAACTAAGGATTTAAGAAATGTGTACTGTCTTGCCTGTCTCTTGTCTGCACTGGTTTTATATTTCCTACATTTAATCTTATGTTACGCAAAAGAGAACGTTATTAGCTAATTGGCAGTTAAGAGTGCAAATTTTCTGATGAGTTCTTATTCTCTAGTTAGAAATAATCCCATCCAGTATTAATTGTGGGATTTTTTTATTTAAAAAAACGGGGGGAGGGGGGAGGGGGGAGTGTTGGATGTCAAACTGGCCGACTAATAGCAGGAGAGTCACCACAGGAGATTTTAATTTCCACTGTCCTGAATATGGGTTTGATGGCTTCCATTACAAAATGTACACGTCTGAATTTGACGGAGCGAAATACAGTAACGTGTAATAGGAGAATGCTGTGTGAGGAGGCGTGGCACTGCACTTTGGCACACTTCAGGCTAAATAACACGTCTTACATTTCCTCGAACATATATGTTTTATATATCAAACTCATCAGAAAGATGCGCTCTATATATTTTTGAATTTTTTAAATTTTTGACGTCCTGTTTCAAACGCTCGAGGAGGGGGCCGGACGGGGAAGGCGCTACTATCAAGTTTTTGCTCTGGTTCGGAAATATCGTAGATCCGGGGCTGTTTGGACTATTGTGTTGTATTAAGCCAGGGACCTAGAAACGACGGAGAGGCTTCGTCCCGCAGTAGCCCTCACTGGTTCACAACCCCACAACAGGCCACAGCAGTCCACCCACCCCACCGCCGCCCCACGCCTAACCCAGGGTTACTGTGCGGTTCGGCCCCCAGTGGACCCTCCCCTGGAACGTCTCATACCAGACGAGTATAGCTCCAAATGTTTGCGTGGTAGAGTAATGATGGTGTACGCGTACGTGGAAACGGTGTTTGCGCAGCAATCGCTGACACAGTGTAACTGAGGCGGGAAACCAGCCCACATTCGCCGAGGTAGATGGAAAACCACCTTAAAAACCATCCACGGGCTGGCCGGCACACCTCGACACTAATTCGCCAGGCGGATTCGTGCCGGGGACCGGTACGTCTTCCCGCTCGGGACTGTCTGGACTAACTTGTTTCCAGTATTGGTGTACACTGAATGTGCAGCGACGGCGACACTTGCTCTGTTTATGGTTTACACTTCTATATCGGGAGTGGACAGAAAAGCTGTTGTCATTTTAAGAAGAAATACAGTAAATGAAACACAACGTTACGACATATTGGTTTACTCGTGTACTGAATTTGTTACATGTGTGATAGATTTTTTTTATTTCCTTGAAGTGAAGAACGAATATTGCGGACTCAGAAGAATAAAATAGGAACTGACTGCCGGACCTCACACCAAAAATTTTTAGTAACTGACGTGCTGGTAAAGTAGTCTCTTGTTCTGTAATTTTCCGAATTATTTTGCCATTCGTCTCAACTTACGAAATCAGACATGGTTTGCCTAAGACGTCCAGAACTAAAATAATACGTCAAGTGAACAATTTCCGGTCTGATTGACACTTGCATTTTAGAGTAAGTTACTGAAATAACGAGCAAGTGTGGATTCGCATTTGCACGTCTCTGGTGCATTTCACCGCAGACAGAAGTTAACAGGCGTCTCCCTGGAGACTGCAGTGCCAAGCGGTAATGCAACCCGCCAGTAAGTCGTGCCAGCTGGAAACTAAAAGAAACATGTAAACAGATCAAAGCCAGCTGTTCTTCCTTCGAGAATATTCCACGGCAAATTACACGCTGTGTAACGATTACATATCCTATGTAAGTCCGTGTCCATTAAATGCGTTAGCTGATTGTACAATGAATGGGAAAAATCTCAGAATGAAAATTCAGAAACTAATTACTCGAACTGACAAAACGTGAGCAGGTAGCTCAACTTCTGTGGCAGGTGCCTGAACGTCTGCGCCATCCGAAAGAACAGACACGACGCAGAATCCGCAGCTGCTATACATTGTACGTCAAGTGAAGGTGGAAGGGGAAGCAAGGAAAGAGAAGGGACCACTGATGTCAGCTGCATCGGGACATTACGCGGAATCAGAGGCGACGAGTGAAAATATGTACCGGACAAGGATTTGAACCCGGGATCTCCTGATTACAAGGGAGGTGCTTTAACCACTGCGCCATCCAGGACACAATATTGCCACAACTGCACAGACTATCTCAGCCTGCCTCACAGCCGATCCACATTCCCATCAAGTGCACACTATCACTTGATTGGGCTTGCTGGGCAATGGATCCACCTTCTTCACTGCGGATGCGCAAATACGTCCGACCTCCTGTGGGAATCTCAGAGTATGGAACACGGAGGATATGGATAGGGACTGCACTGTGTCGCCGGCCGAACTGGTCGTGCGGTTAAAGGCGCTGCAGTCTGGAACCGCAAGACCGCTACGGTCGCAGGTTCGAATCCTGCCTCGGGCATGGATGTTTGTGATGTCCTTAGGTTAGTTAGGTTTAACTAGTTCTAAGTTCTAGGGGACTAATGACCTCAGCAGTTGAGTCCCATAGTGCTCAGAGCCATTTGAACCATTGTTTTGCACTGTGTCCCGGATCGCGCAGTGGTCACCTACCTAGCAAGCGAGAGATCCGGTTTCCAAACCCTGTCCAATACACATTTTCATTCAGTGCTTCTGATTCCGCATAATGTCCGAATGGAGCTGACAGCAGTGATCCCTTCCATTTCCTTTCTTCAAAATGGTTCAAATGGCTCTAAGCACTATGGGACTTAACATCTGAGGTCATTCGTCTCTTAGACTTAGAACTACTTAAACCTAACTAACCTAAAAACATCACACACATCCATGCCCGAAGCAGGATTACAACCTGCGACCTTAGCAGCAGCGCGGTTCCGTACTGAAGCGCCTAGAACCGCTCGGCCACAGAGGCCGGCCTTTCCTTTCTTCCCCTCTCCACCTTCACTTTACATATAGCTTCGTAGATTTGTTTTATTTGTCACTAGTCTGGTGGTCTAGCGGCGCCAGCATGTTTCATCAGAGGGTTCGCTGCCCTCTGTAATAAAAAAAAAACTGAGTGAACCATTCAACGAAGAACTTGAAGAGGTGACATGTGATGTCCGGTCAGACCAAATGTGGAGAGCAAAAAAATAAAAATGGGGTGAAGTGCTTGCTTGGAAACCGAGAGGTTGTGGGATCGAATCCCTGTCGGACCACGGATTTTTCAGTCTTAGTTATAATCCAGCCTCACCTCTCAACGATAAGACGCGTCGCCAGGAACGACGCGTGGTTCTGATTCCGTGTAAAGCTGTACATCCCCTTTCCCCAGATGGATAACTTGGGGAGCAGATGCCATGAAGCGTATAGTGCAAGGAATTCGCGTGGAAGATCGGTCACGGCCTATATTTTTCCTAAACCTCAAACGTTCGCGGAGTCGGATGAGTTGGTTTCGTATATTGAACAATTTTGGTTTAGTGATGAGAAACGTGATGTAGGGGAGGAATGTGTTAATTGCAATAGGGTAGAAGCCGGTGAGTAAGCAACCAGATCATAAAACTGGACTTGCCACCAATCCAGTCAGTTTGTGATGAAATAAAGAAGAGCATATCATGCGTGATTGTGACAGAGTGCCTTGTAAGAGAGAAAAATGATCGGAGAACCGTCAGATGTTTTAAGTATAATCAGGAAGGGAGTTCCGCGCGTGAATGCAGAAAGGCACGGAGTGGAGCTAGTGGTAGTTGATGCCAGAAGTAAGTAGAGTGGTGCAATAATACTGAGGCATTAATTAGAAAAACGCATAAAGTCGGACAAGGTTCAGCCCCACTCTGCCTTTTATTTGTACCACTATTCATGGCGAGAGTCTTTGTTCGCTGTTAGACCCTGGTAGTACGCTTTCTCTTATTGAAGAAAACTAGTATCAACATATTGTGCGTATGTTCGAGGCTCCATGGGTTCGGAGGTCTCATTTACTTTGTTGTAGTGTCAATGGGGAAGTTATCCCAGTGGCAGGAAGGATTGTTCTTTGTGTTAAAATTCAGGAATTGAGTTGGCCTATTGAGTTTACGATTGTAAAAGGGGCTGGCTATACGTGCCATTCTCGGCGGCGATTTCCTTAAGAAAACCGGCTATCTGTTACCTTATGCTAACGCTGATGTTCAGTTTCAATTTCGTCCAGGATTTAAGTTTTATGTGGTGTCAACATCAGTGTCGGACCGAGAATGTATAACTTTCAGGATAGCAATCCCAAGTTTGAAACATCACGTTTAGATCCGGAGCAAAGTAAGACCTTACTAAGGGTATCAGGACATTTTCTTGAGGTACTTACGGACAATTTGGGGGTTGCGGACCATACTGAATATACCATTCAGCTGCCTGATAATATTCCTGTACGTTTGTCTCCGTATTGGCTGCCTCCTCCTAAGATGCGAGAATTAAGGAATCTGGTGGATAAGATGCCTGCTGAACCGTCTTTATCTTCTTATGCTTCACCTGTGTTTTTAGTAAAGAAACCCCAGGGACAAGGCCATTGGCCAGTAGTGGTGTACAGGGCATTCAATCAACAGGTTGTGCTTGAATCGGTTCCGCTGCCTGATCTACATAATTAGTTTTGCATGGTTTTCTACACTTGATTTGAATCAGCCGACTGCATTCTTCTCGGACTGGAACTTATTCGAATACAGCCGGTGCCTTATGGTCTTGCTACGGGACCTGCCGTGTTGAATCGTTTGTGGCATGCTGTGTTGGGCGATCTGAAGTGCAAATGTGTGTACAACTAGCTTGACAGCGTGGTTATTTACAGTGGCTGTTTTGTGGATCATTTGAGGCATATTGTTCAGGTACATGAGCGGATGCGTGAGGCGGGACTTACGGTCAAGCCTTTTAAGGTTGATTTGGTTGCGTAAGGAAATTTCATTTTTGGGTCATACACTATTGGCCATTAAAATTACTACACCACTAAGATGACGTGCTACAGACGCGAAATTTAACCGACAGGAAGAAGATGCTGTGATATGCAAATGATTAGCTTTTCAGAGCATTCAAATAAGGTTGGCGCCGGTGGCGACTCCTACGACGTGCTGACATGAGGAAAGTTTCCAACCGATTTCTCATACACAAACAGCAGTTGACCGGCGTTCCCTGGTGAAACGTCGTTGTGATGTCTCGTGTAAGGAGGCGAAATGCGTACCATCACGTTTCCGACTTTGATAAAGGTCGGGTTGTAGCCTATCGCGATTGCGGTTTATCGTATCGCAACATTGCTGCTCGTGTTGGTCGATATCCAATAACTGTTAGCAGACTATAGAAATCGGTGGGTTCAGGTGGGTAATACGGAACGCCGTGCCGGATCCCAACGGCCTCGTATCACTAGCAGTCGAGATGACAGGCATCTTATCCGCACGGTTGTAACGGATCGTGCAGCCACGTCTCGATCCCTGACTCAACAGATGGAGACGTTTGCAAGACAACTACCATCTGCACGAGCAGTTCGACGACGTTTGCAGCAGCATGGACCATCAGCTCGGAGACCATGGCTGCGGTTAGCCTTGACGCCGCATCACAGACAGGAGCGCCTGCGATGGTGTACTCAACGACGAACCTGGGTGCACGAATGGCAAAAAGTCATTTTTTCGGATGAATCCAGGTTCTGTTTACAGCATCATGATGGTCGCATCCGTGTTTGGCGACATAGCGGTGAATGTACACTGGAAGCGTATATTCGTCATCGCCATGCTGGCGTATAACCAAGTGTGATGGTATGGGGTGCCATTGGTTACACGTCTCGGTCACCTCTTGTTCGCATTGACGGCGCTTTGAACAGTGGGCGTTACATTTCAGATGTGTTATTTAATTGATGAAAGGAGAAAATATAAAAATGCAGTAAATGAAGCAGGCAAAAAGGAATACAAACATCTCAAAAATGAGATCGACAGGAAGTGCAAAATGGCTAAGCAGGGATGGCTACAGGACAAATGTAAGGATGTAGAGGCTTGTCTCACTAGGGATAAGATAGATACTGCCTACAGGAAAATTAAAGAGACCTTTGGAGAGAAGAGAACCACTTGTATGAATATCAAGAGCTCAGATGGCAACCCAGTTCTAAGCAAAGAAGGGAAGGCAGAAAGGTGGAAGGAGTATATAAAGGGTTTATACAAGGGCGATGTACTTGAGGACAATATTATGGAAATGGAAGAGGATGTAGATGAAGATGAAATGGGAGATATGATACTGCGTGAAGAGTTTGACAGAGCACTGAAAGGCCAGAGTTGAAACAAGGCCCCTGGAGTAGAAATCATTCCATTGGAACTACTGACGGCCTTGGGAGAGCCAGTCATGACAAAACTCTACCATCTGGTGAGCAAGATGTATGAAACAGGCGAAATACCCTCAGACTTCAAGAAGAATATAATAATTCCAATCCCAAAGAAAGCAGGTGTTGACAGATGTGAGAATTACCGAACTATCAGTTTAATAAGTCACAGCTGCAAAATACTAACGCGAATTCTTTACAGACGAATGGAAAAACTGGTAGAAGCGGACCTCGGGGAAGATCAGTTTGGATTCCGTAGAAATGTTGGAACACGTGAGGCAATACTAACCCTACGACTTATCTTAGAAGAAAGATTAAGAAAAGGCAAACCTATGTTTCTAGCATTTGTAGACTTAGAGAAAGCTTTTGACAATGTTGACTGGAATACTCTCTTTCACATTCTAAAGGTGGCAGGGGTAAAATACAGGGAGCGAAAGGCTAATTACAATTTGTACAGAAACCAGATGGCAGTTATAAGAGTCGAGGGGCATGAAAGGGAAGCAGTGGTTGGGAAGGGAGTGAGACGGGGTTGCAGCCTCTCGCCGATGTTATTCAATCTGTATATTGAGCAAGCAGTAAAGGAAGCAAAAGAAAAAATCGTAGTAGGTATTAAAATTCACGGAGAAGAAGTAAAAACTTTGAGGTTCGCCGATGACATTGTAATTCTGTCAGAGACAGCAAAGGACTTGGAAGAGCAGTTGAACGGAATGGGCAGTGTCTTGAAAGGAGGATATAAGATGAACATCAACAAAAGCAAAACGAGGATAATGGAATGTAGTCAAATTAAATCGGGTGATGCTGAGGGGATTAGATTAGGAAATGAGACACTTAAAGTAGTACAGGAGTTTTGCTATTTAGGGAGTAAAATAACTGATGATGGTCGAAGTAGAGAGGATATAAAATGTAGACTGGCAATGGCAAGGAAATCGTTTCTGAAGAAGAGAAATTTGTTAACATCGAGTATAGATTTAAGTGTCAGGAAGTCGTTTCTGAAAGTATTTGTATGGAGTGTAGCCATGTATGGAAGTGAAACATGGACGATAGCTAGTATGGACAAGAAGAGAATAGAAGCTTTCGAAATGTGGTGCTACAGAAGAATGCTGAAGATAAGGATGGTAGATCACGTAACTAATGATGAGGTATTGAATAGGATTGGGGAGAAGAGAAGTTTGTGGCACAACTTGACTAGAAGAAGGGATCGGTTGGTAGGACATGTTTTGAGGCATCAAGGGATCACAAATTTAGCACTGGAGGGCAGCGTGGAGGGTAAAAATCGTAGAGGGAGACCAAGAGATGAATACACTAAGCAGATTCAGAAAGATGTAGGTTGCAGTAGGTACTGGGAGATGAAGAAGCTTGCACAGGATAGAGCAGCATGGAGAGCTGCATCAAACCAGTCTCAGGACTGAAGACCACAACAACAACAACAACGACCCGTGGCTCTACCCTTCATTCGATCCCTGCGAAACCCCACGTTTCAGCAGGATAATGCACGACCGCATGCTGCAGGTCCTGTACGGGCCTTTCTGGATACATAAAATGTTCGACTGCTGCCCTGACCAGCACATTCTCCAGACCTCTCACCAATTGAAAACGTCTGGTAAATGGTGGCCGAGCAACTGGCTCGTCACATTACGCCAGTCACTACTCTTGATGAACTGTGGTATCGTGTTGAAGCTGCATGGGCAGCTGTACCTGTACACGCCATCCAAGCTCTGTTTGACTCAATGCCCAGGCGTATCAAGGCCGTTATTACGGCCAGAGGTGGTTGTTCTGGGTACCGATTTCTCAGGATCTATGCACCCAAATTGCGTGAAAATGTAATCACATGTCAGTTCTAGTATAATATATTTGTCCAATGAATACCCGTTTATCATCTGCGTTTCTTCTTGGTGTAGCAATTTTAATGGCCAGTAGTGTATAATTTCTGCTGAGGGAGTCCGTATTGACCAGCAACGAACTGTAGCCGTGCACAGGCTTCCTGTGCCCAAAAGTCAGAAAGAGATCGCGAGGTTCGTTGAAATGGCGAATCTCCTTCGAAAATTCGTTCCGAATTTTACGCAACTGGCTGCTCCACCTACACTCCTGGAAATGGAAAAAAGAACACATTGACACCGGTGTGTCAGACCCACCATACTTGCTCCGGACACTGCGAGAGGGCTGTACAAGAAATGATCACACGCACGGCACAGCGAACACACCAGGAACCGCGGTGTTGGCCGTCGAATGGCGCTAGCTGCGCAGCATTTGTGCACCGCCGCCGTCAGTGTCAGCCGGTTTGCCGTGGCATACGGAGCTCCATCGCAGTCTTTAACACTGGTAGCATGCCGCGACAGCGTGGACGTGAACCGTATGTGCAGTTGACGGACTTTGAGCGAGGGCGTATAGTGGGCATGCGGGAGGCCGGGTGGACGTACTGCCGAATTGCTCAACACGTGGGGCGTGAGGTCTCCACAGTACATCGATGTTGTCGCCAGTGGTCGGCGGAAGGTGCACGTGCCCGTCGACCTGGGACCGGACCGCAGCGACGCACGGATGCACGCCAAGACCGTAGGATCCTACGCAGTGCCGTAGGGGACCGCACCGCCACTTCCCAGCAAATTAGGGACACTGTTGCTCCTGGGGTATCGGCGAGGACCATTCGCAACCGTCTCCATGAAGCTGGGCTACGGTCCCGCACACCGTTAGACCGTCTTCCGCTCACGCCCCAACATCGTGCAGCCCGCCTCCAGTGGTGTCGCGACAGGCGTGAATGGAGGGACGAATGGAGACGTGTCGTCTTCAGCGATGAGAGTCGCTTCTGCCTTGGTGCCAATGATGGTCGTATGCGTGTTTGGCGCCGTGCAGGTGAGCGCCACAATCAGGACTGCATACGACCGAGGCACACAGGGCCAACACCCGGCATCATGATGTGGGGAGCGATCTCCTACACTGGCCGTACAGCACTGGTGATCGTCGAGGGGACACTGAATAGTGCACGGTACATCCAAACCGTCATCGAACCCATCGTTCTACCATTCCTAGACCGGCAAGGGAACTTGCTGTTCCAACAGGACAATGCACGTCCGCATGTATCCCGTGCCACCCAACGTGCTCTAGAAGGTGTAAGTCAACTACCCTGGCCAGCAAGATCTCCGGATCTGTCCCCCATTGAGCATGTTTGGGACTGGATGAAGCGTCGTCTCACGCGGTCTGCACGTCCAGCACGAACGCTGGTCCAACTGAGGCGCCAGGTGGAAATGGCATGGCAAGCCGTTCCACAGGACTACATCCAGCATCTCTACGATCGTCTCCATGGGAGAATAGCAGCCTGCATTGCTGCGAAAGGTGGATATACACTGTACTAGTGCCGACATTGTGCATGCTCTGTTGCCTGTGTCTATGTGCCTGTGGTTCTGTCAGTGTGATCATGTGATGTATCTGACCCCAGGAATGTGTCAATAAAGTTTCCCCTTCCTGGGACAATTAATTCACGGTGTTCTTATTTCAATTTCCAGGAGTGTAATTATTCGCGACGTAAACTTTCCTCTGTGGGCCTCAGGAACGGGCGTTATTTGAGGCTTTAAAAACAGCATCGGCTAACGCTCCAGTGTTGGGTGTTCCCAATTTTGATAATTTATGTTAGAAACGAATGCATCGAACGCGGGGATTGCTACTGTTTTATAGCAAGAGGAAGGGAGGGAGATAAAACCCATAGCTTATGCCAGCTGGTCTCTATCTCAGGCTGTAAGGAAATACTCTGTGCACGACTCCGAAAGCTTAGTCGTCTTGCTTGGTCTTGAAAAGTTTAAAATCTGTTTAGAACATAGGTCCTTCTGTATTAGAAGTGGATAACCAAGCGATATCCTGGGTGTTGGCGCGTCCACGAAAGACAGGGAAGCTAGCGAGATGGGAGGTGCGAATATCTGCATTTCGGTTTGAGGTTCGACACATTACGGGAACTGAGAACCAAGTCGCCGACGCCGACGCATGTTTCAGCCTAAGGAGGAAGCCGAGAAGGCAGCTTTAGATCCGGGTAGTGAGTCGTTCGTCGGAGTTATTCTTGGCGAAGTACCTGAATTGTTTCATAATTTGGGCAGTGAGCAAAAGAATGATCCGAAGTTAGAGCTAATTAACAGTTGTGTTGAATTGGTCAAGATAGTCCTAGCGTGCTCATCGAGGGAAAGAATCTTGTGTTACAGAACTAAGAATGATGGCAAACATAATATTTGCCTCCCCAGCCAATTAGTCGCAGCCATCATCAAGCACTTCCATGTCCACACGTGAGGGACACCTGGGCACGTTTAAAACAATCGTGAAGATTAAGGAAAGCTCAACGTGGCCTCACCTGAATCGGGACATTAGGCATTTAGTAAGCCACTGCCATGATTGACAGAGAGCTAAACACAACACAAATTCGATAAAGGGCGAATTGAATTCAGAGGGAGCAGGGACCCCCATACAGAAGGTTTTGATTGATTATGTTGGACACCTCTCATGCAATAAGCGGGGAAATGGGTATTTGTTGGTGGCATCTGATGCGTTTTCTCAGTTTATGTGGTTGTTTCCGAGTAAAGCAAGTACTTCCAAGGTCAGGACTCATCTGTCTAAGATCTTCTCAATTTTTGGTGCACCTAGGCTGTTGGTGAGTCATAATGCTCAGGCATTCTTATCCAGAGATTTTAAAAGGTTTTGTTTTGGGAGTGTCATCTACCATGTGACGACCACACCGTACTATCCACAGTCGACTTTCGCTGAATTTATAAATCGCAACCTCAAGTCTGTTCTCATCACATTTCATTCAAACAGTCAAACTAGATGGGACCAGTCGATTGGATGATTCACATTTGCAATGAATACTGCACGTCACGAATCATATCAGGCAGCACTTGCCTTCAATATTAATTCACCACTGTCTAATGTTTGATCAATTAATGATATCTTGCCTGTCAATCTTAGTACCCAGGCTTCAAAAAAAAAAAAAAGAGGGGAGGTGGCTAGGAACAACACCCAGCGTGCACACAGGAGGAAGGCTGACCAATATAATAAGGGTAGGCATTCCATCACTCTGCATGTCGGTAGTCCAGATATTTGAAAAATTTTTGGGCGCAGAGCCACGTTTTTTGGGGGCATATGAGGTCATCAAGGTGCTGTCTCTAGATAATTTGTAGATCAGGAAATACCTGGTGGTAAGGTAGTGAGAGCATATATTAACCAGCTAGAAGTAGTCAGTAACCAGGGTATGCAAAAGCACTTGTGCAAAGGTTGTTACATCACCAACCCCCAGTGTCTCACCATAAAGGGCGCTCTGGCTTTGTGGCCAGAATAGTTCCTCTCTGGTTACTGATGGTTGTATGTGGTTTAGTTTCTATTCAGATATTTTGGTCTGAGGGTCTTTGACTGGAAGACTATTTAAGTGCCACAAGGTGGCAGGTCACACGGCTACAGGCAGAGGGAGAGAGTGAGTGGACGGTGCAGTGAGGGAGATTTGTCTGCTGTGACTCTGCGGAGCCAGTGTGGTCGCTGGGTGAGAGTGAGATGAGGGTACTGTACTCGAGCCTGAATGACCAATTGCACTGGTGTTCACAAGCAGCAGTGACCGTGTGTTAGGTTTGGTGGGGAAAGCTTTTGATCAAGGTAGTCAGGTGGATGCACTGTTTCTTGATTTCTGAAAAGCATTTGTCTCAGCACCACACCTACACTTTCTGCCAAAAGTTTGATCATGTGGGGTGACTGAACTAAGGCGTTCTTGGTAGGGAGTTTGCAGCATGTTATCTAGGATGGAGCGACATCGTCAGATGCAAAAATATCTCTGATTGTGCCCCAGGGGACTGTTTTGTGACCCTTGCTGTTCTTGTGTATTATCAATCTTCCAGACAATATTAATACACTCCTGGAATTTGAAATAAGAACACCGTGAATTCATTGTCCCAGGAAGGGGAAACTTTATTGACACATTCCTGGGGTCAGATACATCACATGATCACACTGACAGAACCACAGGCACAGAGACACAGGCAACAGAGCATGCACAATGTCGGCACTAGTACAGTGTATATCCACCTTTCGCAGCAATGCAGGCTGCTATTCTCCCATGGAGACGATCGTAGAGATGCTGGATGTAGTCCTGTGGAACGGCTTGCCATGCCATTTCCACCTGGCGCCTCAGTTGGACCAGCGTTCGTGCTGGACGTGCAGACCGCGTGAGACGACGCTTCATCCAGTCCCAAACATGCTCAATGGGGGACAGATCCGGAGATCTTGCTGGCCAGGGTAGTTGACTTACACCTTCTAGAGCACGTTGGGTGGCACGGGATACATGCGGACGTGCATTGTCCTGTTGGAACAGCAAGTTCCCTTGCCGGTCTAGGAATGGTAGAACGATGGGTTCGATGACGGTTTGGATGTACCGTGCACTATTCAGTGTCCCCTCGACGATCACCAGTGGTGTACGGCCAGTGTAGGATATCGCTCCCCACACCATGATGCCGGGTGTTGGCCCTGTGTGCCTCGGTCGTATGCAGTCCTGATTGTGGCGCTCACCTGCACGGCGCCAAACACGCATACGACCATCATTGGCACCAAGGCAGAAGCGACTCTCATCGCTGAAGACGACACGTCTCCATTCGTCCCTCCATTCACGCCTGTCGCGACACCACTGGAGGCGGGCTGCACGATGTTGGGGCGTGAGCGGAAGACGGCCTAACGGTGTGCGGGACCGTAGCCCAGCTTCATGGAGACGGTTGCGAATGGTCCTCGCCGATACCCCAGGAGCAACAGTGTCCCTAATTTGCTGGGAAGTGGCGGTGCGGTCCCCTACGGCACTGCGTAGGATCCTACGGTCTTGGCGTGCATCCGTGCGTCGCTGCGGTCCGGTCCCAGGTCGACGGGCACGTGCACCTTCCGCCGACCACTGGCGACAACATCGATGTACTGTGGAGACCTCACGCCCCACGTGTTGAGCAATTCGGCGGTACGTCCACCCGGCCTCCCGCATGCCCACTATACGCCCTCGCTCAAAGTCCGTCAACTGCACATACGGTTCACGTCCACGCTGTCGCGGCATGCTACCAGTGTTAAAGACTGCGATGGAGCTCCGTATGCCACGGCAAACTGGCTGACACTGACGGCGGCGGTGCACAAATGCTGCGCAGCTAGCGCCATTCGACGGCCAACACCGCGGTTCCTGGTGTGTCCGCTGTGCCGTGCGTGTGATCATTGCTTGTACAGCCCTCTCGCAGTGTCCGGAGCAAGTATGGTGGGTCTTACACACCGGTGTCAATGTGTTCTTTTTTCCATTTCCAGGAGTGTAGTAACCTCAGACTTTCTGCAGATGATGCAGTTACGGTATCTATAATGTAGTAATGTCTATAAGAAGCTGCATAAACATTCAGTGAGAGCTATATAAGATTTCAAAGTGGTGCAAAGACTGGGAAATTGCTTTAAATGTTCAGAACTGTTTACCTCACAAAACGAAAAAATGTAGTATGCTACGACAGTAATGTCAATGTCACAGCTCGAATCTGCCAACTCGTACAAATATCTGGGTGTTACACTTTGTAGGGATATGAAATGGATCACATACACTCAGCTGTCGACAAAGCAGGTGGAAGACTTCAGTTTATTGGTAGAACACTGGGAAAGTGTAACCAGTCTACAAAGCAGATTGCTCACAAATCACTCGTGTGACAAATTCTAGAATACTGCTCAAGTAAATGGGACCCATACCGATTAGGGCTAACGAGGGATATTGAATGTATACAGAGAAGGGCAGAACAAATGGTCACAGGTTTGTTTGACCCATGGGAAAGTGTTACAGAGATGCTAAAGACACTGAACTGGAGGACTCTTTAAGATAGATATAAACCAACACGAAAAATCTACTAACAAAGTTTTAAGACCCAGCTTTAAATGATTATTCTATGATATACTGCAGCCCCTTACATACTGCTCACATGGGGATCTTGATGGCAAGATTAGAATAATTACAAAGGCATTCACTCATTCTTCCTGCACCCTATATGTGAATGGAATGGGAAGAAACACTAATAATGGTTCAATTGGACGTACCTTCTGCCATACATTTCAGTGGTTTGCAGAGTATAGATGTGAAAATAAGTAGCTTCTGCGGTTTCTTTAGACCTCCCAAGGGCATCTGATATCATAATGCACCACAACTTGATTACAAAACTGAAGTGGGCAGATATTGTGGAACCATCTCATGGCGGTTAACACTCATACCTACAAAAAAAGAGAGCAAATAGTTGAACTTTCATAAAATCCTATTACTCAGAAAGACTGTATTAAGTATACTGTATCACCAAGTACATTAAATTTTGCAGATGATATAAACATACTGATGCTGAAAAGACTGAACGAAAGTTGTGGAATGAAATCAGAATATGCACCTCACACATTATAAATTGATTTCTGGCAGCAATGTAATAATAAATACATAAAAAAAACAGTTACTATGAATCACCACACAGTACAGAATAAACATCCATTAAACCCAAATACACAGAGTTATTCACCAGAAACATAGAATACGTAAGTGCTACAAAGTTTTTGGAGCCTGAATCCAAGAGAATCTGAGATTGGCTCAGCATACAAAGTATGTAACCAATAAACTGAATATCAACCGCTGCTGTATAAAACTTCTCTCAAGCGGCACATCAAGAGAAACAATAAAAAATAATGTATACTTTGTAAAATAGAGCCTCTACTGTGATATGGAGTAATTTCTGGGCAAACTCAAAAGCTATTCAGAATTGTTTCGTGGCCCAACAGGAGGTCGCATATGCCATGGAAAGTACAATGACCAGAAACTCATGTAAGCCTTTATTTAAAGAACTTTGAGTCTTTCCATTGCCTTTTTTTATATTTTTTCCAAGTAATGTAGAGGCAAAGAGGTGTGTGTGTGTGTGTGTGTGTGTGTGTGTGTGTGTGTGTGTGTGTGTGTGTAGCTCAACAAAGGATTTATTTTCAAACTATCAAGTCTTTTTTTTTTTCTTTTGTGTGTGTGCTTTTGACAACTCAACACTTCTGCTGCTCAGTGAGTGGTCTCCTTTACTCCTAAACTACTTAGTGATAATAACCAGCACCTGGGTATTCAACACTCACTCATGTAACACAGCAAAAAAAAAAACAGGATATGACCATCCAACACTAAAACAAACTGGCCACTCCCAACAGAAAACAAGCTGCACAACAAACTACCTTGTGACATCAAAACATCAAAGATATTTCAGCTGTTTTGCTGTAAATGCCTACCTACTTCAGAACCATTATAATGGTGTAGCTAAGCACCTAGCAGATTAAAAACTTAAATGTGTACATTATTAATGTAAAAATATAATGATAGTAAAGAAATAGTAGAGATTTTGTGAAATGGTAGGCACAGGAGGGGAGTGGTAAGGTGCCCAGCCACTTTACCAATGTACCTCAAAAACAGATTTATTGTTAGTCTCTTCAAAACTTTAAGCACTTGAACACAGATTGTCAGTTCAGAAAACTTCAAACAAACTCTGATAACCAGCATTAAACAGCATTACTAACTTTACAACTCTGATTGCTGACAGTAAAATAATATTGACAATAAACAATATTTCCAAAGAATTCCAAGAATCATCAAGTATAACTTTTGCTCCTTAAAACAAATAATTACAACTCACAATTTAACAAACAGCTGGCACAAAAATCATTCAAGACCATCAAACAACAGATACAGGCCTTGAGAATTCATTGACAAACAAGAGGTAAACAACAGTACTTAATTTTTTTGGAGTGGGTGGTGGGGGGGGGCGGGGGGGGGGGGGGGGCAGGTGGGTTATGTACCACAATATTGGTGTTAATTTTACAAATGGTAGAACCTTCAGTGCACTTGCTGGCCTTTCTCTTTGCAGTAGCCCACCTCTTGTTGCTTCTGCTTAAAATAACCTATGATACCTGTAACATAAACCTGTTAGCACCAAGCATAGACTAGATGTCACAACACTTAATTAGGATGCTTAATAACAGCAATAAACATACATAATTACAAGTATAAGAATTATCCCTTGGCATTAAATGCCACAAACCCATTCAGTTTTAATATTTTAATTTAGCCATCTGTGAATTAAGCCAATAGATGATTGCTCCTACTCATATAAAGTTAACAAACCAACAATCTGAGTGACTTCCAGACACTTCAAGTATAAGAGCACTTGACTTTATGAAACAATTCTGCTTCAACAGCAGTGCAAACACTTTAAGCCAGTTACTCATAGTCCACATGCACTCAGTAAGTCAGCAGGTAGTTCAAAACACCTCCTCAGTTTACGAGAAGCCACAGACTCAGCTCACTTAACCACACTAGAATTATAAACAATTCAGTGATCATCCACCTAGTTAATCTTTACTAATGTTTGAGTAAAAAGAACTGCCCTTAAAGTGCAAAATATCTAAAGTGCAGTAAAACAACAACAGCACATGATTGTTCTTTAAATATGAACCCTGTACTAAATTACAGACAACTTAAGTTAAGAGATTTCTTAATGTCCAAAACAAACTTGAACAGCAGAATGTGCACAAATTAAAATATCAAATCACTTACAAGTTAGACCAACCAGCTGTTTCGTAGCATATATACTCAGTAACACAGACCAGTCACACAACGGTATATAATAGCGTAACTGTCCTTGCACTTCTACTGTAACCGGGCTGTAGGACACACTAAGGCTTTAAACAGCCAATGGTCACCATTTTTTGTGAACACCAGTGAAAATTGGTCCCAGAGACTTGAGTTTAATACCCTTGTCACCTTGTGGAGCATCCTCGCACCACCACGGAACCAAACTCGAAAGACTCATGGGCAATCGACATGCTGTGCACACTTAAATATTCTTCCAGTCAAAAACCCACAGACCAGCATTTCAGATCGGAAGACTAAACCATAGTCAACCATCAATAACTAGAGAGGAACTACGCTGGCCACAAAGCCAGCATGCACTGCTCAATCATCCTCCCCCCCCCCCCCCCTTAAGATGAGACACTTGGGGTTGGTGGATTAACAACCTTTACACAAGTGCTTTCACACCCTTATTACAGACAACTTTCAGTTTGTTAATATATGCTCTCACTACCTTACCACCAGGTGTTTCTTGATCCACGAATGTGACTGGAGGCAGCACCTTGATAATCTCATATGGCCTCAAAACATGTCATCATCTTCGACTTAACTTTATTGGTGCTTTGCTCTGTGACCAAAATTTTTTCAAATGTACAAGACTACCAACGTGCAGAGTGATGGAACACCTACCCTTGTGATCATGCAGCCCTACCTCCTCGTGCACGCAGGATGTTGTTGCTAGCCACCTCCCAATTTCTTTTAAATAATCTGGGTGCTATTATTGACCAACAAGATGTCATTAATTGGTCAAACATTAGACAGCAGTGAATTAATAGTGAAGGCAGGTGTTGCCTGATATGATTCGTGACGTGCAGTATTCATCGCAAACGTGAGCCATCCAGTTGATTGGGCCCATCAAGTTTGACTGTTTGAATGAAATGTGATGAGAGCAGACTTGAAGTTGTGATTGACATGTTCAGTGAAAGTCAGCTGTGGATGGTATGGTGTGGTCACATGGTGGATGACACTCCCAAAACTAAACCTTTTAAAATCTCTGGATAAGAGTGCCTAAGCATTATGACTCACTAACAGCCAAGGTGTACCAAAAGTGGAGAAGACCTTAGACAGATGTATCCTGAATTTGGAAATACTTGCTTTACTCAGAAACAACATCAAGAAAATGCATAAAAAACCACCAACAAACATCTATATCCCTGCTTAGTGTGTGAGAAGTGTCCAACATAGTTAATAAAAACCTTCCCCATGGGTGTCTCTGCTGTCTCAGACTTCAAGTCTCCCTTTCTTAAAATGCATATTCTTTGATGCACCTTTTTAAAAAGCAAAAAGCACTCGAAAGCACATACAACCTTTTCTACTGTCAATAATAAACTGATTATTCAAAACAGCTGAAAATGCAAATATACAACAGGAACGTTCATACTGACAAGGTAAAAAAACTGGAAATTGGATGCATAAATTCCATGGAATTAAAAAATCCCCATTACTTTTCTATCATATCTCATATATTAAAAAATTATATTACTTAAACTAGGAGGATACAATATATAATTTCCTTTAGATTTGTGTGTATTCCAATCCCATAAATAAAACTCAAGATGTTATAGATAATGGTAATATCATGACAGATATACTAATTAGGGGAAGTACTTGTAGCACAATTTATAAGAGTGCCACCATGCCAGAAGTGCATTACATCAGTGTGGCTGATAGAAAATCAACTTGCTGTTTTTGGAATACCCACAATTTTGTACTTCTCATCTACAATCGTCATCTGGTTGTTCAACTAATCTATTAAAATGTGCAATTAATGTGTTTAATGCCAATAAAATCCCACATCTCTGTAGTAGCATTTTGTATAAAGTGATTGTTTTGTCATTTGTTTCTGCAAAATAGCAAAGACATACAAACATATCGATGATTAGGTCACACCACACACTGAAAGAGAAACTAAGCTGGAAATAAGTTTCCTCTGTGTCTTGTATGAACTGATGCCATCATAAAAGGCACTCTCAAGATTAATTGAGGTACGGTGCTAACCAAATAAACCAAGTGATAGCATTGGGTTAATTTCTCTTATTTGTATACTTTAGCTGTTTGTAAACCAGAAGGACTGTTCTGCAAAAGTCTATTGTGCATGTAGCTCATTCTCTTATTTCTGTGGGTAGATAAATGGTGGTGAGTAGGCTCATACTGTTACCATGAAATGTACCACTTTATAAGTATAACTGATTGTACAATATAAAACACACATGTTAACACCATAAGTACACAGTATAGCATCTACGAAAACAGGAAGAAAGATGGCCTTATGCATGTATAATGTTTACAATATTTGATTTTACATTTCTCCTAATTGGTCTGGGCATGGCGCCACAAAATCCCCTCCTCCCCTCCCCTCCCCAACTTACAATAAAGGGGAGGATGAGGTGGGAGGGGGGGACAGAGTGCCTGGCTGTAGTGAGAATTGGGAGGTTTGCCATTGTTGTTACTTGGTAATGGTGGCAGGTTATCGAATTCTTCCAAGAAAGAAGAACAGCTGAAATGAAGATCCACTTTGGCTGAAGTGGATACAGATGTAGATTCCTCTGGGTTGAAGCTTTGGACTGAGACCATTGTTGGTGTGTTGTGAACAGGACAGAGAATGTTTGGTCACAGTAGTGAAGCACCTTGTGGAAGCCTGAACAGAGTTTTTGAATGGCTGAGCTAATAGTGTCATTGCAGAGTATCACATGGGTACAGCCCCTCAATAATTTATATACAGAAACCAGCCAATGCTGTAAGCTTGAGGAGGCGGCATACAGATATGAGCTATACATTGTTTGTCCTTGTCAACCAGAGACTGTAACTCCTACGTTGCCACCATTGCAGATTAGATTAGATTAATTTACGTTCCATAGATCCGTGCTGAGGAGATCCTCGTGGATGTGGAACATGTGGCAAGAGGAAGTCCACAGGGACCATCAAACATACACCATATATTGTTTTAGCTAGGAAAGATTTCATCTTTTTGTAAGTGGTCTAGATTCTCAATACTACCCACAGTAATTATTCAATCCAATGTGAATCATGACACACCAATGAGGCCTCCAGAGTACAGTGCCATCATTCAACCTGACCATTGCTTTGATGGCAGTAGGCTGGAGTGTGGAGACATTCCACACCATACAGTGTATACAGTTCAGTGAAAGATGTGATTAAAACTAACGTTTCCTGTCATTCATTCTTGACAATGGCCACCTGAAATGAGCAATCCATATATTAATGAAAGACAATGATGTAGACTCGGCTGTCATGTCCTTTAAGGGTACAGCTTACACCCATTGTTTCGTCCAGTCAATTTCCGACAAAATATATTGGAATTCATTCGATTCAGGTAACAAGTCAACCAAGTCCAAGTGAATGTGTTGAAAACAGCCTTTTGGCATGTCAAATCTACCCTGTGGTGGAAAGATGTGGTACCCTGTCTTGCTATGCATGTCCACTTTCTGCAATCAGCTTTTATCCCTAGGCAAAAGAAGTGCTCAGTTACTAGCTTTGTGATGGGCTGAACAGCAGGGTGCAATAGGTTATGCATACTGTCAAAGATGAATCAGTGGAATTTTACTGGAACCAAAGGGCAAGGCCTGCCCTGGAAGGTATCACACCAAGGCACAAGTTAGTGTTGGGAATCTGGAGGTGTTCCAGCTTCAAACCAGTGCTGGTGTCTTCCAAGAATGCTGTTAACTGCTAGTCTTGTGCCTGTTCTGTAGCTAATTTCCCAAACTCAATCAATGCACTAAGTGTGTGAATATGTGTCGTGAAGTCTGAGACAACATTGTCAACCCTGTTTATGTGTTGGATGTCAATTGTAAATTGTGATATGTCTGAAATGACAGGGAGAACTGTTCTCAATTGGTTTATATATTGCATGGACTAATGGACAACAGTTGGTAAAAACTGTACATCTCATTACATCTCTCCCTTACATAATGCCAACAATTAGCACTCTAAAGCTGACCATAACTGTAGTGTTTCAGTCAGCTTATGTGAAAAGAACCACAGGGGTTATTGGATGCTGTTGGTTTTTGTAACAAAAAACTGATAATTTCTGATAATCACTTTTATAGCAATGTATGCATTTACCTCACACTTGCAAGAGAATTTTTTAGTACAGCCTTGTACCTAAATGTATACATCGATTAAATAAATATCTCAATTACTCACAAAAAGGCAGAAACTTGTCATCTTTTTCGTTTGTGCTTGCCAATGTCTCTACACTTCTCCATTTCAGTGAATGGTGTCTTTTACACCCACAGCATGCTCGGTGGTAGAGTGCCAGCCTTCCTCTCTGGGTGCCTGGGGGCAAATCCGCCAGGGTCCCTACACATCCATTGTAGTTTCATGATAAGATGTACCGGGAACAAATCTGTCAATAGCTGATAGTTCATGTACAGAAAGTCATTTACAAAATTGTGTCATCCCTGAAAAGGGCCTTTTTTTATCTAGGACAGATGATCAAACTGGCGACCCTCTGACGAGACACAAGCATATTAATGCCGAACAGTGTTTTGTCGAACTCTTTCAAAGATTCCTGATATTGCCCTGATGTGATTGGCAGCACGTTGAATGTGATCCATTAATTCCCCTTTGTTTCTAGGTGGTTCACGTCTGGGTGGGTGAACTAGAACCTTGTAGAATCCCCACTGGAAAAATTCCAGTGATGTGAGGTCTGGTGATCGTGGGGGTCATGTCCTATGAGCACCTCTGCCAATTACCCAGCTGTTGAAGAGTTCATTTAAATATCCGTGCACAGCATGACTGTTACGTGCAGGTTCGCCATCATACTGCAACTACATGCGTAGCCGTATGTCCAGGGGAACATCTTTCAGCAGACTGGGTACAGTTTCTTGCAAAAAGTGAAGGTAATTTGCCCTGGTAAGGTGAGGAGGTAGACGGACAGACCCAATCAGATGGTCACTCACAATGCCTGCCCAAATATTGAGCAAAAATCGTTCCTGGTGTCCATGGACGTACATGACATGAGGATTTCCCCTTGCCCAATAACAGACATTTCGTGCATTGTAAAGGCCATCCCAATGGAAGGTGCACTCATTGATAAGCAACACAATAGTGGGGAAGTCAGGATCTCATGCAACACTTTGCAGAAACCACCAGCAAAACCCTAGCCTTTGTTCATAGTCCACTACAGGATTTATGTCTTGGACAGGGTGGAAACTAAATGGACACTGGCTGTCATCCCTCAAAACCTCCCACAGTAACCGATGAGTGACCCCCACATCATGTCCAACTGCTTGAGTACTTGTTGTAGGTGCTTCCTCGAAGCACTTGAGAACAATCTCTTCAAATGCAGCATCCCATTATGTTCGAGGTCTTCCAGCATCACCATGATATGCCAATAACGAACCTGTTTCGCCAAGTCACCGGTGAATTGGGCTAGACATTCGCGGATATGCCTGGTGTCTTGCTGGGTATCATTCCTCATACAGCCATCGAGTTTCTCGCACATTACTATCGGCTAGTCCATAAACAAAAACCATATCTAATTGTTCTTCAAATGAATACAGTACAGTACAATACAATACAATATGCTTGATGTATGACTAAATTGCAGGTGACGTGTGTGTGCTCTGAAACAAAGCTTACGTGTGAATGCCTCTGATGTGAGGTGGAGACAAACAGCAAGAGCTATTCAACACTTCTGCGTATCACATTGGAGCAGTGATGGGGCAAGATACGTGTGAACTGACAACCACAGCATTGCCTGTCAACCGACAAATGGCAACAGGGCAATCCCATGGCCAATCGGAGCACGTGGTGCAAAGTTTCTGAAGTTTAAAAATGGTGCACTGTCGACCTACACAATATTAGTAATTTTCATTCCTACTGGCATCAGCTATCCATGGTTAAAATTTCGTGACACAATTTTTCTCCACCCTATATAAATTTATTGAAATAACTTACAGAATTAGTAGATGTCATTTTGTAGCAAACAACCTCAAGTTTGTTTCATGTAGTCCATCAGTACCCAATTCCATAACCAGGAGCGCCAGCATAGTGCCCAGTTAAAATGGCTACTTTCACTGGTGCAGAGCATGTTCACTATGTGTTTTGGTTTCATGAAACGAACTGTGCAACAATTGTTTGGTGTAAATTTCACACTAAATTTGCTAAAGGACCTCCAAGCAGGCTACAATTTACCCCAGACCCAAGAACTTTGTTGAGATGGGTTGTTCACTGCAACATGATAAATCAGCAGGTCAGCTGCATGTGTATCTGGATATGATTGAAAAGTTGTTAATCCCACAGATACTTGAAGATGACTGAGATGGGATGGCTTACTACCAATAAAGTGGTGCACTACCTCATTTCCTCATGCAATTTTGAGGTTTCCTTGATCATTACTTCTCATATCATTGGATTGGCCATGAAGAGGCAACTGCATGGCACCTTGCTCCCCAGACTTGACTCCACCAGATATCTTTTTCTGGGGTTTCATCAAAGGCCGTGTGAATGTTTCTTCCCTAATAAAAAATTTTGCCGACTTGAAAAATTTAATCTACGCTGCAGTTGCACAAATTATTCCTGATTTGCTGCAATGAGTTTGGGGAGACATTGATTACCAGTGGGATGTTTGACACATCACAAATGATAGTTATATTGAACCAAAATGACACCTGACACTTTTTTGTGAAACTTGTTGTTTGCTACAAAGTGACACATCTACTGATTCTTAAGTTATCTCAAAAAATTTCTATCTCACTCCAAAGTAGCAAAGTCCCTTGTGACTCACCCTGTATTTTTATGGCCAGATTGTTGGTTACTAGGGTGTAGATATTGGCAACTTGTGGAATACACTGTCAGTCTTATTAGCTCAGTTCTCTCTTCTGTCAGGATCATCCTGGCCTGTGACATAAGATTTCCCGAAAAGTCACCAACTGCTGGCATAATTGACATGTTTCCTTTCTCACCACAACGTCAAATTTATTCAACATATTAAAGACCTGTTGGGGGTGCTCTTCATGTTACTAAGGTGAAGATGAAAAAATGAACCCATTATCCCAGTAAGGGAAGATTGCCCAGAGTGGAATCAATAAAGCGTTGTCACATCTGCACAGTTTTTCAAGCTGAATGATGTGTACAAAAACTAGAACAACCCAAAAGGTATAATTATTGCCTTTGTAATATTCTCTTTAGCCATAAGTATCTGTAACTAAGCTTTTTCACAGTCTATCACACTAAAGACTGAAGCACTTACTAATGAATGAGAGAAGTCCTTTATATTCAGTATAGGATACAAGTTGGATAGAGTCCATGCACAGAGAGCTTTGTAATATCCACACATTTGAAATGTACCATCCATTTTGGAGACTAAATGTATCAGGGAAGTTCATGCACTGTTTGAAGGATGTATGATGCTCTTTTTTAATAAATCTCCATGGCACTTTTTGCTACCTGTAATTCAGCATGGGTTAGCTGCCGTGCTTTGTCAAAGACTACTGGTCCTTCGGTAATGTCTGTCCTGTTCACAGTATCTCCTTAATGCCACAGTGGATATGGAGTTGAGAAGCACTAATCACACACTTTTTGAAGTTCCTGTCACAGAGTACACTGTCACCAACCTGTGATGTTCCATTCCCCCTAGAATAATGTTGTTATGAAGAGGATTTGATGTCACCATCAATGATCCCACTTGTTCAATTCAGTTGTGGATGTTGTGTACAGCAGCATGTGGTCTAGTGGTAGTATCCACTGTGCCTAAGATCAATAAAGTTTGAGAAAGCAACTAATCCAAGGATTTGTTTTCCTTGTCATCACTGGGATTGTCTTTGAAGTTTCTTACCCTCTTCCATAGGCTTTCCAGGCTTTTCAAGATGCCTGTGAGAATAGAATCAGGTGATGACTGACAATGTTATTAACTGAGGAGGTCTTCAAGGAAGATAGCTGATTTTTTGCTTCAGCCGGTTTGTTGCCCTGATTGTGCAAAGTCTCACATATCAAAGAATTTTTCTTCTGTAATGAGGAACCTTCTCTTTTGATGTCCATATAGTACTGATTTATTGCAGTCAGCTGCTCTGTTAGTGATAGCAGCAAGTGCTGAAGTTCATGTACCATTGATGTTAAGAACTCTGCTTGCCATATAACAACTGGCACCAGATATCTGCTGACCATACCATTAGCGCAATTGCCAATTGTTCTATTGAAGAGTACTCTCCCTCACAAGTCAGGGCACCAGTGATAATGATGAAGAAAATCTGTTGCTAATAGAGGTTCATTAACATCCGCTAGCATAAAAGTCCACATAAATCTTTTGCCGCAACCTAAGTCAACAATGCAGGTAGTGGAATTGTATGTAATTGTAACTGAACCATTCACAGCCTTGAGCTGTGGCAAGGATCCTGAAGTATGGGGATTGAGAGCTTTGCTAAGGAACATTCTTATTGCAGAACCCGAGTCTACTAGAAAAATGTTGGTTAGTTTTCAAGTCGAGTCATAGGCATGGCTGTTCTGGTTTTATGTGTGAAGCAACTAGTTTGATTCACATGCTTAAAGTCTTGGTGTACTTCCATAATTTTGTGACCTCTGATGCCCAACAAAGATTGTGGTGTTTGGGTGCTCACATGGGGAGGTGAACTTGCATGTAGCTGCGCCAAAATGTGCGTGGAACCAGCACAAACATGTACTTTGTTGGCTGATGCTGGAGCTCTGAGTATTGTGTGGTGCTGGCTGGATTGTTATCCATCTTGTAATTCAAAACCACAGTCAGCAGCTCATAGTTTAACTCCTCGCATGTGTCCTCCACTTCTTATCAAGGACATTTGAATAACATGAGTCAGTTTACTCTCCCATATAGTCCTCAATGTGTTGTCTGGTATTACGACAGTCATTCAATAATTAAAGAGACAAGTTGGTCTGTGGAGAAAACTGTTCACAGGGCAAGTTTGATACTTTTATGGCTTTAAGTTGGCATCACTTGAATGAGCCCTAATCAGCTGATGTACCAACCCTGTTTTGTTTATAACCTCAAAAATACATTTCAAGATGGTGAATTCCCTTAAAATGTCCACATTAGTTGAACAACATTCTGTTACTCGTTTTTTACTTGCTGAAGGTGAGAAACCAGTGAATATATACTGTAAAGTTTCTGGTGAAGGTTGTATGTATCATGCAAATTTTTACAAGTGGGTAGAGCAGTTCCAAAATGGTTGCAACTCAGTGAGTGATGAACACTGTCCTTGCTGACCAGTTGCAGTTTCAATTCCCTTACTTGAAAGTCGAATTGATGACATTATTCGTGCTGACCACCATGTGATTGTCGAAATGATAGTTGATAGGGTTCAAGTTAGTACTGGTACAGTTCATAACATTATCTGCAGCAAACTGAAGTACTGCAAAACATATGCAAGATGGGTCCCAAAGGAGTTGACACGGATACACGAGGAAACAGGGTTGAGAGTGTGCACAGAGCTAAAGGAATGTTATGAAAGAGAAGGTGAGAACTTCCTCAACAAAATTTTAGCTTGTCATGAAACTTGGGTTCACTATTATGAACCAGAATCAAAAAGACAAAACATGGAGTGGAAGCACACCAACTCACCTGTCAAGAAAAAATTCAAAACCCAAGCATCAACAGGTAAAGTCATGTCAATAGTGTTTTGGGATGCTGAAAGTCCAGTTTTTTGTGATTAGCTTGAACTGCAGCATACAATGAACAGCCAATACTACTCGGATTTGCTTTTAAACAAGGTGAAGCCAGCCATGAGAGACAGATGTCATGGATCTCAGAGAAAAGGTGTGATTCTCCAGCAAGACAATGCATGTCCTCATATTACTCAACTAGCCTGTGAAACTATTGCCAAAATGGGCTGGGAAGTGCTGCCTCATCCCCCTTACAGTCCTGAATTAGCACCTAGTTATTTCCATTTGTTTGGTGCACTGAAGGAGGCATTATGTGGAAAGAGGTTCCAGGACAACAAGGTCGTGAAAATGTTTGTGGGAAATTGGTTCAAACATCAAGATAAAGAGTTCTTTGCAGCCAGAATAAAAAAGCTTGTAGCCTGTTGGAACAAGTGCATAAATGTTCAAGGAGATTATGTTGAAAAGTAGAAAAAGTATTGTTTTGTAAAAATAATCACTTCTTTCTCCAGACCAATTTGTTTCTTTAATTATTGAATGATCCTCGTAATTTCATACGCTTTCAGGTCCATATATGGTCCATTCAGATGCTCTAAGAAAATCATCAGATGGATTTGTTGTTTAGTTGATTTGCATAATCTTGGAAATAAGACCACCCTTAGCTGTCTCAATTTTGCAAAAGGCAGATAGTGTCAGGATTAGATGGCTGATAACAGAAGTTACACAGTAATGCAGAATATTTTGCTGTATCATCAATGAAGTCATCAATTGAAAACACAGGTTCCAAAATGGTGAATCATTGTAGCAGTTGTTCCAGTAGGAACTGTGGCAGTTTAGGTAACATTTGCTGCAAAATGGGTCCAACTAATGTAACTCCATTGATTTTCAGTGATGTTTTAGATAACCCGGATGTCTTCATGTGTGATCCATCCAACCAAGTTATACAAAGGGGCACAAATGGATTCATCACCCTGAAAAACAGTGCAGAAATACACATTGAATCAAGAGATATATTAACACAAAACTCTGATGGAGGTCCAGTAACACTTGTTGATATCAATCTCTTCAGCCCTTCTATCAAAAAGGAGATCCATGGAAGGTAACATGGAACTGTACCAAGTGGAATCCACATGCCCTTGTATATGAGTGGGAGCAGGGTTATAGTCACTTTCACTTATGGCTTCATACTTTGATTGTTCCATATTGTTCATTGCACTACCCAATCTACTACAACCACCAGTAATATAGGTGAAAGGTCTCAATAACCTTTGTTCATCCACGATGCTCATAGACTTGGCAGGAACATAGTGCTGTGCATTTTCTGAGTCAGTAGAAATTGTACAGTTGTCATGGGTCACCAATGTTGGTACATTCATGGTGGTAGTAGGCAGAATAAACTGTACCACTTTATGAGTATAACTGATTATACAATACGAAATGCACATGTTATCACTATAAGTACACAGCAAAACATTCAAAAAGACAAGAAGGAGGACGAAGTTATTATACACTTATAACATTTCTTATTCTCTTTTATAACAATACCAGAGAAGGAAAGTTGCTACTCACCATATAGCGGAGATGCTGAGTCGCGATAGGCACAATAAAAAGATTCGCACAATTAAAGCTTTTGGCCATTAAGGCCTTTGTCAGCAGTAGACACACATACACACACACACACACACACACACTCACATAAACGCAACTTGCACATGCATCTGCAGTCTCAAAGAGCTGAGACCACCACCACTTTTATACACTGACCAGCACGAAAAACACAACACTCAATAAATGACATATAACCAATGTGTAATTACCTATTTAATCAAAGTGAACCACTTTAATCAATTATTTGAGGTGGATTATGTTATTGTTGTTGCTTTGTGAGCAAACAATGAAGTGTTGATTGTTAGTTACACTGACCTCAATTGTTGTTTCCATGCAACTTGGAAAACACATCACTGAAAATGAGCGAATAATGTTTTCCCACTTTCAGTAGCACTTATTGTGTTTTTAGGATCTTTCTGTAATTGTTGTAATCAGCTTTCTGTAGCAAACATGCCATTAAGCCCTGAACAAGCTGCAAAAGCTGTTGCTTATGTGGAAGATAGTTGCAGCATGCATTACATTGCAGAAGTGTTGTGCACCACACCTTCCACGATTTCTAAAATCGTACGAAGGTGCGGGGAAACTGGGGGCTTTGGAAGGAGACCAGGAACAGGCCCAAAAAGAGCAACATCAGAGAGAGTTAATCACTTCTTATGACTTAAAGTTCTGCACAACCATCACATCACCACTATTGAAGCACAGGTTCGACGAGTCAATGTTAGTGAGAGCCATTCAAAGAAGACTGAAAGAATCCAATCTTCAGCCCAGAAGACCTGCTACAGGCCCAGAACTCACTAGAGAGCATTGCACAGCTTGACTACATTTCACAAGGGAACATCTTGCCATGACACTACAACAATGGGATCATGTGTTGTTCAACAAAGAGGCACAATTTGGCCTCAGATCACCTGAAGGAAGAGAGAAGGCCAGGGGAAAGGTATTCCCCTTACACATTCTCATCCAGGAAGCCTTTTCAGGGTGGTTCTGCAATGGTGTGGGCAGGAATCAATATAGCTGCAGGACAGATTTGGTCTTCATAGAGCCTGGGAGCCTTACCACACATCGGTATGTGGAAGAAATCCTTCCGAAGCACGTTTTATCGTTTGCTCCATTTATTAGTCGTGATTTCACACTAATACACGACAATGCACATCCACATGTTGCAAGAATTGTGCAAGTGTTCTTGGACGAAAAAAAGATTCATGCTATGGGTTGGCCTGCTCAAAGTCCTGATTTGAATCCTACTGAGCATGTTTGGGACTGGCTGGGAGAAGAGCCCATCAGTGCTCTCCAGAGACCCTGCAGGAACGATGGAATGCCCTCTTGGAATAATGGGCCTGACTGATCAACAGGACATTTCCGCATTAATCAGGACCTGTAAGGTTAAATGCAAGAAGTGGCAATACACACTTTTGAAGATGTATGCAGAGATCACTGAGATCATTTCCAATGTCTGTAAAGTTAAGTGTATAACATAAAGACAGACGTATATTACCTTAACGAGTTTACTCGAAATTTCCTTGAAATATGCATCTCTGGCTTAATTTGTTAAATTTGTTTGTAAACGTGTTTCTTTTTTGATTATTGGACATTTAGATGGGACCGTATCACAATATTCCATCGTAGCATAGCGGATTAGTGTCATAGATTAAAATTAGTTTAATTTTTTGTGTGAAATGGAAGTGTTGCATTTTTATTGCCAGTCAGTGTATGTCTGCATCAGTATTGACGTTTGATGTTGCCACATTTCCAGCGCCTCTAAAGCATTTCATTTCTATGTTTCTCTCTCCACCATAGTAGATAATACTATGAGTTGAATTTAACATCCAAGAAGACCATTTTCCCCAAGTTATTTCTGTCCCACAAGAAAGAAAAGTTTGGTTTTTCAAATAATAGAATTGCCAAGGTATGATATGTTTTATTGCTTAATGAATAAAAAAGAAAAAGTTTCTAGAGATGAATATTCCCTTATTTTCAACTGGTGCTGAAGAAGTCAAATATGACAGGTATGAGGTGGGGTTGAAGGAGGTCTAGTTATTTGTTTAAAAAGTTTACAACCTTTCTTTCAACTTTCATTTGAATTCGGTATTTATTATCAAGTTTAACTGTCAGTTACAAATACTGAATCTTAATTTTTGATAAAAATTGCATGGCTTTATGTTTAATTATAGATAGCGTGAAAAGGTGAGCATTAATATCAAATTAAATTTTGATACAAAAATGTGAAATGGTTATTTGTTAATGAAAAATTAAATATATCTATAATTTTGTTTTTAATATGATGTTTGCATATATTCATAATCAACAGAAATAAAAAAAGTATTTTATTTTCTATTTGATTTTTGGCATTTTTGTTCCAAATTTTAATTTATTATGAATACTCACATTTTGATGAAATCAGTAAATAAAAATAAAAGATGTTTTATTAGAATATTATGATTCAATATTTGTTAATTATCATTTCAATTTGAAAACCATCATCACTGTACAGTTACAGTTCCCTCAATACTGTTGATCTTTCTGTCCATGTATAACATGTCATGAAGAACATCGTCTGCTGTATTCTGCTTGTAGTGCAAGGGAGTGTGAGTGCCCCAAGTGTTGTGTTGTCATATGCATGTCCTTAAATTAACCAGAAACTGTATGCTTGCCAGGCTTTGACCTCTAACTGGCTTTTCAATGGAGCTTTCAATAAATTTTCCAATTATTATTGTGTGCTCTACTTCTAATATTGTTTTGATAATTGCCTCTTTTTTCTCAAACTTAACTGTTATGCATTTTAATTAAGATCAATATGAAAAATTCGGTACTCACTTTTAAGTTGAAAAAATACACAAAAACATACACTTCACATTTTGCCACGAAAAAAGAAAGAAACAATATTGGATCAGTTATTGAAGAACTGCTTCCCAAGAATACTAACTGCCTTATGCCTAAAAATCCTAAGGGCAAAACTCAGCTTCAGAAGTTTGTACATGCAATTTTGCTCCCTGAATTCAAAATGATTTAAGAAACTCCAGGTGACTTTGTTCTCTGTACAATATATATTAATGGTCAACAATACTAATCTTCTGTTTCAGCACTTCATCTTGCAGAAATTTCTGGAAAAGTAATGAATGGAAATGATCATTCTGTGAAGGTTGTTCTCCATAAACTTTGCTCACTGGTATGGTGCATGGTCTCTGGAAAAGCATCTCTTCCTCTATCAAGGTACAACCTAGATAATAAAATCTGAAATGCTTGTTATGAAAACTATATTTGCTAGCAAAACTTGGGTAATAGGGGTACCCATAAACTTTCTCATTTACGATGAGAAAGTTATTAACTATACCTTTGTTCTGACACAATGAGAATTACTAACATCATATCTCACTTCTTCTGTAGATAATTAGTAACTATTTTCAAGAGATAGCAATATGAGTGACTGTGAGCCAGCATTTTTTTTCCGATAAGAAGGCCTTTTACCACTCTATGAGCAACTTATATCTGAAGCTATTATAGTTGGAGTTACAAATGATGGCAGCTGAGTTTAGGCTTGTTCTGCACACCTACATAACACATTCTCAGACAGGCAATGAGCATTCATTAGAGTTCTGAGCACTCTATTGTGAATGCCATAGCCAATGTGAGCATTAAATGTGATCATAGTGAGTTATCATCACATATGGTGGTAGTAAGGAAGAAATGCTACATAAGCAAGTGAAAGCTGCAGTTTGCAGGATACATGCTATTTTCAGGTGCAAAACACGTGTATGCGTCGCTGAAATTTTTGTTTGGAACTGGCAACACTGCAGTCCCTGTCCATGCCTCGACATGCGTGAACAGCATGTGAAACAGACTATTGTGGAGTGGTTTTTCCAGCCCCTCCAGATAAGGTTTTGTCATCTGTGGTGGGGAAGTCCAATGGACATGTATATCATAATATGCAAGCATTCCACATACATTTCAGTGACCTGCTTGGTGAAAAGATATTGTGTTTTGGCAGCACTAAAAAAATGGAAACATTTTTTATGGACCACCTTGAGTTTCATATATGATGTTCATATGTAAAGTAATTCACTCTCAGGTAATTGGAATTGTTTATTTCAATGTTTTCTTATGCACAAAGAACAGTATACTTACCACCTATTTGGGGAGTGTTAAGTTGCCTTACAAGTAGGACTTACATATTCTTATATTTTCTTGGAAACATTTCAGAAACAGCACTTTACAAAATAAATAAATAGTTAAATCAATGAACTGAAGATTATAAGAGAGGCATGCTTTCTAGCATTGCCCAAAGTGTATTCTACTGTTATGCAGAGATTAAGAAACCAGTAGCTCTCCCTTTTTGCAATACCAATGTTTGTCACATAATTTGGGAGTTGGAGGGGGGGGGGTGAAACTTCTGCTTACATCTGAATAAAAAAGCAAGACACAGAGAGAATTCATCCTTCATAACAGCCACCAATGTGGTTGTGTGTGGAGTGTGGTGCATTTACTGCAAAGACACATTTCGAAATGAAAAAAGACTGATGATATCTGTCTCTTAAATGTTTAATTCTTAGTACTGGGAAAGAAACTGGTTAATAGAAAGACTTGACAAGGCCTTATTCCTAATAAGAATATTCTTTCCTGCAAGCTGCAATAAAATTTTATATTTGTCTGTATTTACTGAGCAGGGTTTTTTTTTTTTTTTTTAACTAAGTGATTATATTTGTCATAATGAGTTAAATTTTTCTGTGTATGTTATTTCTCCATTTGTTTCCACTTTACACCATTTGTATCTCAATAACATTACTTTTTTATATTTGGTACTAAAAACTTGCTTTCTCCAGAATAGATCGGATCACCATGGAACTGTTTATATATACACTTTATTAGAACACTGCTACGAAATACTAGTATGTGGCTGAACTAGATGAAATCCCTTAGATTTGGTGTACAAACTGTTTACTGATGTGCACAGAATAATAAACATGGACAAACTGAGGAAAAATATTAATTTCAAAGGTGAAACCCAGTATACTACTGCTATGAAGTTTTACTTTCCTGTTTAGTTATATTTCATTTTCTCTATGTTCTATGTGTTTTTGTGCACTGCATAAATATTTTCTTTTATTTGTAATATAAATTTTGTACATGGTGTTGTATAAATGTTAGTTGATAAACATTGTATTTGTGATGCAGTCTGTCCAGCCATGGCGGGTAAACAACGAAGATATAGTTTACATAGTTTCCTAAAAAATACAGCATACAGTAGATTATTTATAAGGTAAAAGTATTGTGATCAGCTTGTGGTAGATATACAAGGTGTTTCAGAAGTGGTGGTCAATATTCGGGGATATAACAGGAATGTCATTCGAAACAAAAAAGTCAAGTAAACATGGGGTCTAAAATGCTTACCTTAAGACCTATGAACAATTCCTGATCTTTGATACTGTGAAACAAATATCTTCTACTGCATGCAAGCTCTTTCCTTTCCATATTTTGGGAAGTGGTAGTATGGACCAAAACAAGAGAAAAATGTTCAGTAAACATGTGCTCGAAAATGTATTCCTTAAAAGTTATGAGCACTTGTTCATTAGAAGAGTTGTGTTTCAGAATAGCAAAGATGAACAAGAGCTCGTAACTCTTAAGTTATGCATTTTAGGACACACATTTACTGGACTTTTTCCCTTGTTTTAGTCCATATTACCACTTCCCAAAATATGGAAAGCAAAGAGCTTGCAGTAGAAGAGATTTGTTTCACAGGATCAAAGCTCAAGAATTGCTCATAGCTCTCAAAGTATGCATTTTAGACCCCATGTTTACTTGACTTTTTTGTTTCAAATGGTTATTCCTGTTATATCCTTGTATATTGACCATCACTTCTGAAACACCCTGTATATGAGTAGAAGGCAAGATATTTCACTCTATGCACACACTACATAAAAACTTTGATCAAGTACTTCTTGAAGAAAATTTAAGATCAAATAATTAAGACTAGAACACTAAATTTTACCCTGTCAATAACTTCACTGGAGAAGGTCACCTTGCAGTTCCTACATGTGAACATCACATAGATGTAAAAACAAAGAGCAATGCAGTTCTTATATATGGATATTAAGTGGATGCAAATATAATTTATAAAAAGTAAGGAAGCACAGAATTGTGTTCATACATCACGTATTGTAGATCGCATCAAGAAGGCGAACCTCCTCTTACATGGAAATAATCAAGATAGTCATTAACAAAAGAAAAGCAACACTTGTGTCTGTATATGTGTGGATGGATATGTGTGTGTGTGCGAGTGTATACCCGTCCTTTTTTCCCCCTAAGGTAAGTCTTTCCGCTCCCGGGATTGGAATGACTCCTTACCCTCTCCCTTAAAACCCACATCCTTTCGTCCTTCCTTCTCCTTCCCTCTTTCCTGATGAGGCAACAGTTTGTTGCGAAAGCTTGAATTTTGTGTGTATGTTTGTGTTTGTTTGTGTGTCTATCGACGTGCCAGCGCTTTCGTTTGGTAAGTCACATCATCTTTGTTTTTAGATATAAATTACAGATACATACACAAACACAAACACAAACACACCTCTCACACATGACTGCAGTCTCTGCTAGCTGAAGTCATACTGTGAGCAGCTAGCAGCAGCAGTGCATGATAGAAGGGCCAGCTGGGTGGGGGTAAGGAAGAGGCTGGGTTGGGGAGGGGGAGGGAAAGCAGAGTAGGGGTGAGGGATGGTGAAGTACAACTGGGGAGCACGCAGGGATAAGGTGGAGAGAGGGTAGGGCACAGCTAGATGTAGTAGGGAGGCTGGACAAAGGGCAAGGGAGACTTGGGGAGGGGGGGGGGGGAACAGAAAGCAGAAAGGGAGGTAAGAGAAAGGACTGGGTGCATTGGTGGAATAGAGAGCTGTGTACGGCTGGAATATTCACTGATGACATCTTTGTGATCTGGATCGAGGGTGAGGACACCCTGTCCAAGTTTCTCCAGAACCTTAACAGCTTCTCCCCCACTTGCTTCACATGGTCCTACTCAACCCAACAAGCCACCTTCCTAGATGTTGACCTCCACCTCAAAGATGGCTACATCAGTACCTTCGTGTATATCAAACCTACTAACCACCAGCAATACATCCACTTCAACAGCTGTCACTCATTCCATACCAAGAAATCCCATCCAAACAACCTAGCCACCTGTGGTCGTCTCATTTGCAGTGATGAGCAGTCCCTCTTGAAATATGCCAATGGTCTCACTGAGGCCTTCACGTACTGTAATTACCCTCCCAACCTTGTACAAAAACAAATATTCTGTGCCTTAACATTCCAGTCCCCAACCACCTCCCAAACATAGTCTCACTGTCCAGCCACAGAGAAACTTTCACCTCATAACTCAGTACCACCCAGAACTGGAGCAACTGAATTAAATTCTCCGCCAGGGTTTCAACTACCTCTTGTCATACTCTGAAATAAGAAATGTCCTGCCCACTATCCTTCCCAAACCTCCCACAGTGGTATCCTGCTGTCCACAAAACCTACACAATATACTCATCCATCCCTAGCCAACCCCTGCTCCCAACTCCTTACCTCATCTCTCACATCCCTGTAATAGACCTAGAAAGAGCTGTCCCATACATCCACCCACCACCAACTACTCCAGTCCAGTCACAAACATCACCTATCTCATCAAAGGCAGGGCTACCTGTGAAACCAGTCATGTGATCTACAAGCTAAGCTGCAACAACTGTACTGCATTCTATGTGGGCATGACAACCAACAAGCTGCCTGTACACATGAATGGCCACCGACAAACTGTGGACAATAAACAAGTGGACCACCCTGTTGCTGAGTACCCCACCCAAGGCAACATTCTTCATTTCAATGACTGCTTCACAGCCTGTGCCATATGGATCGTTCCCACCAAACCAGCTTTTCTGAAGCGCGCAGGTGGGAACTCTCCCTGCAATATATCCTACATTCCTGGAACCATCCTGACCTCAACCTTCGTTAGTCATTATCCTCACCCATACAGCCCCTTCCCTGTTCCCATTCCTATACTACACAGCTCTCTATTCCACCAATACACCCAGTCTTTTTTACTTCTCTCCTTTACCGCTAACCCCCCCCCCCTCTCTGTTGCCCATCGACAGCATCCAACTGCAGCACCCAGTTGCCCTATCCTCTCTCCACATCATCCCTGCATGCTCCCCAGCAGCACTTCACTATCCCCCCACTCCTAACCTGCTATCCCTCCCCCTACCCGCCCCAGCCTCCTCCTTACCCCTACCCAGTTACCTCTCCCATCGTGCACTACTGCTACTGCTCGCAGAGTGGCTACAGCTGCCAGAGACTGCAGTTGTGTGTGTGTGTGTGTGTGTGTCGTCTATTTTTGACAAAGGTCATTTCAGCTGAAAGCTTATATTGTGACAGTCTTTTTATTGTGCCTATCTGCGACTCAGCATCTCCACTATATGGTGAGTAGCAAATATATTTTTCATAATATTGTTACATTCCTTCCTGGATTTTCCAATGTGTAGAATGAACCATACCTGTACATAGGCCATTATTAGGACTGAGGTCACCAATTGCACAGAAATTTTAAAGCTGTTGCCTGGAAAAGGAACCAGGGAAGCCATAACAATATTACCAATTAACTCTCAAACAAGAATTGAGATGAACAGGAAAATGTATGGTGCATCCACTGAGCAAACTTTTGACATTGTGGAATGGGGGTACTATCTAGGGAACTGAATAAAACTGGAATATATTGGAAAGAATACTTATTCTCACTCTATACAAAAACCAGACTACAAAATAGATATCAACATTACTAAGAAATAGGTGAGGATGTGAACATGTGTAAAATCTTAGTTTGATTCTGACACTTGTTTATGGGAATTTTGATCAAAGGCTTTATTTTATACATTACTTATAGGAGACACCCCCGTCAGTGTTCTTGAGTCCGAATGGATGAAAGTAGAGACTCACTTTAACACCACTCACATTTGTTTTGAAGATTTTGTGGATGTGGATAACGATGTCATAGTAGCAGGATCACTAACAGAAACTGAGACTGTTGACTCAATGAAGACAGTGACCTAAAAAGAAGACAGCAACAATAATGAAGAGGAAGGGGTAGAGGGGGAGGGGGAGGTTGAAGAAGCACTGACAGTGACAACCAGGCAGGCCATGGAGGCTTGTAACACAGCGTATATGGAGAAGTGTGAGGAGGTAGAAGATAATGTGTTCTCAGCCTTCATAATCATAGACAACGGAATTAACTCACAGGTGATCCAAAGTTTAAAGCATGCCAAAATTACAGATTATTTTAAAGCCAATAATTTCTAAAAAAATTTATGGACATACTGCATATTCTTTTACTGAATTTAATTTTTTATGATGAGCTTATTTTCTTTTAAACTTATAAACTGTTTATTTCAGAAGAAATAAAACAATATGCATAACAATCTATCTTGATTTCTTTTTTTATTTCACCTAAACTACACATAGGCTTATATCACATAGAAATGCAAAAAAGTAAATAAATAAATCACAGTACAGTAAAAAAAATTGTGGGTTGTAAACCTTCCTTTTTTTCTGGAAACCCCATTATACCGAACCCTCAATGTATCGAATGAATTTCGCCTTTCCTATAAATTCAGTACATTGAGGTTTGACTATGAGTATACAATCAAAGATCATTTAGAGGATCCAGAGTTGTGATTAAAAATGAAAAGAGGATAACTACATCACCTTGTCACATTACAGTACTGTAATGCTTTCAGAAGAAAATTGTGTACCAAAATTTAAAGTCCGTGTAGCTAATGTCTTTTATTCTCCTGAGTTCAATGTTTCATGCATCATGAGGAGTGCTGATATAGTTTTTTAGATGGACTGAGGGGAGGACTTGAAGACAGAGATGGGGAATAGTGGCATGTTTACCAGCTTGGAGTCAGTTTTCTGAATGGACTGGTGTTAAGTTTTGCAAACGGAATGGAGTCAGTTTTGCAAATGGACTGGAGTTAATGCAAGAGATGTAGTAAAAATGCTAAAGACTTCATTGTTCCAGAGTCATCAGTAGATGCCCTCAATGTGTGCACTTATGAAGAGTAAGACTGTGTTTATATGAAAGAACACTATACATTAGGGGCCAGCCGAATGAGACACTGCAGCTGTAAAGATGGTTGTCTCATATTCAGGAGGATGGAGCTTCCTCTGTCTTGCCATCCTACTTAGGTAATTTCGTAATTGGTTTGCATGAAACATGCATAACAATTGGTAGTACAGTAGATACAACAGCATACAATCTAAATTTATTTTATAATAGTACTAAAGTATGCAGTCTAAATTATTTTACACAATAATAAATTAGATTTTAGGTTCTATGGTAGGCTATAATAGCACTGCTCAATGCACCATGATTTTAGATATTTTTGAATTTTTAACCAGTTAACAAAAAAATGGCTCTGAGCACTATGGGACTTAACTGCTGAGGTCATCAGTCCCCTAGAACTTAAAACTACTTAAACCTAACTAACCTAAGGACATCACACACATCCATGATCGAGGCAGGATTCGAAACTGCGACTGTTGTGGTCGCGCGGTTCCAGACTGTAGTGCCTAGAACTGCTGGCTGGCACAGTTAACAGTTTGAATTCCCTAGGTAGTGTATTAAAATGTTTTGCTCCTTTAATGTATGGACTGATTGCAGTTTTTTTCTGTCTCCTGTTTATCATATGAAAATTTTGTACTTCTCTAGTTTTATGTTCATGAATTTCTGCATTACAACATGAATATTTCTTATCTTCTACAGATAGTATTATTGTTTCAAACATATACATAGAAAGATAGTCATAATTTTAAAATCTATAAATAATTCCTTGCATGATGTTGTGGTATCTTTCTTGCTTAATATTCTCAGAGCTCTTTTCTGTAGTTTAAATACTTGGTCTATATGAGTTTTGGAAGCCCCACCCCATAATACAAGACCTATGCAAGAAAGGGATGCACTAATCTGAAATATATCATCCTCATTGTTTGGGTGTTGACATACGCTTTTCTTCTCAAAACATAAGCTAGATGCTAGTCTTGCGCGCACACACACACACACACACACACACACATATATATATATATACACACATTACCAATTTGTTGTGTCCATAATATTTTGCTATCTATGCATACACCTAAGAATTTACACTCACTGCATATTTTCCCTAATATATTACTAACTTGAGAATCATAACAATTTTGCAAATCACCAATACTAAAGCAAATTATATTCGTTTTTTGTAAGTTGACTTTTACATTGTCAATTTTGAAACTTGTCCTTTGCCATATCTATAATTTTTTTATGTCTATGCTTAGATTAAACATTACAGCGAGGTTGGGCTCTATGGTCCCAACACACTTCCCTGGGACACACCTAAAGCTGCTTCTACATCTGATAATGACTCTTCAGACAAGATAACATGCTGTGTCCTCCCTACCAAAAAGTCCTCAATCCAGTCACAAATTTGACACCACATATGATCATACTTTTGATAATAAGCATATGTGCGGTACTGAGTCAAATGCTTTTTGGAAACCAAAAAGGGGAACAATTTTTGTTTTAAGACACTATTTATTAGATGCATTAAAGGATATGCTAGTTTATGTTGGAATTGTTTAAGTAAAAATTGAGAAATTTCATCCCAGCCAGCAGATTCTTTGTTTTTACATGCTCTGATGAGCTACAAAATATCTTTGAGTTCAACTTCAGGGAGATGTTCAGGTTCAGAGTTGACCTTAGCATGATTTCCAAAATATACTTTATCTGCAGTACAAAAGTCAGTTTCTACAATATCTATAAAATAGTCTTTAGAAATGTTACTTATATCCTGAGGATTGGTGACAATATTTTTATTAGATATTGGTATGTTGGTGCTATTTTTCGTTTTGCTTTGTTGTCTATTATTTCATTTACTTTGGACCAGCAGGTCTTTGAGATACAAACTGTGATTTGTATTTTTAAGTTAATCTTCACAGCCTTCAATCTTTTGACTTGCTTACGAAACTGGTACTTATAGTGTTTGTATTTATCCCTGTGCACCTTGTATTTTGTCGCTCTTCCTGTCATATACATTTCTTCCATTTTTTTATTTCAGTTCTCTAGTAAAATTATCAAATTCTACAGGTCTTGACTGCAGTGACTTATTCCGATTTATATGTATCTTTCTGATAGTAATAGTCTTATTTACATGAAAAGATAATATACCTAGGAAGAAATCTCATGTATTATTTTCTCCTTGGGCTTGTAATGCTTTCCCAGGTATATAGCCACTCCTCCATCTTTATGGTCATTACAACAGTGAAAACCAGATAAGCAATAATTTTGGATTTTAAACAAGTGTATGTTATCTGCATGTTTTCCTAAGTCACTTCAAGTAAATGCCAAAAAGGTTCCTTCACCAAGAGCCCAGCCAACCACCTAACCTGTCCTCAAAAAGTGTACTTATGTACTCTGTATAGATGTATATTTTTAAGCTATTTACTTTTATTATATTATGATTAAAAAACCTATATCACTGTAAGATGATTCCTGGATGAATGAATGAAAAAATAAATAAATGTATAACAGTTTTGAGAAAGGTAAAATTAGTTTGTTTCATCAGAACATCAGATGGTTGAAAAACAAGTAGACAAGCTTTTGTACATCTAGAAGATGAGGAAAATTCTGAAGTGATAGATATTCTTTGCCTCTCTGAACACCATCCGCTGCTCGTGGTCTCGTGGTAGCGTTCCCGCTTCCAGAGCACGGGGTCCCGTTTTCGATTCCCGGTGGGGTCAGGGATTTTTCCTGCCTCAAGATGACTGGGTGTTGTTGTGTCATCTTCATCATCATCATTCATCCCCATCACGGTCGGAGGAAGGCAATGGCAAACCACCTCCACTAGGACCTTGCCTAGTAAAACAGTGCGGGTCTCCCGCATCGTTCCCCTACGCCCTGTAAAGAACTGTGGGACTTCATTTTTTTTCTCTGAACACCATGTAACTGCAGAGATAAGATAATTAAATGTCAGGGATTGGAGAATAACATAATTTTTGTGTAGAATCAACATGAAAAGAGTCAACATGAGTATGTAAAAGTTGGACACAAAGTCAAAAATATTGACAAAATAGGTATTGTGTAGATTAGAACCTAGAATCATGTACTTGTGAGTTGTTACTGCATAATATTTGTCTTGTAATTATAACAGACTATACGTTTCCTCCAGGAAACATTCAGCAATTTATGAGAAATTTAAATTTATTATTATTGAGCTATATTTCAGGCAACAGGAAACAGCAGTTTCTGGAGATTTCAGCCTAGATTTCTTAGATGGCTCTGACAGAAAAAGTGAATTGGAATTATTATTTGGCTGTTTCAATCTGATTTCAATAGTTAATTTTCCAAATTGTGAGCAGCAGTATAGCAGGAGCCTGATTATAATAAAAAAATTATCAGGCAGTTTTCATCCTGAAGCAATTAAAGTGTACTTAGTTGTTAATGGACTATCTGACCATGATACACAATAATGAGTAAATAGTGTAGCACTTTACAGCTCTGAGGCACGTTCATACAAAGCAATGAGGTTTTCTAATGATTCCAGGATAAAGTGTTTTGAGAATAAGTTAAAAGAGGTATTATGGAATGTGCTACATATGGAAATAAAATTTACGGTTGAAATCATTATGGGAGGTTCCACAAATTTCCTCAATCTAAATATCAGGAATGAAAATGGTAAACATACCACAGGAATTTTTTGAAAGGATATGTGTACTGATGTAATTTTAGATTAACATTCTAATCATCCCAGTCAATACAAAAAGTCATTTTTTAACTTTACCATTAATAGGATATTGAAGCTTCCACTGTCAGATTTTGATCACAAAACAGAATTTAATGTCATCAAATATATTGCAAAAATAAACAACTATCCTGAAGATCATGTAAGTAACATTTACAATAAAATTGCAAAGACAAAAGAACAGGAATTAATAAAATTTGGGACTAATAAAGTTAATGATAGCAACAAGAAGTTTGTTATGTTGCCCTATCATGGCACTATTAGTACAAGGATAGGCTCTACTTAAACCACTATTTTGAACTGAAAGTAACCTTGGTCATTTGTTGGCTAGTAATATACATAAAACTAATTTTCTTCAGGAATCAGGAGTATAAAAATTATGGTATACTGATTGCAATGACTGTTATGTGGGTCAAACTGGGAGAAGGCTTGAGAATAGATTTTGTGGGCATGTGACATTAGAGAGGAGGGATACAGTTGAAAAATCAAATTTTGCTGCCCATCTTGTTGACACTGGGAATGGCCCTCTTGATCTGACCTTGCGACTGAAGCTCCTGCATATTTTTCGATCTTCTTGAGGAGATGGAGATATTTTATTATCGGAGATCACCTCATACCGCTTTCCTCAGTGAGCAGCTGGCAATAAGAAGCACCCAGTTTTAGAAGCTTTTCAAAAGCCATCTCATTAATAAAAAGAAAGGGCTTTTAAATGTCTAAAGAGGGGCACACACCACCTCATAAATACAGCTCTATGTGGTGCTAAGTGACGGCTCATTGAGAACAAAATTCATAGCTCATGAACCAAACCATTTTCCCAATAACAACTGACAGTTTATGTGTCTGTATTACTGTTAACATCAAACCAGGTTACATAAGTTTCTACATATGTACAAACATAAGAGTTTATAAGTCATTTTGTAATTGCATTTTCCATGAAATCATAACAATGGTTTATACTTGTAACCATATACTGTATGTTACTTTCATAATGTAAGCCAAGTGGGACAAGGTAATTATGTGTGACATACAGTCATAACATGTATCTTGTTTTTTAATATCACAGCTGGTTTTAGTTTTCATAAAAGAAAATTTAGTAGTACTTGAATTTGTGCCACCTGCAGGTGGATTCTTCCTCATGTTTTAAAATACCTTCTGGATATATTTTAATAGTTAAAGAGACTGTTGTAATTTTATGTATTTTTATTATATTTTATCTTTTAAATAATTTTAAAAAAATGTAGAACAACTGTCAGTAATAACGAGGGCCCTAGTTACAACTGAAATCATATTCCAAGGTTATCTGCATGGAAATGTAGGCAGCAAGCTAAGTTTAATTGATGTTTGTTACCTGTAATGTCAAGTGGTATGGTGTGTTATTATATTTTTGATAACTCATCAGGACTTGGATACAAAGGTACGTAAATTTATACTGTAGAAGTTGATATAGTTGTGATATAGTTTTCATTTATATTTTCATGCCTGAATCTCATTATGTTCTTGTATTCATGTAGCATTGAAGATAGCTACACAGTAGCTGAAATTGATCTGCAATAAACAGATTAAAAACTTATGACTAATGCTGCCCTTTCTCCCATCATGGATTTCAGTTTCTTGTCTATTGTGACAAATACACCACCTCCATTTCCATTACCTTGTCCTTTTGATATACACTTATATTTTCTCCAGAAATCTTGCTGTTATCAACTTTGGGGTTTAACCAGCTTTCTATACTTCGTAATATGCAAGCTTCACTGCTTTTATGGAGTGGTTCGAACTCTGATACTTTTCTGCTAATGCTTCAATAATAACAGTTGTAGGGGAGCTGCAGTCATCTGGACTGAATGCAGAGTCGCCTAATCTAAAAAAAAAACCTTGTGTGCATTCCACACGCAGTCAGCTACCGGGTAGCTGCCTCTGATGTGTAATGTACACCTGACCCATTTATTATATGGGGAATAAAACAAAATTTGCGACTAGGTTGAACTTTTCTTGGAAGGGAGGATGCAGCATGTCATCTTGGATGGAGAATCATTAACAAAAGTAACTTCTAGTGTATGCCAGGGAAATTTGTTGGGACCATTGTTGTTCATGTGTATAGTAATGTCCTGGCAGACATTATTAATATAGAGATTTGAATTGGAATGATTGCATAAGCTCAATTGATCATTTGTACTATACCTGGAAAATGTAATCAGTTTACAAAGGAAATTACTTACAAACTACTTGTGCATGAATATTGCTCAAGTGTGTAGGGCCCATGCCAAATAAGATGTTACAGGTTATACAAAGAAGGGCAGCATGAATGGTCACTGCTTTGTTTGACACACAGGAGAGTACCATGAAAATGTTCAGAAGACTGAATTGGCAGACTCGTCAAGACACAATTATCATGTATTCAAGGACCAGCTCTCACTGAAGAATATAGAGATATTCTTTAGCTCCCTATGTTATGTGTCAGTAGGGACCATACAGACAAGATCATACTAATTATGGCATGTACAAAGCATTTTAACAGTCCTTCTTCCCACACTCCAGACGTGATGGACAGGTATAAACAAAATTTCTTTATTTTATTTTATTATTTGTTTGTTAATCAGATTCCAGGCAGAAGTATGAGCCAAAGCTACTTGGTCATGGAACAAGCCAATACTTATTTTACAGAATGCTGATTAGAAAATTTATAAATAAAGTATTAAAGAATTAATAAAATACAAAAAATTGAGAATATATATATATATATATATATTACATTATATATATATATATAAATATTACATTACAGAGAAAAGTTCTCAGCTATTGCATGGAACTCATGTACAGAATAGAAGGAGTGTGCCACAAGGAAATGTTTCAGTTTCAATTTGAATAGTTGTGGTTTGCCACCCAACTATTTCAATTGTGCTGGAAGCCTACTTAAAATGAAACCTGCTGAATAGTGCACACCTATATGTACAAGAGTGTATCATTTTTTCATCTAGTATTCACTGAATGAATGTTATGGTATCCTCTGAAGAAGTCAATATTGTCAACAGCAAATCCCATGATGGAAATAAAACACCGTACAAAGACAATAGTGTGGAAGTAAGCAAAGTAAATAAGGTTTCATGTTCCAATGTCAGAGACAGTGGAGATCATTTTTATAGTCAAAATAGCAGCATTCAGTTCCTTCACAATATCTTGAATGTGACTTTTGCTTCCCAGAAAGCCTTCCAGCTATCCTCAGTCCTAAGACTTTAAAATAGTTGACTTTACTGACTGTTTGACCATCTTTGGACAATGAAATGTCACTTTTACAAGAATTCTGTGTCATAAACTGCATGATTGCATTTTGTTCTGTAAAACCTGTGTGTTGATGTTACTGATTAGCTACATGATTTATATTACATTCTACATATCTCATAATAATACTTGGGTCATTTGCAAACAGAAAAAATTTTCTGTCATCTATCAAGCATCATAGCAGACTGAGTGTGAAGAAGGTGGATGGCAGTAGTAGCAGATTTTTGATATACATCATTAAAAGCAATGGACGCATAACGGAAACCTAATGGCACTCCCCACTTTACCTAACCTTACTCAGATACAAATCTCTTTCATGCTCATTAACACTGGAGGACAAGCTTCTGCCTCCTATTTTCCAGATGGGAAATGAACAATTGTCAAGCTTTCTCCTTAATCCCATAATCTTCCAATTTATGTAAAAGTATTGTATGGTCCACAGAATCAAATGCTCATTTCAAATAATAATAATAATAAAAAAGAAAGATACCTACTGTTCTCAGCCTATCATTTAGTCCTGCTAGTGCCTCCACACGTAAGAATAAATAGCATTTTTTGCAGATACTCTCTTCCTGAAACCAAACGAAGATCCTGACAGCAAATTATGTGGACTGGTATGTGCCACTACTCTCCTATAAATTGTTTAAAAAACTTTTAAAAACACTGATAGCAAAGAAATTGGCCAGTTATTGTTGACATTATCTCTTACACCCATTCTATAAAGTGGTTTCACTAATGTGTATTTCAGTCTGTCAGCAAACTGACCACACCTGAAAGACATGTTGCGCATTACAGAAATAATATTTGGTGCACTGGTCTTCGCAATCCTGTTTGAAATTACATCATAGCAATGGGAGTCTTTACTCTTTAATAATGTAATAACTGATTCAGTGTCACCTTTGCTTGTTTCCTGTAGTTGCGTGTGATGTAGTTGTCATGGAACACCAGTTTTCAAATGTTCTACATACTTACCTGTACCATACAGTTTTGATTGAATTTACTGCCTATTCACAAGATGTGATTATTAAATATTTTGGACAACTCTGGTGGCTCGCTAACAGTTTCAGCCTCACACACAAGAGAGGTATAGTATGTTGAACTCCCACATTCTGCTCCAATACCTCTTTTACAATTGACTGTATAGTTTTGATTCTGTTCTGAGAGCTTTCTCTTAGTGTGATGCATTGTTTTAACAGGTCTGATAATATTCCTCAGCATTTTGCAATATTGTCTGTAGCAAAAATCAGTTTCCTTCATATTGTGACATGGTTCCACTTCCTCCTGAATGATATTCTAATGTCATTAGTTATCCAAATCGGCTACTTATTAGTACTGCATATGAGGCTGCATGTTTTTGAAGAAAGTGATGCAGGTTTGAAAAATGTATTATATCTGTCATTCAAGTTGTCTGTATTGTACACTTCTCACCAAATTAGTCCTATGATCATCATTGGGTTGTCTGCCTTGCGGCAGGTTTTGACTGCATAGCCCTCCATGATTCTCTGTCTTCTAGTCCTATGATGCTGGCTTTAAATGTCTGATTTGCAAGTGGACTCATATCTTTAAGTCCTTTATTTATTTCTTTGGGACATGACTCTGCGTTGATTCCTTTCAGCACTAGTATCTCTGGCAGGCTATTTACTAATTTTCTCACACTGTTCCCATCACCTAGAAAAAATGTGGTACCACAGTATATATCACCTGCTATGTACTTTGAAGTGGTTTGCCAAGTATATAAGCAGATGCAGATATCTAAATGTGCTTTTTTTATTCTCCAATAGCTTTCAGTTGTGAATACTGAACACATCATACATTTTTAAGCATGACAAATTTGGTTAATATATTATGCTCTTGTCCTGCATAAATTTGTAGCAAATTTGTCACTTTACAGCACATACAGATTTAATTTTAATGAATACTAAATAAATTTAGGCCTGGTTTACACAGGCATGAATTGCTTATAGGTGCTTGCCTCCACCGCACTCCCCTAATTTAACTTACATGTGGAAACACCCTACCTACACAGTGTCATGGCAACTTGTATGTAAGTTATGAAAGTCACTTCCCCCACTATCACCAGTGAGATTCAGTAACCACCACTGTGTAGATGTGCACTCATTTGTTGGACAGTACACATCTCAAGTTGTTTGTTTATGCATGTGAATAGATAGCATCATGACCAAATAATGGGCTTAGCCTTCAACCAAGTAAATAAATCCTTTGTAAAGCAGCAAAATGTTCTTACCCTGTACAACACGAATCTCATTCTAGCACTTGATTTGTTACACTCATTTATTTGCAATAAAGCAGGACACCATTACTTGAAGTGATGTACGGATTCAAAAAACGTTCTACTTGAGAGCATGGACTTTCTGGGGTTCATATTACTGGTGCAGTCACTGAGTAATGACTGTTGTGTGCGGTAGTACAAAGTTGGGTTACAAGATTAAGTAACCAGTAAAGGAAACACTATATTTATGTCACTTGCGAGCTATAAGAGGCTCAACTAACTCTAAAAATAAAAGCAAAGCGAAGAATCGAGAAAAAAACCTTACTTTTGCATATACCTTTAGTTTACTGTAGGTTGCATCCAAGTACTTAACATAAAAATGTAGAAACAGTGCTCTTTGGAATGTGACACGTGTATTGCAATGTTGACTGTGTCTCCAATTGTCAGATATCACAGTTTTTCTTGTAGTTTAATGCAAGCTGGAATAGCAACTTATGTATGCATTTTACATTCTATAGCCAGAAATGAGGCTCAAAAGTAATTCCAAATTAAGAAATGTGGCTCAAAAGGGATTCCAAATTAAGTTTACTCATTCGAAGATGATTTTAATCCTCAGCAGATAGGTCTCTTTATTAACATAGTGGATGTCTCCAAACAATTTCTGCAATATACCCATTTCCATACCCTACACTTGTACGTCTGGTTTCTCTTTGTCAACATCAGTAGAAGTTCTGCTTTGTACAAATATGGGAGAAGCAAATTTTATCTTAAGCTAAGTAGTAAACTTTGCCTGAGTGATTCTTGCCTGTGGAAACCAAGCTGTACATTTACTTAATAACCAGAGTCACCACATACAAGATTATATTACCTGCTTCAATCAATCACTGTCACATCCAAGTCCTGTTACTAGAATAATGACAGTAAATTTTAATTAGTGTTCTGTCACCAGAATACAAAATACTGTCCACTAATGTTTTTCAAATAAATATTATTTGTGTCATGTTCACCTGTTGAGCTTCTATTTTGCTTCAATTTCAGGAATTCCATGAAATTTCAGGAGAACTGCTAGATGTTGGCAACTTGCAGGGGAATCTTCATCATCACAACTGTACTCCCCAAAAGGGGAGAATACAGAGGCTGTGCAAAAGGCTGTGAACTTGGCCACTGAACAACTCAGCAACTGGGCTAAAATCAACAATACCAAAAAGACAGCTTCCATGAACTTTCACACTTGTCACTGTAAATAACCAGCCAATAGATACTGACACAGTTTTCAAATTCCTTGGTCTGTGGGTTCAAGATAATGTGCAATGGAATACACATACAAGAGAGGTAGGTGCCTGAATTAGTACTGGCTGTTATGCATTGAGTGTACTGAAATCATGTGCTAGCCTGAAAACACTAACCAGCACGTACTATACTTACATACAAGCCCACCTAAAATATGGTGTGATATTCTGGGGAAATTCCCCAACTGTCCTGAGCAAATTAAAAATCCAGAAGAGAGCAATGAAGATTATTACTGGGAGCAAACCCAGAGACTCCTGCAAAGCCATCTTCAGAAAGTTGGAAATCCTTACACTGCCTAGCATATACATTCTCGAGATTCTAAAATTTTTCAGAAGCCACATAGTGCCAACTGACTCCAGAGTCATAAAAAATAATGAAATACATAAACACAACACCAGGAAAAACTCAAATCTGCATGTTTTATGTACAAATACGCAACTGTGTAAAAATGGAGTTTTCCACATGGGTCTCCAACTGTTCAGCAATCTTTCCATTAGTGTTAAGTCCATCGAGAACAACATAAAATTTGTTGTGTCACCGTTTTTACTCTATAAATGAATACTTAGAATACTAATCTTGCTATTTATGTTAAATTGAAAACATTGAGCAAATGGAGTGAAGTAAACTCAACCAATCTTTGCAATATCATACATTATGATACTGTATGTTAATATATGTTAACAATGTTAACTCATATTTTCCGTCATCTGCAGCAGACTGTGTACCATCAGATCACATGGAATAAATAAATAAATAAATCATCATCTTCAGATGCTTACTGGCAAAAATGCCCCTCTACGTAAGACCCTGACAATACAGTGACTCACAAGTACACTGTGCACGTGCCAATGGGATTTTGCAAGTGCTTTGATTACTGCTGTGAAATCTCTGCAGTCTGTTAGAGAAAGTTTTACATTAAGATAGTAAAGGAAAAAAAAGTAGATCTCTGACTTAGACTAGGATATGGTGGCGAAGGAAGTCTGGAATCACTTTCAGGGAACCACTTAGGTATGGTCATTGCACAGTTTCAAGAATCCTAAACTTTACTTCTAAACCCCACTTCTCTGGAATACAAGTCCTGTATTCAGTCACAGTCAAAAAAAATAACATAAACATTGGATTTTGAACAAGCTTATCATGACGTACCTTGGGAGAGCACATTAGAGTTCATGGTTCACAGCCATTTGAAAGTGAGTTTCTTCACTTTACATATTCATAAGGAACTGGACAACAAGAAAAGTTTTTTGAGAGAATATCTTCGCTTCATATATTCATTATGAATAGAGGGAAAAAAGTGTGGCAAACTCCAAGGACACCACAGTTACTCTAAGTAAGGTCAATGTTATAACAATGTTTGAATACTGTGAACTGTATTTAGACACCATGGTCATAGAGCAAAGATATCACTTAATGAACTTATACTTTAAATACACTACTGGCCATTAAAATTGCTACACATGAAGATGACATGCTACAGATGCGAAATTTAACCGACAGGAAGAAGATGCTGTTATATGCAAATGATTAGCTTTTCAGAGCATTCACACAAGGTTGGCACTGGTGGCGACACCTACAACGTCATGACATGAGGAAAGTTTCCAACCGATTTCTCATACACAAACAACAGTTGACCGGCATTGCCTGGTGAAACGTTGTTGTGATGCCTCGTGTAAGGAGGAAAAATGCGTACCATCACATTTCCGAATTTGATAAAGGTGGGTTCAGGAGGGTAATACAGAACGCTGTGCTGGATACAAACGGCCTCGTATCACTAGCAGTCGAGATGACAGGCATCTTATCTGCATGGCTGTAATGGATCGTGCAGCCACGTCTCGATCCCTGAGTCAACAGATGGGGATGTTTGCAAGACAACAACCATCTGCATAAACAGTTCGACAATGTTTGCAGCAGCATGGGCTATCAGCTCAGAGACCATGGCTGCGGTTACCCTTGATGCTGCATCACAGACAGGAGCGCCTGCGATGGTGTACTCAACGACAAACCTGGGTGCATGAATGGCAAAACGTCATTTTTTGAATAAATCCAGGTTCTGTTTACAGCATCATGATGGTCACATCCGTGTTTGGCGACATCGCGGTGAACGCACATTGGAAGCGTGTATTCGTCATCGCCATACTGGCGTATCACTTGGCGTGATGGTATGGGGTGCCATTGGTTACACATCTCGGTCACCTCTTGTTCGCATTGACAACACTGAACAGTGGACGTTACATTTCAGATGAGTTACGACCCGTAGCTCTACTCTTCATTCGATTCCTGCGAAACCCTACATTTCAACAGGATAATGCATGACCGCATGTTACAGGTCCTGTACGGGCCTTTCTGGATACAGAAAGTGTTCGACTGCTGCCCTGGCCAGCACATTCTCCAGACCTCTCACCAATTGACAACGTCTGGTAAGTGGTGGCCGAGCAACTGGCTCGTCACAATACACCAGTCACTACTCTTGATGAACTGTGGTATCGTGTTGAATCTGCATGGGCAGCTGTACCTGTACACGCCACCCAAGCTGTGTTTGACTCAATGACCAGGCGTATCAAGGCCGTTATTACGGCCAGAGATGGTTGTTCTGGGTACTGATTTCTCAGGATCTATGCACCCAAATTGCGTGAAAATTTAATCACTAGTATAATATATTTGTCCAATGAATACCTGTTTATCATCTGCATTTCTTCTTGGTGTAGCAATTTTAATGGCCAGTAGTGTAGTTTGAGAGGAATCCATGAACATTTCGCGCAGTCAACTTGTCAAGCAGCAAGTAGGGACCCAAACTCCTGTCACAATATTCCAGCCGTGACGGTGATACCAGAGCGAACTTGATATTCACGTGAGGGACAAATAAAAAGCTAAATTTTGAATGCAAGGGCAGGGAATATTGAAATTCCTTTGGAAAGTGATACAGTAAATATACAAGTGTAGCGCATTTCAACAAATGACCAATTAATTTTCAAGTTATATTTTACACTGTGGTAGCTATAGTTATAGCTTATGTTTAGAATACTGTATGGTATGGATATGAGCCCTATCACACAAATGGCTGAAGCTCTGATACTTGAAAATAGCCATGTTTTGTTAGTCATATTGGACTGATTATCTTATCAAATCCTCCAAAGGATAAAATAGTCTATCTTTTTGTTCTAGCAATTTGCAGTAGGACTTTGTCTTTCCCATACATTTCACTTCAGCACCCTCATTACTCACATCAGTCCAAATTTCGGAATATCTCATATTCAGATGAGTCCCCATTTCAGTTGGTAAGAACTGATGGTAGGTTTCGAGTGTAGTGCGGACACCACGAAGCCATGGACCCACGTTGTCAACAAGACACTTTGCAAGCTGGTGGTGGCTCCTAACAATGTGGGCTGTGTTTACATGGGAATAAACGGGTCCTGGTTATATTCGGCTACTTGGAAACCATCTGCAGTCATTCATGGATTTCATGTTCCCAAACAAAAATGGAATTTTTATAGATGACAATGCGCCATGTCACCGGACCACAATTGTTCGCGATTGGTTTGAAGAACATTCTGGACAATTAGAATGAATGATTTGGACGCCCAGATCACCCGACATGAATTCCATCGAATAGTTATGAGACATAATCGAGAGGTCAGTTCGTGCACAAAATCTTGCATTGGCAGAGGTTTTCGGGCGCTAAACAGCGTGGTCATCAGCCCTTGCATTGGCAACACCTTCCTCCAACACCTTTCTGATTAGGACGGTTACAAAGACAGTAGGGCTCCATATTTCTGCAGGAGACTTCTAACGAGTTGACTCGATTACACATGGAGCTGCTACATTACGCTGGGCGAAAGGAGGTTCGACATGATAGTAAGCCGGCCGAAGTGGCCGTGCGGTTAAAGGCGCTGCAGTCTGGAACCGCAAGACCGCTACGGTCGCAGGTTCGAATCCTGCCTCGGGCATGGATGTTTGTGATGTCCTTAGGTTAGTTAGGTTTAACTAGTTCTAAGTTCTTGGGGACTAATGACCACAGCAGTTGAGTCCCATAGTGCTCAGAGCCATTTGAACCATGATAGTAAGAGGTATCCCATGACTTTTGTTACCTCAATGTAATTCATTACGGAGAACTATCAGTTCGTTGGACAACCCACTTATGATGGTAGTGTAATTGATCACTAAGAGTGTGCAGTTACTAACAAAACATTAACGACAATTACTAACAAAAAATATTGTAGTAAAAATCCTGCAGTTTTCGTTATTACAAATTTATTTCTGGAGAAGTGTTTTCCTAGTGCGAAAACAAAAAAAGGGTCAAATGGCTCTGAGCACTATGAGACTTAACATCTGAGGTCATCATTCCCCTAGAACGTAGAACTACTTCAACCTAACTAACCTAAGGACATCACACACATCCATGCCCGAGGCAGGATTCGAACCAGCGACCGTAGCAGCAGCACGGTTCCGGACTGAAGTATCTAGAACCGCTCGGCTACAGCTGCCGGCGATTTTCCTCGTGAAAAGAAAGCATAAAAATTAATTTTCTGAGTGGAGCAGCTGTCCGATTGTAGGGAGCAGTTCATTCACCGAATGGAGCAGATAATTCCAGCTCAACAGGTGACCAACAAAAGCTAGCGCTCGGAGTAAAAGTGGGTCAACCAACGACTCTGGAATTTCGCACTTTCCCTCAACAAAACCTGGGTGCAGAGCGAGAGCTGCTGGCGTGGTTTCCGGTCTAATGCGAGAGATGTATTGTTCACCAACGCTGAGGTTCAACGGCCGCGTATGGAATTGACTCCACTAGTCGCTTGAGAATTATGTCGTCTCTACAGTCGTGGAAAATCAGTACTGACCCGTAAATTTTTCTATCATGTTACTGGAGTTCAAACTATGGATGGGAAAAACCGACCGCTTAAAACCGATGCCGATGTTTTACTTCTGAATAACCAGTATTTTTCGGTATTTGCTTGGTCTCAGTTATAAAAGATATTTTTCTTTTTTACTGATAACCGGGTATAAAACCTAATCGAAATAACTACAGAAAAACAACGCTACAAAATTTACATAAAAGCTTATTATTTCCAGAATGAGATTTTCACTCAGCAGCGGAGTGTGCGCTGATATGAAACTTCCTGGCAGATTAAAACTGTGTGCCGGACCTAAATTAAACATATCACACAGAAACGCAAAAAAATCACAGTAGAGTAAAAACAAAATCATGGGTTGTAAACCTCCCTTTTTTCCCGGAAACCTCATTATATCGAACCCTCAATGTATCGAATGAATTTTGCCTTTCCTATACATTCAATACATTGAGGTTTGACTATAAGTACACAGTCAAAGATTATTTAGGGGATCCAGAGTAGTGATTTAAAATGAAAACGGATAACTACATAGCCTTGTTACAAAAAATGGTTCAAATGGCTCTGAGCACTATGGTACTCAACTGCTGAGGTCATTAGTCCCCTAGAACTTAGAACTACTTAAACCTAACTAACCTAAGGACATCACAAACATCCATGCCCGAGGCAGGATTCGAACCTGCGACCGTAGCGGTCTTGCGGTTCCAGACTGCAGTGCCTTTAACCGCACGGCCACTTCGGCCGGCACCTTGTTACATTACAGTACTGTAATGCTTTCAGAAGAAAATTGTGTACCAAAATTTAAAGTCCGTTCAAAATGGCTCTGAGCACTATGGGACTCAACTGCTGTGGTCATTAGTCCCCTAGAACTTAGAACTACTTAAACCTAACTAACCTAAGGACATCACACACATCCATGCCCGAGGCAGGATTCGAACCTGCGACCGTAGCAGTCGCACGGTTCCGGACTGCGTGCCTAGAACCGCTAGACCACCGCGGCCGGCTTTAAAGTCCGTGTAGCTAATGTCTTTTCATTCTCCTGAGTTCAATGTTTCATGCATCATGTGGAGTGCTGATTTAGTTTTTTAGATGGACTGAGGGGAGGACTCGAAGACAGACATGGGGAATAGTGGCATGTTTACCAGCTTGGAGTCAGTTTTCTGAATGGACTGGTGTTAAGTTTTGCAAACGGAATGGATTCAGTTTTGCAAATGGACTGGAGTTAGTGCAAGAGATGTAGCAAAAATGCCAAAGAGTTTCCAGAATGAGATTTTCACTCTGCAGTGGCAGTGGCAGATTAAAACTGTGTGCCGGACCGAGACTCAAACTCGGGACCTTTGCCTTTCACAGAAGCTCTCCTGCCAGGAAGTTTCATATCAGCGCACACTCCGCTGCAGAGTGAAAATCTCATTCTGAAAATATTCCCCAGGCTGTGGCTAAGCCATGTCTCCGCAATATCCTTTCTTTCAGGAGTGCTAGTTCTGCAAGGTTCACAGGAGAGCTTCTGTAAAGTTTGGAAGGTAGGAGACGAGGTACTGGCAGAACTAAAGCTGTGAGGGAGGGGCATGAGTCGGGCTTGGGTAGCTCAGTTGGTAGAGCACTTGTCCGCGGAAGGCAAACGTCCCGAGCTCGAGTCTCGGTCCAGCACACAGTTTTAATCTGCCAGGAAATTTCAAGCTTATTATTTGTCTGCCTCTATGAAATAACAAAAGAGAACTGAAGTTATGGCAAGAATAATAAATTAAAAACTTAACAGTTCATTGGTAGTTTATAATATAAATAGAAATTAGCTGATCTGCTGCTTGTATCTACAAAGTATGCCTTTATATGCTTGCGTTCCTTTAAAACGTAGGACTTAACACGAAAAATAGATTTATCCAACCTCAGTTTTCTCTCTTAGCACTGACTATTCGTATGCCCAAGTCGCGATATGATCTCTGATTACAAGGTGATTTTTAACAGAGATTTAAAAAATTAGAATCACTTAGAGAATAGTGGCGGATTTTTTGTAGTATTCACATCCTCATTGCTTTTCGAATAAAGCAGTAAACGCTGGATGGACTAAAAATACTTTTATTTATACCTGTTTTATTTGATATATTGATTCTATGAATCTTGAAACATATAATGTAAAAGTCTGAGGGAGTAGTACAATTTTTCAAACTTTGCGCAACGTCTATGTTTATTGCTGAAAATAGTAGCAATAAAAAACCGAAAATTACTAGCTTCAGAAACCGGTTACTTTGAGAGATTTTAGCAGCCAGTTTAAATTGGAGACGGAAAAAAAAACGTGTAACCGGAAACCGGCTGTATCAACGGTAACCGCCTTCTCTTATTCAAACGCTTCTCACATTGAGGGGATTCAATTTCTGCTGAACTATAATGCGTGATCAGACCTCCTTCATACCATGTCTGAAATTTTCTATAAGTGAATCATTTGTTTAGGCATAATAAAATGGGTTCACTTTAATAACTTTTGTTATGTCTTGGCCACACTTTTTTTATTTCCAAAAATAGCTTAGGCGTTTCGACATTCAATAATTTTCAAAGGCAGTGTTATGATTGGTTAGTTGATTTGGGAGAAGGACCAAACAGCGAGGTCATCGGTCCCATCGGATTAGGGAAGGATGGGGAAGGAAGTAGGCCGTGACTTTCGAAAGAACCATCCCGGCATTTGCCTAAAGCGATTTGGGGAAATCGCGGAAAACATAAATTAGGAAGGCCGGACGCGGGCTCGAACCGTCGTCCTCCCGAATGCGAATCCAGTGTGCTAACATTTGTACCACCTCGTTTGGTACAGTGTTATGTCAATCGTACAAAATTGTTCCTTAGATACCGCGCATCACGTCAACATTCTCAATCGCGAGACAACTGAAAATGACGGAATGTCGAAACGCGTAAGTTGCTTTTGGAAATAAAAAAAAGTATGGTCAAGACATAAGAAAAGTTATTAAGGTGCATCCAAATGGCAGAATCGTATCACAGCAGTTTCATGCCAATTGCAAAATGGGTTTATGAACCTCAGCTTTTCAGTTGTCTGACTGTCGCCCAATATCTCCTTCGAATTTCATCTGAAAATAATCATTAAACACTTCGACTCCATTTTTAGATTTGCAGTTTGCTTATTACACCAGTTTTGGTTTTACTCAGTTTATTCCACAACCGAAAATAGGACTGAATTTTATTTCTTTTCACAAAACTTAACTGAGCGGAGACAAACTAACAACTTAATTACCTGAAACGTCCTAGCGAATTAAAACTGTTTGACGGAGGACTCGAACGCGGGAACGTCGGGGGCAAGAACTCTACTAACTGAGCTACCCGAGTACGGCTAAGGACCACGTCTGCACAGCTTTCTTTCTGACAGTAACTCATCTTCTACCTTCTAAACTTGACAGAAGTTCTCTTGCATACCTGGCAGAACTAGCAAACCTGGAAGAAAGCATATTGCGGAGACCTGCCTTAGCCACAGCCTGTGTGAATATTTCCGGCATGAATTTTCACTCTGTAGCAGATTTTGCGCTAATCTGTAACTCCCTGGCTGATTAAAACTGTGGAAACGTACGAGAGCAACATGACAAGTGCCATAACCCGATTTCCCCGAAAATTTGCTCAAAGGAAGAGGAGCCAAAATAAGCGAACACGCGTCTCGAATTACCCGCAGATGTTCGACACTTTCTGAGAAAACGACCGTCAAAGTTTTCGATGTAATTCAAGTGCCTTTCAGTGGGCTATAGGTCAGCGCACCTGATGGCGTAGTCGCTAGTTTCTCTCACTTTTGCGTTCCATGTTCCAAACTCGATTTCTGTTTTTATTTATTTTATTTATCTGCCCGCCTCAATGAACTTTATTACAAGAACGGTTCTTATCAAGGTAGGGGATACAAAGACGTTTCATTAATTGTAAATTTACAACTGGGTTTCACAACAAATATCATGCATTTATTATACGTTCCCAAACATACTAACGGTAAAAAAATCGCAGTTCCAAAAAATAATTTATGTAAGTTCGGTAATACATCTGTCTAGGTAATATATTTGTTGTTGTTGTGGTCTTCAGTCCTGAGACTGGTTTGATGCAGCTCTCCATGCTACTCTATCCTGTGCAAGCTTCTTCATCTCCCAGTACCTACTGCAACCTACATCCTTACGAATCTGCTTAGTGTATTGATCTCTTGGTCTCCCTCTACGATTTTTACCCTCCACGCTGCCCTCCAATGCTAAATTTGTGATCCCTTTATGCCTCAAAACATGTCCTACCAACCGATCCCTTCTTCTAGTCAAGTTGTGCCACAAACTTCTCTTCTCCCCAATCCTATTCAATACCTCCTCATTAGTTACGTGATCTACCCACCTTATCTTCAGCATTCTTCTGTAGCACCACATTTCGAAAGCTTCTATTCTCTTCTTGTCCAAACTGGTTATCGTCCATGTTTCACTTCCATACATGGCTACACTCCATACAAATACTTTCAGAAACGACTTCCTGACACTTAAATCTATACTCGATGTTAACAAATTTCTCTTCTTCAGAAACGATTTCCTTGCCATTGCCAGTCTACATTTTATATCCTCTCTACTTCGACCATCATCAGTTATTTTGCTCCCCAAGTAGCAAAACTCCTTTACTACTTTAAGTGTCTCATTTCCTAATCTAATCCCCTCAGCATCACCCGATTTAATTTGACTACATTCCATTATCCTCGTTTTGCTTCTTTTGATGTTCATCTTATATCCTCCTTTCAAGACACTGTCCATTCCGTTCAACTGCTCTTCCAAGTCCTTTGCTGTCTCTGACAGAATTACAATGTCATCGGCGAACCTCAAAGTTTTTACTTCTTCTCCATGAATTTTAATACCTACTCCGAATTTTTCTTTTGTTTCCTTTACTGCTTGCTCAATATACAGATTGAATAGCATCGGGGAGAGGCTACAACCCTGTCTCACTCCTTTCCCAGCCACTGCTTCCCTTTCATGCCCCTCGACTCTTCTAACTGCCATCTGGTTTCTGTACAAATTGTAAATAGCCTTTCGCTCCCTGTATTTTACCCCTGCCACCTTCAGAATTTGAAAGAGAGTATTCCAGATAACGTTGTCAAAAGCTTTCTCTAAGTCTACAAATGCTAGAAACGTAGGTTTGTCTTTTCTTAATCTTTCTTCTAAGATAAGTCGTAAGGTTAGTATTGCCTCACGTGTTCCAACATTTCTACGGAATCCAAACTGATCTTCCCCGAGGTCTGCTTCTACCAGTTTTTCCATTCGTCTGTAAAGAATTCGCGTTAGTATTTTGCAGCTGTGACTTATTAAACTGATAGTTCGGTAATTTTCACATCTGTCAACACCTGCTTTCTTTGGTATTGGAATTATTATATTCTTCTTGAAGTCTGTGGGTATTTCGCCTGTCTCATACATCTTGCTCACCAGATGGTAGAGTTTTGTCATGACTGGCTCTCCCAAGGCCATCAGTAGTTCTAATGGAATGTTGTCTACTCCCGGGGCCTTGTTTCGACTCAGGTCTTTCAGTGCTCTGTCAAACTCTTCACGCAGTATCTTATCTCCCATTTCATCTTCATCTACATCCTCTTCCATTTCCATAATATTGTCCTCAAGTACATCGCCCTTGTATAAACCCTCTATATACTCCTTCCACCTTTCTGCCTTCCCTTCTTTGCTTAGAACTGGGTTGCCATCTGAGCTCTTGATATTCATACAAGTGGTTCTCTTCTCTCCGAAGGTCTCTTTAATTTTCCTGTAGGCAGTACCTATCTTACCCCTAGTGAGACAACCTCTACATCCTTACATTTGTCCTCTAGCCATCCCTGCTTAGCCATTTTGCACTTTCTGTCGATCTCATTTTTGAGACGTTTGTATTCCCTTTTGCCTGCTTCATTTACTGCACTTTTATATTTTCTCCTTTCATCAATTAAATTCAATATTTCTTCTGTTACCCAAGGATTTCTATTAGCCCTCTTCTTTTTACCTACTTGATCCTCTGCTGCCTTCACTACTTCATCCCTCAGAGCTACCCATTCTTCTTCTACTGTATTTCTTTCCCCCATTCCTGTCAATTGTTCCCTTATGCTCTCCCTGAAACTCTCTACTACCTCTGGTTCTTTCAATTTATCCAGGTCCCATCACCTTAAATTCCCACCTTTTTGCAGTTTCTTCAGTTTCAATCTGCAGTTCATAACCAATAGATTGTGGTCAGAATCCACATCTGCCCCTGGAAATGTCTTACAATTTAAAACCTGGTTCCTAAATCTCTGTCTTACCATTATATAATCTATCTGATACCTATTAGTATCTCCAGGATTCTTCCAGGTATACAACCTTCTTTTATGATTCTTGATTCTAATATATTTAAGGTCACAGGTTAATGTAGGCGCGAGATACATAAGTCATTGCGAATGTGAAATGCTGGTACGTTAATAACTCGTGCTAACGCCATAATGTTGGATGCAAACGTGAGTGCAATGTGTTGTAGAGATGCCGGATGTCAGTTTGTGGGACGGAATTCCATGACCGTTGCACTTGGTCGGCCAATACAGGGACGGTTAATGCTTGCCTGTGGATGACGCAGGAGTTGTCGTCCAATGATGTCCCATATGTGCTCGATTGGAGACTGATCTGGTGATCGGGTAGGCCAACGCAACATGGCGACACTCTGTATAGCACGTTGGCTTACAACAGCGGTATGTCGGCGAGCGTTATCCTGTAGGAAAACACTCCCTGGAATACTGTTGATGAATGGTAGCACAACAGGTCGAATCAGCAGATAGACGTACAGATTCGTGGTCAGTGTGCGAGCGATAACCACGAGAGTGCTCCTGCTGTCGTACGAAATCGCACCCCAGACCGTACATCCAGGTGTAGGTCCAGAGTGTCTAGCACGCAAACAGGCTGGTTGCAGGCCCTGAACTAACCTTCTTCCAACCAACACACCGCCATCACTGGCACCGAGGCGGCACCATCTTCCATCAGAAAATACAACAAACCTCCACCATGCCCTCCAATGAGCTGTCGTTTGGCGCCATTGAAGTCGCAAATGGCGGTGGTTTGGGATCAGCGGAATGCACGCTACATGGCGTCTAGCTGGGAGATGTTCTTGAAGTAACCGATTAGTAAAACTTGGTTGTGTCCCTGTGGAACCATCTGTTGCTCAGACTGCTGCTGCAGAAGGAGTGCGATGCGACAGAGCCATATGCTGAAGGCGATGGCATTCCCTGTCGGTAGTGGCAGAGCCCGGTCTTCTTGTGACTGTACATTCTCGTGACCACCGCTGCGAATAATCATGTATAGCGGCTACATTTCTGCCAAATGTTTCTGCATTAGCGAAAAAGGAATATCCAACTTCTCGTAGCTCTGTTACATGACATCGTTCAAATTCAGTGAAGTGTTGATAGTGGCGTCTTAGCTAATATCACCTCACCACGTCCATTCTCAAAGAGAACTAACGCTCACGACCGCTATGCGTGTATTTAAAGCAAACCTAATTTGGATCCTCTTACTTACACCACAAGCGCCACTCGTTGTAAGAGTCTGAATAGACATCATCTTTCAGACGCCGAAACACGCTTTCGTTTACGTCGTATCTACTCCTTCTTGGAATTGATATATTTTTCCGTCAGTGTAATGCAGGGTGATTCAAAAAGAATACCACAACTTTAAAAATGTGTATTTAATGAAAGAAACATAATATAACCTTCTGTTATACATCATTACAAAGAGTATTTAAAAAGGTTTTTTTTCACTCAAAAACAAGTTCAGAGATGTTCAATATGGCCCCCTCCAGACACACGAGCAATATCAACCCGATACTCCAACTCGTTCCACACTCTCTGTAGCATATCAGGCGTAACAGTTTGGATAGCTGCTGTTATTTCTCGTTTCAAATCATCTATGGTGGCTGGGAGAGGTGGCCGAAACACCATATCCTTAACATACCCCCATAAGAAAAAATCGCAGGGGGTAAGATCAGGGCTTCTTGGAGGCCAGTGATGAAGTGCTCTGTCACGGGCTGCCTGGCGGCCGATCCATCGCCTCGGGTAGTTGACGTTCAGGTTTCATAACTAACGTTTTTCGTAGGACTCTCCATACAGTTAATTGTGGAATTTGCAGCTCTCTGCTAGCTCTGCGAGTCGATTTTCCTGGGCTGCGAACAAATGCTTGCTGGATGCGTGCTGCATTTTCATCACTCGTTCTCGGCCGTCCAGAACTTTTCCCTTTGCACAAACACCCATTCTCTGTAAACTGTTTATACCAACGTTTAATACACCACCTATCAGGAGGTTTAACACCATACTTCGTTCGAAATGCACGCTGAACAACTGTCGTCGATTCACTTCTGCCGTACTCAATAACACAAAAAGCTTTCTGTTCAAATGGCTCTGAGCACTATGGGACTCAACATCTTAGGTCATAAGTCCCCTAGAACTTAGAACTACTTAAACCTAACTAACCTAAGGACATCACACACACCCATGCCCGAGGCAGGATTCGAACCTGCGACCGCAGCAGTCCCGCGGTTCCGGACTGCAGCGCCAGAACCGCTAGACCACCGCAGCCGGCAGCTTTTTGTTGAGCGGTCGCCATCTTAGCATCAACTGACGCTGACGCCTAGTCAACAGCGCCTCAAGCGAACAAATGAAACTTTATAGCTCCCTTAATTCGCCGACAGATAGTGCTTAGCTCTGCCTTTTGTCGTTGCAGAGTTTTAAATTCCTAAAGTTGTGGTATTCTTTTTGAATCACCCTGTATATGTGCGTATATGGTGGAGGCATATATCACTAGGGGTAAGATAGATAATGCCTACAGGAAAATTAAAGAGACCTTTGGAGAAAAGAGAACCACTTGTATGAATATCAAGAGCTCAGATGGAAATCCAGTTCTAAGCAAAGAAGGAAAAGCAGAGAGGTGGAACGAGTATATAGAGGGTGTATACAACGGTGATGTACTTGAGGACAATATTATGGAAATGGAAGAGGCTGTAGATGAAGATGAAATGGGAGATATGATACTGCGTGAAGAGTCTGACAGAGCACTAAAGGACCTAAGTCAAAACAAGGCCCCGGGAGTAGACAACATTGTTGTTCAAATGTGTGTGAAATCTTATGGGACTTAACTGCTAAGATCATCAGTCCCTAAGCTTACACACTACTTAACCTATATTATCCTAAGGACAGACACACACACACCCATGCTCGAGGGAGGACTCGAAGTTCCGCCGGGACCAGCTAGACATCATTCCATTAGAACTATTGATAGCCTTGGGAGAGCCAACCCTGACAAAACTCTACCATCTGGTGAGGAAGATTTATCAGACAGGCGAAATACCCTCAGACTTCAAGAAGAACATAGTAATTCCAATCCCAAAGAAAGCAGGTGTTGACAGATGTGAGAATTACCAAACGATCAGTTTAATAAGTCACGGCTGCAAAATACTAACACTAATTCTTTACAGACGAATAATTTGGAGAAGAAATAAAAACTTTGAGGTTTGCCGATGACATCGTAATTCTGTCAGAGACAGCAAGGGACCTGGAAAAGCAGTTGAACGGAGTGGAGAGTGTCTTGAAAGGAGGATATAAGATGAACATCATTAAAATCAAAACGAGGATAATGGAATGTAGTCGAATTAAATTGGGTGATGCTGAGGGAATTAGATTAGGAAATGCGACAGTAGTAGATCAGTTTTGCTATTTGGGGAGCAAATTAGCTGATGATGGTCGAAGTAGAGAGGATATAAAATGTAGACTGGCAATGGCAAGGAAAACGTTTCTGAAGAAGAGAAATTTGTTAACATCGATTATAGATTTAAGTGTCAGGAAGTCGTTTCTGAAAGTATTTGTATGGAGTGTAGCCATGTATGGAAGTGAAACATGGACGATAAATAGTTTAGACAAGAAGAGAATAGAAGCTTTCGAAATGTGGTGCTACAGAAGAATGCTGAAGATCAGATGGGCAGATTACATAAGTAATGAAGAGGTACTGAATAGAATTGGGGAGAAGAGTAATTTGTGGCACAACTTGACTAGAAGAAGGGATCGGTTGGTAGGACATGTTTTGAGGCATCAAGGGATCACCAATTTAGTACTGGAGGACAGTGTGGAGGGTAAAAATCGTAGAGGGAGACCAAGAGATGAATACACTAAGCAGATTTAGAAGGCTGTACGTTGCAGTAGGTACTGGGAGATGAAGAAGCTTGCACAGGATAGAGTAGCATGGAGAGCTGCATCAAACCAGTCTCTGGACTGAAGACCACAACAACAACAACAACAACATGGTATTTTCAGGGATTACAAACTTTTTAAATTCTCATATTCTTATATTTCGTTCTTATATAAATTTTTAATTCTTGTATTTTACTGTTATGTTTATTCTTCAAGAAGATTTGGTATACTGCCTTGGACGATACCGGACGTAGAAACATCCGGAACTGGGAATACCACCATGACATCTCTGGGCAAACACACTCACCCACTGGCATTACATACAACGCTGCTACAGCAAAGGTGTCCTTTCCAGTTGGGCATACCTTATAGTGTAACAGTTAATGGGGCAACGAACGCTGTGCCCAGCGGATGGAAGCAGTAAATCAGTCACAACAGTTTATGTGAGAAAACCTTGAGTGACCAGAGATCGTGGAGTAAAATTCAAAGACTCAGATGAACTAATTGTGAAGAAGAACTTACGCTTTATTCAGAGAAACTCTTGATTCAGCAGCATGACGATAGCTAAAATAAGAAAGAGGAAAGCCGCAAAATAAAAAGAGCCTGGATTTCCCCTCTGCAATGACTGATAGTAAGCCGGAAACCATGCCTGCAGTGATGAAAGACTTGGAGGAAATGTCGGTGTGAGCTCATGACCGCGGACTCGATTCAACTCACCACCAGTAATGGAGGAGAGATCTTTGAATGAAGAACTATCAAACAGCAGTCAGCTGAAAGACCCAAAAGGAACACCAAAACAGTATACCAGGAAGCGGTTCATATTGACCCGACAGCTGCAAGAAGATTTACTTATATCATTACCAGTACATCGTTATCACACGCGGATCATTGTTCAGATTTCTTCTGCATATTAGTGGTGACTGCACGTAATCTCTCTGAATACTTCGTGAGTCTTAAAGCTGGGTCAAGACTTTCAAGTGGACACCATTCGGCAACTTGCGGCCTCTTAGCTATACCAGTCATATCACGGAAAAGGATCCAACAGTTTATGGTGCAATCTGAACCACGGGTCGTTCCTGGTGACTGCTCTCATCTTTGAGAGGTGAAGAATAGATTAATGAGAGGCTGAAAATTTCCATGCTCCGACCCAGATTCGATCCTGCGACCTCTCAGTTTCCAAGCACGTGCTGTGCCATTAGACCATCTTCTTTTCTTTTCCTTTTCTTTGTCCTGTTTTTTGATTGGGCCTCCACCCTCGCCTACAGCCCTTCCTTGCCCATACCAAATGTGGCTTCATCGGCCGGACTTCAGCACCATTGTCACTATATTTGCATCTGTCCATAGTGAAATAATAACATAGAAACCCTCTGAGTTGAAGGTTTTAGCCCCCGCTGTTGAAACTACAAAAGAAGAAAACGCAGTCGTTCTGCCGACTTCAGAAAGAAATTAAACTCCTTAGTCGAAAATGACAAACTAAAAAGTATGCACGTACTGCTTTGGACAAAATAAAATGCATTTCTTTACACGTGAAGAGAAAATGAAGTCCTTTTTGGAAAATACGGAAGAAATTAATCGTATTTGCATTGAAATAATTTATTTCTTCTAATTAAATAAAAGCAACTTTCCGTAATTGATAATCATGAAAGATTCAGCTTCCAAATGAATAAAACACACTTTCCTTTTTCGTTGGGAAAGTTATGAAGATACTAGCGGTCCGCCCCGGCTTCGCACGAGTAGTATTAACTATCTAATTACGACCAGACGACATGATTGGCGTAGCGTACTTTGTTTGGGGGCCACGAATAATATTCAGAGAACAACGTTCAGTAACTGAAATATCATCACTTTCATATAAATTTACGCGATGTAAGCAGTGTACGCCAGGAAAGCTGTTTGGAGACACGACTGTTGTGTGTTTCGTATAGAAGTGACCACATCTCATGGCAATGATGGAAACACAACCCACGTAAATTCTGTATATGAGCGCATGTACATGTGTGAGTGATTAGTATGTAACGGAAGCTGACTGTAGTGGCACAACTAAACGGAAAAATAAGGAAAAACACACATGATCTACATGATTAGCTTGTGTTACAGCACTCCTATTGTGAAGCTTAGTACGCCCTGTGATACATTGTTGAGTCATTGCCGCAATTCTTTGTCATGGGTGCTTTATGGCAGACTTCTTCGCTGTGCCACGTAAAGAATCGTGTCCACATCTAGGTTTGTTTCAAGGAAAGTAGAAAGTTGAGTCATCTAATGCGCTGCTGACGGAATATAAATATGTAAACGAAGCAAAGTTTCTGAAGTTGCTGAAGTTATTTTTCGGAAAACATTTTATTTATAGAAGAAATAATTAAACACCAAAAAAAATGTTCAAATGTGTGTCAAATCTTATGGGACTTAACTGCTAAGGTCATCAGTTCCTAAGCTTACACACTACTTAACCTAAATTATCCTTAGGACAAACACACAACCCATGCCCTAGGGAGGACTCGAACCTCCGCCGGGACCAGCCGCACAGTCCATGACTGCAGCGGCTTAGACCGCTCGGCTACTCACGCGCGGCAAATAATTAAACAGCTCACATTTTGGGCTCGCATGTTTTTCGCTGTGCAGTTGTTCTCAAACGATTGTAAGGAAGCTATTGGTTAAAAATATTTTATCATTTCAATTGTACGTCTGACTTCACAGCCTGATGATGAGGTGACTGTCTTTTCGTTCTTGGTCATATTCATTATGAGTCTTCAAAGTTGAGTAACTCACCGTCCGTTGTACGAAGAATTTGCAGTGAATAAGAGTGCAAATCGTGACTGGTAACGCAAGAGAAGCAGAAATTAGCAGTCTGAAATTGTCATCATATTGCGAAATGACTCTCTCAATCAGCGGTATAAGTATTTCGAAATTTCGTGTAGTCATCTGCGACAAATTTCTGAACCCCATACAAGAAGGTCGTGCTCATGTCTGTATGACCTTTAAAAGGCCAAAATCTCTGTATCGCGAGTGGAAAATCGTTCGCCACGTTCCTGTTAAATTTGAAAGTGTCCAGACACATAATATCTTTCACCCCACTACGCAGAGCCGCGTGGGGTAGGGTGCCCTGCCACGGTTCGCGCGGCTCACCCTGTCGGAGGTTCGAGTCTCCCTCGGGCATGTGTGTGTTGTTCTTAAGTTAGATTAAGTAGTGTGTAAGCCTAGGGACCGATGACCTAAGCAGGAACTTAACACAAACCACCGCCACTACGGAAAGTTGTATACTGAGTCATCTTCTGCACTGCTACAAAAATTTCTTTACGTAAACGAAGTAAAGCTGCATCCCATACTACGTTTTACTCTATGCATAGGTAATTAAAACCCGCAGGTTTTGGACTCAAATGTTTTTTCATTATTCAGTTGTTCTGGAACAATTGCAATTATCTGCATGTCCCTAACCAGTGATCCAACGGGCAAATGGGAGCTGCAATATAATGTGGAAACCGAGCAACGTCAATAAGTGAAGCAACCAGCACTCGATCCCACCCCAAACGCTCTACCTCGAGACCATCAAATGAGAAACAAATCTGCCTACGATTTCTGCTGTCTCAATCCTACAGTGTTCTCTTGAGTTGTGGTGGCTGTTCACTAGATGGCAGTCCAGGACGCCTACGACCGGAGGCAAACGCATCTCCGCCCCTCATCACTTAGCTAGTAGGCTGAGAATAAAGTATAGTGTAGTCAGGTGTTTCCATTTGAAGAAAAATGATTTGATAGTCGGTATTACGTACGTGTTTAACATGGTCGGAAATTGAACTTTTTTATGGTTACTTACAAGTTGCCATTCGTCTTGCTAGATATTAAAAATATTCCATATCTCCAGCCCCCCCCCCTCCCCCCCATCACGCCCTACGAAGTATCGTATGGGTGTCCTTGGTGGCAGTTGCATGGTTTCCCACTTCACCTTTCAATTCATCATAATTCATATAATTTGTAAGAAATTTTTATAAACTGAATACAAAAATCTTTCTCGTGAATCAGTGTATCTATCAGTAAAAAGCGGATCAAAATCCCTACAGCAGCTGCTAAGATTAGCGTGCACATACAGGCGATGCGAGGAGGCGAATTTAATTTAGACATAGAGAGACGTAACCATGTAGTTAATGAGACTAAATTGAAGTTCTTCTAACCAGCTAAAATATTCCATCTGTAGTGTACAATAACAGAACACAGAAAGACCAGAACAGCGAATAACACATGTTTGAGGTTTTATTGCCCTGTGAATAATTACTGTAGGTTTTTTCCTTGATTGACTTCTATTCTTCACTGACCACCAGGCCCGACAGGATACAGATACGTACAATATAGTACTAAATGTTAAGTGGCAGGTTCAAAATGGCTCTGAGCACTATGGGACTTAACATCTACGGTCATCAGTCCCGTAGAACTTAGAACTACTTAAACCTAACTAACCTAAGGACATCACACAACACCCAGTCATCACGAGGCAGAGAAAATCCCTGACCCCGCCGGGAATCGAACCCGGGATCCCGGGCGTGGGAAGCGAGATCGCTACCGCACGACCACGAGCTGCGGACTAAGTGGCAGGTCATTAACGCTGCCCATATCGTTAAATAAGTAAAGAAACTTTGTTTACACGTTTCGGGCAGGGCCCATCGTCATTTTTTGTCTGTAACAAGTGGATTCTTGTCATCTAGCGACCTGGAGCCAGGGTCTGGTCCTGGGCGATCAGGGACGGGGAGAGAGGGAGGGGGGAGGGGCGGGGAGAGGTCACTTTTGGTTGGTCCCCCCCCCACCCATCCACCCTCCCCCCCCCTATACTTGCCATGACGCACAATTTTAACGCGCCCTGCGAATTTAATAACAATAGCAATAAAATAATTAAAATAATTTTGATGTGATAATAATTCGATTACGTCAGTACCTAGTACGTCGCTTTCGTATAACATCCAAGAAATTGCATTTTAGAGAAACATAACGTGTGAAAAGCATTCGCCCGAAAATTTGAGAACAACATGCGTCATCCAGCTAATTTAAGAAGTATAATGGTAATAAACCATCACAACTTTGGCAACGTCATAATTTGCACGATATAAAATCGAAGTGGGCCCTCAGCATTATCAGTATTTCACTTAGCACAACGACTGAAAACACAGATCTGAAGGCTACAACTTATGCCACCGTGTTATTTGCTGTTTTCCTGTACTAAACTTCCTGTGTTTTGTCGGTACTACTTGTGGATTTTTGAACCACGTCTTATTTGCTGTTATTGCAGGTATGATCAGACTGGGATTGAGCATCTTCACCTGTCTCGAAAGTTACCGGCCACGTCGTAAGACCATACATGTCGTCAGAACCCTACACAAGCAATTCAAAAGTAGCCTGCATAAATATAGCTTGGGATTTATGTATAGAACCCCCTTGTCACTTTCGAGACTCTTAGTTTCCTTGTTGGGAGAAAAAAAAGGGAGAGAAAGGTTATCTACAACTTGTACAGAAATAAGACTGCCATTGAAGAACGTGAAAGCGAATCAAAAGGGAAAATTTTAAAAGGCAATTAAAGTTCAAGGAGAAGAAATAAAAACAATAAGGTTAGCCGATGACGTAATTCTGTCAGATAGCAAAGGACTTGGGAGAGCAGTTGAACGAAATATATAGCGTCTTGAGGAGAGGTAATAAAATGAACATCAACAAAAGAAAAATAATGGTAATGTAATATAGTCGAATTGAATTGGGCGATGCTTAGGAATCAGGTATGGAGAAAGACACTGCAAGTAGTGGATAAGTTCTGTTATTTGGGCAACAAAGTAAATGATTGTAGCCGAGGTAGAAAGGATATAAAATGCAGGCTAGTAATAGCAAGAAAAACATTTTGAACAAGAGAAATATGCTGAACCCGGACATACATTTAAATGTTAGGAAGTCTTTTCTGGAGGTATTTGTCTGCAGTTTAGCTTTATTTTGAACTGAAATGTGGACATTAAAACGGTACAAACAAGTTGTTGTGCTCTACAGTCCAGAGACTGGTTTGATGCAGCTCTCCATGCTACTCTATCCTGTGGAAGCTTCTTCATCTCCCAGTACCTACTGCAACCTACATCCTTCTGAATCTGCTTAGTGTATTCATCTCTTGGTCTCCCTCTACGATTTTTACCCTCCACGCTGCCCTCCAATACTAAATTGGTGATCCCTTGATGCCTCAGAATATGTCCTACCAACCGATCCCTTCTTCTAGTAAATTTGTGCCACAAATTTCTCTTCTCCCCGACTCTATTCAGTACCTCCTCATTAGTTATGTGATCTACCCATCTAATCTTCAGCATTAAATGGTTCAAATGGCTCTGAGCACTATGGGACTCAACTTCTGAGGTCATTAGTCCCCTAGAACTTAGAACTAGTTAAACCTAACTAACCTAAGGACATCACAAACATCCATGCCCGAGGCAGGATTCGAACCTGCGACCGTAGCGGTCTTGCGGTTCCAGACTGCAGCGCCTTTAACCGCACGGCCACTTCGGCCGGCCTCTTCAGCATTATTCTGCAACACCACATTTCGAAAGCTTCTATTCTCCTCTTGTCTAAACTATTTATCGTCCACGTTTCACTTCCATACATCGCTACACTCCATACAAATACTTTCAGAAACGACTTCCTGACACTTAAATCTATACTCGATGTTAACAAATTTCTCTTCTTCAGAAACGATTTCCTTGCCATTGCCAGTCTACATTTTATATCCTCCCTACTTCGACCACCGTGAGTTATTTTGCTCCCCAAATAGCAAAACTCCTTTACTACTTTAAGCGTCTCATTTCCTAATCTAATTCCCGCAGCATCACCCGATTTAATTCGACTACATTCCATTATCCTCGTTTTGCTTTTTTTGATGGTCATCTTACATCCTCCTTTCAAGACACTCTCCATTCCGTTCAACTGCTCTTCCAAGTCCTTTGCTGTCTCTGACAGAATTACAATGTCATCGGCGAACCTCAAAGTTTTTATTTCTTCTCCATCGATTTTAATTCCTACTTCGAACTTTTCTTTTGTTTCCTTTACTGCTGGCACAATATACAGATTGAATAACATCGGGGATAGGCTACAACCCTGTCTCACTCCCTTCCCGACCACTACTTCCCTTTCATGCCCCTCGACTCTTATAACTGCCATCTGGTTTCCGTACAAATTGTAAATAGCCTTTCGCTCCCTGTATTTTACCCCTGCCACCTTCATCATATGAAAGAGAGTATTCCAAGAAACATTGTCACAAGCTTTCTCTAAGTCTACAAATGTTAGAAACGTAGGTTTGTCGTTCCTTAATCTATTTTCTAAGATAAGTCGTAGGGTCAGTATTGCCTCACGTGTTCCAACATTTCCACGGAATCCAAACTGATCTTCCCCGAGGTCGGCTGCTACCAGTTTTTCCATTCGTCTGTAAAGAATTCGCGTTCGTATTTTGCAGCCGTGGCTTATTCAACTGATAGTTCGGTAATTTTCACATCTGTCAGCACCTGCTTTCTTTGGGAAGTATGAAGGTATTTCACCTGTCTCATACATCTTGCTCACCAGACGGTAGAGTTTTGTCAGGGCTGGCTCTTCCAAGTCTATCAGTAGTTCTAATGGAATGTTGTCTACTCCCGGGGCCTTGTTTCGACTTAGGTCTTTCAGTGCTCTGTCATTCACGCAGTATCATATCTCCCATTTCATCTTCTTCTACCTCCTCTTCCATTTCCATAATATTGTCCTCAAGAACATCGCCCTTGTATAGACCCTCTGTATACTTCTTACACCTTTTTGCTTCCCCTTCTTTGCTTAGAATTGTGTTTCCATCTGAGCTCTTGATATTCATGCAAGTGGCTCTCTTTTCTCCAAAGGTCTCTTTAATTTTCCTGTTGGCAGTATCTATCTTATCCCTAGTGATACATGCTTCTACATCCTTACATTTGTCCTCTAGCCAACCTTGCTCAGCCATTTTGCACTTCCTCTCGATCTCATTTTTGAGACGTTTGTATTCCTTTCTGCCTGCTTCATTTACTGCATTTACAAACAAGTAGGGAATAGAATCTTTCGAAAAGTGTTGTTATAGAAGTGTTGTCTTAGCCAGTAGCGTGCCATACCATCACGCCAGATGTTGAGCACGTAAGGGCTGATCGGTTAACTAATGGTAATTCACTGAAGCGAATTAGGGAAGAGAAGAAATGTATGACACAACTTGGCTAAAAGAAAGGATCGGTTGATAAAACACATGCTGAAGCATGAAGGAATGATCTGTTTGGTAATCGAGTTCTACTGTGTGTGTATAAGGAGAGGGGGGAGATTAAAAATTGCAAAGGGAGGAAAATGCTTGACTACAGTAAACACGTTGAACAGATGGGAGCTGTAGTAGTGATACAGAGGTGAAGAAGCTTTCTCAGGATAGACTAGCATGAAGAGATGCATCGAACCAGTTTTCAGACCAAACACCACAACAACAACATAGGGTAACAGCTAACGAAAGTTGCTTTTTGTTTAGCCTTTGGACTCATTTGAACACGGCTGTTCGCGATGCAAACAAAAGACGTCCAAAATTCCTATTTTTTTTTTTTTTTTTTTTTTTTTTTTTTTACGAAGTTGTTGAACCAGAGATGGAACCTGGTCGCACGTCAATGCAACAGCTAACGAGGCGCAGGTACAGATCTGGCGTCTCCCTCACAATGTGACACCACCGCGTGCCGACCCTACTCACACGGGAAGGTCTCAGCGATCTCGTTCACAGGCGTATGCGCTGGTCTGACCTACCTGCGAGTGGGCGCTCGCTCTCAAGTCCTATTCACAGTGGACTTTGTACATTCCATAATGGAGATGTTCGAATAGTGGCGTTTGCAGACTGCTCTACTGCGCATGCACAGGGCGAACAGTGCGAAACCTTTTGACACCCGTCACCCTGATACAAAGCGTCTTTACTTTCCTCGTAGATGGTCGCTCAAGGTAAATGCTAGTTGTCAATGTGGAAGTTACTTTATATGAAGAAATGAAGTGACAGGCAATACGATAATTTTATTTCCCCTGAACACATGTAATTTCATCCACATCCACATGGCAATTTCAAAGCATGTGATGTATCCGCGAAGCGGGGTTCACATTTTCTGTTTCACGTCTGTAGTTCAGTCGGCGGGTAAGTTGCTCCCTGACAGTTGCAGTGCGTTGGGCGCGACGCCTTCGCGGGGCTACCTCAACCAAGCGTCTCTGTGGAAACGGTGTGCGGACATTTGCCACGCCGGACATTTGCCACGATTTTACCTGCTCCGAATGGTTGGGTCCCTTGTCTCCCACTCCCCCTCCTCCTCCTCCTCCTCCTCCTCCTCCTCACCCCATTTAGTAACTCCACTTTAGTGGCACTGTCATCAGTAACATTACCGTCGCTGTCGCGCAGTAAAGGTACTTACTGAGCCTTTCCTCTGGGTTACTTAACATAGGACCAGAATCTCTTTGGATTTTCCGTCACATTTCAGAGAGAGTTTCGTTGTGGAAACTATTAAATGCATCTCGCATTGAAATCCGCACCAAATTTCGAGCCTCAGTAAAACTTCGCCAATCTTGAAGATTTTGCGTTCTTTTGAATTATACCTGCCTTTTTCTGTGCTCCTGCAGCAGCTTTCTGTCGTGTTTTGTGTACCATGGGGGATCAGTTCTGCCTCTTATTAATTTATTTGGTATGAATCTCTCGAGTGCTGTCGATACTATTTCTTTGAACGTAAGCCACGTATGCTGCTCACTTACATAATGTAGAAGGATTGGAGACTGTCTCTTAGAAAGACGTAAAACGAATTTTTAGCTGCTTTTATAAGTAGATATATTTCGTGTTTAGTTTTGGTGAATTTCTTTGTTACGGAATTGAGCCTCGCTACGACTGTAATCCCTGTATCCGTCGTGATGCTCAGGATTATTTGTGGCTAAGAGATCAAGTGTGTTTTCGTAACCATTTACAATTTGAATAGCCTCGTAAACTAATTGTTCAAAAAATTAAAAAAAAGCATTTAGAACAATTACGGAAGTTGTTTTCTAACTACAATAGGGTCTGAAAATGTATTTTTGTCAACATACGGAAGGTAGATTGAAGTCACTGCCAACTATAATTGTATGAGTAGGGTACCTTTTTCTGATGAGAGTCAAATTTTCTATGTACTGTTCAGCAACTGTTTCATCTGAGACCGGGGCTCGGTAAAAGGAGCCGGTTATTAATTTATTCCGGTTGTCGAATATAACCTCTACCCATACTAAGTCACAGGAACTATCTGCTTCATTGTCGCTTGTGAGCTGGAACACACATTACATTATTTTTCCTTAAGTTGTGCTTCTTGTTTCTGTTGTAGTGCAGACCATTACAATTACGGCTTCTCCCTCCAAAACCTAGGATGCTTTCTCTGTGACCCTCTAAATACCAGAGCTAAACAATGTAGAACAACAACGTACGTTAAAAGCATTGCATTCTGTATTACTTCATTTCCTTATTTCTAACATTTTAAAATTGTACATCGACTTAAGATGACATGTCAGTCATGTTGTTGTTGTTGTGGTCTTCAGTCCTGAGGCTGGTTTGATGCAGCTCTCCATGCTACTCTATCCTGTGCAAGCTTCTTCATCTCCCAGTACCTACTGCAACCTACATCCTTCTGAATCTGCTTAGTGTATTCATCTCTTGGTCTCCCTCTACGATTTTTACTCTCCACGCTGCCCTCCAATGCTAAATTTGTGATCCCTTGATGCCTCAAAACATGTCCTACCAACCGATCCCTTCTTCTAGTCAAGTTGTGCCACAAACTTCTCCTCTCCCCAATCCTATTCAATACCTCCTCATTAGTTACGTGATCTACCCACCTTATCTTTAGCAGTCTTCTGTAGCACCACATTTCGAAAGCTTCTATTCTCTTCTTGTCCAAACTAGTTATCGTCCATGTTTCACTTCCATACATGACTACACTCCATACAAATACTTTCAGAAACGACCTCCTGACACTTAAATCTATACTTGATGTTAACAAATTTCTCTTCTTCAGAAACGATTTCCTTGCCATTGCCAGTCTACATTTTATATCCTCTCTACTTCGACCATCATCAGTTATTTTACTCCCTAAATAGCAAAACTCCTTTACTACTTTAAGTGTCTCATTTCCTAATTTAATTTCCTCAGCATCACCCGATTTAATTTTACTACATTCCATTATCCTCGTTTTGCTTTTGTTGATGTTCATCTTATATCCTCCTTTCAAGACACTGTCCATTCCGTTCAACTGCTCTCCCAAGTCCTTTGCTGTCTCTGACAGAATTACAATGTCATCGGCGAACCTCAAAGTTTTTAATTCTTCTCCATGAATTTTAATACCTACTCCGAATTTTTCTTTTGTTTCCTTTACTGCTTGCTCAATATACAGATTGAATAACGTCGGGGAGAGGCTACAACCCTGTCTCACTCCTTTCCCAACCACTGCTTCCCTTTCATGCCCCTCGACTCTTATAACTGCCATCTGGTTTCTGTACAAATTGTAAATAGCCTTTCGCTCCCTGTATTTTACCCCTGCCACCTTCAGAATTTGAAAGAGAGTATTCCAGTTAACGTTGTCACAAGCTTTCTCTAAGTCTACAAATGCTAGAAACGTAGGTTTGCCTTTTCTTAATCTTTCTTCTACGATAAGTCGTAAGGTTAGTATTACCTCACGTGTTCCAACATTTCTACGGAATCCAAACTGATCTTCCCCGAGGTCCGCTTCTACCAGTTTTTCCATTCGTCTGTAAAGAATTCGTGTTAGTATTTTGCAGCTGTGTCTTATTAAACTGATAGTTCGGTAATTTTCACATCTGTCAACACCTGCTTTCTTTGGTATTGGAATTATTATATTCTTCTTGAAGTCTTTGGGTATTTCGCCTGTCTCATACATCTTGCTCACCAGATGGTAGAGTTTTGTCATGACTGGCTCTCCCAAGGCCATCAGTAGTTCTAATGGAATGTTGTCTACTCCCGGGGCCTTGTTTCAGTGCTCTGTCAAACTCTTCACGCAGTATCTTATCTCCCATTTCATCTTCATCTACATCCTCTTCCATTTCCATAATACTGTCCTCAAGTACATCGTCCTTGTATAAACCCTCTATATACTCCTTCCACCTTTCTCCCTTCCCTTCTTTGCTTAGAACTGGGTTGCCATCTGAGCTCTTGATATTCATACAAGTGGTTCTCTTCTCTCCAAAGGTCTCTTTAATTTTCCTGTAGGCAGTATCTATCTTACCCCTAGTGAGACAAGCCTCTACATCCTTACATTTGTCCTCTAGCCATCGCTGCTTAGCCATTTTGCACTTTCTGTCGATCTCATTTTTGAGACGTTTGTATTCCCTTTTGCCTGCTTCATTTACTGCATTTTTATATTTTCTCCTTTCATCAATTAAATTCAATATTTCTTCTGTTACCCAAGGATTTCTATTAGCCCTCGTCTTTTTACCTACTTGATCCTCTGCTGCCTTCACTACTTCATCCCTCAGAGCTACCCATTCTTCTTCTACTGTATTTCTTTCCCCCATTCCTGTCAATTGTTCCCTTACGCTCTCCCTGAAATTCTCTACAACCTCTGGTTCTTTCAGTTTATCCAGGTTCCATCTCCTTAAATTCCCACCTTTTTGCAGTTTCTTCAGTTTCAATCTGCAGTTCATAACCAATAGATTGTGGTCAGAATCCACATCTGCCCCTGGAAATGTCTTACAATTTAAAACCTGGTTCCTAAATCTCTGTCTTACCATTATATAATCTATCTGATACCTATTAGTATCTCCAGGATTCTTCCAGGTATACAACCTTCTTTTATGATTCTTGAACCAAGTGTTAGCTATGATTAAGTTATGCTCTGTGCAAAATTCTACAAGGCGGCTTCCTCTTTCATTTCTTCCCCCCAATCCATATTCACCTACTATGTTTCCTTCTCTCCCTTTTCCTACTGACGAATTCGAGTCACCCATGACTATTAAATTTTCGTCTCCCTTCACTACCTGAATAATTTCTTTTATCTCGTCATACATTTCATCAATTTCTTCATCATCTGCAGAGCTAGTTGGCATATAAACTTGTACTACTGTAGTAGGCATGGGCTTTGTGTCTATCTTGGCCACAATAATGCGTTCACTATGCTGTTTGTAGTAGCTAACCCGCACTCCTATTTTTTTATTCATTATTAAACCTACTCCTGCATTACCCCTATTTGATTTTGTATTTATAACCCTGTAATCACCTGACCAAAAGTCTTGTTCCTCCTCCCACCGAACTTCACTAATTCCCACTATATCTAACTTTAACCTATCCATTTCCCTTTTTAAATTTTCTAACCTACCTGCCCGATTAAGGGATCTGACATTCCACGCTCCGATCCGTAGAATGCCAGTTTTCTTTCTCCTGATAACGACGTCCTCTTGAGTAGTCCCCGCCCGGAGATCCGAATGGGGGACTATTTTACCTCCGGAATATTTTACCCAAGAGGACGCCATCATCATTTAATCATACAGTAAAGCTGCATGTCCTCGGGAAAAATTACGGCTGTAGTTTCCCCTTGCTTTCAGCCGTTCGCAGTACCAGCACAGCAAGGCCGTTTTGGTTAATGTTACAAGGCCAGATCAGTCAATCACCCAGACTGTTGCCCCTGCAACTACTGAAAAGGCTGCTGCCCCTCTTCAGGAACCACATGTTTGTCTGGCCTCTCAACAGATACCCCTACGTTGTGGTTGCACCTACGGTACGGCCATCTGTATCGCTGAGGCACGCAAGCCTCCCCACCAACGGCAAGGTCCATGGTTCATGGGGGAAGATGTCAGTCATAGATGTTCTTATCTCTATTTAGTGAACGTATTTTCAGTCATGTTTTGAACATTGTCCCTCTACACTTTATTAACTAATGTTTCGCCGCAAGGGATATCGGATTTTAGAGAGTAAATTAATATGGAGTATGTCGTTCTTCTTTTCAAACATTCACATACCCATTTCTTCTTTCCTTAATGTCTTTTGGGCATGCAGTTGTGGTAATTAAAGTAGGCACAAATGGAATGATCAAAAAGAAATGATTAGCGGACATTCGCGTTATCTTCACATCGTTCCCTTCTTGTTGCTCCCATGGTGATGGACTGTTTCTATCGCAATCAGTAAGCGTGAAAGGAAGCTACCGTACAGACAGAGGGATCTACGAGGTGCATTCAAGTTCTAAGGCCTCCGATTTTATTTCTCCGGACTGGAAAGAGATAGAAACATGCGCATTGTTTTAAAATGAGGCCGCGTTCATTGTCAATACGTCCCAGAGATGGTAGCACCGTACGGCAGATGAAATTTTACCGCCAACGGCGAGAATGAGAACTGTTTTAAATACTTAAAATGGCGACGTTTTCCTTACTTGAACAGCGTGCAATCATTCGTTTTCTGAATTTGCGTGGTGTGAAACCAACTGAAATTCATCGACAGTTGAAGGAGACATGTGGTGATGGAGTTATGGATGTGTCGAAATTGCGTTTGTGGGTGCGACAGTTTAATGAAGGCAGAACATCGTATGACAACAAACCGAAACAACCTCGGGCTCGCACAAGCCGGGCTCACGACATGATCGAGAAAGTGGAGAGAATTGTTTTGGGGGATCGCCGAATGACTGTTGAACAGATCGCCTCCAGAGTTGGCATTTCTGTGGGTTCTGTGCACACAATCCCGCATGACAACCTGAAAATGCGAAAAGTGTCATCCAGGTGGGTGCCACGAATGCTGAAGAACGACCACATGGCTGCCCGTGTGGCATGTTGCCAAGCAATGTTGACGCGCAACGACAGCATGAATGGGACTTTCTTTTCGTCGGTTGTGACAATGGGTGAGGCGTGGATGCCATTTTTCAATCCAGAAACAAAGCGCCAGTCAGCTCAATGGAAGCACTCAGATTCACCGCCACCACAAAAATTTCGGGTAACCGCCAGTGCTGAAAAAATGATGGTGTCCATGTTCTGGGACAGCGAGGGCGTAATCCTTACCCATTGCGTTCCAAAGGGCACTATGGTAACAGGTGCATCCTACGAAAATGTTTTGAAGAACAAATTCCTTCCTGCACTGCAACAAAAACGTCCGGGAAGGGCTGCGCGTGTGCTGTTTCACCAAGACAATGCACCCGCACATCGAGCTAACGTTACGCAACAGTTTCTTCGTGATAACAACTTTGAAGTGATTCCTCATGCTCCCTGCTCACCTGACCTGGTTTCTAGTGACTTTTGGCTTTTTACAACAATGAGAGACACTCTCCGTGGCCGCACATTCACCAGCCGTGCTGCTATTGCCTCAGCGATTTTCCAGTGGTCAAAACAAGACTCCTAAATAAGCCTTCGCCGCTGCCATGGAATCATGGCGTCAGCGTTGTGAAAAATGTGTACGTCTGCAGGGCGATTACGTCGAGAAGTAACGCCAGTTTCATCGATTTCGGGTGAGTAGTTAAATATAAAAAAAATCGGAGGCCTTAGAACTTGAATGCACCTCGTATATTTATACCTGGCAGGACTAATTACATACTGGCATAATCGTCGGTATTGCTTTCGTTTCCCAAAAGTTATAAACATTTCAATTTCGGAAAAGAAGCTCTGTATTTCGCCAAGATATCGAAGAAAAAGGTCCGTTACGTACTGGTAAGATGTGGAGACGGCGGTTTGAAAGCGGACAGAAGTAGTACGAGGAAGAGCGTTCCTTACCTGAGGGATCGCTACTCAAGCTAGCTGGCGAAAGAGCAAGTGTGGCAAATGTCCGGCATTCATGGAAACACCTCAAGTGTTGTCACAGTTTTGTAGATGGCTACTACTAACGCCAGCTGCCGTTAGCGCTTCGTAGTTGAAAGCTGGCAACTGCGCTAAGAACTATCAGGTAGCTACTTAACGCCGTCTCGACTATGACACTAGGCATTTGTCGGGGTTTTAAATCTTCTGTTGTGTGTGTCCACAGAGAAACAGAATTGAAACTAAAGAAAATGGACACTTTTACTATGTATGTTTTATGAATAAAAGTCCATCAACTGTCTGTCTTTCAATTTTTATTTCCTATACGCGCTTACGAGGAAAAGCTCCACAATGCCATTCGCTGCATTTTGTCGCTGTCTGGTGCAGCAGTCATATCCCGTAACTCACGAGGTGACTTTTCTGTAACGTATACCACGAAGTGGGCTCTCTGGGACCCCTCTGTTTAAACCGAGATTTAAGGCTAAAATCATTTGAAATTTTTAATTTGTGCTATATAACATTTACTTTTAAAATTATTTAAGTGTTGTTTAAATGCTTGTAGTTTATTTTATTGCACTAAACGAAGCCTGCAGCATTTTTCTATTCATCACACAAAAGTGCATAATTTTCTGTGGTTCTTTTAAATAGTACACATAAATGGACAGTTAGGAAAATTATACAATCTCTGTAGCAAATAAACTTCCAAATAAAACTAAATTCCAGGGTTTAAATTTGCGCATAAAAATTCCAACCGATAGGTACAAAAAGAAAGTCTGTCAAATTGACAATAATTGCTGGGAACTACATTTTTCTTATCACCACTCAGAACACACTCGATTTTAAGTGAGACTTTTAAGTATTTCATTGTAGAAACAGACAGATCCCCATCATAGCTTTCCTGAAGTTCTTCCTCTGAATGATACTCTTGTTCGATAGTAGAACTGTGATCACTGGCTAATGTAACATCGTCGCCTTTTTTGATAATTTGTTGATCTATATCACTGACACCTTCCTCCGTAGACCAACTAACAATTTCATCAAACTCGGGAAAGTTAAAACTGACACATTCGTGCGAACACATTTTGAGCTATACGGTACCGTACTGAAGAAAACAGGTACGTAGTTTACGAGTCGCGGTCTAGGAGACTCCAACACTCATCAATAACACGTGTCAACAATAAACACAGAAGGCGATAGCACAACCGACAACAAAACATCGTAGGCTTGGTAATTTAAGAAGGGTAGAGGGAGTATAGAAGTATTCCACCATAACTGGCCTTGGAGAGTTCGAAAATTTTCGCGCTGTCTGAGAGACCACACCTCGTGAGTTAAGGGATATCTAAGAGCCCGGATTTAGCAGGAAAAGGCCGCCATTTTAGTACAGTACATCTGACGTCGAGCAGGTATTTTTATTTTTCGAGAAATGTCCGACGACCTCTTGTTTTCGCTATTCTGAGGGTGACTTGCAAAAATTTTGCTTAAAAAAATTGGATTCGGTATTCAAATCTCCACCGTCAAGTGTTGAAGCGGAAGTTACGTTTTGATAATCCATGGCTGTCTATGACGTCCCAGTTCCGCAATTGAAGTGTAGATTTTTGCTTTGTGGCTTTGATGACTCGAAAATACTTATTTTGCATTTCCAGAGGCGTAACCATCTTATTTATTTAATTATTGACATGTTTACATCCTTTGTGAGCGAAAAAAGGAAGTGCAAATTAACTGACAAATTAAACAGAAATGCGCTTGTTTTAAGAATTACCGAACCTGAGTGAAGCAAAATGTGTAATTTATGATACATCGGTGTTCTTATTTCCACCCTTATGTGGTTCAAAAGGTGGCCCTATCCTATCACTAGTTGGCCATACACGGGCGGATTTCCGCGACCTGCTAGGACCACGGACCAGTTCCGGACCTGACTCACCGATCTGAGGTCCGTATTTTCCCACTCCCAGCCCGTCAGATCCAGCTCTGCGTACTGTCTGGAGGCCGGGTCCGGTCGTGTGTGGGGGCAAATCGGCAGCTTTTCGTGATACATCCGCGGACCCAGGACTGCCGTGCATGCGTTACAGGCCAGAGGCCACGGGTCACTAACTGCAGGAGTCGCGACTGCGTCTCAGTGCAAGTACTAGTACAGTGCGACGTTTTATAGGAATTTCGTTTATTGTAGCACATTTTCGCATTTTGAAAGTAGTTTATATATTGGAGAGAAACTATGAACGATGCTAGGAAGAAAATTGTGGCAGCCGCTGGCTGTTTGAGCCTTTGTAAAGTATAGTAGTTTGTAATATCTGTTAAATGGTTCAAATGGCTCTGAGCACTATGGGACTTAACATCTGTGGTCATCAGTCCCCTAGAACTTAGAACTACTTAAACCTAACTAACCTAAGGACATCACACACATCCATGCCCGAGGCAGGATTCGAATCTGCGACCGTAGCAGTCGCGCGGTTCCGGACTGAGCGCCTAGAACCACCTGTTAAATAATGGACATAAGACAGTTATGCATAATAGCCTACATGAACATAGTACAAACAGCATTTTGTTTGCGCTCACTATTGTGTTGCCGTATACAACCCATCCCCCTCTTTTACTCTTCTTTCTAGGAAGCTACACCTTTCTGAGATCATTTCAGAAATTATTGAAGGTATTTTAAATCCGTCTTTGCAACTACAACAAAATGCGTATATCTGTCACCGATGGTCTGTAATGAAACATTTTTACAATCTAGCTAGGTTTCTGCACCTAAAAACAGTTCGTTACAAAAGATGTTTATGTTACTTAAGATATATTATATGAATGCACAGTGTCTGTCCTTTCAGACATGTCTGAAAGAACAGACACCACTCGAAATCCGCAGCTGTGACACATTACATATAAATTGAAGGTGAAGAAGGGGAGAAAGAGAAGGATTACTGATGTCAGCTGTACTCCGCTTAATGTCCCGACGCATCTGACATCCTTTCCTTTCTCGGAGCGAGGCCCGTCACGGAAAAAAAAAAAAAAAAAAAAAGATGGGCCCCCACCACCAACGTGGTGACCAAACCAAAAGTTCTACTGGCACCTTCGTCAACATGTTAGTTATCTAATAGGTGGATCACAGGATGCTGGGCTGTGATGTTATCCGTGCGTCTGGGTAAGACTACGCATTAGCATGGTCCATCAGGTGATAGTGGACGAAACGCGAATTAGGGTAGCAATTTGAAGAGCAGAGGGAAAAGGTGCCAAGGCTCGTGCCGTGGGAAAAAAACCTCTGCGACAGTGGGATGGGTAGTAAGAGCAGTAGTGGCTTTCTATCTGCGATAGTTCTTGCAAGGTTGGGTTTTGTTAGTGTGTGTATCATGCATCATTACCGTGGCAGGCATGGCGATGTAACGCGGTTTGCTGCAGTCGCTGCATTCCTGGAACAATCAGGATCGTTATATATTAGTGGGAGATCGGCCATAGATCATCTCACTGTATGGGGGGGGGGGGGGGGGTATAGCTTGTCTGCATGTAGTGTACGGTACAGCTTCCGTGCGTGGTCCCAGTTTTTCGGCAAGTGTGTTCCAACTGGATATCCAGTAATGGTGACTGATTAACGGGGGCTCACCTGTACCGTTGTGTTTGCGTGTACTTGGCCATAGATGTTAGGTCCTTACAAGTATGTCTTTAGGTCTTTTATGTTTCTACCTATGGTTGTGGTCGTAGTTCCCCAGATTTAGAACGAACGGGTTCTGCGAATGTCTGGAGTTTCTGTATAGTCTTGTGGTGAGTTTGTGGATTACCTCCGTGAGAGTTTCAAGTCGGCATTTCCGGTGAAGGTCTGCGATGCGTGTGTATCGTGGAGCATTGCTTTGTTTTGCAGACGGCGCAGGCGTGTGGGCGCAGTGTATCGCAGCGTATCCCCAGACAGTGGCTGCGTACGTTATCAGGGGTCGAATAAGTGTCATGTACATGGAACTCGACAGCCTTCTGTACAGTGTGCTACGCCTGTTGAGCATAGGGTAGAGCTAGTCCCCAGAACTGCGGGTAAAGGTCTCATGGTCGTGCTCCCTCTAATGCATAGGCGGGGACAGCAGGTATTCAAGAATCCGCCTGACATATCCGTGGCCCGTCGCGGAAATCTGCTCGTGTATGGCCACTATGTGTTACGATTACTTTTTTTTACGAAAATTAAAATGTCTGGCATTGTCTTCTAAAATTATGCAGTTTTCAAAACATTACACATGGTGTATCCAAAAGAAACATCGGATTTTTAAAAAATCATAATTGTTATGTTATTTGGGATATGTGCGTGAACAACGTACTGTTGGAAAGAGCAAGCTCTCGAGTTTTACATGGGGCACTGTCACACTGGCACCTGGAAGTGGGAAAATTTTTAAATCAAAGGATTACTGAACGATGGATCGGTTCCAATGGACCAAATGATTCAGTCTTACATTACTGGCCTCCAATGTCACCGGATCTGACTGTATGTGATTATTTCTTGTGGAGGTTTATACAAGACTTTTTTATGTGCCTCCGTTACCAAAAACAATGAACTGAGACATCGCATAACAGCAGCTGTGGAAGCAGTAACTCAAGGCATGCTCGCTGCAGTGTGGTAACAATTTGAATACCGCATTCATATATGCCGTGCATCTCAAGGGGGGCATATTGATCACCTATAAAAATGTATGAAAAACATTTTTGAGTTTCCCGCTCATTAAAAAACAAAATTCACTGTATGTGTTTATTAGTTTCAGAAATATAGACGTGCCAAATCGCATGATTCTTTTTCATACATCCTGCTGTCGAAGTAGGTGTCACTAGGTGTTACGCCGTTGATACGGTCGCAGGTTCGAATCCTGTCTTGGGCATGGTTGTGTCTGATGTCCTTAGGTTAGTTAGGTTTAAGTAGTTCTAAGTCTAGGGGACTGATGACCTCAGATGTTAAGTCCCATAGTGCTTAGAGCCATTTGAACAATTTTGAACTAGGTGTTACTGCATATTCAACTGTCAGTGACTATCTCAGATTTTTCAGTAGTGGAGAGGTCTGGAACAACCTTCACTTAGCCCTGTGAATCCACATTTACATCTACATCTGCGATTCCCATTTAAGTGTTACGCAGAGGGTGCAGAAAACCACTTTCAGACCAGTTCACTCTACTGTTCCACTCTGGAACAGGATGTGGCAAAGATGTGCACCTGAAACTATTTTATCACGATAGTCTTTACTCCCTATATCACGGGAGTCTGCAATATGTTTTGGCATTCGAAGGAAAAAGTTTTTGATTGAATTTCGCGAAAATATTTCGCCCCCTCCCACCTGCCCAACTCGCTCATCATATCCGTGACATTATCTCTACTATTTCGTCAATGTCTTGCCTCGATACTATACAGACAGGATCCGTTAGTCGGGCTTGGTGGTCTAGAGATAGAGTACGAGCCTGGAGATTGTCAGGTCACGGGATCGAATCCCAGTCAGAATTTTCCCGTCTGCTTTTAGCCTAGCCTTTACCTCTCAACGATGTAAATGTGCCAGGAATTCCACTTTAATGTCTCTTTTCCGTGGTAGGTTTGCTGGGGTAGGCTAAGGGCACGCAACTCGCTGAAGTGGTGTCCACTTGAAAGGGCTTCCAAATGGACGGCTGAACACCGCTCTTCATTGACTCTCAACCAATCATGCTGTACAAATTTTGCTTGAGGACCCCTCACTGCGCAGCAATACAGAAGAGGACGAAAAAGTACAGTATAGGTGGTCTCTTTAGTAGATCTGTTGCACTTACTGAGTGTTCTAGCAATAAAACGCAGTCTTCGTTTCGTGTTTCCCACATTTCCTATGCGATGACTATAGCCGCAATCCCTAGGTACGAGGGTAGGCTGCAAAGTAATCACACATGCTTCGATACTTCTCGAACGTGAACGAAATGACCTTGAGAAACGCGTCAGGTGGCACGTGCAACTTAACTTCCCCTTGTATACGCATTTGCAGTGTGAATGCGTTGCGATCATGCAGTGTATTTTGAGCAAATGACTCCTAATGCTGTGTCAGCTCCAGTTAAACAGCGTGCTATTATTGGACTTTTAACTGCTGAAAAAGTTATTCATCGTCCTTTAAAGGATGTTTATGATGACGATACCGTTGATAGGTCAACTGTAAATAGAACGGTAATAAATTTTCGCAGTTGTAAACCTGGCAAAGCTATAATAGTTGATGAAACACACAGCGGACGTCCAATCATTGCCACAGACGATAAACATCGCTTGATTCAAAATGACCGGCGAATCACTCGATTGTGTATCACCAACCATATTGGAATATCCCAGGAACGTATCGGCTCCATTATTGTACAATAATAATACTGCAACAAGATAACGCTCGTCCAAACACCTCGCGCGCAACTGAAGAGGCTCTGCGAAATCTTAAGTTTGAACTAATTCTACATACTCTTTACTCCCCGGGTATTGTGCCTAGCGATTTTTATTTTTTCCTCTACTCAAAAGAGACCTTAAGGGTAGTCACTACACCTCGAACGATGAGGTGCAGACTACCGTCTAGTCATGGATTCGAGAAAAGTAGGGAGAATTTTTCGCTAACGGAATGAAAAAACTTCGAGAGAAATGTGTTAATCTTACAGGTAACAATGTTGACTCGTAAATATATTATTTTGCAGCTTAAGAATTGTTCTTTAATGCACTTTTTGCCTGATCTTCCTATTTACTTTTGGTCGTATTCTACAAGCGTGTGCGCGTTCTTTTCAGGCTACCCTCGTATTTAGTTGAACAATCACCTATCAGTCTCCGTTATTTATAGTGTAACTGAAATTTAATGGAATTAAAGTACTCATGTGGAGGGCCTCACACTTATTATTGTTTGGGCTCCATTGTCTTCCTTCACACCATGTAGGTATCTCATCAAAATCAGTTTTTACCTGTTTATATGTTCTGATGATTTTACTTGGCAACAGACGACGGAATCATCTGCAAATGATTCTAGGCGGCTCCTCATATTGTCTCCCAAACTATTTAATATATAGATTAAGAAGAGCAGAGGGGCTCAAACATTTCCTTGAGAAACCCTGTCTGTAACTTCGGTTTCTCTAGATGACTTTCCCTCAGTTACTACTAATAGTAAGTGTGACCTTTCTGAGACGAAATTACGAATCAAGTCACACAGCTAAGACGATACTCCATAGGCGATGTGCAGCTGCTTGTGAGAAGCGGTGTGGAAACCCTTCTGAGAACAGAAACCGCTTGTAAAGCAAGCAGCTGACTTGAAACGCGAGCCGCAGGAGTGGGAGAAAAGAAAGACTTGCACGAGGCAGACAGCCGCGCGACATTTTATTCTGCCTACTTACGCAGTTGTCAGGAACGGAAGGCAGCTGCAAAGATACGCCAAGGCAGGTGCACGTGCAACAGGGTGTTTATTCAGTTCGTACACCACCGACAAGCGGGAAGGTAGCTGTTTCGCCTGGCCATCTGCTAGTGCAAAGGCGAGAAAAGGAAAATGAACCTGCTCCACCTGGAACCTGGGTTACAAACAATTTCAATATAGAAGCCTTATACCTATCGAGAAAGTCTATGATGCTGCCCAACTGCAGACTTAGCGTTACCAAGTGCAACAGGAAACAATGCGATTTTAAGAAGCTCTACCATAACATCTTTTGTTTGGTTGTCGGGCTGTTTGAAGTAAATTAAACCGTTTTCTTGACGAGCGTGCATTTGGGTCATTCCTTGCAATCGTGGTGGAGGCGAGCCCAGAACATTTCCGAAACAACGTCCAGTCTTTTCAATAGAGAGCAACATGCAGTCACAGAGTTACGATCTAATCAGTCTGGCTGACAAGATTGCACATTGTGTCAAATTGGGGAGATGGAGACTGTCTTGGTCCAGTTTCAGGCTGTTAAAACGTCGGTATAATCAGTAAATTGCGTGTTGTTTTATCTCGTCAAATGCAGGCTCCAGGTCACATGATATCCAAACAAGCCAAAAAAATTTAGCTTCCAAATCACTTTTCCTTTAGTCTTTATAATGCAAGTCAGCACAGAAAAACGGAAGCCGTGAAAATAATGTAATAAAGCATTATCATGATCAGATGTGTACGCTTCCGTAGCTGCGCGACTGGAAATAGAGGTGACAGGAGAATGCCAGCAACACCTGTTTTAGAGAAGACTATCAATATAAGATTCTAAACGACAAAGAAAATAATCAATACCATTACGAAAAATAGTCCATATCCCACAGCAAACCAAATCAAAGACTTTTGCAGACACATCCTTAAGTTCAAGGTTGCGATAAGCAGCTTACACGTTTATAAATGATTTAATGCAGACAGCTGCGCGACGTCGCTGAATAAAACAGGCTAACTATCCCTACTGCCAGTAGTACGGAATAGTTGATACTGCCATACGCCGAACAGTAGGTTGCAAGAAAACTGCAAAAAAAAGGCTTCTGAGCACTATGGGACTCAACATCTGAGGTCACCAGTCCCCTAGAACTTAGAACTACTTAAACCTAACTAACCTAAGGACATCACACACATCCATGCCCGAGGCATGATTCGAACCTGCGACCGTAGCAGTCGCGCGGTTCCGGACTGAAGCGCCTAGAACCGCTCGGCCACCACAGCCGGCAGAGAAAACCGCAGGTTTGTGGGAACGGACAAAGTTTAAGTCGGCGGGATTGTTCTCAACGAGTGTTAACTAAATAAACACTAAGAAAATAATGTACATGACCATCAAAGCGCTTCCAGCGTCCAAGAGAAGAACACTGACATTGTTTGTATTGATGGACTGTTTCTTCAACGAGGAAGGAAAATCTATAAATAACTTTAAACAATAAATCAGACATGAGAAACAAGAAATCCTCAACAATAAATGGAAAAGAGAAAAGTGATTACCATTTACAATTTTTATTTAAATATTATATTTAAAGTCAATATAAAAGATTTGTAATTCCTATTGCTGAATAAATTCAATTTAAAAAAATACATAAAGCTTTTTAAAAAGTTGTCATCTCAGTTGACTGCCATGCGGGCGCCTGGTTTCGATTCCCAGCCGGATCGGAGATTTTATCCCTTCGGGGACTGGGTGTTGCGTTGTCCTCATCATAATTTCAAAATCATCGACGCGCAAGTCGTCGAAGTGGCAACAAATAAAGATTTGCACTAGGCGGCCAAGCTAACCCAGATGAGATCTCCCGGCCACTAATCCCATACCATCAATTCATTTCACGATCAGGTGTGGCTTTGTAAGGAAATAAAATGTTGAATATGAGTTACGTCTGAGTTTATTAATATTGCAATTTTTTGCTCGTTATTCTTGTTAACATCCAACAGGATTTCTTGAACGGATGTATTTTTTTCCTATATACATTTTGAATTTCACTGCCAACCAAACGCTATTGCTATTAATCATCTTGCGCCCGCCCGGTTGGCGGTGCGGTCTAACGCACGGCTTTCCGGGCGGGAAGGATCGCCTGGTCCCCGGCACGAATCCGCCCGGCGGATTTGTATCGAGGTCTGGTGAACCGGCCAATCTGTGGATGGTTTTTGGGCGGTATTCCATCTGCCTTGGAGAATACGGGCTGGTTCCCCTTATTCCGCCTCAGTTACACTATATCGGCGATTGCTGCGCAAACAAGTTCTCCACGTACGCGTACACCACCATTACTCTACCACGCAAACGCCGGCCGGTGTGGCCGTGCGGTTCTAGGCGCTTCAGTTTGGAACCGCGTGACCGCTACGGTCGCAGGTTCGAATCCTGCCTCGGGCATGGATGTGTGTGATGTCCTTAGGTTAGTTAGGTTTAATTAGTTCTAAGTTCTAGCGACTGATGACCTCATAAGTTAAGTCGCATAGTGTTCAGAGCCATACCACGCAAACATAGGGGTTACACCCGTCTGGTGTAAGACGTTCCCTGGGGGGTCCACCGGGGACCGCACCGCACAATAACCCTGGGCTTGGTGTGGGCGGCGGAGGGATGAAGTGGACTGCGGTAATCGTCGTGGGGTTGTGGACCACTGCGGCTGCGGCGGGGACGGAACCTCTCCGTCGTTTCTATGTCCCCGGTTAATCTTTGGTTTGGAGGAAGGGCTACTGGGCTAGTTTGTGTCGTTTGGAAAGGTTATAAGCAAGTGTGTGTTTGAGTAGTATCAAGTAATTTGGTTTAAGCTTAAGGAAAAATGGCGAGAAGAATACAGGAACCAGATTCGACGATTGCATACGTGCAGATGGATGGCTTGGTAAAAAATATTTCATTTAACTACATAATATGAAGTACAGCTGTTACTTGAGACTTGTGGTGTTGCAGTTCTTGTTATGTCCGTACTTGTTAGGAAATGGGAAGAGGAATTCCGCCTTATGCAAGACACCTTTTTTCTGTTTTGTTTCACACAGACACGTTTCAGCACATTTTGTGCTTTCTTCAGTGGGTTCTTTTTTTTTTAATTACATGATACTATTGGACATTTATTTTGGTAGCTATTCTGTTAAACAAGCTACAACTTCTTATGGTTTTGATATTGTGGTGCTTTCGCATATTACGTAATGGCGGCGAAAACTCTGCCTATGTTTTGAAAACTCGGTGAAAGTGCAGTGTCAAGCGAACATAGGACACGAAATCTGCCTATTCACATCGCCAGCAACATATGAGAAAGCACCACAATATAAAAATCATGAGAAGCTGTAGCTTGTATAGCAGAATAGCTACCAAAGTAAATGTACAATAGTATCATTAGGTTAAAAAATGTAAATGAACCCACTGAAGATAACATAAAATGTGCTGAAGCATGTCTTGATCTAACAACACAGAAAAAGGTTTCTTGCATAAGGTGGATTTCCTCTTCCCACTATTGGTATTGCCGGCCGGTGTGGCCGAGCGGTTCTGGGCGCTTCAGTCTGGAATCTCGCGAGCGCTACGATCGCAGGTTCGAATCCTGCCTAGGGCATGGATGTGTGTGATGTCCTTAGGTTAGTTAGGTTTAAGTAGTTCTAAGTTCTAGGGGACTGATGACCTCAGATGTTAAGTGCCATAGTGCTCAGAGCCATTTGAACTATTGGTATTGTATGATTAAAAACAGCCCTTGCAAATATTTTCTACTCTTATTTCCTAACTCGTTGGATACGGAGGGTTTAATCATATGAAGATGACATTTCAGATTGTTAAATCAATAAGGTGGCGTCTATAGTTGCAGCAATGTACTGGTCTTAGCTTTCCGGAGTCAAAGTCTTCAAAAACATAATGAGTGGATAACAATAAACCATTTGATACTCTAAAATTTTTGTGTACTTCTTGCAGAAACATATAGCGTACGAGACGCTCTAAAACTCCCCGAATCAGTTACATAAGAAATGGCAACTTCAGCGCTCTGACTCCTATTGGGTAGAATGTTACGAACCCCGGTGCACCAGGGTGCGAGTAATAAACTTGTGGAAATATGGAATCAATAATCAAGAGAAGTACTTTGTGTTTCAGCTCTCCGTATGGCCAAGAAGGACCAAAAATTACAGAATCGAATATTGATTAGTAAATAAGATAAAACTGTGCGAAAGCCAGGAGGCTGGTCTTCAGTGAGATTTTCGGGCAATGCTATTTCGACGGTAGGCAATGAAAGTCTCGTAACTCCATTTTGTTAAATTTTACAGGTGAAGGAAGAACGGTTTCTTAAAAAAATAATATACAGTGATACAGAAAGTTGGTACATTTGTAACTGTACAGTAAAAACCTAGTTGACAAATTAGAGAATTACAAATGTCTCTTTGACTGATTACTGGAATTACGAGGTTTGCATTACTTATCATCGATTTGTGTCAACTAACATCCAATTAACTATGTACGAAGACGATATCCTAATTCAGTGCATCATTTTAATTTAAAACAACCTCGTGCAAGAGAACAATTATTTGATCAGTCGCTCAGAATTTAGACTTTGGCGCACAGCATACAAGGACAGAAGGCTTTCATCGACATCTACATCTACATGGATAATCTGCAAATAACATTTAAGTGCCTGGCAGAGGGTTCATCGAACCACCTTCACAATTCTCAATTATTCCAATCTCTTATAGCGCGCGGAAAGAATGAACACCTATATCTTTCCGTACGAGCTCTGATTTCCCTTATTTTATCGTGGTGATTGTTCCTCCCTATGTAGGTCGGTGTCAGCAAAATATTTTCGCATTCGGAGGAGAAAGTTGGTGACTCGAATTTCGTGAGAAGATTCCGTCGCAACGAAAAACGCCTTTCTTTTAATGATGTCCAGCCCAAATCCTGTATCATTTCTGTGACTCCCATATTTCGCGATAATACAGAACGTGCTGCCTTTCTTTGAACTTTTTCGATGTACTCCGTCAGTGGATCCCACACCGCGCAGCAGTATTCTAAAAAAGGACGGACAGGCGTAGTGTAGGCAGTCTCCTTAGTATGTCTGTTACATTTTCTAAGTGTCCTGCCAGTAAAACGCAGTCTTTGGTTAGCCCTGCCCACAACGTTTTCCATGTGTTCCTTCCAATTTAAGTTATTCGTAACTGTAATGCCTAGGTATTTAGTTGAATTTATGGCTTTTAGATTAGACTGATTTATGGTGTAACCGAAGTTTAACGAGTTCCTTTTAGCACTCATGAGGATGACCTCACACTTTTCGTTATTTAGGGTCAACTGCCACTATTCGCACCATTAAGATATTTTTTCTAAATCGTTTTGCAGTTTTTTTTTATCTTCTGATGACTTTATTAGTCAATAAACGACAGCATCAACTGCAAACAATCGAAGACGACTGCTCAGATTGTCTACCAAATCGTTTAAATAGATAAGGAACAGCAAAGGGCCTGTAACACGGGGAACGCCAGACATCACTTCTGTTTTACTCGATACTTCCCGTCAGTTACTACGAAATGTGACCTCTCTGACAGGAAATCACAAATCCAGTCACATAACTGAGACGATATTCCATAAGCACGCAATTTCACTACGAGCCGCTTGTGTGGTACAATGTCAAAAGCCTTCCGGAAATCCAGAAATACGGAATCGATCTGAAATCCCTTGTCAATAGCATACAACACTTCATATGAATAAAGAGCTAATTGTGTTTCACAGGAACGATGTTTTCTAAACCCATGTTGACTGTGTGTCCATAGGCCGTTTTATTCGAGGTAATTCATGATGTTCGAACACAGTATATGTTCTAAAATCCTGCTACATATCGACGTTAACAATATGGGCCTGTAATTTGGTGGATTACTCAAACTACCTTTCTTGAATATTGGTGTAACCTGTGCAACTTTCCAGTCTTTGGGTACGGATCTTTCGTCGAGCGAACGGTTGTACATGATTCTTAAGGTATACAGTGTGGACCAGAAGACTTGCTTTTATTAAGTGATTTAAGTTGCTTCACTACTTCGAGGATGTTGGCAGCTGTTCTCAACTCTAATTCTGGAATATTTACTTCGTCTTCTTTTGTGGAGACATTTCGGAAGGTCGTGTTTAGTAACTCTGCTTTGGCAGCACTGTCAACGAAAGTATCTCCATTGCTACCGCGCAGAGAAGGCATTGATCGATTTTAGCCGCTAACACACTTCACATACAACCAGAATCTCTTTGGATTTTCTGCCACGTTTCGAGACAAAGTTTCGTTGTGGAAACAGTTATAAGCATCTCGCATTGAAGTCCGCGCTAAATATCAAGCTTCTATAAAAGATCGCCAATCTTGGGGATTTTGTGTCTGTTTAAATTTAGCATGTTTGTTTAGTTGTTTCTGCAACAGTGTTCTTACCCGTTTTGTGTACAAATGAGGATCAGCTCCGTCGTTTGTTAACTTATTTGGTATAAAGCTCTCAATTGCTGCCGATACTGTTTCTCTGAATTCAAGCGACATCTGGTCTACACTTATATCATTAATTTGGAGGGAGCGGAGATTGTCTCTCAGGAAGGCGTAATTTTTATCTGCTTTTTTGAATAGGTATATTTTTGTTTATTTTTGGAGGATTTGGGGGTTACAATATTTAATCTCGCTTCGACAAGACTGTGTTCGCTAATTCCTGTATCGGTTTTGATGTTCGTTATTAAATGAGGATTATTTGTTGCTAAGAGGTCAAGTGTGTTTTCACAACCGTTTACTATTTCGCTATTTATGGTGGCTAGCACAGGACATGTGGCACATGATCACTCACTGCAAGCAGGCCGTAGTGCCCCATCGATGTGACTCAGACCAAACAGACACGCGAATGCCTTCAAATGGTTCAAATGGCTCTAAGCACTACGGGACTAAACATCTGAGGTTCAAAAGTGGTTCAAATGGCTCTGAACACTATAGGACTTAACTTCTGAGGTCATGATTCCCCTAGAACTTAGAACTACTTAAACCTAAATAACCTAAGACATCACACACATTCATGCCCGAGGCATGATTCGAACCTGCGACCGTAGCAACCGCGTGGCTGCTCGGCCACAGCGGCCGGACTGCCTTCAGGGTCATTCTCAATCGGCTGCGGGAGTAGGCAAAGCACAGCACGATACAAGGTACAGGAACATCGATCAAAGTACCTCACACATCTGAAATTTAAAAAGAGAGCCAAAACGTCAATAACTGCACAAAAGACATGAAGAGAATGACAGACGCACTGGAAAGAAACCTCTCACCACAGAAACGCATTCCAGGGCACGAGCGCGAGTAGAGAGAGATCCGCCAGCCCAAGATCTAGAATCAACAAGAGATAACCAAGAACACACTGAATCGTTCACGATACCCACCTTGGGCTGCTTTCACAGTGGCACCGGCAACGGTCGTCAGACGCCGTCGTCAGAGGCCGCCCGATAACATCGACCGACGGCTTGGGCACAGCACAGAATAGAGAGCACCATAATGGAACCTCGGCTGCAATCCATGAGCCAAAATCTAGTGCGCATCCGTGAAGTTTGCGATATTTAAACCGAGTAAACAGCTATATCTAAAGCCAAAGGCGATTAGATATGTTCTGTGTATTTTATTAATTATGCATTGTAACTACTGTGCTTACCTACGAGTAAACAGTTGTTTGGTGCACTGTTAAAGTTGTAAAAATGATAATGAGCAGTAGTACGAGAAAAGACCATACAGGACAGTAATTGAGCAGTTCCCACAAAGTGGCTGGTAGCAGCACATTAGAAAAAACGAGTTCTTTTATTTTCTTGCTGTAAACAATTAAAGCTCAGTAAACGGTGAAAAAATACTGTATGTGAATGAAGCAAAACTACCTCAACTCCTGGAGTTAAGTTTTCAGCGGAGGTTCTCCATTTCAGTTACAAACAATTTGTCTTGCATTTGCACGTTTTCTTCACTACTCTTTATTAACACCTCTCATTCGATTCTGACGAAACTAATTGGCGCACATAATTTTTTTCTTTCGTATCTTATGGTTTCATATCACAGCTCGATGACGCATGTGTCTGTTTTTTCGATATCCAAATACTCTGGAGCAAAAAATTTGAATAATTTGCAGTGAAAACTGTTGTCGCTGGCTGCTTTAATTTGGTTCATTGGCGCGCCGACGGTGCCTCATGCAAGTAGATGCACATTTCTCAAATTAGTCCTTAGGATTTATTTTTGTACTTGTAAGACGTCGTGGTCTCCTGACCTTCATAGCTTACATATTCCGCCCTCACAATCATATTCCGCACATCAAGACGCTTCATTAGAACCCGAACTCGATAAGATAAAGTCAATGTTGTATGAAGTCACGTAAACTATATGCAAATAACAAGTGCACACCGGGGTTGAAATACTCGAGGCTGGCGTACACACATACATTCCAGACACGACGGTCACAGGAGCTTTTAGTTCGAGAGAGGCAGACCACACACCAGGAGGCTAGTCCCTTCAGAGGACGAGTCAACATCGGCCGCCCGTGGAGCAGACAGCGCGTGCCCGAGTCAAAGGGGGAACGACCCTGTGTTCGGCTTAAAAGCAAATTCCGCTACATTGTGTGGGAGTGTCCAACCTATGCATTCTTTACACATAGCACGCAGTTTCAGAGATTTTCACAGGGAGACAGAAAACGCCAAACGCTGATACTACAGATTTCCAGATTGGTCGGCTTAAACGAAACGTCATTCTCCCGTTTTAGAAGAGCAATGCTGATTGGCAGACGATATTTCTGACGCCTTGAGCTGAAGGAGTAATGGAAGAGACCGAAAGATGTACCCCTTCACGTCCGGTGTGGAGAGGCGCCGTTCCGTTGTCGCTCTTGGAGCGAGGAACAAGTCTCTCCTCAGTACTTCACTGGGAGAGCACCTCTGTCGAGAGCGAATCGAAGTGCGACTATATTGAGTCCTTGTGATTTACCACGCCAATAGTTAGACTAGGGGCGAATAGGAATCCTTGACTTCATCAAGGCGTAGGGAGGGTTTGATTGGCGAAGGTCAATCCAGATAGAACGAGTTATCTTATTTGTCAGCAGCGAGCGGCACAGACAGCAGTCATTGCAGCCTACGGTATTGTGCGTGCTACAGCTATTGCGAGCCCCATATTTCCTCCACATCAGTACACTTCACTGCATTTCACACATGACAGCCTCGACCGACGGCACCTAGCAACATTCTAAAGGATAATTATTCAAGTTGAGTAGGCGCGCCTTTCTGCCATTCTGCCAAGTCAATAACAAGCTTAAACTTTGTATAGAAATTTCATTAGCGAATCCTATCCTTGAGAGGTAACTTCACATTCCGAAAAGAACCAGGATGTAACTTGTTCAATTCATAACTAAAAGTGCCATTGTGATTTCTCAGAATTTTTGCAAAATAAATAATAATTGTCGTTAGTTTCATGTTTTTCTTACACTAACTAGCACTACTCCAGTACCCAAGTATCCCACTAGTTACGTAAGAAATTTTGTGAATTTTTGTATCATTTCCTTACAGCGGACGACTCCAGAAGATATTTATTGCTGAAGGTTTTTCAGGCATTTCTCTTTAGAGCATTAGGAGCGTCTGTCTGACTTCTGTAGTAGTGTGGGGGTGGAAATTGCATCTTGCAGGAGCCACAGGGTAAAGGGTACATCTCAGATTAATCCATTGCGCAGCATAACAGAATAGCAGATCAACCCCGTTCACCACAGATACTTACTGCTGGAAGATGACGAACCACCAACAGTCACGTAATCGGAAAGCTGAAACACATATTTAGGACAAAGCTCCACAAAAGCTTCTTTGCAACACTAGTCCATCAGTCGGTATTTATTAAATGAATATGATCCATATTACATAATATTTTAGAGTGAACTTACAGGTATGGGCCTAATTCAAAATGTTTGTATAAATTAAATTTTAATGCAGCCTACTGTCTCCATTTAAAGTAATACCTACGTGTTACTTTCAGGTTGACAACAAAAAAGAAATTTCCAGTACTGATGAAACTCCTGAAGTGTATCTCGTAACAGCTCTTTCTGTTGGCAGTGAAGTTGATTTATCAGCTCAAATTCCCAGAAAAAAAATTAAGAAGTAAAATAAAATTGCTATAAAGAAATAACCGATTTTTACAAAACTAAGCAGCTACATTCTCACCTGAAGATAAAAGCAGTGATAGTTCACAGCTTGCTTATGTAAACAGTAATGATTCTAAAAGCTTAAGTGATGAGTTTTTATTAGATTTTGTAACATTTATCACAACTTGTTTTTGTTTCAGTAACGTTTCCTTTAGTAAAAGTTTTCAGTTACCTAGTCGGCTAAATTACCTCCGTTTCGTTAGAATGTCCAGTTCGAGCGGTGGTAGTAAGCAGCTTTCGTTTCGCTTTTACTTGGTTTCAATATGGCGTCGAACGCAACGCTTGACTTCCTACACATCAAAGGAACAGCCCTATACTATCCTTTCTGTATACTGTCTATTCTGTGGTCACGATACCACGACGCCTCTGTGCTCGAAGGTGAAATCTGCACTGTGGTTTTTGCTATAAAAATAACGCCGAATCCATGTGAATGAAGCTACATTTGTCTCGAAAAGTACATGGCGAGTACTGTACACTCTGCTCTCGTTTACCGGAATAACCAAACAAGTTTTACGAATATATGCGACCACAGGAGAAACGTTCCGTTACACACTCGAGATGATTCCAGGCGAAGTTGAAAAGCAAGTTTACAAACACCTTTTTCTGCTGTAATTATTTGCAGTTGTGCAGACATAGGCCTACGTGAATTGACATTCCATGACTTTCATTCAGCATATGTGTGAAAAACAACCATAAAGTTTAGGACAAGATACTCTGAACACCTAGCCGGCCGGAGTGGCCGAGCGGTTCTAGGTGCTACAGTCTGGAACCGCGCGACCGCTACGGTCGCAGGTTCGAATCCTGCCTCGGGCATGGATGTGTGTGATGTCCTTAGGTTAGTTAGGTTTAAGTAGTTCTAGGGGACTGATGGCCTTAGAAGTTAAGTCCCATAGTGCTCACAGCCATTTGAACCATTTTTCTGAACACCTAAAGCACTGAAAAGTGGATACAATTAGTGCATCACGTTCGCTAATCACTTCATATAACAAAATGACCACCCTACTGGGTGAAAGCGCCAGTTAATCCTACGCTAGGCTAAAATCTAACCCAATTCATACATAAAATAGATTCTAACCTAACCTATTCTCCTTAAACCTGTCAAAAACTGACGAAGGGGATAGGACCAAGCTGTCGGCCTATGTTATCGGACAACATCTGGCGACGGAATCTGGCAACTGTTATCGGTGCCAGTGCGACGCAACCTTATGCGTACTCAATCTGTGGTGCTGCTGCTAGTTCTCGCAGATTTCCCTAAACTCAGGCTAGCGAGTCCGGAGCGTTCTCTGAATTCAAAACAAGGAGCCGGCGATACAGAACGTGGGTATCGGGACAACGAACGTGGAAACCTAATAGAGAAAAGCAGGTGGATAACGGGCAGGAGGAACAACCAATAGATCCATCTAAGATGTCACCGATCAAACCGAAAATGAAAGTAACATGGTAGGGCATAATTAATAGATATCAGAACTCAAAACTGACAGATGCAAATGGATATAAATGACCTAGCACAGGGGCGGGCAAACGTTGCACGCGGCTCGTGAGCACACAGCGCTGCACGTGTGCTGCTCGCGTGCAATCGTCGAACGGGCAGTGGCGACAGCCGGCAGGTTGGCGCAGTGTAGTTCCAGGCTAAGCTGCGGACGTTGAAGCGAAGCGACCACTACGTAGTGAATTTCAGTAACCGGAAAATGCAGAGTGAATCAAGGAAACGGAGAATTGGAGATTTGCTATCTTTTAAAAAGGAATGGGAGAATCATTTTTTGTCTGTGCAAAAACGTGAAAGTTGGAAATGTATAATATGGGCCAGTATTCTCGCTGGTCAGCGGAAGTTTAATATTGAACGCCATTATAATAAATTTCAGTATGTTGCCGTTCTTAGTGCAATAAAAGAGGAATTTCTCAAGCGATTTGGGGATATATCTTACTTATCCCAAGGTTTTGAATAGTTCTCGAGACAATCTGCTGTTTCTGTAGATGATATTAATCCCAGTTTGCAAATGGAATTAACAGGTCTACAGCGTAATTCTCGTCTGAGAGACAGGTTCCTTTTGGCAAGACGTGTGACAGATTTTTATCACGACTTTTCACAGCAAGTTTCCTCGTCTCCATCGTGAAGCCGCGAAGATAATGTCAATGTTTGGCTCGACATACGTTTGTGAGACATTTTTTTCTGTTATGAAAATTAATAAGTCTCAGTTAAGAGCAAACATCAGTAAAGAAAATTTGCGTAACTGTTTGCGTTTGTCTGTACGTAGAAATTTTGTTCCAGACATTAAACGTATTGTAAACTCCACCTGTGATAATTAAATAAAACGTATCGTAGGTAATAGGTATTCTTTCAAACGATGATTACTTTCAAGCACTCCTACTACCCTTATTCCTTCATTCAATAAAGCAGGCCAGGAAACAAAACGCATTACAGAGGAAGAAGCGGAGAGACGGTATGGGGGGAGGGGAGAGAAGCGGGTGGCTAGCTTGCCCCTGAGTGCACGCAGAACACCTGTTAACTGCACACGTGCATGTGCACCGCACGCGTGCAGAATTCCTGCCCGCCCCTGACCTAGCAGAATGTGTCAGAAGCTCTTTAACACCTTGCAGATGATGCGGTTTATAAGAAGGTAGCAACGCCAGAAGACGACGCCATATCCATATAAGCATATAGTTCTGGTAATACCGGCCATGACCTTCTTCTTCAGTGCGGATGCACACATATTCCCCGAACTCTTGCGGAACTTGGTAACAATGTCTTCCACGAGTAATGAGTGATTTGGGGTGGGACACTACGAATGTAGTGTTTGGACATACAAGGTGAGAATGCGGGTCTCACGGGAGGCGTGTGCGCGATAGTCCCTGCAGTCGCGCTATCCTCTGTGCTCTCGGTGGCTTTGATGGATAGAGCGTCTGCCATGTAAGCAGGAGACCCGGGTTCGAGTCCCTGTTGGCGCACACATTTTCACCTGTCCCTGTTGATTTATATCAACGCCCGTCAGCAGCTGAAGGTGTTAAAGTAATTCTAATTTCTACTGGAAATCGGCGAATGGAGCAGGTTCTGGCAATTGACCCTGAATGTGCGAGTAAATAAATGTAATATATTGGGCTTACGTATGAAAAGACATTCCCTACTGTACAACTACACTATTGGTGACAAATTGCTGGAAACGATGGCTAGCGTGAAATATCTAGGCGTATCTATCCGGAACGACTTTACATAGTAAACAACTAGTAGGAAACGCAGATGCCAGATTCATAGGAAAAATCTTAAGGAAATGTAATTCATGTAATTCATCCACCAAAGAAGTGGCTTACAAAGCGCTTCTTCGAACAGTTCTTGAGTACTGTTCATCAATCTGGGACTCTTGTTAGGTACAATGGATAGAAGAGATAGAGAACGTTGTGTCTAAGAATCCTACATACTCGCTTCGCTAGACCAACACTCAAACAACTCGTATGAAAGACTTTTATTACAAAAGACAGTTACAGTTACTTAACTTTAATATGTGTCGCAAGCAAAGGGCGACATGCACAATAATCATGAAATTATAAGGAAATCCAGACCTTTAGCTGCTTGATAAATATCAACGGGGATAGTTGAAAATGTGCCCGCCGACCGGGACTCGAACCCAGGACCTCCTGCTTACACGGCACACGCTCTATCCGTCTCAGCCACTGAGGACACAGAGGGAAGTGCGACTGCAGGGACTTACCTCTGACACACTCCCTGTGAGACCCACATTCTCAACTTACTGTCCGCACACTACATTTGTAGTGCCGCTGCCCACTATACTCATTACTTGCAGCTGTCAGTCTACCGATTCCCTTAAGAGTTCGGACAATCTGAATGCATCCGCACTGAAGAAGATCGTTGGCCAGTAAGGCTTATCTATATGAAGATGGTATCTGTTCTTTCGGACATGTATGAAAGAACAGATACCATCTTCATATATGCAAAATAATCAGTCTTCTTCAGCATAGACAAATACAAGTCTGTGCTCCATACAACAGCTAACGAAGTGGCTAACGTTGACACTGCTATCAAAGTGGGTTGCCACCAGTTGGGCGCAGCGCTCATGTCCTGTTCAAGTAGGGGCCGCTGCTGTTGCGTTGTCGTCCTGGAGGGAGGTCGGTCAGCGTGCGATTGGCTGACATCTTCTCATAGCCGTCTATTCTCTGTCGTTCCCGACTGGCGTGCCGGCGCTGACTTCACGCCGGAACAGAGAAGATCTAACAAAGAGCAGTGCGTTGTGCATCACGGAGAGGTTTCCTATTGAAATTTCCAGAGAGTACTTTTCCGAAGATTCGGGCAACTTATTACTTCCTGCCACATACGTCTAACGAAATGACCGCAATGTGGAAGTTCGAGAAATGAGAGCTAATACAGAGGCTTACCGACAATCATTCTTCCCACGTGCTATTCACGAACGGAATAGAGAAGGAGGGATCGGTTAGCGGTACCAGACTTACCCTCCGCCACGCACCTTTAGGAGGCTTGCAGAGTACTGATGTAGAGCCGAAGGGGGAACGCACTTAAGATTGCACAGATGATATAAATTTTTGTCTGCCCTATTACAATGACACAGATTTACGCAGTAGCTATATACCGTCAATATACATAGAATATGCACATATTCAAAAAAATTAAGTTTTCAGAGCTGTGTTTATGTGGCAAACTGATGTGGTAACGCTGCTCGTTTGACAATCATCCCTGGCTACAACGCAATCATACAGACAAGAAAAGAAGAGCGTATCGAAATAGGTGAGCAAGATGTATGAGACAGATGAAATACCCTCAGACTTCAAGAAGAATATAATAATTCCAATACCAAAGAAAGCAGGTGTTGACAGATGTGAAAATTACCGAACTATCAGTTTAATAAGTCACAGCTGCAAAATACTAACGCGAATTCTTTACAGACGAATGGAAAAACTGGTAGAAGCGGACCTCGGGGAAGATCAGTTTGGATTCCGTAGAAATGTTGAAACACGTGAGGCAATACTAACCTTACGACTTATCTTAGAAGAGAGATTAAGAAAAGGCAAACCTACGTTTCTAGCATTTGTAGACTTAGAGAAAGCTTTTGACAATGTTGACTGGAATACTCTCTTTCACATTCTAAAGGTGGCACGGGTAAAGTACAGGGAGCGAAAGGCTATTTACAATTTGTACAGAAACCAGATGGCAGTTATAAGAGTCGAGGGGCATGAAAGTGAAGCAGTGGTTGGGAAGGGAGTGAGACAGGGTTGTAGCCTCTCCCCGATGTTATTCAATCTGTATATTGAGCAAGCAGTAAAGGAAACAAAAGAAAAATTCGGAGTAGGTATTAAAATTCATGGAGAAGAAGTAAAAACTTTGAGGTTCGCCGATGATATTGTAATTCTGTCAAGAGACAGCAAAGGACTTGGAAGAGCAGTTGAACGGAATGGGCAGTGTTTTGAAAGGAGGATATAAGATGAACATCAACAAAAGCAAAACGAGGATAATGGAATGTAGTCAAATTAAATAGGGTGATGCTGAGGGAATTAGATTAGGAAATGAGACACTTAAAGTAGTAAAGGAGTTTTGCTATTTAGGGAGTAAAATAACTGATGATGGTCGAAGTAGAGAGGATATAAAATGTAGACTGGCAATGGCAAGGAAATCGTTTCTGAAGAAGAGAAATTTGTTAACATCGAGTATAGATTTAAGTGTCAGGAAGTCGTTTCTGAAAGTATTTGTATGGAGTGTAGCCGTGTATGGAAGTGAAACATGGACGATAACTAGTATGGACAAGAAGAGAATAGAAGCTTTTGAAATGTGGTGCTACAGAAGAATGCTGAAGATAAGGTGGGTAGATCACGTAACTAATGAGGAGGTATTGAATAGGATTGGGGAGAAGAGAAGTTTGTGGCACAACTTGACTAGAAGAAGGGATCGGTTGGTAGGACATGTTTTGAGGCATCAAGGGATCACAAATTTAGCATTGGAAGGCAGCGTGGAGGGTAAAAATCGTAGAGGGAGACCAAGAGATGAATATACTAAGCAGATTCAGAAGGATGTAGGTTGCAGTAGGTACTGGGAGATGAAGAAGCTTGCACAGGACAGAGTAGCATGGAGAGCTGCATCAAACCAGTCTCAGGACTGAAGACCACAACAACAACATCGAAATATTACGTAAAGAAGGAATTGCATTTGTATCTAAAGGTACTTTTACATGGCTGTAATAACTGCATACAGCCTACAGTACAAAGTGGCAATGTTTCCCCGTAACACTAACGGGAGTCACATGTCGGCAACACTGCAAGCCAACGTTGCCCGACAATGTCTGCGGCAATACATTTCTGAGACAGAAGTGTTAAACGGGGCAGAGTATATCCGCGAAATGGATGAAAGGGAGCTACTGAAAGTGGGTGCGGATTTTCTGCATTTGCATTCCAAAAGGAAAAAAGCTTGGCAGATAAAGATAAATCGGGCTTTGTGGATGTGTTCTATTTTAAGCAAGTGAAGTGCTTCTGAAGGTTTAACTCGGTAACTCATGCTTGATACATATTTTTTACAGGATACTGAAACACGATTGAAATTTATCTTGAAATGAACTGTTCCAAGAATTAGTAAGACCAAAACCAGTATGAATAATTGTACACCAGTTCACAACCTGATTAATTATCACACTTATTAACTATCACACTTCAGTAATTAAAACTTCCGGGCTAAGAGGCCGTGGTCCAATAGTAGAAATACTTCTCCCTGACGTTTCGTTGCCAGCTGCGGGCAACATCATCTGAGGTGTAGACTCACCTCAGATGATGTTGCCCGCAGCTGGCAACGAAACGTCAGGGAGAAGTATTTCTACTATTGGACCACGGCCTCTTAGCCCGGAAGTTTTAATTACTGAAGACGCCGGCCGTGAAAGCCTACACACTATGATATCACACTTCAGTTTTTGGTTACTGATGGTTCATATACAAGTTTGATATACTTCGTTTAAGTACATTTCTCACCGATACGCCGCTTAATACCACACATTACAACGCTTTGGTGGAACGACTGCACGAACCAGAATTATAATTTTAGTGTTGGTCACAAGTACAGTGAAAGTTAGTTCGTTAGTTAGTTAGTGACATGTTGCACACAGATCATTTGAATGAGCTTTTTCCCGCAATGATGTGGAACGAGTCTGTTTACAAGATATGTACACACAATTAGTGTCAGCATTAATGAACACATTATTTTTAGTTCTACTCATGCAACTACGCTTAAACAGCTTTATCTTTTTATAGACCACCCGTTAATAGAAATTTGTTTATCGAATAGGAGGAGCCGATCGGGATAAATGATTTTAGGTTAGATTTAAAACTTGCTTCGCTACCTGTCTTGACATTTTATGTGATTGGGCAAATGACCAATAACTTTTCATGCAGCGTACTGAACTCCTTTCTGAGCCACTGATAGCTTCAATAATGCGTAATAACGGTCATTTACCCTTCTAGTGTTGTACGTATGGACATCACTGTTCGTCTCAAATTGTGATGGATTATTTACGACAACTTTCATTCGCGAATATATGTATTGTGACGGCGCAGTTAAAATGCCTAGCTCCTCGAAGAGTGAGTTAACTCCACATACATTTCTTACTGCTCGCTTTTGTGCAATCAATTCTTTCTTTCTAAGTGGTGGGTCAGCCCAGAAAATTATTGCATAAGACATTACTGGTGGAAGTCCGGCATGAGGTTCCTTCGTTTGTTTTCAAGACTAGCAATTACACGACGAGCAAAAGCAGGTAAATTACATTGTTTGAGAAGCTCAGTAACGTGCTTCTTGAAGCTTTCATCAATATGAACACCCAAAAGTTTGGAGCATTCGGTCCTCTTTTCTGAGTCTTGTTCATGAGCTACATCACTTTTTGGTATGACTGTTTGTTGAACAGAACTATGAATTTCATAAATACGATATATCTACAACCTGTGTTATGGGACGTAAAAGTAATGCATACCAAAATAATAAATAAAAAAACGACAGTTTGCAAGTTGCAACCTGTTAGTGTCCGCAGACAAAAATGTAAATGTACCGGAGGGCAAAGAATTGAAGAGGACTGTATAATGGTTCGAATACATTCAGATTGTAACGACGCACGAGAGTTGAGATAATCACTTATTATTCATAGGCAAATTAACAATCAAAATATACTTCTTTGCCGTTTACATGGCGCCCGCGGCCACGAGCTGACAGGCCATTCACCACTGCCAAATCTATCCCTCGCCGCGGCGAGTGTACTGTTAGGTGGCCTTGGAGGAGTGGCCCTCTGACCACTGTCCCTCATGTACAAATGTCTCCAGAGAGGGCAGCACTGTCCAGAAACTCAGTCAAACGTAACGGCCGAGCACAGTCCATGACCACGAAATGCACGTGACGAAGTTTAAGAAAGCTTGAAGACTTATCCGACGCAAAACTGAATTGTGGCTCACTGTTGCAGATCATCTACTGCAACTGTAAGCAGCAGGAACTTCCGTTTTCAGACTGCTGTCTTAATATACGTTACTTCTCCGTAGCTCTGGACATAGATCTACGGATCAAATTTATGTTCTTATGTTTACATTCTTATTGGCAACAACCAAATCGAACGTTTCTTAAAAAAGCGCCCCAACTTCTCGAAATGAAGCGAGATAATATTATTTCCGCGCCCCGGTTACGCGACTTTGGACTGCAGCGCCCTCGGCGTGAGAAAGACAAGGCAAGGATGAGAAAGTGGTGGCGGGGAATGGTTCAAATGGCTCTGAGCACTATGGGACTTAACTGCTGAGGTCATCAGTCCCCTAGAACTTAGAACTACTTAAACCTAACTAACCTAAGGACGTCACACACATCCATGCCCGAGGCAGGATTCGAACCTGCGACCGTAGCGGTCGCGCGGCTCCAGGCTGTAGCGCCTAGAACCGCTCGGCCAGGCCGCCGGCTGGAGGAGGGGAGCATTTACTGACGAGGACAGAGGCAATATTCGGAAACGAAGCTGACACTCCCCGCGGTGTTTGATGGGACGGCCTGTAAATGGAAAATGCGTTTATGGACGCTCCAATCAGCCACCGCGCGGAGTATCAACTTAGTTTGTGCGTGTAGTACATAACGGCGCGGTCGTACGAAATATTTTCCACTGTCGAAGGACAACATCGGCAACACCTCGCCATACATGGCAAGTTTCTAAAACACCCCACCCTTATCTGCAATATTGCCCGGTCATTCTACAATATTGCTGTTGCATTACAGCAATGTTAACGGCAACACTACAGTGGTCACCCATTTCCGCAAAACACAGCCCGTGTGAAAGCATTTTAAGTATATCCTGCCTTCGAGGAGAGGTGTAACTATGAAATTTCAAGATGTCCAATTAATTGACATTTTACCCGCCTTCAGGCACCAATGCCAAAATCGCGATGAGCGAATTTCATGCTGAAGCAATATCTGAGCTTCTCACAGCTCCTCACATTCCGATTATCCTGAATGGAGACTTAAGCTGCGTCCTGTACAAACAAGGCCAGAGGCTGAACATTAAATCTTAGTAACGAATTGTAAACTTCAGCTACCGAATTGCGGGTACGTAGAAAGTCAGAAACCCTGATACCATCGCCTATGAGATATAAACTTTCATTGGCGAGCAGTTCAGACAGAATTTGCGTTCAACAGGTTCTTCTCGACAACGGGCAAACATGTAAGATGTGGCACTGTTTCTTTTCTGATCAATCACAGGGGAACTGTACGAACTTCCCATCCGATCTGATTCACACTAACAGAACAGTGTAATAAAAACTGATACGGAAGTTCTTACACTTTGACAGCTGGAGCGACATTAGCGCTTCAAGCGGTGAGAAAGCACACTGTCATATGCGTCGTAAGGATAAAGTTTTTTTATAATTATTTTCTGCTTAATTAACGGAATACTTATTTTATACGTTCCGTGCGTTAGTAAGTTACCAAGAGAAATGAATTACCTTGAAACACATGTAAAAACAGCCGAATCACACTGATACAAATGGGTAAGTTACAACTTATTCATGACGAAAACTTTCGAATATTTCTATATTTGCAGTTTATTCCACTGAAAGAAAGAGAATATAAACACTTTTCATGCTTGAGAAGCATATATTTCTATTGTTGTCTGTATGCAGTATCATAGGTATTTTCATTGGCACATTTTTTTTTTTAATATTTCTTATAGAGTCCAATGATTCACCCTTACTTACATTTCACTCGACTTTCTAATACACGAAGTAAATGATTTACTTTTGCTCCAAAAGCGAATTTGTTGCCGATTCTTGCCATTGTTGCTCAGATACAACAATTTTTGGAGCGGGCTTCTTCTGTGTTGGGAAACAGTTTTATTGCTTTTGACGATTTATTATCACGTCTGTGTGATTTTCCCTTAAGCTAGGGCAGTGGTGGCTTATCTGTTACATTAAATAATGAAGGTATTATGTTCCGTACGTGTTTCCTACGTTCTACATTCACTTATTTGGCTGAAAGTGTAACGAAAAAAATTCTGCTTTGACGTCTTTCTATAAAAGGTCAGGTCTTCTAGTGTTTACTAGCAATATTTTGTTAACAACATTATTCAATAAATGTCTGTACATCGCAAGAGAATCGTAAATAAGTTGTCCTGTAACGCACAGTTTTGTTATCTCCCAGGGTCCTTAGGAAACTATGTAATCACTTATCTGCTTTTAATTTTTAATTATTATTGATTTTTGTGGCACTACGTACATTACCTATTTTAAAGACTGTGTTACAAAATAGAAATCAGTAAAAACGTTAGTATTCACACTAATTCGATATCGTATTCAGAAGCGTCGCTTGCTAGCCGCTTGAGGCGCTGGTATCGCTGGGAGTAACAAAAACGAGACGGAATGTCGCGACTGTTATGTTACACTGTGCTGGCAGGGTGTGTAGAGATTTCAATATATGCAAACAGGAAGACGCAACTCTCAACCGTTTTCGAGAAAACCCAGTTTGAAAATTTTAGGCTTACTTATAAGCTTTGAATAGTCGCTCATGTGCGACGAGTAAGCGGCCGATAGTTTCGTCAATGCGAGGTTCCTGCGTCTAACCTCACTGCTGGTGCTTTTTCTTCATTACCAGTAATTGTAATGACTGATTTGTTATGAGTATGCAGATGTCAATATCTAATGAAATATTTATTATTTTCGTAACCTTGATCCTGAAGAAAGAAGAAAAACAATTTTTAAGGAGGTTGGAAATTAAAAATTACATACAAGATCTTTCAATCAGATGAGTACAGTAATTTTATTTGTTTTACTGTATCTACATTTGTAAGAAATATAACTTGTAAGGTACGGATAATTGCACGGATCAGCATGAAACTGATCGCAGAAAGATGGAAAACAATAATTATTGCTACATACAGTACATGCAATTAAAGCCGAATTTCTGCATGTCCACGGTTTTTTCTATTGGAAAACAAATTTGGTTTACATTCATAAACCTTGATCATCACATAATTTCACGCCTTATCACGCATATCGATGCATTTCACCGAGTTACCAAAGCATCTCCGTAACATTTGCGTGTTGTTCGAACCTACCAGCAACAAATCTAGCAGCCCGCCTCTGAACTGCTTCGATGTCTTCATTTCATTCGACCTGGTACGAATCCCAAACACTCCAGCAATACTCAAGACCAGGTCGTGCTAGCGTCCTATATGCGGTCCCCTTTACGGATGAACCACACTTTACCAGAATTCTCCTAATGTACCGAAGTCGACCATTCGCATCTCTCACCACGATCCTCACGTGCTCGTTCTATTTCATATCGCGTTGCAACATTACTCTCAGATATTTAAAAGACGTGACTGTGTCAAGCAGGACAATACTAATACTAAACCTGAACATTACGGGTTTGTTTTGCCTGCTCCTCCGAATTAACTTACATTTTCCTACATTTATTCGTCTGCATGAGAAATAAACGGCGCAAGGATGCAGAGCGGAGTACATTTTTGAGGAATTACTTTAACATTGCATTTGGCAGAACATCTCCATCTTTAAAAGTTTTAGTGAGAATGGAAAACAAAAGCAGTACCGGCAATGGAAATGGCTCCAGGGACCTTTCGCTTATGAAACTGAGCACTTAATCGTTGGGCTATGGTGTCGTTGAACCTTACCAACCATACAACGTATATAGGGATGCCTAAAATTTTCAAACTAGATTTCTCGAAAACGGTTAAGAGTCGAGCCTTTCTGTTCACAAATGTTGAACTTCAAGTCGTGCCCTACACAACCCTGTTTATATGAATCAGGTCAGTGAGTAAGTTTGTACGGCCCCATTGTCAGCCTATCATATTGCAATCAAGCATACGTCGAAAACGTTGTGCAGAGCACGTTGGCAGGCGAGTGCTAAATTGCTCCTTGCTCCATGACTAATACACCACCAATGGCATCCATAACAGATGTTTTGCAACCGGATTGGAAACTATTTCTGAAATCTAAACAAATCCGGTTCATTGCTCGCTTCAGTCATTACTCTTTACTACGGTACCTTTTCGCAACAACAATGGAAGGATTAAGTAACAATGAAAGTACAATTAACATCAGTACTTTTTTTTCATTTTCACTCTCTGTGAAACACATGTATGTAACTTAAAAGAGAATAATGAAGACTGATTATCTCATTTAAATTTATATTTAATATTATCAAGAAAATTGTGTTAGAAAACAAGCCAATGAAAAACTGACTTCTTCCACTTCTGTTTTCATGTAGAGGGAAGACAAAAACTTATTATTTCTAAAGAAGAAAGAACTTGACTTCTACACACATGCAACATTTTGATATTGTTAAAAAGAAAAACTTTACGCTACAAGGAAAAAATTGCAAGTTAGAAATAAGAAAAATCACTAATTTAGATAACAAAAAGCGCTTAAATTTAATTTTTTTTTTTTTAGTTTCGAGAAAGATTTATTTTAAGGCCATTAAATGGCGGAGAATGCCGGTTCGCAGAAACACAAGAAGAAAAATCGGTGTACTGGTTGGCGTCGCTGGCTACAAACGTGATAGACCCAGATTCGGTTGCCCGTGATCACCTGAAATTTTTCTTTTGTGAGAAGATCAGAAACGGAAACTGAGAAGCCGCTCGATAAAGTATACAGCATGGCGAAGCAGAGAGGCGTCAAATAGCTGATAGCCACACGACAGTTGTTTATTGTATTTAGAGTATATGCTTCCCTGGCAAAATTCCTCTACGTTGTCCGATTTTCATTACGCACATACCTTTAACAAACTCACGAACGAAAACTTTGGACACGTGGACTGTTTAGCAAAACACCTTTCTAATGGCAGCGCGAGCAACGAATATTTTTCGTTCCTTAGCTCTACCGAAGGGAAGGCGGTTCGCAAGCCGTAATTGGTTTAGCTGCTTTTAAAGCGCTCTCTCTCATATAGTGGTATGTTAAGGAAAAACAAGAAACCGAGAAGAAGATTCTAAAGCATAGCACTAGCGAATCTTTCTCATTTTACAGTTACGTGACGTATTTACGAGCGATTTTGAGCTCTACCCATTTTCAGGTATCGTATACAGCATTCAATGTTGGTGGGTCAGTTTGGTGCAACACCAGAACTTGTAACATCGTGTTGTAAGGCTAGTGCATTTGCAAAGAAAAAAAAAAAAGATAACCAATGGTTTGAATGATAACAAAGAACGACTGGAAGCATAATAGAGCTACTTACCAGGTTTCTCTCTCTCTCTCTCTCTCTCTCTTATGCTGCAGCCTACAGGCAATTATATGACGTATTATGTACCCTCGTCCCTTTGTAATTATCATGACGGCTTCAGCACCAGACCTTGACAGCAAAAAGTTGGAAGAAGCTATGTACGCTAAGATCGGTCAGATGTGAGTGCCATTTGCAATTAAAGTCCACGATAAGAAAAACCGAATTGAATCCAACAGTTATAAACACCAGGAAGCTTCAATAAACGTAACGACTTCGTGTTCAGAATAAAATTGTAAGAAAAATATATACAAAGACCATTTCGTATTTAAAAAAAAGAAAAAAAAAGTTGCGCTCTATATCACAGAAATCATTCACAGTGAAACAGTATAAGAATCATAAAACCGCCTGTTTACCCACATTTTCTAATTCGGGGCAGTAGTTTGGTCAGAATAAAGTATATTTTTAACCTTTTTGTAAATTGTTTAGAATAAATAATCGCAAGGAGGAATGTAGAATGGATGTTTTTCTTCAATCCCTATCTGAGGACAACAGAACGGAGAGCAACATACGCCATACGCTGCACAATGAAAAGCGAAGTATGAGTATGTCGATTAAAATTAGATAAGTGAGGTATCATTCAGTGATGAAGGATTATTTCGAAAGTGAAAGAAATTATCAGTGAAAGAATGAAGCACAACTGGTGAAATATAGATGAGGATGAATTTAATGGCACTATTTGTTGCATGAATGTTTCAATTACTTTCTCAGGAGAGTGAATAAAATACCAAATAACTGGATTCGTGGACGACTGCGCACCTAACAAAGGTTGCGAGCAGAGGGGAGGTGTGGACAGCGAAACGAGCACATCTACGCGTATACTCGGCCACTTAATGCGGCACGGAAGACCGACACGGCGCGGGAAAAGGACGAGTAAAAGCACCCCACATTGACGTTCCACAAGCAGCAACTGTCAGCCTGTACGCAATGCTCGGCATTCGGCAAGCACTCGCTAGGTGCTCTGCGAATGCGGCAGCGTCTGGCGCCGCCCTATAACGCACGTCCGTGTGGTCGAATCGACAAGCACAGACAGATCTGGCGTGTGGGCTGGGAATTTACGAGGAAGTGAGAACTGCGTAAAGTCAGTACATAGAGCCGCACGATTGCTCAAATGTGATCTGCACACGCATCGAGCAACCCTGCGGTCCCGTGATTGACTTCGCTGTCCTCACATCCGCGCAGATTTTCAGACCACACGCTAAAATCTGTCTTCGGAGACAAATCGTAGCACGTGGACCGACCTTAATAACATTTTTATTTTTGTTATTTTTATTTATTTTTTTATTTTTTTTATTTTTATTTTTTCAATCTTTTTATTTCTTCAATCTTTTTATTTCTTTCCCTTAAGGGGGAAGTAGTGCTTGTACGCACTGTTCTGTAATTGGTTTAGGAATAGTAATTCTGTTGTGACACTTTATTTAATCATATAAGAAGGGGGAGGGGAACTAATTTGGGGGACAGCTCTGAGATTCGCCTTACGGCCAGGAAAACGTCGAAAAAGCCCTGGCCACAGCTATTTATCTTGCCACCTTATTTCGCCGATTTGAGGGCGGCCTGCACCTGCTCGGCGACCTTGGCCGACAGCTGTTGGGTGACGAGTCTCGTCACAGCGGCAGCGATCTCGGCTTGTAGGTCTTTGTCCAACATATTTTCTCCTTTTGTCACGGCAGCTACTGGCTCTTGCTTCCGAGGCCGGTTACCCCCTCCACCGCCGCTGGTGGGATCTTCCGGCAGATCGCGTGGAGGGGATGCAGCCGTTGCCGACTCGCCTTCGCCTTGCGCCGGAAGACCGTTCGCAGGTTTGCCGCGTCTCTTCTTCCTCTTCCTCCTCTTCTTGGCGTCGACGTCATCATCAGCACTCGCCTGCTCTGCGGTTTCGTCCTGCGGCTTCTCACTACCATCTGCCTGCTCCGACGTTTTGCCCTGTTCCTCCCCATTAGGAATGTCCTGCTGCGCGGACGCTTTCTGCGCCAGCAAAACGCACGGAGGTTTCCGGAGTCTCCTCCTCCGTCTCTTCTTCGCGGTTACACACTGAACACCGCAATTCTCCTGCTCCGTGCTATTTTCGTCCTGCGTCTTCTCGCTACACTCCAACTGCTCCGCGATTTCGTCGTTCTCTTCACTGGAATCCGCCTGGTCCGAACTTTCATCTTCGTCAGCGGCAAGAGTGCGGCCTTGAAAAGCCTCGCAGCCGCGCCAACTTGCAACGTGCGGCCCGCCACAGCGCGCACATGTCGGCTGATCCTCTTTCTTCAGTGGGCAAGTGCGACTGTCGTGGAATCCAGCGCACTTGACACATATTGCCCGATTGCGACAATATTTTGCCACGTGCCCCTCTTGCTGACACTTGAAGCACTGCGGTTTTGGATCGAATTCTTCCGGAAGAGGCTCTACCGTAACTTCGAAGCCCAAGAGCTTAGTCAATTCGAACACTTTGTCGGCGTCCTTCCTCCGTCGCGAGTCCTCACCCGTGTCAACGGCCAAAATAAAAATCGGCGGTTTCTTTTTATTTGTTCGGTTATGCAGTTTGACTGCCACATCCCCGAATCCTTCGTACAGCAGTCCGTCCCGTACACCTTCTTCGTCACACAGCCACGGCAAACCTCGGAGCAGCGCTTTAACTGGCTTTGTCTTCTTCTTCGTCTTCACTTCTTCAGTCTTCTCTTTCTCTTCAGTCTTCTCAACCTTCTCCCTCTTTTCAAACTTCACCTTCTCCAGCTTTTTCTCTTCCCCGATCTCTGGTGCAGGGACAATGTATTTGGCTATCTTAGGCTTGACGGCCTTGTAGTCGTACATGTTTTTTAGCTGTAACTCCAGCAATCTGTCACCGTCCAGACACTTAACAGTGAACTCAAATACCGCCTTAAACCGGAGCTCTTGATGGAGGTCTCGCCATTTTTTCCCCTTGCATTTTATGTACAAAGGTGGAGCGGGAGTTTCCATATCGCGGTTGTTCTGCGCAATTACCTTCGGATCTTTCGTCATGTAAAACCCTTCGTCCGTGAAGACATAACAGGCTATGTCTGTTTCATCACAATCGTCACTGCTGTGGTAGTGCTCCACAACAGAACTGCACACTTCACCATTTGTAGGTCCCTTTGGTTTATTCGACTTCTTTCCACGTCTACCGCGTCTGTTCTTGCCCATGATGAACACTAACTATTACAATTTTTTCTTCCAGTGTCAGTAAAGCAAGACACATCTACCTACTTCGCTCGCCCAATTTGAACTGCTGAACACGTGTGTCTTAGGGCAGTGGAGGGGCAGCCTCGGCTTCCGTCGGATTCTTTCGTTACCGCTCGGCTCGGCTGAAGCGACGCGCGCACGATGCCAGGGCCGTTGCCAACTTAAGCGCGGGCACACAAAAACTTCCGACATCGCACAGTGCACACATTTCAAATCTGTGTAAATTTCTGATCTACACTATTCGATTTGTCTGCGCAAATGTGACGTGGAATGACCTTATTTCCCAGGTCTGTCCACTCGTTCTATTAATAAATAATAACTGTTTCATAATGAATGAAAACCACCTCCTGAATCACAATTTTGTTTAATTAATGACGACTTGTTTCAATCTGATTGTAGAAATTTATACACAGACCTAAGCTGGGAAAAGGAAGAATGAGGAGTGACAATATAAAAACCATGTAAGTGAGCACCGACAATGATGCAACAGATAACACAAAAACATGGAACTTATTCATACCCAGTGTTGCAAAGAACAATTTGTCATTAGTGGTAGCAATGCAACATAAAACTGCGTACAAAAAAAGTACTGTGGATGCAATGGGAGATGTCTCGTAGTTAAATTATGTGACACGTGTACAAGTCACATTAATGACCAGTACATTGCTACACTGTAAATAAGATTCTTCCATCAAAACAAACCTTCAAGAAAATAAAAATATTTCCATTAAACATAGCCAGGACTCTTTAAGATAAAAATGGCGAAAGGATTATGGATACAAAAATCACTACAACACATTAGCAACTGACATTATTACGTGTTAAGAAAGGGATTGCCAAATAAAGCGCCCTTTACACGCACCAATTTATCGACCGACCGATCATTTTCGTGGCAGCCTACACACGACACGACCCGACCGACTGCCTCTACGATTGCAACGCCACCATATTATCGTTATTTCTATGCTTTCAGTGCACTTCACATTTCACGAAATCCCGCTTGGTTTTACACAGAAACAAAACCGGTATTTTGCCTTGGCTGTTTTAGAGGTAACAAGACCAAAAAAGCCGAGAGAAAGCAGTGGCAAATAACTGTCTGACACAAGGAAAGAAATTCATCCACGCTCTGTTATTTTAGCAGCTGGGAAGAGACGATTTTCGTAATTATCTAAGAACGGATGAATCACGCATTTCGGAGCTGCTAAACATTATCAAACCATTCTTACTGAAAAATAATAGTCATCAGAGAGGCCGTAGGCCGCGAGGAAAGGCTGTTAGCTACATAAGGATACCTGGCCTATGGCAGAAGTCAGGACCTCAAATTCAATGCTGTTGTATCCCCACAATTGTTAACTGAAATGATTCCTAAAACCAGCAACGTAGACTGTAGAAATACGTCATGGTAAAGCAATATAAATAAAACGTTCTTAATTTATTAATGTATGTAGCTTAAAAATGACCTGTGAGTTTAAGAAACTCAATTCAAATTCAAAGGAAGACTGCATATGGTGGTGGTGCACATAATCTAATAAATACACTATCAGATACATAAGACATGAAGCATCTAGCAATTGTTAGAACTATAAAGAAATTCGCCTTTTTGCTCTTCATAACAGAGAGCTTCGATATACTCTGGACCTTTTTAGAACAATTATAACAATGAAGAAAGTATATTTTATGAATTAACGTCCACTGACTATACGTATTTCGATTTTTAGATTTCATTTCCTATAAATATGAAATAAAGCCTAAAAACAGAAATACAGAAGCTCCACGGACTTTTATTGTCTCTATGTGCCACGCGAAATCATTATGGATTCGTCAAAAAAGTGAAAAAAACTGCTTCATTTCTCGCATCTGTATTACTATACTCCTTGCATGACGTGTTCCGTAAACCCCTACAGTCTTTCTCCACAAAGTCGGTCCTGAAAATTTCGGCCGCCTCGCGCACTGTTATTTATAATATTTATTACCGCGCGCTGATGGCACGACAGCCCCTACACACGGCACAATTTGTTCGTTGGAATGAGTGGTGGTAGTGGGGGGGGGGGGGGCGGCTGTTGAATGATCCTACCTGTCTGACATCCCGGCAAGGAGAGTTCGTCGATCGGTCGGTCAAAATGCCTACATACTGTACGTCCAATTAGTCTGTCGGTCGGTCGGTCGGTGTGTGTGAAAGGCCCTTTAAAAGTGTGGGGAAACAGAGTGACCACTAGGGTGCGCCACATACGATGAGTGACGAATGAGGCAACAGTGTGTTTATGCATGTCATAGCCTGCGCCGACTACCATCTATCCACAGTTACTGCCACGGTAAACACGTTCATGTTAGCGGAATGGAGCACATCCTCGCAATTATTAAAATAATAGCGGGAAAATTTTTGTTGATTGGTGTTGTCAGGGTCATTGCCTGTGGCAATATAAAATTCCAACTATTAAGTCACATAAAGATACCGCTCATATTGGCTCTATGCATTACCTTGATGTTGTTGTTGTCGATATCAGTTATTTTATGGTTGTGTCGATATGCCTGTAGCTAGTGCAGCTTTGCTTTGTGTAAGGACATATTCACTGGAGTTATAGTTTCAAATGTTCGACCCCTCAGCCCAATACAGTTTTCTGGCAGTACTTACACGTTATAAACCCCGATGTGTAAATACTTATAAAGGAAATTTTTGTTTGATTTACGTACGGATCGTTCAGTTGTATCACAAGTTGTGCCACGATATGCCGTTGTGACCTCCTATAATTTAGATTTGCGTAGGTTTTAATTAGTGTAAATGTTTAACTGTAGACTACCGTAACCATTTACTCCCACAATCTGTTTCACTCTGGTTTCCATTACCATTCTTGTCCTGTGATAACGGCAGGTGTAACGTCCTACACGACACTCAAGTAAAGTAGGTTTCCTTGTTCAGTTTGGGACGACACACTTTCACATGGATTATAATTCGTGCGTGTCGGTTTCCTAAAGAGGCTGAATTTGTTTGCCACTGGCTTTTGATACAGTTAAATCGAGATAATTGAGGGTTTATTTTTTAAATTTCTTAAGCAAACTGTACTTCAGTGGGAACGGTACACAATTCTGTAGTGATTTGTCTGATACCTTTCTCATTCCCGTGGAACAAAGTTATTGCGCCATCGACTTACCTTTTATAATAAAACATCCGTGTTTTTTTCTTTTTTGGAAAAATTTCCAAGGCATTTAGAAAAGTGCATTAGTGCTAGCCACACTATTAACCACAGGGAAACTCAATCTGCTGCAATAGGTCACTAAAAGTGTCAAAATCAGAGGAAAAAAACTCCAGAAGCTACTAGTGTAATTTCATCGATCGGTTTTGTAAGTTATTAGCTAATATTCACAAGTCTCAAACTAAATAAGCCCTCTTTTGACCAGGTATCAACACTTCTATGAGTGAGTGCCGTCATGAGAAATTAAATATTCAAAATGGCATGTCACGTATAAGATATCAAGCCAGAAAGGCTTTCGAATTTTTTTAAAAAAGAATACATGGTTGCTACCTGTGGTTTTATAGGTATGAGAAACCTATAGTGGCTCGCCTTTCACATTTTTAATTTTTGTGACTGAAGCCTTTCTGGCTTGATATTTATTTTATACGTGACATGCCATTTTGAATATTTAATTTCTGATGAAGGCACTCATAGAAGTGTTGAAATGTGGTCAAACGACTAAAAATTGTGACTGAGGGCTTATTTAATTAGGAAAGGGTCACTGAACTAAGCAGCCATGTGTAAAATTGAGATTTTTGCCTGTCCAATTCACAAGAGTCGTTAGTCGAAACATTTTGTTCACAATTTTCCAACATCTGGTAATTCAGGTGTCAGAAGGTACTGTATACCAAGGTCTAAAATTTGAAATTTGGTCAAGTTAATAGTTGTTGCTAATATTTTGTCAAGTATATATGTCCGCAGTTCGTGGTCTCGCGGTAGCGTTCTCGCTTCCCGAGCACGGGGTCGATTCCCGGCGGGGTCAGTGATTTCCTGCCTCGAGATGACTGGGTGTTATCATCATCATTCATCCCCATAACGGTCGGAGGAAGGCAATGGCAAACCACCTCCACTAGGACCTTGCCTCCCCTACGCTCTGTAAAGAAGTATGGGACTCATCATCAAAGTATATAGGGCTTACAATTAATTGTCTGGGTAGGTAACTGGGACAGGTGATCTTACTGATGCTGGGCGAATTCTCTTTTCCTTTTTATATAGGTAGTATTCGTAATTTCGGGGTACATGGCGTGATGACTTGTAAAAATGCTTCTTTTCTAAGTCATTTCGATTTGAAACTGTCAGTTCTTTGGCCACCTCTGAAAGTTTTCTACAAAAAACTTTGCTGATTTTCCTATGAAGTCTTCATCGTGGATCAAGGCAGTTCTATTTTCTACGTCTCTCCACTTGACAAAATGTTTAAAGCTTTAAAACTAACGTATTTCTTAGCCGAAAAAGTTAAACAATGACAGCAACTATTGGGCGTAATTCACTCATGGGCCGGTTTAAGGTAATATATATTCTTTTAATGTAATACTTTACTTACATATAGGGTCTCTTTCATCGTGACTATTCCAGGTGACTTGCTGTCCAGAAAAAATAAAAATAAAATGTTTGAAGCAAACATTTAGTTAGCAGGGGAACATTATCATAATAGCGTTTCTAATAACTTCGTTAGGCACGAAGATATGAATAACATTACGTCGTTTTAAAATAGCGTTCTATATCATTTGGTAAGACTTCCTCTGTTAGACTTATTAAAAAACGTATCACTGTGTGCCAGTCACGCAAACATGACATTACTACAAAAGTAAAAGTGCAGGTACTTATCTATGGCAACGTAACTTGTTCACTTGCTCGAGCAGACAGTAAAAAAATAGAAACAAGCAAAATGCAAACCTGTCATTTACTCAAGAGAACGTAGAAAAGCTACACACATATATGGACAATGTAAGTTAGGACAAGAATTGCAATATTTTATTTAGGAGTACATGTAGTACAATCCTGTGGTACTTTCAACCCTTAAACTGGAAACTGTTGATTGAATGACCAACGTGCATTTGCCTTGTTTTCATTTGTTTACTGTTGGCTGCATCAAGAGGAAGAGATTAGGTATACCCCAGGTATCTGCGCTGTGTTATGTAGTACAGTCAAAACCAATGTTTACGATCACGCTGATCAATGTCTCTCTGGTAGCTAACATTTACTTCGTCGCTTTTGGATAAAAAGTTATTTGGAGGTCAAGATAAATGGGACAGTCCCGTGTAACATATGAAGGTAATGGCAAATAAGGGTTTATTTCACTAATTTAAATACTAAAGGTACGTCACAAGATTCGTCGTGCGCAATCGCAGACGCACGGCGATAAAAGGGCACGCACAAAAATTTTGGAAAAACGCATGTACGCCCGGGCGTTCCATGTCCACGCACTGCCTTAATACACAAGCAGTCTGCTATGAATCCTCTTCTTTGCTTGGGAGCTTGTGCCGTGTTTGTGATGAAAGGGCGATAGAAAAAGAAAACGCAAAGGCGACTGCCGATAAAGTATATAAACAGAGATAGGAGAAATACAGTGTGTTGACAAAGTTTGAATATTTCAGGTCACGAGATTTTAGATTTTCTGCTTGGAATTAACTAGTAACTGGTGAGTTTTATTTCGTTTGAATTACTCATTTCAAAACAAAGCATTTAAATTCTACCAAATTTGTAACTTCTCCTTGACATGGAGTCACAATAATATATAATGGCCGTAAAGTCATTATTCCCAATTTTATTAATTTATTATTGACCTGCAGGGCGCCTCGATGTGTTAATTCTTACTGCCTTCAGACCATAGCAATATGGCTGTGGAATAGGACATGGTATGTAGTTATCAGATACTGGTATGATACTCTTTCCAATTTCTTGTAATACATGATAGTTTCCTGCATATATATTCAGTGTGTCCGCTCAGTGAAAGTTTGCAATAGACAGTAATTCCTACGTGGTTCACGGATGTTTTTGAGTGAGTCTGGATGCAATACGCCGATTTTTTTTTCCTTCGTTTATTTTCATCTTGGTTGGTTATCAGACATGTTTCACTAAGCGGCTCAGCTGGTTTAGTGCCGAGGTACATAAAAGTTTTAGGCGTATTTTGTGTGACGAATAATTTCTGTAGACAATATCATAGCACAAGTGCATCATAATACTAATCAGACCATAGTGGAATAGAAAATGAAAATAAAACTTATTGTGGCAATCTGTAATACGTAAAATATGATTCGATAAAATGGAATTACGTCGAACGTATTCCTGAAATGTTTGAAAATACAATTTTACGTCAATGATTTATAATTTGTAGTTTTTAAAAAATACCGCATAACCATGCGCACATAACCTTATTTAATACTGCATTCGATCAAAAATTAACTGTTAATTTCATCCCTTCCCGAAAAGATAGTGCATGCCGGAACCTTGAGATTGCACGGCCCGTAGCATTTGCAATAAGGATAGTGTTGCCAGATTCAATCGGCACCGAAGTACTAGTGGAATAAAGTCCGCTAGACAGCGACGTTAACTAACATTCACAACTGTTTTCGACTCGAAGTTTGACTTCGTTTTCAGCTTTTGACAACAGTTGTTTTAAATCGTGAGTTTGAAGAACTAGTTCAGTAAAGTTGTCTAGCAGATTGACTGCCATGATATAGTTGGGTTACCGACCCCTTGGGGCCATTTACTTTTTTTCAATATCTTGCTTTAGTTTGCTCCAAGTAAACTTAAGTGCAAATAACGTGAAAATTTTAGTACCTTTTTTAAAGCTTTTGTGTGAGTTGCATATGATTCACACGGCCCCAGAGTAAAGGTACCAGGTGTGTCATTTGCTATGTCACTAATAATTTTAGGTTTGTTCTCCTGTAGTCCTGTCAGTTTTTCATTCCACTGCATTATTTGTGTACAGCTCCATTATTGCTTTCCTGCATTGTTGCTACAGTCTTTATTCAGTGTTGGTTGCTCCGTAACAAAATGATATTGTGGCAGAAGAAAATGTCTCTAAGTTGTGAAGAAGAACAAAGACATGTACAGCAGCTTTTATATGACGTTACGGACATAAGTGATGGAGATTGTCTTAAATTTGGTGATAACTCAGACGAATTTTTACCAGAGGAGACCAGAAGCGAAACCGGAAGTTCTGATATCACATTAGTGAAGGTAGGAAGAAGAGTTTTATGTCCACATTCAGTCAAAGAACCAGACTTCACAGCTGTAAAAACCAGGCAACAAAGCATCTCTAACCGTGTTAGTGCCATAAGTACTGCAGTTGGATCAGGTTCAGTTGAAATAAGTGTAATATCAGAAAGTTCTGAGGATGGCACACTTAGAACAAATTCTAATGAGATTGTCTGGGGGCCAGTTACGTATAAAAATATGAAAAACTTTACATTTATTCATTCCAGTTCTGGTGTAAATGCTTGTTGCACCAATTCTCAAAGGCAAGACACCATACGTTTCTTCAAGTATTTTGTAACTGATGACTTTTAGAATATGTGACTCAACAAACTGTGTACATGTAAGTTGTACATGAGAGCAGCCGGATGTAGGTGTACAGTGTGCTACGAAAAAATGAATGAATTTGGACGAGAGCAAGCTGTCAAGAAATGCAAACAAACTGCATGGAAATGTAAAATTTGACTCATATTTTTGCGTAGTGTGTTTTTTCATAAAGCACAGTGCATACAGGTGTTAGAGAAACAAATTGGAATGTCCCAAATTTTTCAGTTTCATTCTTGTTGTAATTAAGAGTTGAAGAATGTAAAAAAAAAACTGTGATTTGCAACCTACTGTGTAAATAATGTCAAACTAAATAATAAAAATAAGTCCAAAACGACTGAGCCATGTGAGTTATATTTAACTCACGAATTGAAATGTCAATAACTACTCTTGAGCTCTTGAAAACTGTAGGCCACGAACATGATTTGTTACTGGGCCATAGCGTACATCACCACCGAGTCACAGCATGCTCCTGTGAGTTAACAACTGCACCACGGAGCTTGAATTGAAAAATGTCCGTGAGTTTTTTACTTCACGTGGCCCGAATAGAATACTTCCTGTGAGTTATAATTAACTCACGTGGCAGTCAATGTGCTAGAGTTGGTATTTTATGGTAAGTGAGAAAAACACGCCAGAGTTAAGTGACTGGAGCATGCGCTGTACATGGTTTAGTTTCTTTATTGTAATTGTAAATGGCGACTCCTGGGTACTTCTACAAACTCCTTGAGCATATTCACGATAACCCAACACAGTCTTGGCAAGTGATATTCGGTGAGAGTACATTAAACTTGTATAACCTGTTGTCAAATATCAAAGGTTTACAATCAGTTTTTCTGCTGTTGGTACCACAGATCTAAAACTTCTCTTTCCGTTGAATGTGTGCTGCTACTCAAGAATTCTCCGAATTGCCCCCATGCCATTTTGACGAAATCCTTGAAACCTTGCGTTTCTTATTTAGACCGATCCTCCAATGCAGAATAATAAGCTCCGCGGGTTTCTCTTCGTAAAAAACTTTCTGGACCAAACACATGTTTTTTGGGTTTATCTTCAGCCAGAATCCAGTTTGTTCTGTAATGATAGTAACAGTAATGGTACAAGTGGATGTTTAGAGTCTGAAACTGTTCTCAATATTATGCAACAGTTGACAGTTGTTGTAAGTCTACTGAACTCACAACACTTCAGAGTTTGTCAATGTTTGTTGGAGTTGGTCTTCAGTGTGGAGATACCTTGAAAGTCGGGACATGAGACAAGTGGGAAGAGGGGAAACGTAAATTTCAGTACATATTCCCTAATATTATGAAATTTGTACCTGGTACAACTACACTAAAAGGCAACGTACAACCTCTCCTTACAGTTTCTAATCCGTGAAGTTATAACACAACCCAATGTCTTAAACTTCCTTGACTCTTCAACGTGCCACATTACACACTAGCCTTTTGGCTCTCGATTAGGCAGGTGTGAATGTGCGCGTTTTAAATACTCGCTGAAACATTTGAAATTGGCGCGCATCTTAGCGCCTTTAGCTACAATGCTTTTCTCATAAGACACTGACACGGCTACACAGCGCATATTTTGTAAAATTGCAGGTTTTTGGAAACAATTAATTGGAGAAATGATACAGCTGTAAGCTCCATGACGTTTGTAGTTCTCATTTGTAACCAAGCAAGGAAATTTACTGTTACGTGCATATTTGCGCATGTGCAGTATAAACAGCTTGCAATATTTTTCAAAAGTTTCTTTATTAGGCTTCCTGAATGACTCATAAGCTCATCGACAAAATATCCTTAACATTAAAAAACAATCTATCTTTATAGGATTAAGAAGACTCTCATGCTCAACAAAGAACTACATGTTTTCCGATTATTGAAGATACTAAATTTCAAAATAGAGGAGGGTCCAGTACTTAGCCTTGTTAGTGTAATTGAAAGATGGCGAAATTGACAGTTTGCCGACTTTCATATTATCGATATATAGCGTATTCCTTTATTTTATTAAGGATTATCCGATAGTGATTGCCCATACATGAGGTACTTGTAGGCATTTTATTTTTCGAGAATTATATTTGACTGGCGATTTTACAGACAGTAAATAAAAGTGGGCCGAAGGGCACCATGATCTTAACGCAGGTTGTAATTAAAAGATCCCAGATGATGGGCAACAGTGAGTCTTCGGCGGAGAAGCACAGAAGACGGCGGCTGTCTCTCGACAGGTAGACACTACGCAGGCTCTGTGAAAGCTGCAGATATTAATGGCTCTGTGTCTCGGCAGAACACGGCAGGCGAGGTGTGAGGGTTCTAAAAGTGTATCTTGCCCAACAATATATATAGGGTGTACATAAAGTCCGGGAACACTTTCAGTTGTTTATTGCACAAGAACTAAATATTGTACAGAAATCATTTTGAAGAGCAACCCTGAAAGTTTTTTGTATACCGCCACAACACAGCTCGGTAATTTGCCGATAGTCAGTGCTAGTCGCAAACCTGGCGAGTTCCGGTGCGGAGCGATCTTCCTGTGTGTTGGAGTTCGACAAATGACCTCCCCGAACACCAGATCTCACTCAGTGTGACTTTTTTCTGTGGGGACACATTAAAGATGTTGTGTATGTACCGCCTCTACCACATGATGTAGCAGAGCTCCGGGAGAGAGTACGGGAAGCTACTGCCACAGTCGACGATGCCTTGCTTGGACGGAATGGCAAGAATTCGATTACCTTATTGACGTCTGCCGGGTCAGTCAAGGTTCGCATATAGAATGTTTAAAAAAAAGACTTTAAGAGTTTCTCTTCAAAATGCAATATGTATGACATCTGTACAATGTTTAGTTCTTCTGCAATAAATAATTGAAAGTGTTCGTGGACTTTATGTACACCCTGTGTATTACTGGCTTTTTAAAAATTGTGTGTGTGTGGGGGGGGGGGGGGGGACGACAAGAAAGTTGCAGTCTCACACTTACAGAATCCTCAAACCTCGCCTGCGGTGTTCTGCGGAAACACACACACACACACACACACACACACACACACACACACACACACGAATGTAAGGACGGAGGCAGGAGGAACTGTGGTGACACTTCGACTGCTAGTGAGAGAATCACTTCGAATTCTGCTTACAGAATTCGGTGTGAGTAGTAGTCATTTCACTTTGCAGCTCGAACTGGAGCATGCTGTAAAGTTTGCATTAGATAGCTTTTCGGGATTCTCAGGCGCTGTCCGATACAACGTCCGCCGACAGCACTAACGGCGGACAACACGATGACGCAGTAAAAAAAAGGGTAAGATATACAACCGGCTTCGGCGTATATAGGTGCCATTGCACTCGGTAAACGTTGGCATGCATAGTTTTACGAACTCAGTTTGGCAGTCGTCGTCAGATCACGGAAATGGATCAGTGTGCTAATAATACAGTAACCTAACTATCGGTTCCTTGTCTTGAATCTCTACCAACCTTAGTTACCTGTAAGTTATTGATTGGCGACTCCAGAGAGCTGTGCGCACAACGACCATACACATGAAATTAGGAGGAAGGTCAGCGTTGGCCGTAATTTTGATGGTTTATTGACAGCAAAATCGATTTTCAATCACATAATGATAATCTTCAGTGCTGTAGTGTACAAATTAAAACTCACAGGCACTGGTGTCAAGTTATCAGTAACCAAAACTATGAAACGGTCACAATTGTGATTCACATATAAATAAAATAATACTCTTGTAGAAAAACATTTTATGTCAAAAACAATTGACACAGCCCATAAGCACTGTCCACAGATTAGACGATTACAACGTTTACGTATTGTGGAGATTTTTTACAGTTTTTTGGGATATGTAGAGCGATATTTTCTAGCTACCAGCTTATCTCCAACTGATACTGTTTATTCCTCTTCCTTACCAAGAACCTTTCCGATTAATGTTCTCACTTCCTAGCGAATACGAGGTTTAAAGATTTAGAGAGATTTTATTGCGGTTAATAATTAAAATCGTACCCTAAGTATATAAATTAAGGCATGAGCCTTAAAGTTTTTTTCGTGGAATGACAGATAATTTAGTCAAACTGACTTCGTAAAGCGCATCGCTGAATTTAGCAGTAAATAACTCACTAACGAACAGGTCCTGGGTCTCGACAAGCAGGCTGAGGAAGGATTAGTTTGAAGGTACTAATAGTACGGTGCGGTTAACGGAAGTACTAAAAGTTGAAAACGCCAAATATCCAACAGTGTGGAGTCAGTCTGACACGTGTCTGTAGTTATGCGTTAAAAAAAATTACCTCATCCACGAAAGAAGTGGCTTACAAGGTGCTTGTTCGAATAATTCTTGAGTATTGTTCATCAATCTGGGACACTTACCGGATACGATACTGCAGTGCCTGTGTTATCCCGAATTACGGTGCATGCATGCTTGTTCGAAGGAAATTTGCATCGTAATTCAGAACAACACAGGCGCTGCAATAAGGTATTTATCCGCCGACACCGGGAAAGCGAATTTCGAGTAAAGTATCTCCTCTGCACAAGAATACACGTAATGAATGTAAGAGTACAGATTGTAGACACATAGTCGACGACATAAGGAAGTTAGCGTCTAGCCGTAAGTCGTACTCGGATAGCCAACTGCCGTCTTGTAGAGTGGAGAATAAGTAGAGATATTTGGTTGAGAAGTAGCGATTGTGCTAACTAAATCAAAACCTGTAAATGCTATCGTTCAGGCGACATATTTAACTGGGCTAGCATATCCGCTTCAGACCTTAGCATTAAACACGAGAGCCAAAACCTGTTTCCGAAACTCGGGTTTTATTCTTCGGAAGATGTGTCGCATGCGAACGTAGTGTGTGAAAGCGGCCGGAACCTCCTTAAGAGAGCACGTTTTGTGGCGGTAGACGGTTTGGCAACGTCACTCAGGAAGGGATTTCTTTGTTAGCCATCCGGTATGTTCGTGTAGTGTGATTTCATTTTCTATTTTTGTTAAGTTAACAAATTTTGTGCGGAAACAGCTCAGACGAGGACCAACTCATTCTTTTATTAGCGCTACGAGAAGAGGATGTTTGTTGCCTGTATGACACCAATATGAAGAGAGAAAGCTTAGGGGAATACCATAGACTGTGTACCATTCTTGCCAGTTTTTATTATCTTTCCGTAACTACAGACACAAGAAGTCACATTTTCATTTCAAGTAGAACCTTCTGCTGTTCACAAGACAGTAAAGTAAGTGTACATTAAAATTTGAAATTATTTGAGCAGTGTCATCAGCTAAGCCTGTCGTAGCTACAGAGATGTATCCTCAACTATCTTCTCGTAAAACAGTTAACTGCACTGTAAGCTGTCGCAGTTTCAGAATGGGGCAATTTCGTAGACGACTAGCAGCTTTACTTTTGAGTAACTGAACACCTTTGAAGGAAGGAGAAACACCTCTGCGGAACTGTATCCAATATCTAATTTTTATTTTTGCGTAATCTGTACATAATTCTGTACATAATTATTTACGTAAATTCTTTACTGAATGCTAATTGCACAAATTTTTGGGAGCGTTAGCAAAAGTACAATGATATTTCTTATAATACTGGGAATATTGCTTTACATTGCACTAAACAAAAGGACTATATTCCTAAAAAATCAGATTTTTAAGACAATCTTTAATGAGTCCGGCAGTAAGGATGTAAACGGTCCCAAGTTTATGTTCGCAAAAGTCCTTTGTTTATTAACATTGTGTTCGTTGCCTTCTCGCTTGCAATGCGATGCCCGTTTCTGCTACAGTTAAAAGTCGTTTGGAAAACGATGGTAAAGTGTGTCGTCGGTTTTGCACCACTTGACTCCTGCACAGACAAACAGTATCGTATGGATCGGTCAATGAAGGTACATTAACGCTTAGTGTGATGTAGCAAATGAAAGTAGCAGCGTTAAGATTAACAACTTTTTTCAAAATACTGTGTGCATAATCAAACAGTAAATCACAAAAATATCAGTGTGAGGAGATTACCACTAGTCATAGCTGTTTATTACTATAAACTTTACAGGAGAAACAAGCAGTAGACGCTTCTGCCTGTTACCGTATAGCATAATTTTCTCTCCGTGAAAGTTCTCCCTTGGGATGAGATTACAGAAAACTGTGTAATGAAAATGAAGAATGAATGAATAACATTGAAGTTACATAGTTATAACATAGAAGTTATTAATTCTTCGACAACTAGACAGCGACAGAGAAAATAAGTTCTTTGAGGACGGTATACTGACAGCAGTTGTCGGAAATAAATTACTTTGCTGTACAGTAACTTCACATTAGAAGATGCGATAGTAATCCCCCGTTTCATCAATCAAGAATTGCGCCTCAGACGCTTTGTTCAATTTTTTTTGCAGAAGACAAACTGCAAAAATATTGAGTGTAACATCACTGTCTCTCCTGTGAAATAGTCGATATACCGATGCAGTAGTTACACTGCGGTAGCTTTGAGGTTGTTACTGCTTTGAGCTGATAGTTCTCGCGTTCATCCATAGGTGGCAGGTCGACAGCAGATACCGAATCTTACGGGCACGCGAACCTGCTGGCGATTGCTCTCCGCGCGTACATTAGCACAGACAAATTGTAGGCAATGAAAACTTCGTTTGTGCGAACTTGTAATTCCAGTAACTTCATAATCTAAGAGGTATCTGAAAGTGCATGGAGTTCTGTCAATAATTAGGCTTCTACTATACAGTCACACATGTAGCAACTTTATCACTTTACATTATTTCTTAAACGGTTTTTGCTTCAGCTGCAAAATTTAACAAAATCGAGTTACAAGGAATTCGCTGCCAGCCATCGCTATGTTTAAGTAAAACTTCGGCACGTTTCGTCCTAATATTGTTTTACCGGTGCTCTCCCAGCAAAAGGTTTCTTCACTCGTTCAACAGACGCTTCCCTGCAGTTCCCATGAGCCCACCCTACCTGGGAACCGGCCGCGCCTTAACGGTTTCTGTCCTTTGTCCGTAGCAAACACGGAGCTCCCCTTCTCTTGCTCTGTCCTCTCCCAATACACTGCTTTGGCCCATCTCGCACAGGACCACTGCCCCCTCTGCGAATAGCCAGATCTACCCACTTTGCGCTCAAAAGCAGTATTTGGTGTTGTACTGCACAGTAGGTACTCAAAACAACGGTCGACAACACAACAAAAAGAAAGCATTACTTCCGGAAAACAGCAGTAAACGAAGAGAATATGACTAACCAACCTCGTTTACCAAGATCTCAGGAAAATTTTACAAAGTTTGTCCGTAAATGAATGGTGCTATAGCATTATACACCACTGACAAAAACCAGATGCCATGCACCACATGAAACAACAAATGTAAGTGAAGTACACAAAGTTTACTGCGAACACTAATCTGCAGATTTCATAGGACAGACTGGTGGAAACTTTCAGCAATGCTTTCAGTAACGTCTCGACGCGTTTAAACTGAGCTACTTTAAAGATCATATGTAGCTCCACAAACATATGGGACACAGTTTACGAAATGCATGAAACACACACAAACCTCTATATCCTCCGTACCACAATTAAGAGCAAAACCGAGTTTTGCTAGAACTGAAAATTTATTCGCGTAAATTCAAGAAATGAGTTTACCGACTTCGCAGATGCACTAAAATATATGCATAATGTGGTCTGAAATTAACAAGAATGCGTGTGCCATACACTAATATTTAATAGTCTAATATCATTCGTAAGGTTATACTTCCAAATATACCGAGTAGCTTTATCGAAGCATCTTTCTACGTATTTTTTGCTTGGCGTTGTGTCTTATATATTGTGCTGTGAATGACAATACGTTATGTGATTCTATTTCTGGAACTCATTTACGCTGCTACCCTGGTAAGAAACGCTCCTACGTATCCATAACAAATTTACATCGCATTTACAAAAACATCGGTTTTTGTCAGCGCCCTTTAAATGTAGTCATTAGACGAAATGTCATCGTGATCCGTACTGGAAAGAGACTTGGGGAGCTATAGCGTAAGATTACTCACTAACCCTGCTTCTTGGTATTTTATAGGTAGACTTTCGCGGTATAATGCGTCTTTAGTTAACCGTCTGCCAGTTCAAATTTTGCAACATACCCATGACTCTCTCGTGAGCAAAATGAAACTGAGCATTCGTACACCACATCGTGCATCCCCTGCTAGTCTTACCTGGTAGTGTTCCCACACACCTGAGCAATATGTCGGGATGGGTCACAAATAAACAGCCTTCTTTGTAGATTTCGTTTCTTCAGTAGCCTGTCAATGAACGGAAGTCTACTGCCTGTTTTTCCTACGACTGAGTCCATACGATGATTTACTTCGTAATTACACAAATTTACACACAGGTATTTTATTAGATTTGACGGACTCTTACTTAAATTTGTCCATGTTACATGAAATGTTTTGAGAACTGCGACTGTATTTTAAATCTGTGAAATAGCTAGCTATATCCAGCCACGCGTTACTGAGGCTCAGTATGGTAAACTGGAAAAGAGAAAAAAGAAAGCACATGTTTCTAATATGTTGGGGAATTAGATACGTGTCCTAATCTCCTCCTCCCCCGTACCTGTCCCTATCCTCCTCCTCCCCCCCCTCTCTCTCTCTCTCTCCCCCTCCCTCCCTCCCTCCCCCCTCTCCCTCCCTCCCTCCATGTCCATTTTCTTCCACCCCTCTTTCCATCTTCTCTCCCCCCATCTCTCACCTTGAGGACTGTCTTTTGTTACTGCAGATTCTATAGTATTATCCCAACCATAAGACGATAAGCTAGAAATACAATTTCCCTGTTTTTTGTGGAAGCTGACTCCTAGGAAGAGAACAAAACGTTTTGTATACAGGTGAGACGTAGGTAAGCATCCTTCTGATCACTTGTACCCATTAATGTCCATTGTGCATTCCGATTGACTTGGGCAATTCCAGCAGGACAATGCGACACCCCAAAGGTCCAGAATTTCTACAGAGTGGCTCCAGGAGCACCCTTCTGGGTATAAACACTTTTGCTGGCCACCAAACTCACCAGACATGCCCGTTATTGAACATACCTGGGATGCCTTACATATCTGTGGACGGCCCTGCAGGATCCATGATGTCAGTTCGCTCCAGCACTACTGCAGACATTAGTGGAGTCCATGCCACGTCGCGTGGCGGCACTTCTGCGTGCTCGCGGGGCCCTACACAGTATTAGGCAGGTGTACCAGTTTCTTTGACTCTTCGTTATATACATATGGGCAAACATTGTTTCTTAATGGGTGAAATGCCACGCTATCGTAGTTAAAACTACGTGTGATAAAGGGAGCAGACACTCACCTTTTGGATCTGCAGCTCTCGTCCTTCTTACCGCATTCGCAGTTAAACTATGGATATTGCAAAAAGCGGAATCCATATCCTATAAAACCACACTTTTTTGTAGTAGAGCATTCTCTTTTTCATCAGTTTAACAGAAACCCTGTACATTTGTAGTTTAAAAGAATATAGTGTCTGAATGTTTAGTGGAGTATCGTTTAAAATTGGAAGTAAATCGGTTAAATACTTCTTGATATTTTTGGTAACGTTTCCCCTTTATGTATTACATATTTGTAAAACCGCACGTATTCAAATGCAACGTTGTCAAAGTATCCAGTCAATCGATTGATTACTTTTAGAGTTTTGTGGGCATAAACATATGCAGGCTGAATTTTGATACATGACGATTTCTACTGCTTATCTTTTTACTAATGTTTTATTAGCAATTAGATAATTGAATATTAGTAAAAAAGTGGCAAAAGCAGTAGAAATTATTTCACGAATGACCTACTCTAATTGTCTCTTGATATGGTGGTTAAAAGATACTACTTTTGGAGTCTGTGAACATTTTGGAGGATTGGAACATTTAAAATGATTTCAGCTTTTAGCACCACTAATAAGTCTTATCAGTATTTCACTTCGTATTTGTGTGGGCTTCTTAAGATAGAATTCACTGTAGAGAACTGCATCTCTCGCAAAAAAAATCTGATGTAACTATTAAGTGTCTGTAAGGCCATCAACGTACCACGCGAAGAGACCCAGCACACTTCCTATCGGCACACTAAAATTGCTTCTACATTTGTCAGCGACGCTTCACACAACAAAATTTGCCGCTTCCTCCCTACCAAGATATCCTCAGTCTATTCACAAATTTAATTCCATGTATGCAGCTACTGTCATTACATGTTAAATGCAATTGTTTAAAATGTGTAATATTTTGAATTAAAATAAAATTTAGAAAAACCAAAAAAGTTGTTGAATTCAGTTTTACTGTACTCAAGGTAACAAAGATTTTCCTCTGATGTTATAGTCGAAGCGTATATCAATCTCTTTCTAAATATACTCCGAAGTTGATACAGACATTCTCCTGTATTCATGGAATATATCTGGATCTGACTGTAAACTCCCATGTAGTGTATTAAACTCTCCAAACGATACAGAGCGAGGTGGCGCAGTGGTTAGCACACTGGACTCGCATTCGGGAGGTTCCCCGTGATTTCCCCAAATCGCTTCAAGCAAATGCTGGGATGGTTCCTTTGAAAGGTCACGGCCTAATTCCTTCCCCATTCTTCCCTAATCCTATGGGACCGATGACGTCGCTGTTTGGTCCCCTCTCCCAAATAAACCAACCAACAAACGAATCTCAAAACAATTTCTGTTTCCTAGAGTGCTTGGAACTTTCCTTCCGCTGAAGAAGTACACTTTCAGAAAAGTATTCTCTTCCAATATGTAAGATCCCCTCACTGTTATAACTCAGCTTAGCCGCGAGTCTGTAGAGTATAACTGGTCAGCATTTCCACCTGTAATTTGCAAGTGTAAGTCGGACCCTCCTTGATCCGCCTGGGTGGGTCGTGTCGTCGGATTTCCTCCTAACTGTGCGCGGTGCAGCTCTCGTAAATGTCGTCCCGTGCAGATTCTTCATTGGCGCATTGGATGTCTCTGTCGGTGGAAGCTAATTATCTGAAATTGCTGTCGATCAACTTTGGGGTATCTATTTACTCGAAATTAACATTCAGAATGCCGTAATATCACTTTTATTCCTGTTAGATCAATTCTGGAATACTCATGTCACAAACTACTCGTAACAGAGAGCATGGCTACCATCGAACATTACAGGAAGAGCTCTTAGCGCCGACTGCCGACTTTGGCGCGCAGTCCGTATCTCTTACTAGTTTCGTCACACTTCGTGGATTTCCGATCAAGTTCGTACTTACTAAGATATGCATTTGATAATGAACGGGTGTGAATTTTAACGAGACAAAATCATGATAAATAGTTTTAAACATCCAGAGACTCCTCCTAGTATTCACGTTGTCATAAATGACTTTAATTATTAAACATAAATAAACAAAATCGGTGACTTTGGCGCCAAGATGGCGGTACTTCCCGTCGTGTATATTTCCCAGGCTGACGCTTGTTGCTACGGTCCAGCGCCGAGCCCCACCCCACTACGCGCGACATATGGTCGCTTCGTCACCTAGCCAGCCAGCGTGGGAAATGCTCTCCGCCTCATGGCCGGGTACGGACTACAGCACCTCCTGTCTATCGTGAATACATCAATAAGAGACAATAATTTATTAAAACTGGTAAAAATGTCTTCCTCACATAAGAGGCACCTTACAAATATCAAATCGGTCAGCTATACGTCCGACTCCATTGTTGCCTGATCTCTGCAGAACGCCACCACACACCGCTGAACAAATAACTTTTACTCAGGACACTACAGCGTTGGCTCGTGTTTTGAGACCATGAAACGACCTGCACGCTTCTCGCCAGGGTGCGCTCAGGCCGTGGCCAGGGTTGAAGCCACTGCTCGCGGTAAACAGAAACTCCAGGTTTGAATCCGGTCTGGTACAGATTTTGAACTATGACTGCATATCATTACACCTTAGGTTCAGTCAACCTGAATCGTGTGCACTGATACATGTACGTTGACGTTGCAGCTGTGCTACTGGCGGCTGGTATATTGCATCTCGCTGCTCGCCGGGTGCCTTGCATTTAAGCTGCTTGTGGTGCCGGGACAGCGAAAAGCGAGAAACAAACTGCTCCGATTTTCAGTTGTAAAAACTGTTGTCGGTATGTAAGACCACGCCACGTCGTTTTATGAATTAATCTTGTCCTTAAACAATCAGCTTTTCTTGCAAAAGAATAAAAATCCTATCTTCCGTTTTGTGTGTTTGTTTTTGGTTCCGTAACGTTTATCAATAGATCTTTAAAAAACAAAATATGCGGTTAAAAATCTGATTTTTGTATACATGATAGTGCAGCGTTGTAGCTTCTTAGTAAACTCCTTACCTTTCCATAATTCATACCACCCACTATGAAATGACGCTATTTGCCAATCACGTCCACTTGATTTACGAATCTACATCTACATCAAACTCGGCAAGCCATCTAATGGTGTGTGGCGGAGGGTACGTTTTGTACCACTGAGCCCTCCAACCTAAGCCTCTGTATTGGCTCTGATTTCTCGAATTTTCTCCTCATGGTTATTACGCGAGGTGTATGGAGGAGGAAGTAATAAGTCCGATTCTTCCCGGAAAGTGCTCTCTCGAAATTTCAATAGTAAATCCCTCCGTGATGCATAACGCCTCTCTTGCAGCCTCTGCCAGTGGAGTTTGTTGAGCATCTGCGTCACGCTCTCGTGCCGACTAAAAGATCCCGTGACGAAACGTGCCGCTCTTCATTGGATCTTCTCTATCTCTTGTATCAGTCCTCTCACGTAGGGACCGCAGACAGATGAAGAGTATTCAAGAATGGGTCGAACAAGCGCCTTATAAGCCACTTCCTTCGTGGATAAGTTACATTTCCTTTTCTTCCTATTACTCTGAGTCTGGCATCCGCTTTACCCCCACTATTTGCTTTGTAAGGTCGCCCCGGACAGTTACTCCTAGATATTTTACGGCAGATACTGCTTCCACAGGTTTGTCGTCAATAATGTAGCTATGCAGTAGTGGATTCCTTTCCTATGCATGCGCAGGCTGTTACACTTATTTACGTTCAGGGTCAGCTGCCAGGGCCTGCACCATTCATCAATTCTCTGGCGGTCATTCTGGCAAATCGTTACTAATCTTTTAGTGTTACTACTTTTTTATAGACAACCGCATCATCTGCGGACAGCCAGAGAGCATCCGACGATTTCTACTAGATCATCACTATATATTCTAAACAGTAACGGTCCTGTCACACTTCGTTAGGGTACACCGGAAATTGCGCCCGGGTTCCCGGGTTCGATTCCCGGCGGGGTCAGGGATTTTCTCTGCCTCGTGATGACTGGGTGTTGTGTGATGTCCTTAGGTTAGTTAGGTTTAAGTAGTTCTAAGTTCTAGGGGACTGATGACCATAGCTGTTAAGTCCCATAGTGCTCAGAGCCATTACACCGGAAATTACCTTTACATCTGTCGATTTTGTTCCGTTAAGAGCGACGTGAGGAGTTCAGTCTGCAAGGAAGTCTAGAATCCAGTCGCAAATCCGCTCCGATAATCGATAAGCTAGTATTTTTTTTCACTAAATGGCAGGGCGGAACGGTCTCAAATGCCTTCCGGAAGTCAAGGGATACGTCATCAACCTGAGCGCCATTATATACGGTACTGTGGATCTCGTAGAGGAACAGAGCGAGCTGTTTGCGGCATCCATGTTGATTTTTACACAGGAGATTTTCTTTCTCCAAGAACATCATAATTCTTGAACGTAAAACATGCCCCATAATTCTACAACAGATCGACGTCATCGATATAGGTCTATAATTGTGTGCATCTGTCCTACGGCCCTTCTTATGAACGCGAATGACCTGCACTTTCTCCCAGTCGCTAGGTACCCTTCGTTGCTCGAGCGATCTCCGATAAATTACTGCTAGAAGAGGAACAAGTTCTTTCGCATAATCTTCATGGAATCTTATAGGCGTCTCATCTGATCTGACGTCCTTCCACTTCTAAGCACTTGTAGTTGTTCTTCTCTTCCCCTATCGGTTATCCAACATCTGCGTTTTTGACGATTGTAAGGGGGAATCTTGTAGTGAGAGAGTTTGACAGCGGGTAGTTTGCTGTTAGATACTTGTTACCCCATACATTATTGCGAGTGAAATGTAGCTAAAAAAGTACAAAAAGTTTATGAAATGTTAGTGACACCGATATTTTTCCATTCAGAAGTTATACAGGGTGAAGAAAAATTCGACACAGACGGACCCCGCAGTGCCATTCCTCACATACTAGCGATACGAAAACCTGTGTCCCAAAATTTCGTCCTGTGCATATTTCCGGCAGTAAGATTGACAATCTCGTAACACTGTAGTCACATGTACTGTAACTGTCTGTCAGCAAAATGGAGTACTGCTGTGCAGCTGGTAAATTATTGCTGCTGTGCAGCTGGTGCAGTGGATAGCCTTTCGGTTAGCATGCAGGAGGTCGAGAGTTCGAGTCTCGGTCCAGGCGTTCCGTTTTTGTTTTTAATGGCAATTCCATTCTGCCATACAATAGTGTAGTATGAACTGTATCTGAAGCCACACTCATCCGACATTTACGTAGTACAGTGTTTTGTAACCCCCAACATAACGAAAACGCGGTCAAACAAGTCAGAACTGGACAGTTGAAACAAATGACACGTCATAGGGCAGAATAACTATAAGGACAATATCAATTTCTAGGTGTTAAAGATGAGTTCACAGTTACACAACTCAACATCTACTACTCATTTTTACTACACGTAGTACGTCCAAAGAGATGTAGCATTTTAGCAGCCAATGGCAATAATAGTTTCCATATTAATGACCACATGACGTTTACAAAAGAATACGTTGTCCTCAGAGTAGATGTACGAAGATGTACCAAGCCACATTCCCTGCACGTCTAAACAGTGCACGACCCTCGGGACCATACAGCTCTGGACTCTCCGCAACATGGCTGCATCCGCAGAAGCACGAGTAGAAACGCACACGCGCTGTCATTTCTTCCACATGGGTCGGCGGAGTAGAATACCCACGATTCTTCAAGTGTCCCCACAGGAAGAAATCCAGGGGATTTAGGACAGGTGAACGTAGAGACAATACAACTGGACCTCTCGCCCGAGCCATTTCCCTGGGGATGTTCAGTCTAAATACCGCCCGGTATTAATTCAAAATTGTGAGATGCACCATTATGTTGGTATCATAACCTCTGCCGAACATGAAGTGGAACACCTTCCATTGCGTTAGGCAAATAGTTTGAGAGGAATGAATGAACCCTTCGTGCAGTCAACTGGTCAAGTAGCAACTAGGGACCCAAAATCCTGTCCCCAATATTCTGGCGCAGATATTGATGCCAGAGCGAACTTGATATCCACGGTTGCGGGTGACGTGCGGGTCAATGTCAAACCAACGGTGGGCATTGTGCTTATTGAAGACACCCTCACAAGTGAAAGCTGCTTCATCCTACCACATTACAGTGTTTATGAAGTCGTCGTTGGCTTCCTGTTGTTGTTAGAGCGCTCACAGAATTGCATTCGCAGACGGCGGCCTGCAGGCTGCAGTCGGCCCCTGTGGCTCAGCGGTTCTAGGCGCTTCAGTCCGGAACCGCGCGACTGCTACGGTCGCAGGTTCGAATCCTGCCTCGGGCATGGACGTGTGTGATGTCCTTAGATTAGTTAGGTTTAAGTACCCTACTGGTCATTAAAATTGCGACACCAAGAAGAAATGCAGATATTTTATACTAGAACTGACACTAGAACTGACATGTGATTACATTTTCACGCAATTTGGGTGCATAGATCCTGAGAAATCAGTACCCAGAACAACCACCTCTGGCCGTAATAACGGCCTTGATACGCCTGGGCATTGAGTCAATCAGAGCTTGAATGGAGTGTACAGGTACACTGTCCATGCAGCTTCAACACGATGCCACAGTTTATCAAGAGTAGTGACTGGCGTATTGTGACAAGCCATTTGCTCGGCCACCATTGACCAGACGTTTTCAATTGGTGAGAGATCTGGAGAATGTGCTGGCCAGGGCAGCAGTCGAATATTTTCTGTATCCAGAAAGGCCCGTACAGGACCTGCAACATGCGGTCGTGCACTATCCTGCTGAAATGTGGGGTTTCGCAGGGATCGAATGAAGAGCCACGGGTCGTAACACATCTGAAATGCAACGTCCACTGTTCAAAGTGCTTTCACTGCGAACAAGACGTGACGGAGACGTGTAACCAATGGCACCCCATACCATCACGCCGGGTGATACGTCAGTACGTCGATCACGAATACACGCTTCCAATGTGCGTTCACCGCGATGTCGCCAGACACGGATGCGACCATCATGATGCTGTAAACAGAACCTGGATTCATCCGGAAAAATGACATTTTGCCACTTGTGCACCCAGGTTCGTCGTTGAGTACACCATCGTAGGCGCTCCTGTCTGTGATGCAGCGTCAAGGGTAACCGCAGCCACGGTCTCCGAGCTGACAGTAGATGCTGCTGCAAACGTCGGCGAACTGTTCGTGTAGATGGTTGTTGTGGTGCAAACGTCCTCATCTGTTGACTCAGGGATCGAGTACGTGGCTGCACGATCCGTTACAGCCATGCGGGTAAGATGCCTGTCATCTCGACTGCTAGTGATACGAGGCCGTTGCGATCCAGCACGGCGTTCCGTATTATCCTCATGAACCCATCGATTCCATATTCTGCTAACAGTCACTGGATCTCGACCAACGCGAGCAGCAATGTCGCTATACGATAAACCGCAATCGCGATAGGCTACAATCCGACCTTTATCAAAGTCGGAAACGTGATGGTACGTATTTGTCCTCCTTACACGAGGCATCACAACAACATTTCACCAGGCAACGCCGGTCAACTGCTGTTTGTGTATGAGAAATGGGTTGGAAACTTTCCTCATGTCAGCACGTTGTAGGTGTCGCCACCGGCGTCAACCTTGTGTGAATGCACTGAAAAGCTGATCATTTGCATATCACAGCATCTTCTTCCTGTCGGTTAAATTTCGCGTTGTAGCACGTCATCTTCGTGGTGTAGCGATTTTAATGGCCAGTAGTGTAGTTCTAAGTGTAGGGGACTGATGACCTCAGATGTTAAGTCCCATAGTGCTTAGGGCCATTTGAACCATTTTTTCTGGCTGCAGGTGCTGCGTAAAAGAATAATGAAAGGGCTGCTGTCCATGCTTGTGCAGCACGTGCGTTGCGAGACACGCAGTAACCTTGCTGCGCTACTTGCACCTCACTGGGGTTCTTGGCGTGTGACCTCGACTAGCTTCCTCAGTACCTGGAGTATGGCGAGTCCGTGGATGACCTCTGTCACGCGATGATCGAAGGACAGAACCTCGTTCTAAACTGTTTCAACTGGATGACGACGACCAGGATATCTGGCGCCGTATTCATGAGCGGCAACATCAGTCCGGTTATCAGACGCACGAAGGACCAGAAGCATATCCACATATTCATCGCTCGTGTGTGCCGTAAGTCTGCCACACTGTTTTAGAATAACACAAGAAGAAAATACGGCATTTGTACGAATGAACGTGGAGTCTGGCATAGGCGCATTACTCCGCTAGCTACTAGTCCATGTCTGGTGAACAACGCATCAGTATAAACACGTATTAGTCGCAGCAGGCTATTCCACCTAACGTGCATCACCTCTTGCAGTTTTTGTTCTGCATGATTCATCGCGACACTGCTAACTGTGCAATGTTCGTTTTCGAATTACGCGGATTCCCTAACTGCAATTGACGTGATCTTGCTCAGAACAGAGTTTCAACCTAAAGTCCATAACTCGTCACAGACTTACAAACTCCAAAGATATAGTTGTAACATTTATATACTTTAAAAAGGCATTTGACTCGGTTGATAGGGAAACACTAGATAAAGTGATCAGAGAATTTGGCATCAAATCTAAATCAGCAAACCTTACTCGTAAAACGCTCGCAACCACCACATCAAAATTAAAGTTTCGGGGTGAAATATCGAAGGCATTCAACATAAAAACAGGTGTAAGGCAAGGTGATGACTTGTCTCCAGCCCTCTTTAACTGCTTACTAGAGAAAATAGTAAGAGAATGGAATCAAAAACTAAAAGAACAGAGGCTGTCACCAATCAGACTGGGAACTAAAAACAAAGGTACTGAAATTCACTGTTTAGCATTTGCGGTCGATTTTGCCATTCTTTCTGAAAACCTAACAAATGCTCGAATACAAATCAATCTCTTAGAAGAAATAGCCAACAAAGCAGGCTTAAGAACATCTGTAAAAAAATTATGACAAATATAAAAAGTGCTATGAAATCACTAGCAACGGATATTGGCCGGATAAAGAGGGTAAATAAATTTAAATATTAGGGAGAAATTATCCAAGAAAATGGCTTAGAAAAATTCGCTGTAGAAGAAAGAGCAGATAAAATGTGGAGAGCTTATGGAATAACTAGGAATGTGTACAATAAAAGATTTCTGTCTAAAAAGTTGGAGATAACAGCACTACAATACATAGTAAAACCAGAATCTCTCTATGCAAGTGAATGTTTAGTACTGAACCACAAATTACACAAACTTGAAGTCCTAGAAAGAAAAATTATTCGGATAAACACTTGGGCCAACAAAAAATAGAGATATGGAAATTAAGAAGCAATGAAAAAGTGTATCGCAACATTAAAAACATAAATGAAACACTACGAAAGAGGCGACTGCTATTTTTTGGACACTTATGCAGAATGAACAGCAACAGGTTAACCAAACAGATTTTTAAGTATCTTTGGAACAAGAAGTCAACAATAGCCTGGATTCAAGAAGTTAGGAAAGATTTGGAAAGAAACAACACAAGTGAAAAAGATGCAACAGAATGTGAGATTTTCAAGAGTAAGTGTTAAAAAATGGAAGGATTTCAAGGCAGGTCAGAGAAGACAGGGTCAAAATGGTCCGAGGAGAGGAAAGGATACATAGTGAAAAGATGAAAGAATACTGGAGGAAAAAGAAAGAACGAAAAAGACGGAAGAATTGAAATTGGTGCGTGGTCCTTAGATGACCAAAACGACGAAAGAAATAATAATAATAATAATAATAATAATAATAATAATAATAATACAGCATGCGCTTATCACATTAATGGTGAAGACGGTAATATATACAAATGGCAACCTGGTTTTCAAATTATTTGCAAAGCATGTAGCTAGCCCTTTTGGTGACGTAAGGCCCTAACGAATTGTAATGTACCTGAATATGGCGAGAATAATAGTTGGTACTAAGCGATAGGACCAAAAAATATTTGGGATCTAGTGGATGCAGTGGTGCGAAACAATTCGCGTCCACATCGTGCAAAAGGCTTCTTTAGAAGCAGACCAATGAAAACGATTGTACTTCCATTTCTGTGTTCGTGGTACGTAAGTGCAAATGTTTTGTAGAAGACCCATTACAATCGCTGTACGACGCTTAAGATGCCAGATACCGTACCACGCATACTACATTTAGCAAATAAAAACAAATGCTCCTCGATCCAGACTCTAACCCTAGACCTCCTGCATGCTAACCCAAAACGCACCAACTGCACAGCTCTGCTCCGGTCTGCTGACAGGTAATTAGCATACATGTAATTACAGTGATGCCAGGTTGCCAATCTTTACTGCCGGAAATATGTGCAGGAAGAAAATTTTGAGAGACTTTTTGTGTTGCTAGTACGTAAGGAACCGAGCTGCGAAGTCCCGAGTGCGCGAATTTTTCTTCACCCTGTCCAATGGCGCGGTCGCAAGCCTACGGTCAAAAACTGCAGGATATAAAAAACGAACTACTAGCATCAGTGCAGGTCTAGTGTCGGTCCCTGGTGTTATTTTAATGATCCATGTCTAGAAAAATCTAGATATAAACGTCCCATTATACTGTACAACCATCTGCTATGCTTTTACAGTGGGCCACAGTTTACGTTGCAAAAAGCAAACAGTTGTTTGTTGTTCACATCCTACAATTGGTAGAATGTGTATTTCGTATTTGGAACTAGAAGGATAAATTAATCTGAGACTTTACTGTGGATGGACTATAATAAAAGCTTCCAACATTGTACCTAATTCCTTTGTAGTTGGAGATGAAAAACGGCAGATGCTGCAAAATATAATTACGTTTATAGAAGTTTCTATGTCTAAGTTTGACTAATACGCTTTTGTAGTTCTGGGAAAGTGTAGTATCACAAGGTGTAAATAATGGCATGCTTCAGATCGACCCTATCTCTACTTTCAAAGAACTGTGCATAGCTCTTACGAATAGTATTTATTATAAGGAATTAATGTATGAAACCAAGGCTAAGAAGAACTTCGTTTTTTTGTCCTGATAGTAGAAATGGGTGGATTAAGTGTCTGTTTAAAATTGTCACTCATAGCTGTGATCATTGAATTGTTACAACTGTCAGCGTATGGGCGCCGAGAAAGGCAGTCAAACACGGCACTGGTTCAGTGACCTTGGAGGAGCCAATCACAGCTCAAGTTTCAGGACATACGGTAATAGTTATGCGCTTCCGAACATGTTTACCTGGAAGCAGAACAAAATAATTTATGGTATTCCCTTCTTATCTGCACTGTCTATCGTTCATATTTCACCTCCTTCGAAGGCTACAGAAAACACTTCGCAACACTTAAATTTGTATTGGAAGTTAACAAATTTCTCCTTCACAATTGCTTTGCTTGCTATTGCCAGCCTGCGTTTTACATGATATCTATTTCGTCCGTCTGTTATTTGGCTCCACAATAGCAAAACTCATCTACTATTTAGAGTATTTTATTTCCTTTTCTAATTCCCACAGCATACCTTGATATCATTTGACTACATTCAATTGCCCTTGTTTTACTTTTGTTGTTTATAACTACTTTTGAAGAAGCTATTCATTGTGTTCAACTGCCCTTAAATCCTTTGCCGCCTCTGACAGAAGCACAGTATCATCGGCAAACCTCAAAATTTTTATTCTTTTTCACTGAACTTTAATCCCCTTTACAAACTTCCCTCTGGTTTTCCTCACGATTTCCTCAGTACACATACTGAATAACATCTAGGATAGCCTACGACTCTGTCTCACTCCCTTCTCGACAACTGCTTCCTGTTCATATCCTTCAACTGCAGTCTGGTTTCTGTACAAGTTGTAGGTAACCTATCTCTTCCCCAAATTTTATCCCTGCTACTTTCAAAATTTTAGGACGTATTCCAATCATCGTCAAAAGCTTCATCTACAATTACAAATGCTGTGATCTTTGGTTTCTCTTCCTTTAACGTATCTTCTAATGGAACCAGTACGGTCAGTATTGCCATTTCTGCGACAACCAAGCCTCCACCAGTCTCTCCGTTTTCCTGAAAGCAATAGGTGGTTTCGCAAAAGACAGCGTCAAAGAATGGAAACGGCTGCTTGTACAGTTTCCGTTTTCTGACTTCCTCCACGTTTTTAAGAAGAGGAACATCAGCAATGAGAACACAAGTGCCAAACATGGCAGCATAAAAAAGAGGTATACCTAAGCTTCAGTCCGCCTCGCCATACGAGGAGAACTATGGAATAAGCGGAGGCATCTTTCATGAAGATATGGTACGTGAACAATACGAATAGGGCTGGCACACGTGTTACCCTGCGCATCTCTAAGATCGGAGCGATTGACCCTGCCACATCTAGAAGACTATGGAGACCTGAAACACGTATTGGAACATACTGAATTTTCTCCACAGAAAAGAATGAACTGCGAAAACGCTTTACCTAGAAATAAATTAACTACGTTCGTTTATTATGAATGACCATTTAATGTCAAAATGTGAAGGTTAATTTACACTTATAAATGGTAATATTGCCTCCAATGTAAAACTAATTAAAGATAAATAAGATGATCGATTTGCCCCCGTGTTGTGCAAATGAATATGGCGCATCACACTGCATTAGCAAATGTTTATTAACTAGGAAATCTCATTCATTTATAGCTGGTCTTCATTAATTATTGTTTGTCTAATACAAAGTCATATATGGTAAGAAAACGCAAGAACATCAAAACTCTTACTCAAGTGAAACTGGAGAAATACAAGGGAAACAAATTTGTTTAAATCGTTAAAGAGCAATTACACTCTTCACAAAAAATTGCGTTAATGGGCAAAGACTTTGTATTATGAACTAAAGCAAGAAAGAACTCTAATCCCGTTAGAATTTTACAGATTGATTACATCAGAAAATTCACAAGGTTATTTCGAGGTAAGATTTCTCAAAAACATTCTGAGCCATCATCGCTGGACGCCAGTTGTAGTGTCAATTGGCGCATTGACAAAGGAAATTCTCACAGTAACAAGTGTGAACGAAAAATTCACGACTTGCGGCTGTGCAAAATGACTAAAAGCGGAGAACATGCCATCGACATGTAGTGCTAACTTGATAGCCGCCTTAGCGAAGTAAGAATTCACATTTGTTTTAAAGTGTAAGGAGTTTATATATGTTTTCTACCACTGTAAATATTTTACCATTACTGTACCGGGAGAAAGACGCATGAGCCCGCTGCACGAAAACTCCGTGTTTAAAGTAGTTTGTTGTGCCGTTGGTCGCCAGTCAGTTGACCAGAGTTTAACGCTATTCTTATTAGTTGAGTTTTAGAAGAGATCCGATAGTTGTGTATCTGTCAGAAACTATCTGAAGTACTTTATTATGGAGATGAAAACTCGTTTGTAGAGAGATTTTCTTGACTGGATCGAAGTATAGGATTTTTTGAGGAATATTTCAAGGTAACCAGAGCACACGCAAGAATGAGATGTCTGTCAGAATTATTAATTGACGAAAATCTTTGTCCCATAGATAACTAATAACATTCATAAGGGTTAATTTGATCTCTTCGTTTTCATTATGCTTTAAATAACGCAACTTCTTTAAATGTCTGTAATTTTTGTAACGAGTGAACTTCGTAATTATTAGACTTATTATGTCGTACAGTCTTTTTTTGACAATAATCTCAGTTTTAATTTTTCAAGAACGCTTTTCTTTAACGTAAAACCCTCCTCTATCATTCTTAGTAAAGTTTTAAATATTTTGTCGTGTGTGCGTTGCATCTTAAGCCACATGCTGCAGCATATAGCTTCTGCCAAACAAGGAAAAGTTTAGTAGTGAGTAGATTTTTTTTTCTTTAGCTGCTGTATTTGCTGATTCCAGTTTGCTTTCGAAAATGTCGGTACACCAGACACAAAAATGACATGCTGGGTGAGAGTTAAGTTACTTTTCTTTCAGGGGAGATCTCACTTTGCATTCTTATGAGCAAACAGTACGTTATCAGAGTTTTCATGTGTTGTGCTAAATAAGCAGATTAATTTACAGTGAGCAGCGTAGGTTGTGTTCAACAGTTATTTTCTTCCGCGTTGAACAGATATTTCAAGTCAGATATGCGCTTCATGTTTCGTTATTTTCTTCCGCGTTGAACAGATATTTCAAGTCAGATATGCGCTTCATGTTTCGTGACTTTCGTAAAGTACTTCAGTATTGAGTTTCAGTTAAATAGTTTTTACTGAGTACACAGTTGCTTTTGTCTTCAATTAGATTGATTTTCATTATTTCAAATTCAGCATTTCACTAAGATTAAAGTTTCCGAAGTCCATCAGAAGATGTTGAAGTTTGATTCGCTGAGTAATGAAACATCGGAGACAATCGCAAGGTTTTGTCTAGACACTTTAAGGCAGCTGCAAATTCCATTCGATAAATTAACCGTTTTGTGGAGACAATATCAGCACCAATAACAACTTCGGAGGTCTTGATCGACGCGGCCAGCGGAATGTGTTTCACCAAATTAAAGAATAACAAGGAAAAATGTAGAAGGAATGGATGCCCCTGCCCATATTCTCCGCAATACTATATCAAACGCTGGTAGAGTTTTAACTGGCTACATTGAAATAATCTTCATGAAAATATATTTTTTAATATAAACGGTAAGAAGAGAGAAGCTGAAAGAGTTCTGCTTAAACATTGTCATTCATCAGGCTCTTCTATCTCACTCAAAAACAAAAAGGCTACCGTTAATGCCCGCAGATGATAGAATTCTTAAGCCCTGGATTCTATTTAAAAAAAATTTGATGTCGAAGACAGGCCACCTAAAATAATTTCAGATTTTTTTCAGTAGTCCGATCAGTGAAATTTACTTCATGTTTCTGCAGTCAGACTCGGCTCTGTTTGACAATATAAAAAACGTGCAGAAGAAGAATAAAAGTGTCGATAATTGAAATAAGAAATTTATTAATCGACACTCTCAAGATGTCTGAATAAAAGAATGACTGCCAATTTTATTGGCAAGCAAACAAAGATGAATTTGAACAAATTAAACAGTGAGAGCCCTAACCAAGAAATAATTAATTTGATTTCGAAATTTGAGTAGGAGACAATGGCTTCCTATACCATAGCATTTGATTACTTAGAGAAATGGCCTGTTTCTTTTAATAAATATCAAGTATTGAACTGGATGACATTATCTGAAAACCAAATAGGGCGATGACTGGAAACACTGTTACATACCTGACTATGAATGGAGTGAAGAGTTCAGGCGACAATTCCTTTCAGGAATACGTGTATCTGAAGAGCTTTTCAGAAACTAAGCGAGACTCAGAAGATTGGATGTCTAAACACTCTGTGGGAGAAAGGTGGCTTTACTTTCTTAAGGGAACCGAAAATCCTCAACGCAAATGCCAACGTTACACGAGTGTTTGTTTTCTATTCCGGCACACAACGCCACTGTGGAAAGAGTATTTGCGCAGTTTTCGGCGCATTGAACTGATGAAAGAAATCGACTGCTGCTAGGGACTGTGGAATCAATCTTGCAGTGCCAGTTTAACTACAAGCTGACTTGGATTGAATTTCATAAATACGTAAATGAGAAAAAAGACTTGATGAAAAAGTGAAATCTTCCGAAAAATATGGTGTACCAACTACTTCGCCTCAATAAGTTCCGTGCAGTTGTGTTCTAAATAAAAAATAATTATATTAAATTTTTTTACTTCATTTCTGCACCTCCATCTCAGAGAACCCCGAAGACGTCCCAGCTAGATATGGCAGTCATTGTTTAATTTGAAATCGCGAAATCTGGCAATCCTATCCATATATTTCAGTCCGCAAAGTTCTGTGAACACTGGTTTTTCTGATTCCAGTCTCTCAGACCTTTTCGGGGATTGTGTGTACGGCTTAAACTCTGTATCATACTTTCGCTGTCTCTTGAACGTCTCATTCCTCCACTACGTCCCTTCCTCACATCATGCATCGTTCCATCGACTTCACACTTGTCACGGATTGCTGTAGTATTAAGCCTGAAGGTGGTGGTGCTCCAAATTAAACTTTGCAGCGCCGTCGAACCTCACTTACATTCTCTGTTTTCCTGTATAACTTCAGCTTCCACTCCATTCTTCAAATCATAACGAAGTTTTTCACTGCCTTCTGAATGGTTACCACAATATTTCTAACTGCTTTAATTATAGAAAGGTTCGGTTTCAAAGAGTGTATACATTAGTATGGATCAACCTGTATGTGCGCTTCAGTGTGTAGGAACTGGTTTTAGCTGTTCTGAAGGGCAACGCTGAGATCACAACATACCGGTCCACTTCAAAAGTTCGCCGGCGGAGACTGTTGTCGTGTAAAACAAACTTATCTCTGTTTTCGTCTCGAAGTCCGTTGCGGCCGACGCCCACCCAAAGCTGTGTATACACTCTGGCGCCTGCATAGCAGCTTCCTACAGTGGTGTTTGTGGACGTTTCTGGTTGTTCAACACCACAACGGTGTGGGGGCGGCGGGCTGCGTTTACATTACGCGTAGAGCAACCCGCAACAATTTCACGAGACACGTCTTGCGTAGTATAAATGCACCTTAAGAACTGGAGTCGCGTTATACTGTACGCTAACGATTCGTAATTTGGTTTTCTCCAGAATTCGTCCTGCTGTTCTCACTGTGTTAGGGGTGTCCACTCCCCCATGAGAGGGTATAGGCTAGGTAGACCCCGGACTTGGACGTCGAGAAGAAATGGGACTCTGGAAGATCTCCATCGGTGCTTGTGATTTCGGTAAACTTGATCACACACACACACACACAAATGATTTACGTGTAATCCGAGGACACTGAGCGAAATCTAGGTGCACTGTCGCCGGCATAGAGTTTAGTCCGTTGTTGTTCACTTGGAGGCAGGGTCGCCAACCGTAGCGGAAATCTGCAACGCTTAGCAGAGTTTTTTGACCTTTACGGCCTAGCGGCGAAATTCTACAACTATTAAAAATGTGTGGATAATTCAGTACTACGTTAATTTTAATACTTTGGTGATTTACAGACTAATACGGATTCAACTTGTACTGTGCTTGTTGCTTACAGTTTAATCTGCACGCTTTCATATCCTGTCGAAGATGGATCATCTGATAATTTTGAGACGATAACATTTAAGGTTTCACATACACTGAATGATGCCATCGACATTTGGCAGTCGCCAGTAATGAACGAAACTATAAATTAAACCGCCAATTGACACACGAGACAATAAAAACATATTATTAAATCAATTCATCAGAAAATGTCGTGTGAACTGGACGTGTGTGAACTGGATATGGCAACATTAAAGGAATAAGGCTACTAAATAATAACTGCTACACCCGGCTGCTCAACAACACAGAAGAAATCGGACTGCTGGGATGCACTTGCGCGAGATGAGAAAAAAATTGAGTAACAATTATTATGTGAAAAAAATGGTTAAATAAAGTGATGACACAAAGCGAATTGCGAAATGCGTACTACAGTACTAGGTGCAAAACGATGCAATTTAGTGAACCACTTCGGAAGCCTGAGACACGAGACAAACGTGAAAGCTAAGGACCGTACAAGAAGTATTTGTCACATAAGAAGATATTTTTTAATTCATACCAGTTACACAATGGATACTACTATTGCACTATTACTGTCATTATAGTTGTACTTTATGGATTTGAACTTTAAAGCCAGATTTAGAATCCATACCTATTATAAACATGGATCTATGTACGTGCATATGTTCCACATTTCCTCCTAAACCACTGGATTGATTTCAGCCAAACATGGTACTTAGTGTCAGGCAACAATCGTTGTGCAGGTAAGAATCACCTACCTGCCTTAGTTCAAAATATATGGCGTGATAAACAATGACATGTGCGGAAAACTGCAAGCTTGTGCATGACGTTTAAATTTATTACTTCTTTGCTACTAACTCTACTCGCAACACATTTTGCAGACCGTATACACATACGCCGCTGAATGTGCCTACAAAATTATAACATGTGACACATGCAGAGGTGGACAAAAGTATTCAGACACAGGTCACATGCGTATCTCACGTTCAATTGTGACTGATGCATACACGGAATGTATATCTGCGTATGTGCCACAATGCAAGGAATTTCGAAAGAGATCGACTATGCGAATGTCACCGTATCCTCTGCCTGGAACGATTAGTTCTACCGGCGTGTGTTTCACTCGGGACAAAAGTAATTAGACACCGCCCCGCTTGACCAAGTTAACCGCAGTCTGAAGGAACAACTCGGCAGCAGCAAGCAGCCAGTGTACGCAAGGCAGCTGTCTGGTGCAACAGGAAAGCACAGGCCTCGCCAAAAAAGACCAGCCTGGCGCCAGGCCCCCTAAGGGTAGGGAAACGACAGTGTAAGAGCGAAGGCTGTATAGTGAGAGAAAATCATATGCAGAAATAGGCAAGGTCATCAACCGAAGCCGAAAAACAATATTTAGTATCGTCCAGAAATGTAAAGAAGAAAAAACTCTCGTCAATCGCCCACGACAGGGGCGGCCTAAGAAACTCACGAATAGAGACAAGAGGAAGATCGAATGGTGAAAAACGACCCGCGGCCAACGGCCGCTGCTATAGCTGCAGAACTGGCAGAAGGCGTTCGTACTGAAGTTAGTGTCAGAAAAGTGCGCAAGTGTCTGAACAGTGCTGGGTACAATGCCAAAGTGCCAAGGCGCGAATCGTTTGTCAGTAAGTATAACGCAAAAAAGCGGATAGTTGTTGCAGAAGAATTTTGTTCGCAAGGATGTGAACTTCTGGGGCAAGATTCTGTGAAGTGATGAATTCAAATTTACTTCGAGCCACGTGGATGGCCGCCAACTTAGTGTGGCGTCAAGTAAACACAGCTCAAAAACATGCAAGCAACTACCAAACATGGAAACGACAATGTGATGGAGTGCATGTCTTCCAGAGGTGTGCGCGAGCTTGTCTTTATTGAAGACACCATGGAAAAATTAGTCTATCTCGATATACTCAAACAAAATCTGGCGAAAAGTGCTGCGAAGTTCGATCTTGGATGTGACTTTTATTTCCAACAAGACGATGATCTTAAGCATATGACGGAAATTGTCGAACTATGGATATTACACTGCTGGCCACCGTAAATGCAACACCCTGAAGGAAGCATCCGAATCAAGTGAAATTTACACCATGGGTTTGCAGCAATGAGATATGCAACTGATTAGAATTTCAGCGCAGACGCACATCACGCGCGCCTGTGGCGCCACCTCATAGCGCCATTTAAGGCTTGGCGATTTCGACGAGTGTACGTTCGGCACGTGTGTTTACCTTGTGGTTGTTTCACAAGACGATCAGTTATGCCTCGTAGACAACAGCGAACATCGTTTGATCAAGTATCCGAGTTCGACAGAGGAAGGATAGTGGCTTACCGAGATTGTGGATTATCATACAGAGAAATCGCTAGTCGTGTTGGACGAAACCAAACAACTGTAATGCGGATATGTGACCGTTGGATGCAGGAGGGTACGACGGACCGACGTGGTCGATCGCATTCACCTCGGTGCACCACTGCACGTGCTGATAGGCAAATTGTGCGCATGGCAGTGACGGATCGCTCAGTGACATCCCGAACCATAGCACAGCACATTGCGTCTGTAACGCATCATCCAGTGTCTGCGCGTACCATTCGACGCCGTTTACAGCAGAGTGGTCTGTCCGCAAGACGTCCATTGCTTCGTCTACCATTGACGCAGAACCACAGACGTCTCCGTCGCCAATGGTGTGATGACAGACGGATGTGGACGGCAGAATGGAATGACGTTGTCTGACGAGGCACGCTTCTGTCTGCAGCACCACGATGGTCGGATTCGAGTGTGGAGACACCGTGGAGAGAGGATGCTGGACAGCTGCATTATGCACCCCCACACTGGTCTTGCACCGGGTATTATGGTATGGGGCGGTATTGGATATTACTCTCGCACGCCTCTAGTATGCATTGTCGGTACTTTAAATAGCCGGCGCTACATATCCGAGGTGCTGGAGCCAGTTGTCCTTCCTTACCTTCAGGGCTCGGCCACAGCCATATTTCAACAGGATAATGCGCGACCACACGTGGCACGTATTGTCCAAAGGTTCTTCGTCAATAACCAGATTGAATTGCTTCCCTGTCCGGCTCGCTCTCCGGATCTTTCGCCGATAGAAAACATGTGGTCCATGGTTGCTCAACGAGTGACCCAGATTACATCCCCAGCTGCCACACCAGATGATCTTTGGCAACGTGTGGAAGCTGCTTGGACTGCTGTACCCCAGGAACACATCCAACGTCTCTTTGACTCAATGCCGAGACGTGTGGCAGCGGTGATCTCCAACAATGGCGGCTACTCTGGCTACTGATTCTGGCAGGAACCACATGTCACAGACGTCTGTAAACGTAATCATTTGATACTTGGTCAACATGTTATCTACAAAATAAATTTTGTTGTGCTACCTCTTGTCTTTCTTGGTGTTGCATTTACGGTGGCCAGCAGTGTATACAACACGCCTCATCGCCTCATTACGCCACCGCAGTCTCCGGACCTCAGTCCCATCGAAAACATCTGGAATGAACTGAAAACGAGACTACACAAACGACATGTGAGCAGTTTGACACATTTTCGTACATTGATAGAAGAAGAATGGGTGAATATCGGTTCGGATATAACGAAAAAGGTTGTTTACTCCATGCCACAAAGACCGAGGGCTGTAATACAGAGAAAGGGACACATTACCAAATACTGACTGCTGAGTCTCTGAATAATTTTGCCCATTATATACTTCGATTTTTTTTTATATGTAAGGCGTGTTTTGTTACTTGTTGCTCTGCATATATTCAGATATTATTTATGTCAATATAGGAGGAGCACACTATACACCTTTGTAAAGAATAAAACATAAGTTTTGAGTTAAAAACACATTTGTTTACTTCTCTGTCTACTCCCAGTGCCTGAATACTTTTGTCCTCCTCTGTAGATCAGGAGATATGCCCATAAATACTGATGTGCGTGAAAAACTGCCACATCATGGATCACGTTTTAATATTTTTCTTCATTGCCACTAAGACCCTTCTACAGCCGAGTCAACTGCAGGAAATACCTGCATCTGGCCGCGCTTTTGACAGCTTTCTACAGCCAAGTGCAAACGACTGTAAGCGAAAACAGTAACCGTCTACACGTCTATGTAGAAGCGTTGCTGTAGAGACGTTTACAAATGGCGTTGTAGCTCCTGGATATCTAACTAAAAATATTGATTATAATCAAGTTATGGGTGAAATAAACATTACAGAGAATTTGTATTTGCATATTATTTTGCTTAATTTGGATACTGTGCTTATACATTTCCATGTTATGCATATTTCCTTGTATGTCTCATAATTTCTTCACAAATAGGTGAAAATGAATTTTTTCAGTATTACAATAAAAAAAGTTCATTTCTTTGTTTTCGTTTCTAAAATAAAATTGACAAAACCAATACCTGGGACTTGCTCAGTTAGTATAAGACTTTGCATAGGAATACAGAACACATTAATATTATTTGTCAATATACGAGGAGCTCACTGTTACAGTATATTATTACCTTAGTTTTTAGATATTTAAACCAAAGAAAGACAAGAGTATGTTGCAGTGGTTGATACAATATTCAGTTTGTTAGATGCAGCTCATAAATTCAGTTTTATTTCAGTGCAGCATATTGTAGACACACACAAACTCAGTTTCGAGGATTCAGCAACTGCAAAAATCCTAACGTGTTGTTCGGTGTTGAATAAATTACTGTAGAGGAACAAACAGTGAAAATGCTGAGACTGTAGTGAGAGGGACAAAGAACAGTCCAGACTAGTTTGTGTGAAATTTTACGAAATGTATGTGAGTGATACCTACAAAAGGTTTCCAGTAAACATCAGTTTATACAAGAACATGTCATTTGTGAATCCAAAAATTGCCCTACTCCTGATAGGAAGTTGTGATATAACAGACCTTACAGAGAAGTATAGAAGGAAAGTCGATGAACACGAAGCCGTAGAGAGTTAAACAGACTCGAGGTGTACTTTACTAATAACAGAAAAAGAGACATTAGGCTCAAAGAATAGCGTCGAATGCTACAGTGCACTAGCTGAAATAGAAAGTTTTCCAAAGTAGAAAAAATAATACTAGTTAAATGCAGATGTCGCCGGCAGGTGTGGCCGTGCGGTTCTAGGCGCTACAGTCTGGAACCGCGTGACCGCTACGGTCGCAGGTTCGAATCCTGCCTCGGGCATGGATGTGTGTGCTGTCCTTAGGTTAGTTAGGTTTAAGTAGTTCTAAGTTCTAGGGGACTGCTGACCACAGATGTTAAGTCCCATAGTGCTCAGAGCCATTTGAACCATTTTTGAATGTAGATGTCGAATGAGCTTTCTCCATAATGGCAGACATTAAAACTAAAAAACATAATAGGCTAAACCAGAAACACTAAATGACTTGTTAAGAATACGACTGGACAAGCAGATCGAGCTCCATTGTTGCACTGCGTACCAAATTACTGAGGAACATATTCTTAAGTTTGAAAAGTGTATGTGTCAGCTCTCTAATAAAGTCGGTTGGAATCGTCTGACGATGAAATATAGCGGTAGTAAATCAATAAGAAAATTGAAATTGTCTTCGAATGGCTCATTGGTGTAGCTCACACCTTCATTACAGTCTTAAAATAAATAATAATAAATAATTTCACTAAAGATTGCATTTTCTTAAATCTGATTCGTGACTGGCAGCTAATGATGATAAAATGTTGTGCTGAACAAAATATATACAACATATATTTATATCCAGAAAGTGGGAGATTTATCAGAATTCTAGTAGTCAATTTTATCCAACCTTCAATCCTCACCAAGGGCGAGAAGTTGGTCAGTTTAAATGTGTATGACCCTAATGTTTTAAGGAAGATAAAAATCCCAGAAAATCCTAGAACTGAATTCAACTACCACAAGATGACCAAACTATTGCTACATTTACAGTTTCATACATTTCACTGCCATTTTAAGAAACATTCAGACATTTCACATATAAAGCTAACAAAACCTCAATTCCGCATACATTCACAGTTTCAGACCCATATAAAAAGGAAAGTACCTGTTGCGTCAAACTGCAATTACTAAGCTAACATCGACCTTGTGAATGATGCATGATCGTCAAGTTCATCACTGTCGTCCAGGTGTCGCTGGCCGTCAGATGGCCTGGCTAGAGGTATGGAATATGCTTGTTTATAGCTTAAGGTCTTTATTTCGCCTATATATCTTCATCAAAAATGGAAAACTCAGTTGGAAATAATGTAACAGATTACTGCCGTCTGGCGAAACTTGTCGCGTTACAAAACCCAAAAGACAGTATAACTATAGGAGGACTAGGGAAAAGACAGAATGAAATATGAAGCCGCAATGAGCAACTGCCTAATCTTTTTGGTGCAGGAGAAGTTTTCCCCAAAATGCTATTTTGTCAAATAATGACACTGTTGTAGAACTGCGGCTGTTCTATGATTCGGAATGTTTATTGAGTACAGCAGCAACCAGCTACAATTTGGCTGTGGTTCATTTTAATCAAAAGGTACCATTGCCAGATTACAATTTATACATTTCTCTTCAGATTCATATTTTTTATAAAAACTCGCGATATGTTGGTGGGCTGTCATGAAATAATGGCCTGGAACATTTATTTTCAGTTTTCCTCCTACGAAAAACATTCCAGTTTAACTTCATGTTTTCACATTCACTCAGTGGTACTCAGTATTATTCACGTTCTTTCAACACAAATTACACTGCCTGACAAAGAAGTGTAGCATCCAGAAGACACAGACGGATATGGAAATGATTACACTGAGGTGACAAAATTCATGGAATAGCAATAAGTACATATACAAATGGTATAACGTACACAAAGCATAAAAGGGCAACGCATTGCCGGAGCTGTCATTTGTACTCGGACGATTCGTGTGGAAAAATTTCCGACGTGATTATAGCCGCACGATGGGAATAAACAGACTTCTATCGCGGAACGATAGTTGGAGCTAGGCGCATGGGACATTCCACTTCGGAAATCGTTAGAGGATTCAATATTTCGAGATTCAGTGTCAAGAGTATGCTGAGAGTACCAAATATCAGGTATTACATCTCACTACAGACAGCGCAGAGGCTGACGGCCTTCAATTAACGACCGAGAGCAGCGGCGTCTGCGTAGTGTTGTCAGTGCTAATAGACAAGCAACAATGCCTGGAGTAACCACATATATCAATGTGGGACGTACGACGAACATATCTGTTAGGACAGTGCGGCGAAATTTGGCGTTAATGGGCTGTGGCAGCAGACGACCGACGCGAGTGCCTTTGAAGACAGCCCGACATCGCCTGTAGTGTCGCAAGTTACATGCGGCTTTTCGCGATGATGCTGTAGTATACAGAGAAGTGCAGCATTAGAAAATTGCAGCGAAATGCAGGAAGATCTGCAGCGGATAGGAGCTTGGTGCAGGGAGTGGCAACTGATCCATAACATACACTCCTGGAAATGGAAAAAAGAACACATTGACACCGGTGTGTCAGACCCACCATACTTGCTCCGGACACTGCGAGAGGGCTGTACAAGCAATGATCACACGCACGGCACAGCGGACACACCAGGAACCGCGGTGTTGGCCGTCGAATGGCGCTAGCTGCGCAGCATTTGTGCACCGCCGCCGTCAGTGTCAGCCAGTTTGCCGTGGCATACGGAGCTCCATCGCAGTCTTTAACACTGGTAGCATGCCGCGACAGCGTGGACGTGAACCGTATGTGCAGTTGACGGACTTTGAGCGAGGGCGTATAGTGGGCATGCGGGAGGCCGGGTGGACGTACCGCCGAATTGCTCAACACGTGGGGCGTGAGGTCTCCACAGTACATCGATGTTGTCGCCAGTGGTCGGCGGAAGGTGCACGTGCCCGTCGACCTGGGACCGGACCGCAGCGACGCACGGATGCACGCCAAGACCGTAGGATCCTACGCAGTGCCGTAGGGGACCGCACCGCCACTTCCCAGCAAATTAGGGACACTGTTGCTCCTGGGGTATCGGCGAGGACCATTCGCAACCGTCTCCATGAAGCTGGGCTACGGTCCCGCACACCGTTAGGCCGTCTTCCGCTCACGCCCCAACATCGTGCAGCCCGCCTCCAGTGGTGTCGCGACAGGCGTGAATGGAGGGACGAATGGAGACGTGTCGTCTTCAGCGATGAGAGTCGCTTCTGCCTTGGTGCCAATGATGGTCGTATGCGTGTTTGGCGCCGTGCAGGTGAGCGCCACAATCAGGACTGCATACGACCGAGGCACACAGGGCCAACACCCGGCATCATGGTGTGGGGAGCGATCTCCTACACTGGCCGTACACCACTGGTGATCGTCGAGGGGACACTGAATAGTGCACGGTACATCCAAACCGTCATCGAACCCATCGTTCTACCATTCCTAGACCGGCAAGGGAACTTACAGTTCCAACAGGACAATGCACGTCCGCATGTATCCCGTGCCACCCAACGTGCTCTAGAAGGTGTAAGTCAACTACCCTGGCCAGCAAGATCTCCGGATCTGTCCCCCATTGAGCATGTTTGGGACTGGATGAAGCGTCGTCTCACGCGGTCTGCACGTCCAGCACGAACGCTGGTCCAACTGAGGCGCCAGGTGGAAATGGCATGGCAAGCCGTTCCACAGGACTACATCCAGCATCTCTACGATCGTCTCCATGGGAGAATAGCAGCCTGCATTGCTGCGAAAGGTGGATATACACTGTACTAGTGCCGACATTGTGCATGCTCTGTTGCCTGTGTCTATGTGCCTGTGGTTCTGTCGGTGTGATCATGTGATGTATCTGACCCCAGGAATGTGTCAATAAAGTTTCCCTTCCTGGGACAATGAATTCACGGTGTTCTTATTTCAATTTCCAGGAGTGTAGATAAATGTAATGTATTGCGAATACATAGAAAGAAGGATCCTTCATTGTATGATTATATGATAGCGGAACAAACACTGGTAGCAGTTACTTCTGTCAAATATCTGGGAGTATGCGTACGGAACGATGTGAAGTGGAATGATCATATAAAATCAATTGTTGGTAAGGCGGGTGCCAGGTTGAGATTCATTGGGAGAGACCTTAGAAAATGTAGTCCATCAACAAAGGAGGTGGCTTACAAAACGCTCGTTCGACCTATACTTGAGTATTGCTCATCAGTGTGGGATCCGTACCAGGTCGGGTTGACAGGGGAGATATAGAAGATCCAAAGAAGAGCGGCGCGCTTCGTCACAGGGTTAGTTGGTAAGCGAGATGGCGTTACGGAGATATTTAGCAAACTCGAGTGTCAGACTCTGCAAGAGAGGCGCTCTGCATCGCGGTGTAGCTTGCTGTCCAGGTTTCGAGAGGGTGCGTTTCTGGATGAGGTATTGAAGATATTGCTTCCCCCCACTTATACCCCCCGAGGAGATCACGAATGTAAAATTAGAGAGATTCGAGCGCGCACAGAGGCTTTCCGGCAGTCGTTCTTCCCGCGAACCATACGCGACTGGAACAGGGGGTAATGCAGTGGCACGTAAAGTGCCCTCCGCCACACACCGTTGGGTGGCTTGCGGAGTATAAATGTAGATGCAGATGTAGATGTAGTGCCTCTCCTGGGCACGTAACCGAATGGGCTGGAGCCTAGACGACTGGAAACCCGTGGCCTGGTCAGATGAGTCCCGATTTCTGTTGCTAAGAGCTAATTAATGGTTAGGTTCGATTGTGGGCTGTGTTTACATGGAATGTACTGGGTCTCCTGGATGTTCAGCTGCTCCGAGATTGCTGGACATGCATTCTATCGAACATTTATGGGACACAATCGAGAGATCGGTTTGTCGACAAAATCCTGCGCAGGCAACACTTTCGCAATTATGGACGGCTGCAGACGCAGCATGGCTCAATATTTCTGCAGGGGACTTCCAACGACTTCTTGAGCCCACGTTTCTGCACTCCGGGCAAAAGGATCGACGCGATATTAAAAGGCATCCCATGACGTTCGTCACATCAGTATAGAGATGCAATTGTCTGTGACAGAACGACCATCAGAGGGCATGTGGGTCGTGTTTAGTGTTGTTACCAGACCTGGTACATTACTTAATGGTTGTGAGCTGCGTCACACTGAGTGTTCACTGTGAAGGACATGGAGATGCTGTGTGCTCCTGTGCGACCACATTATCAGCACGTCAGTTTGAAGGGGTCACATTGTGAATCTCTGTGTGGTCGGCTTTTCGAATCGTGCAATATCCATGTTTGTGGGACTACTGGATGTGAGGTGACACTGGCCCGATGGCACTGGCCCGATGGTGAGTGGCATAGGAACTTGATGACAGACTAGTCGTCCAGGTTTCGGTTGACCACGTCTCACAACCATAGGGGAGGATCGCCGCACTGTGTATCAAGCACTGCGTTATCCACTCACATCTGCGCCTGCCACCCGGAAAAAGTAATGACGTCCCAGCGAAGTTCTTCTTCGGAGACTAGAGCCAAGGAGATTAGAAACCGCGGAGATGCTCTAACGCCGTAAATGTGCAACCAGCGACTTACGCACTTCGCTATAATGTGGAGATCAAAACATTGTGAGCAGCGTAGGTGTATGGCTGTGTTGTTCTTCGAAATTATAACGTAAATTTGCGAAAAGATAGTTGCTTGTGTCGCCTACGGATGCACAAACTGAAGCGGTAAGTTAGCCGTTACTTTCTGCAGGTATATACTCGTACTTTATCTAAACTTGCAGTTTTAGTTTAAATGTGACCAATTCGTTTCGTTGTTTCCACTCACTGGCTTCAATCTTTCATGTTTATAATATGTTGGTTCACGAACGCACAACGAAAAAGCGTCTGGATCAGACCTTTGCGTCGAAAACATGAGTAACAAACAATGTGTAGCACACTATGTTCTGATCTTCTGCGAAGCTGGTAAGGATCTAACTTCGACGTCAAGTGTTTGCATCTCAACATTTTTCATACACGCAGAATGTAAGTTACACTAATCCCATCATCCCATCCTCATCCCAATGATTGTAATGTTTCAGTGTATGATAACTATTTATTTAACAGAATTTGTTGTTAGACTTGTTTTCGTTTGATGTTGGCAGCTGTAGTCACAGCAGCTGTCCATACATTATATATCTTACTTTAGTGTTTACCTATGAGATAACACAGTGAGTTGTCCTTGTAATTTGGCAACAAATCATTAATATAAAATTTTTGTCACATGAGTTCCTTATTTTGTACATATATTGTGCTCTCTGCTAAGTGTTATGTCGGAGTGTTTCTTTTTTTATTTTTTTATTTCGGGAACTGCTGTTCATGAAAGCAGTAACAGTTTCTGTGCATCAAAACATGAACTGTAACGCTAATACTTCATGCAACTGTTTGTTTTCTAGTATTCCCAAAACATATTCCCCTCAGTCCAGTCATACCATCTCATGATACTGCTGTTCGTATGAAGGAAATGTGGAACACTGTGTGAGAACTACACGTGCAATGTAGGAGGAGTACGTTTCTTCAGCAGACAAACTCTCACCTCAAACAGCGGAACAGTAATTTGAATGACGTGATGAAGGTGTTACAAAAGAAGAACTATATATAAGAAGAGACTATTTCACTGCTTAAGACTGTGTTAGGTGCAAACGAAAAGTGATCATCTCATTGTGCCAACGCAGCATTTTCTGTACTTCCTACGAACTATGGCTCAGATTTGTGATCTTTTATAGTCTATATGGCCCATGTAGTAAGAATGCAGAAAATGTTTGACCAGAGAAATAAAGCTAGACGCAAAACGTGAACGCATGGTCCTTGAAAGACAGTGAACTAGGTTTCTGATTAAGTACATTGGTTAGCAAGTTTTAAATTTCTGAAGCTGAAAAAGCCACAGGAATACTGTTTTGTTGTAAATAAAATGATTATCTAAGTGGATAACTTATTTGTTGTTGTTGAAATTCCCTTTATAGAACGTCACAACTGAATGAATGTACAATAGTGATTGTAATGGTAAGTTAAAAATCATAACTGAAATGTATATTCCTGATGGTGCAAGACTGTCGAACGAAATTGGTAGTGTGCAGAATGACACAAATGTTCTTAGAAGGGGTGGGGGAATGAAACTTCCTGGCAGATTAAAACTGTGTGCCGGACCGAGACTTCAACTCGGGACCTTTGCCTTTCGCGGACAAGTGCTCTACCAACTGAGCTACCCAAGCACGACTCAAGCCCCGTCCTCACAGCTTTACTTCTGCCAGTACCTCGTCTCCTACTTTCTAAACTTAACAGAAGCTCTCCTGCGAACCTTGCAGAACTAGCACTCTTGAAAGAAAGGACATTGCGGAGACATGGCTTAGCCACAGCCTGGGGGATGTTTCCAGAATGAGATTTTCACTCTGCAGCGGAGTGTGCGCTGATATGAAACTTCCTGGCAGATTAAAACCGTGTGCCGGACCGAGACTCGAACTTGGGACTTTTGCCTTTCGCGGGCAAGTGCTCTACCAGGTCTACCAGGTAGTAATGAATGATTGCCTATACTAGTAGAGGTTGGAACGCCAGTGGAGATGAAACGGCAGGCAGAACTCAAGCTCTGGGTGGAAGGCCCGCACAGGTGTAGGTCCTGCTTAAACACAGGAAGTAGCTAGACGGACGTTGTGGCACCTGAGCTCTGGTGCACGATAGGGTGACGGCTGGCCGCTTTTGTAGTAGGGGCCGGAAGGATAACCGGATAATACTTCCGAACGCTGAAAATCTTGGACGCAGGTGAGAGGAACGAAGAAGCGGCACATCGGAAGCCACGCAGGCTGGGTTATTTCCAAGGATGTTTACTCAGAAGCGTACCATTGTACGAGTATAGGTTTTTTCTCGCAAACTTTCCGCTCTGGACGACAAAACACTAAAATATGGTTGGTCGGCGTTCGGAAGAATCTGTAGAGAGGGAGAATATTACGTGGTTTCGGGAATATGATTCGTTTTCGGAATTACGATGGTGGGGAGCTGAGCCTTGCTGGGAAGCCAGCGCTGGAGAGACGAGGTCTTTTTCCGTTCTGAGCGCCCGTGTGTGACGGTCGCTCGATATCAGCTTTGTTGATACAGACGGACTTGCTGTCCTTGCTCTCGGGAGAGTTTATAGTTAGAACAGTTAGGCACTGTACTGCTGCGAACCTATACGATTCTAGACTTCTTCACCTCTTGAGTTGGTAGTCGTTGTTGAGTACGCAGCGTTCAGTAATTGAGAGCACTTCCTCTGCTTATACTTACGTTCAGGAGTTATCTGAACTCCGTCCTTGTGGCTGGGAGTTCGCGTTTCTCGTCTGTAGAACACAGAGAGAAGAAGACAGTATTAGAGTGTATTAGTCAGAGGACCGTCTTCTGCCATGCTAGTGTTTGAACGAGTTCTTCCATCGTCGCAGACGAGCACGAGAACCTTCACTTCGTCGCACCAGACGCAGTACATACGGTGATATCGCAAATTGCTTCGGCTTATTAGGGCTATAAAAGCTAAACAGCTGTGATCACGTTAGGTTATTTCCACTGAGGTTCCATACCACCGTGGATCATCTTTGAAAATAATGTCTTCTAGTGTTTGGTACGTAGATGATGTCACTCATTTCACATTGTTGATATTAGATCGCGCAGTCATAATAACGGGCAGAGTTCGGCAATTGATTAGTAATTTTACTTAGGAAATGTAAACTTTGTAATAAAGTTTTTTTTTAGTCTACAATAAATATATAAGCAGGAACAACGTTTATCATTTAGTAAGATTAGTTGCCTTCATCATTCATTCATGTTTAGATTGTAATTTATAGAATTAAGAGATCATAAGATCTGCTTCAGGGGGTAGTCAGACAGGGCCAAATCTTCATTTTAGCGTTTATTATTTTCCGTTGCGCACATAAATTTTACACCCGCCTGGAGTAGCATTTTGGAGAGGTTCTACCTGACACGGAATGTACATCTTTCACTTTAACAGGATTGCTGAAATGCACCTAAGCTTAAACAATTTTCATATGACCTTGTGTTATTCCGACAAAAAAGCACCATTTCAGTGCTGACATTGTAAAAATCGTTCATTTTGTTAATAAAGCGATCAGAAAGCTCTTGTGCCGCAGATTAATACAGCCAGTAGTAGACTCCAAATAAAACGATCGGCTGTTTTTGACGCGATGTGCTTCATGCTCAACGAATGTATTTCGCATCAACGAATTACACTGAAGAGCCAAAGATCTGGTACACCTGCATAATATCCCCCCGCGAGCACGCAGAAGTGCCGCAACACTACTTGCCATGGACTCGACTAATGTCCGAAGTAGTACTGGAGCGAACTGACACCATGACTCCTGCAGGGCTGTCCATAAATCTGTAAGAGTACCAAGGGGTGGAGATCTCTTCTGAATAGCACGTTGCAAGGCATCACAGACATGCTCAATAATGAAACTTCCTGGCAGATTGAAACTGTGTGCCCGACCGAGACTCGAACTCGGGACCTTTGCCTTTCGCGGGCAAGTGCTCTACCATCTGAGCTACCGAAGCACGACTCACGCCCGGTACTCACAGCTTTACTTCTGCCAGTATCTCGTCTCCTACCTTCCAAACTTTACAGAAGCTCTCCTGCGAACCTTGCAGAACTCCTGAAAGAAAGGATATAGCGGAGACATGGCTTAGCCACAGCCTGGGGGATGTTTCCAGAATGAGATTTTCACTCTGCAGCGGAGTGTACGCTGATATGAAACTTCCTGGCAGATTAAAACTGTGTGCCCGACCGAGACTCGAACTCGGGACCTTTGCCTTTCGCGGGCAACTGCTCTACCATCTGAGCTACCGAAGCACGACTCACATCCCCCAGGCTGTGGCTAAGCCATTTCTCCGCTATATCCTTTCTTTCAGGAGTGCTAGTTCTGCAAGGTTCGCAGGAGAGCTTCTGTAAAGTTTGGAAGGTAGGAGACGAGATACTGGCAGAAGTAAAGCTGTGAGTACCGGACGTGAGTCGTGCTTCGGTAGCTCAGATGGTAGAGCACTTGCCCGCGAAAGGCAAAGGTCCCGAGTTCGAGTCTCGGTCGGGCACACAGTTTTAATCTGCCAGGAAGTTTCATATCAGCGCACACTCCGCTGCAGAGTGAAAATCTCATTCTGGATGCTCAATAATGTTCATGCCTGGGGAATTTGGTGGACAGCCGAAGTTTTTAAACTCAAAAGAGTGTTCCTGGAGCCACTCTGTAGCAATTCTGGATGTGTGGGGTGTCGCATGACAATACGAATTGCCCAAGTCCGTCGGAATGCATAATGGACATGAATGGATGCAGGTGATCGGACAGGATGCTTACGTTCGTGCCACCTGTCAGGGTCTTACCTTGTCGTATCAGGGGTCCCAATCACTCCAACTGCACACGCCCCACACCATTACAGAGTCTCTACCAGCTTGAACAGTCCCCTGTTGACATGCAGGGTCCATGGATTCACGAGGTTGTCTCCATTCCCGTACACGCCCATCCGATCAGGCAACATGTTTCCAGTCGTCAACAGCCCAATGTCGGTGCTGGCAGGCCCAGGCGAGGCGTAAAGCTTTGTTTCGTGCAGTCATCACGAGTGGATCTTCGGCTCCGAAAGCGCATATGGATGACGTTTCGTTGATCGGTTCGCATGCTGACACTTGCTGAAGGCCTAGCACTGAAAATCTGCAGCAATTTTCGGAAGGGATGAACTTCTGTCGTAACGTTGAACGTTTCTCTTCAGTCGTCGTTCGTCCCGTTCATGCAGGATCTTTTTCCGACCGCAGCGATGTCGGTGATTTGATGTTTTACCGGATTCCTGATATTCATGGTACACTAGTGAAATAGACGTACGGGAAAATCCCCACTTCATCACTACCTCGGAGAGCTGCCCCCGTCGCTCATGCGCCGACTATAACACCACGTCCACACTCACTTAAATCTTGATAACCTCCCATTGTAGCAGCAGTAATCGATCTGACAACTGCGCCAGACACTTGTTGCCATATACAGGCGTTGCCGACCGGAGCACCGTATACTGCCTGTTTACATATCTTTGGATTTGGAAATTTGTGGTAAGGTCTTATGGGATCAAACTGTTGAGGTCATCGGTCCCTAAGCTTACACACTACTTAATCTAACTTAAACTAACTTACGCTAATACAAGACACACACACCCATGCCCGAGGAAGGACTCGAACCTCCGACGGGGCGAGCCGTGAGGACCGTGACAAGGCGCATTAGACCGCGCGGTTCCCTCGCGCGGCTTTTGTATTTGAATAGGCATGCCTATTCCAGTTTCTTTGGCGTTTCAGTGTAAGTTCTTAACTGTATAGTTATGTTTCCTTCCACGAAAGTATGTCACATGTACAGGGTGTTTCAAAAATGACCGGTATATTTGAAACGGCAATAAAAACTAAACGAGCAGCGATAGAAATACACCGTTTGTTGCAATATGCTTGGGACAACAGTACATTTTCAGGCAGACAAACTTTCGAAATTACAGTAGTTACATTTTTCAACAACAGATGGCGCTGCGGTCTGGGAAACTCTATAGTACGATATTATCCACATATCCACCATGCGTAGCAATAATATGGCGTAGTCTCTGAATGAAATTACCCGAAACCTTTGACAACGTGTCTGGCGGAATGGCTTCACATGCAGATGAGATGTACTGCTTCAGCTGTTCAATTGTTTCTGGATTCTGGCGGTACACCTGGTCTTTCAAGTGTCCCCACAGAAAGAAGTCACAGGGGTTCATGTCTGGCGAATAGGGAGGCCAATCCACGCCGCCTCCTGTATGTTTCGGATAGCCCAAAGCAATCACACGATCATCGAAATATTCATTCAGGAAATTAAAGACGTCGGCCGTGCGATGTGGCCGGGCACCATCTTGCATAAACCACGAGGTGTTCGCAGTGTCGTCTAAGGCAGTTTGTACCGCCACAAATTCACGAAGAATGTCCAGATAGCGTGATACAGTAATCGTTTCGGATCTGAAAAATGGGCCAATGATTCCTTTGGAAGAAATGGCGGCCCAGACCAGTACTTTTTGAGGATGCAGGGACGATGGGACTGCAACATGGGGCTTTTCGGTTCCCCATATGCGCCAGTTCTGTTTATTGACGAAGCCGTCCAGGTAAAAATAAGCTTCGTCAGTAAACCAAATGCTGCCCACATGCATATCGCCGTCATCAATCCTGTGCACTATATCGTTAGCGAATGTCTCTCGTGCAGCAATGGTAGCGGCGCTGAGGGGTTGCCGCATTTGAATTTTGTATGGATAGAGGTGTAAACTCTGGCGCATGAGATGATACGTGGACGTTGGCGTCATTTGGATCGCAGCTGCAACACGGCGAACGGAAACCCGAGGCCGCTGTTGGATCACCTGCTGCACTAGCTGCGCGTTGCCCTCTGTGGTTGCCGTACGTGGTCGCCCTACCTTTCCAGCACGTTCATCCGTCACGTTCCCAGTCCGTTGAAATTTTTCAAACAGATCCTTTATTGTATCGCTTTTCGGTCCTTTGGTTACATTAAACCTCCGTTGAAAACTTCGTCTTGTTGCAACAACACTGTGTTCTAGGCGGTGGAATTCCAACACCAGAAAAATCCTCTGTTCTAAGGAATAAACCATGTTGTCTACAGCACACTTGCACGTTGTGAACAGCACACGCTTACAGCAGAAAGACGACGTACAGAATGGCGCACCCACAGACTGCGTTGTCTTCTATATCGTTCACATCACTTGCAGCGCCATCTGTTGTTGAAAATTGTAACTACTGTAATTTCGAAAGTTTGTCCGCCTGAAAATGTACTGTTGTCCCAAGCATATTGCAACAAACGGTGTATTTCTATCGCTGCTCGTTTAGTTTTTATTGCCGTTTCAAATATACCGGTCATTTTTGAAACACCCTGTAAGTACATATTCAGATGTGACAGTCAGTTCATTGCCTTTAATCAGAGATGGAAAGTTTCACGCAGGGCTTTAGTGGAGAATTCCATGCTTTGATCTCCGCAAGATGGCGCACTTCCACGCCCCCTGGCCATCTCTCTTTATTCCAATCACGTTGACTAGAGTAGCCAGAGTAGGGGATTACCGTCCCATGTGTATGCTTGGTGCCGTGAACGGGAATGGCGTCGCACTGTGTTCAGCAAAGAATCACCTTTCTGCACTGACCCGGATAACCATCGTCACCGAGTATGGTGGTGACCTGTGGTGAGATCCTAGTCTACCAATGTTTTGGGGAGGTACTGCAGTGTTATTCCCGGCGTTATGAAGTGTGGCGGCATCAGGTATGACTTGAGTATTGATTGAGGGAACTCTGATGCCAAATGGTAGGCCGTGGACGTCAGTTGTCCTCCTGTGGTGCCATTTATGAACAGGACAGTGGTCGTCCACGCATGTCGAGTGCCTCTATGAACTGTTTGCGTGATGTGGAGCTACTCCCGTGGCCAGCCAGATCCACAGATCTGTCCCCAGTAGGACATAGCACACTGGACTCGCATTCGGGAGGACGACGGTTCAATCCCGTCTCCAGCCATCCTGATTTAGGTTTTCCGTGATTTCCCTAAAGCGTTTCAGGCGAATGCCGGGATGGTTCCTTCGAAAGGGCACGGCCGATTTCCTTCCCCATGCTTCCCTAACCCGAGCTTGCGCTCCGTCTCTAATGACCTCGTTGTCGACGGGACGTGAAACAACACTAACCTAATAACCAGTAGGACATGAGTGGCACCAGCTCGGATGTCAAACTCCGTTCCAGTGCCAATATGCAGGATATCAAGGACCAGTCACAACAGTTGTGGGCCAGCTTGCCTCAGGGGGGGATACAATGATTTTGTGACATCCTTTCCAATTGAATCGGTGCCTGCATCCAGGCCAGCGAAGGTGCAACGTCAAACCGATATGCAGGCTCACTTGCTTAGTTCTTTGTAAGTTTGACTCGATGTTGTAATCACTGAAACAACATCGCATGCCCTCTCAACCCATCGAGTTTCATTTCGTTTCCTCTTCCCTTTATGGGTGTTTCAGTTTTTTTTCTCAGGCGGTGAATCTAAACAGATGTGTTTTGACTTATTTATATTACATGAAGACCATCTAAAATTCTGCGTGGTGTCTGTTTGTTCTATATCGTGTCTCCCTACCACTTTCGCGCAACGACGCTCTGAGCGTGTTTTTTAGGGAATTGACTAGTTTGAACCTGGGACCTGTTGCTGGTAAGGAGACGTCAGACCACACATGACATGTAGAATTCAGAAGAGTTCAGTGAGACTAGCGATGATATAACCAAATACTTAATGATTTCAGCGTCAGCTCCACTGCACTCCCTGTAAAAGAATCTTAATACTAACTAGATTTAGTGGAAGGGGTTCAAGGCTTTCCTATTTTTAGTTAGCTGGTAAAATAACGTCGAAAAAGCAGTTAAGTTTACCACTGGAAATTTTATTCTACTCACAAAACATTGTTTATAAATTTCACTATTGATAAAAGGAAATGTTTTAATACAGGATGGTAAAAACCAACTGTGTTCAACAAAAATGTGAACGAATATTCCCTGAATGGGTTTCCAAGTTCTACAATGTATCGAGGGATGACCTATGCCATATCACATCTATAATCTAGGTTTAAATTAAGTTTCACAAAAGAGAAAACTATCACAATGGTCTACAGTGACCCTCAGTTAATTACTTATCTAACTTGTCGTAGATTACAGTGGCTGATGTGGCTTCTCAATAACTATATAACAGAAAAATCATCGCGTTTCAGATTTTTACTTCAAGTGGCAAATGTGAGCACCATGAGCTTTAATTGACGATAGACACTAGTATTACGCAAAAAGGGGATGTAACAGATGAGACTTCTGCAGTTCTGAGAGTAGCCTTATGCGCTCAAAAATGCGGCATCGCGTGCGTTCATTACCTTGTCGGTGTTCGTCAGTGGGCGGCGGGCAGCACAGCTCCGCTCACCTCGCTGTCTCGGAAGCAACTCTCCCCTAACTTCTCCTTACTACAATTTACCGAAGTTGGTTTAAAAAAAAAAACTATCTGTCTGTGTTTTCATCTGACCAATCAGGGTCTCAATGTTAACCTTAAGCTCTGCCTACAAAAATTCTGTTTATCCAATGAGAAACGTTATATTTTTCGTGGTGGGGCAATGTTTTTAAAGTTTGCAACGTAACAGAGACGCGAAAAAGTCTCACGCTAAAAGTTGCAGCTGGTGTGGTCCTTTAGTGTTATCGTAACATCTATACTGTTCTTTTGGAGGGCCCTATCTTTTAACATGGGCTGGGGGGTGGTCCTAACGTAACAGAGACGCGAAAAAGTCTAACGCTAAAACTTGCGGGTGGTGTGGTCCTAGCGGTTAGCAGGCGACGTGGGTGTCCGTCCGTCCCTTATCGTAGGGCCTTCCAGCTTAACACGGTTCTGCTCTCGGCTTCTGTTCTCGTTTATCCCCTCGGAATTGCGTCTGTCCCACGGTGGGAAGGTATGACATGCATTTAGGCATTCTTGTGTTAGTCTGTGGTATTCCATTTGCTCACTCGTTACTCGTATTACTTTGGTTAATTTAATGTCACGATTTATTCGGAGCTATGTGACATACTACTGGATTTGCTTATCATGTCAGGGTTTTCATGGAAGGTGTTGGATTTGCCTGACACCTTACAACCACAAACGGATGAGCTCTTAAGAAATGAACTGTGTAATAAAGATAATAAAGATGAAGTTAGTACGGGGAAACTAAACACTATATTCAGAAGAAAATTCCCAGGTCCCATTAAACAGTAAGTTCACAATGTATACTACCAATACTAACTTATGGAAGGGAAGTATGGACTTTAAATGCCCAAATAGTTTGAAAACTGAGGGATGCCCAACGTGCACTGAAAAACATCCATGTTCTGTACCAAGAAGAAAGGAGCTATAGACAAACAAGGGGGTGAGAGCAAGTATATGATTGGAGGAGGTAATAGTGATCGTTACGAGCGCTGGAATGATGAAGGGCTGGGCGAAATGATGGGAAGTGAGCTTTGGAAATTCTGTATTAGATGCCTCATTATAAAAAAAGACCAGTCGGACGACGTACTGTGAGTTGAAAGAAGACATGAAGAAACAAGAAGGAAAGAATTGGAAATGTATGGAGTAGATGGAGGAGTCTAGCAGCGGGGGACTATAAATGGCTAATGATGATGCTTATGAATCAGAGGGTTATTTTGTAAATTTCTATATTCTCTGTCTCGAGCAGTTGAGCAACTATATACGGCCTGCCTGCCTTGAATATGAGTCTGTTGAGTAGGAAGCCTTGCCTTCTTGTCCCATAAACGGTCCCTTAGACAGGTACAGAGATATTTGATTTACTTCTGCAATAGCATGCAAACCCTTTCTCTTTAGTTACATACATCTAGTCAGTAGCCCGTTTGCATAATTATAAGCAGAGGGAAAAAGCAGTTAATCAACTAATTTCAAGGAAAAAAATTAGTCACCCCTAGAGAAATCATTACACACACCATTTAATGCCGTGTAATGCCGCCCCTGGACTTGCTAACCGCTTTGATTCAGTTAGAAAGTGTGTCCACGAGGTTGTGCAGGTCCGTCATATCCAGGTTAAACCTCTCTCTGAGGATTTCATTGCGCAATTCCACCAAACTGTGGGGTACTAATTTCGGCGTTTTACCCCGTGTTTCAACATGTCCCACAGTTTGTCTATGATGTTCAAGTCAGGTGATTTTTCAGGTCTGCCGAGGTCTAGTAGTGTGAGGAAGTGTTCAAAAAACCAGCCACATTCTTCCAGTCCAATGAAATTTGATGTTGTCGTCTTGAAAAATAGGATTTATGAATACCATTCTCACCAGGCAGATCTCGACTGAAACGCAACACTTGATCATTCAGAATGTTTAAACAAACATACTGATTCATGTTACTCGTCTCCTCAGTGAGCAGCCCAATTTATGACAAGGAAACAACCCGAAAACATCGCAGACCCACCTCCAACTTGAACCTGACCTAGCACACATTCAGGAGATTAAATGCTTCATTTGGCCTTCGGTGCACTCTACAACGTCCGCTACTTGAATATAGGCAAAAACGTACTACGTCAGACCACATTACGTTTCTCAAATCAGTTACTTTCCACGTTCAATGATTTCCAGTCCGTTGAAGATGCGCAGCTTTATGTTCCTGTGAGAATAATTATCTCTTGCGAGGTGACCGACTCCATATGTCCAATGAAGTTCCCGTCCCAATACTCTCTCGCTAACAGGTTTGGATGGAGCTTCATTCACTTCCTGTAGCAATTCCTGTGGGATTTGGAAGCGATTTTGATTGACAAATCGTGAAACACGTCTCCGGTCCCTCTGTCAGGATTCTTTTCCGATCGCATTCTGACCCGTTTCGTGGCCACGTTTTACACCACTGTTTGTAGACACTTTGACCAGTCCATCACGAAACACGATTGCCCCTTTTTTGCCACTCTGTCACGTCCTTACATGTACCTATGTTCCCACACAGTGTCATCTTGAAACATGAATGTGTCACTCATCGCTACTTTCTTATTCTCAAGTAGAGGCAGCGGTTGAGCACGTGACTCGACCACTGCGCCATCTGTAGAGGCTTGACTATTCATCTGTGTTTGCGCACTAAAATGACTAATTTTTTGTCCGTTGAGGTTATATGTGGAAAATGCCCACTCTTACTGCAGGATATAGAGTATAACCATTTGATTTTATTGAAATACGTACGGTCGTTCTCTTACATCCATCTCCCTTGATTTCTTCTTCTTCTACTTCTTCTTCTTCAGTTATGTTACTAGGCAAGCAAGCTTAATGTGAAACGAATTGTGAATTTGTTTTCATATGACGGAGAAGTGATGTCATGCCGTAAGACTAGAGGCTGTAAGCCATACGACATTGTTTTTATGAGTCGTGTAGTCTCAAGGCTAGTTACGTGATCAAGTGCACTCACTGCTCATACATGTCTGTATTTGTAGAGTGTATATGCAGAGGAATACAGGCACCTTATAACAAACAAAGAAAAGGAGCAGCACATATTTCATATCTTGTTAGTGAAATATACAAGAATTAACATCACTGTAGGATTTTCAACACATAATTTTCATCAACTTAAAATATGCTTTGAGCCTTCTAAAACCTTAAAAAAAAACTGTTCTGTGGAATACCGACCTCTTTCTCTAGCGCCATGAGCCGAAACGGTCTGTCTGCGACAACTCGATACCCCCCGCAGTGTCTGGGTATAGTTAGAAGCATTTCAATACGTTATCTTGGCGTCAGTAAGCGTGAGAACGTGTACGAAGAAGACAATTCTTACGCTTCGTATCTTGATTTTTGTGTGCTGTATTAACTTTTGATTGTTTGTGATCTTATACTAAACAGTTTCGTCTTTCAAGTAAGAATGAGTGGTAAGAAAGTGTACTCGGTCAGAAAATGTACGAAAACATTGTATAAAACTTGGTGCCGAAACAGTATGTCACCAAAGCGTCCAGAGAATGTATACGACGCTGAGAGCAGTTCGAAAGGAGTCAGCGTCTCTGCTAAAATATTGACAGGTAGTAATCAGGATTTTGATGTGAATTAAGGATTGAGCTATAGGATTGTAATTTTTTGCCGTGTTCTCTATTCTTTCTCAACATTTTAAATGTAAAATGTGTGCAGTGAAGACATCACGTTACAAGAACGAAGTTCTCGACGTTTAGGCTTCACAGCACTTATTGCTTGTCCGAACTGCCCAGACGTTGTTACACCAAGTAGTAAGTTTATACGAAACATATATGGCATCAACCGTCGAATAGTCCTAGCAGTACTAAACGGAATTTTAAATTTTTGTGCTTTCATGGAATTCCCATGACCGACTTTTCAACCATTCTTTGATAACATAGTGCATGCGATTTCGATAGCAACGGCAACAATACGACAAGCCAGTTCTGGAATAGCAGATTAATGGTAAGAGTTTTCTAAAAGTAGAATTTTTTTCATTTGTTCATGTCTATAAGACTTTTCAAAACTTCAAACGGTTTTTTTCTCGGTATATGATGTTTCGAAACGGCACGAAACATGGTTCAAATGGCTCTGAGCACTATGGGACTCAACTGCTGAGGTTATTAGTCCCCTAGAACTTAGAACTAGTTAAACCTAACTAACCTAAGGACATCACAAACAGCCATGCCCGAGGCAGGATTCGAACCTGCGACCGTAGCGGTCTTGCGGTTCCAGACTGCAGCGCCTTTAACCGCACGGCCACTTCGGCCGGCCACGAAACATAACTCGAACGATTTCAATCTTTTTATTTTAAAATTTAGCCACAACTATGAAACGACATTTCAAATTGAACCACGTCGGAGATTTTCGATTAGTTAATTTAAACAATATTTGTTAACAAATGACTGCCTTTTTAGTGAAAATCGAACAGTCGCTAATTACACAAAAATCAATATTTTAAAATCCCCTACTTGTGTCTCTAGCTATTTAGATTACATAGATTTTTTTTTCTTTTTTCCAGATTCAAATTGGCACCATTTATAGTGCGTGCCGCTGTTCGCCTCAAATTCAGCATGTCTCGTGAGAATTGCTGCAGTGTCATGTAATATTTTCGGACAAACATTTTTTGTAATGTACTTGTATACAGTATTTGTTCAAAACTACCCCTAGTGTTATTTCTCTATCACCTTTGCTTCCGCCCAAAAAAATTGTCAAGGAAACATTTTTTTTAGGCCGTTACAGCGGTATTACCACTTAAGAAATTCAAGTTGGAAATTACATTAAGAGCAAATAAAATCTCACAAAGACCAAGCCTGGTGCCGGTGAAACGATGGAAGCACAGCATTCGTTGGATCAGGACAATGGAGCGTCGGGGAGAAGTGTGTAACATGGCGCCTACGTACTAGTAACTTCAGGATAAAAACGTCTCCGTTATTGTTTTAAACCATCATTCTTTTAACTACCATAAAGCAGTACTCCATCACTTCTATATCTACCTACACGTGCTACTGGAGAGTGCATGACTGAGAGTATTTTACAGGGGAGACTGGAGAAAATTGAGGGGCGGGACAAGATGGCTAATCATTTAGTTAAATTCGCCATTAACACCACCCAATCCCACCCAATTTTTTAAAGGCTCGACTCCCATGAATCAAACAGCAATTTTTTCACGCATCTCAATGTTTATGTTGTCATACCTCCTGAACTATGTGTCGTTCAAAGACATAATTATGCAGGTACATTCAGTAGAACATACGGATACGGTCTGCGGAATTTGTTATTGATAGAGTGGTTAGTAAAGAAGTAATGAACTAAAACGCCATGCCAGATGTAACAGCTTTACGGCAGGAACAATGAAAACGTAGTGAGCGATACACTTTTTTTCCTTCTTTAATATTTTTTTAGGGGGAGGGAGGAGCGAAGGGCTTCAGCGAGAAAAAAAGTTTAACAAAAGGTTTGAAATTACACTACTGGCCATTAAAATTGCTACACCAAGAAGAAATGCAGATGATAAACGGGTGTTCATTGGACAAATATATTATACTAGAACTGACATGTGATTACATTTTCACGCAGTTTGGGTGCATAGATTCCGAGAAATCAGTACCCAGAACAACCACCTCTGGTCGTAATAACGGCTTTGATACGCTGGGCATTGAGTCAAACAGAGCTTGGATGGCGTGTACGGGTACAGCTGCCCTTGCAGCTTCAACACGATACCACAGTTCATCAAGAGTAGTGACTGGCGCATTGTGACGAGCCAGTTGCTCGGCCACCATTGACCAGACGTTTTCAATTGGTGAGAGATCTGGAGAATGTGCTGGCCAGAAAGATCCGTACAGGACCTGCAACATGCGGTCGTGCATTAGCCTGCTGAAATGTAGGGTTTCGCAGGGATCGAATGAAGGGTAGAGCCACGGGTCGTAATACATCTGAAATGTAGCGTCCACTGTTCAAAGTGCCGTCAATGCGGACAAGAGGTGACCGAGACGTGTAACCAATGACACCCCATGCCATCACGCCGGGTGATACGCCAGTATGGCGATAACGAATACACGCTTCCAATGTGCGTTCACCGCCATGTGGCCAAACACGGATGTGACCATTATGATGCTGTAAACAGAACCTGGATTCATCCGCAAAAATGACGTTTTGCCATTCGTGCAACCAGGTTCGTCGTTGAGTACACCATCGCAGGCGCTCCTGTCTGTGATGTAGCGTCAAGGGTAACCGCAGCCATGTTCTCTGAGCTGATAGTCCATGCTGCTGCAAACGTCGTCGAACTGTTCGTGCAGATGGTTGTTGTCTTGGAAACGTCCCCATCTGTTGACTCAGGGATCGAGACGCGGCTGCACGATCCTTTACTACTAGTGATACGAGGCCGTTGGGATCCAGCACCGCGTTCCGTATTACCCTCCTGAACCCACCGATTCCATGTTCTGCTAACAGCCATTTGATCTCACCAACGCGAGCAACAATGTCGCGATACGATAAACCGCAATCGCGATAGGCTACAATTCGACCTTTATCAAAGTCGGAAACGTGATGGTACGCGTTTCTCCTCCTTACACGAGGGATCACAACGTTTCACCAGGCAACGCCGGTGAACTGCTATTTGTATGATAAATCGGTTGGAAACTTTCCTCATGTCAGCACTTTGTAGGTGTCACCACCGGCACCAACCTTGTGTGAATGCTCTGAAAAGCTAATAATTTGCGTATCACAGCATCTTAATCCTGTGGGTTAAATTTCACGTCTGTAGCACGTCATCTTCGTGGTGTAGCAATTTTAATGGCCAGTAGCGTATATGTGAACTGCTAAGCTCGTTGGAAGTCGCTGTGTTGTCTAGTCGTCAAATACTGGGTGAATACAGTGTAGGTAACTTGCGCGGCTCGTGTTACTCTGACTTAACATACACAGAGATTGGACTGTGTAAAAAATTGGACTGTGAAGAAACCGGGACTTGGTACGGCCGCTGATGACCGCGCAGTTGAGCGCCCCACAAATCAAACATCATGATCATCATTAACATACACAGATGATGTTCATTAACTCACCATCAAGTGACTACAACACAATTACACAGCTTTACAATACACTCTTAATGAAAGCGAGCAGGGACGTGCCACATTTTCCAATCCAATCCCTCTCCCTGCAACACTAGTTAGGTCACTGACAACACCACACTTACAAATTAAACAGGTTTCAGCCATTGTTATTGAAACATATTTTACATAAAAATTCACTTAATAAGTGCAAATAAGTATTCAGTAAACTGAAAATTACTCCACTATATAAACACGAGCTCAATGAAGCTATTTTGCCTACTCACAAAGGGGAACTGGACAGCATATGTTGGGAAGGTATAGTCTGTCTAAACTGAAAAACGGGCAGCACCCGTGGTATGAGAATTCACATTTCCTGGAAGAACGCTACAACTGAAAGCATGGGTTAGAATCAATTTCCCCTCTAGCAGTACAGAAGAGTGTGCAGAGATTTACATAGATTCTGTACATAGCCGTATCTTCTGTTAGTATCATTAGATACTGAAATCTGCATTCCATATAGTGTCAATGTACTTTGTGGGAAATAACGATACTCGGGCATCTCTGAGCAGTGCGTTGGAAGTGATTCGTAAGGCACGCCACGGAGGGTTAGGTAACTTGTGAAACACACTGTAGTTGCTTCTTGTGTTCCAGAGGGGTCGACAGAGGGCCTGTTGTACAAACTCCTGTTAGCAGCTGGTTAACCTCTATTATCGGAATAGTGCGAGGAACGCGTTGTACCAATCCGGAATAGCGTCTAACCGGAGTATAAAATCTGGGTAACTTAACATGCGATTTCGGGCCCAGTTTCACTTGAGAATAAGTTTTGACGATGGCAAGAATAGTGATAGACTCAGACAGTGTCTACCGAATTTTGATAGAATTATTTGTCAGAATGACGAAGGAGAAGGAAGTCCCAATCACTTTGAAAAATATGAAGATTCCGCATTTATATCTAGATTTCGTCCGTTGAAGGAAGACGTAATTCGTCTTTTCGAGCTCGTCCGTGTGAAACTGGAGCATATGACTGACTGATGAGAATAGTTCTGTATTTCGAGCACATATTGTTTATCTGCAGTAATATGCATTTGATATCAGTACTTTGTGAATCATATACTATCGTGTTATTTATGTAAACTAGGTGCACAAAAACAATTCATGCCAAAATGGTCACGTTTATCAGCCCTGTGTTACAACTGCATCAGTATTGTAAAGAACTACGGTACTTGGTTTTATCTAGCAGACAGAGCCAAAACAGACATAATCAAGTCTAAAAATGACACCAGTCCTGGGCGCTATTTGTATTAACGCCTTTTTCATTTATGTATTGGGCTACAAATTTATGATCTTTAATGTAAAACAAGTTTGATAGCACACTAATGTTCCGAGTTCACGCAGCCACATCTGTCTTCTTCTTCTTCTTCTTCTTCTTCTTCTTCTTCTTCTTCTTCTTATTTCTTGGCTCTACAGCTCATGATGAGCCTTGGCCTCTTCTACTATTTCCTTCCATTTCTCTCGGTCCTTTGCCAATACTCTCCAGTTTCTATAGCCCATCTTCCTAAGATCTTCGATTATTCCATCTTCCCATCTGGCTCTTGGTCGACCACGTCCCCTCTACCCTCCTGGCTTTCCTTGTAATATTCTTTTTGGTGCTTCTGTATCATTCATGCGAGCCACATGTCCCCCCCACCTCAGTCTGGATGATTTCACTATCCTTCTGATGGGTTGGTCTTTGTATATGATATACGTGTTTGTATCTCCTCTCATCTTCCTCTTTCACAAATTGGGCCGATAATTCGTCTGAGTACCTTTCTTTCAAATGCATCCAGTGTTTCAATATCTTTAGTTGTTAATGTCCAGCCTTCAGAGGCATATGTAAGCACTGGTCGTATACGTGATTTATACACAGTTAATTTCGTGGTACGAGTCAGGAGCCTTGAGGATAGAAGTCTTGTTAGGGCAAAATAGGCTCTGTTGGCCAGTATTAATCTTTGCTTGATTTCATAGGAGGTATCATTTAGATGTGTAACTGTCGAGCCCAGATACTTGAAATGTTCAACTCTCTCAAATGTATAATTGCCCATTATTATTGCATTTGGCATATTTTCTCTATGTGCTTCTCCAGCTGCCATATATTTTGTTTTTTGTTCGTTAATAATTAACCCCGTATCCCTACTGGCCTGTTCAAGAGCTGTAAATGTCTCTTCCATTGCTTTTTGGGTTCTTGCTATTATATATCTGCGTAGGCCAGTATCTACACTGATTTATAGAAGATCGTTCCCCTATTCAGAAGGTTAGCATTTCTCATCACCTTCTCCAGGGCAGCATTAAAGAGAAGGCATGCCAATGCATCCCCTTGTCGCACTCCATTTTTAATACTCAGTGTGTTGGACATCATTCCTCCTATTCTTACACTACCTTGTGTTTCGCTCACTGTCATTCTCACCAGCCTTATCAACTTTCTAGAGATTCCCAGTTCATCTAGAGCTTGATATAAGTGCTCTCTATTTATGCTATCATAAGCTGCTTTGAAATCTATGAAGAGATGATGCGTGCCAACTCCGTATTCGTTTGTTTCTTCCAGGATTTGTCTTAAGGAGAATATTTGATCTGTAGTTGACTTCCCAAGAAGGAATCCGCATTGGTACAGCCCTCTCTCCCTCTGTATGATCGGGAGTATTCTGTCGAATAGTATATTAAAGAGTATTTTATGTTCCTTAATTAAGCAGTGTGATCCCTCTGTAATTGACACACTCCATCTTATCTCCTTTCTTATATATGGGACTTTGTTGGGGCATTTTCTCCTCTTCCCATATTCTGGTGACCATTTTCAGAAGGCTTTGTTCCAGCTCTCTGCCTCCTTGCTTAAACAGTTCTGCTGGAATACCATCTGTCCCTGTCCTCTTGTTGTTTTCAATTTCTTCATGGCAGTTTTCTTCTATATTTGGTGGGGTAGTGTTGTTTGGGTCCTCTTCTCCATTCGTGTCTGTTGGGTTCCCTGGTATAGTTATTCTAGGGTTGAGGAGACTATCAAAATACCTGCGCCATCTTTCGCATATTTCCTTCGCTTCACTTATTATATTCCCTGTATCATCTTTTTTTAAGCTTGTTTTGCTACCAAAAGGTTTCTGTGCCGCATTCACCTCTCTATAGAAATTTCTTATTTCATTTTTGCTTCTCATGAGCTCCATTTCTTTGACACTTGCTTTCATCAATTCTCTCTTTTTTCTTTGGTGAGTCCTCTTTTCAATCCTCCGTTTTTCTTTGTATTCTTCTACTATCCTCCTCATACAGTGTGATCGCAGTGTCCTTCTATATGCTTTGTTCTTTTCTTCAGTTACTATTTCGCATTTAGTATCAAACCATGATGGTCTTACTTGACTTGTCCCATTTCCAAGTATCTCTCTTGCCGATGTCTCCACCGTCGTTTTTATCGCTTCCCACTGGTCTTCAATATTGTTATATTCTCCAGCGTTTTCCAGAATCCGAGTTATCTTCTCCTGATACTGTTCTCTTGCTTCCACTGATTCTAAAGTTGTTATATTATATTTCTGTGCCCTGGGTGGTCTCCTTTCACTGTGTTAGATATCCTTGCCCTCACCGGTGCCCATACAAGAAAATATTCTGTATCTATGTTTGGGCCTCTGAGACTCCTCACGTCCAATAGGCCCGATTTGTGTCTCACATCTATCAACACATGGTCGATCTGGTTTACTGTGTTTCCATCCGGTGAGTTCCATGTTCCCTTATGAATTTCTTTATGTGGGAACAGTGTTGATCCTATTACCATATTTCTAGATGCTGCGAACAGTATAAGCCTTGTTCCTTTATCATTACTTGTTGCGTGTTTGCTGTGGGGGCCAATTATTGGTCTATAAATCTGTTCTTTCCCCACCTGAGCGTTTAGGTCTCCAGCTATTATTTTAATATCATGCCCTGGGCACTCATCATATACTCTTTCCAAAGATTCATAGAATACTTCTTTCTCTCCTTCTTCCGATTCTTCTGTTGGTGCATGGGCATTAATTATGTAGTAGTTAAAGAATTTCCCCTTTATCCTGATTGTTGATAATCTTGGACTAATGGGTGTAAACCCTATAACCAAATACTTTAATTGATGGTGTACAACAAATCCTGTCCCCAGCTGGTGATTTCTTTCACTGCAGCTATAGAATATATTCGCCTCTTTCTTTTCTAAAACTCCACTCCCTGTCCATCTAATTTCTTGTAGTGCTACTATACTTTGCTTCAGACTCATTATTTGATCCAGCACTACTTTCAGTGCTCCTGGTCGATATAGGGATCTCACATTCCAAGTACCAATATATAGATGTGATCTACACCTTATATTTCTCTTCTTCCTAATTTTCCCTCCTTCATTTACTTGTATTCCATCCTCTTTGTCCTTTTCCATGCCAGGTCCGTCTTCCTTCATCCGTCCGACTTTACTTTGTAGAAGTTTCGCAACAGTTGTATTTTACAGAGAAGGCTGTCAACCCTGCTTCCAACCCCTACCAGGGGACGGGTGATTTTAATCAGGGTTTTCTTCCCTTAACCTTTTGGAGAACCAACTCCCATCTGCAAGGCAGCAGTTATTGTTTTGCTAGTTTTGGTCCGCCCCGGGTATTTTATTTCCCCGGTGTCCACCATATCTGGTGAACATTCTCCAATCCGCACCTGGGGAGGCGCCCGATGGGAGACTAGCAACACCACACGGGTAGCCACATCCGTAGCGGAAAATATTGCTCACTCCTCTGCCCTTGTGAGAACAACTTGCACATCTCTTAGTGAAAATGTTAGGACCACAGGTCCATTGCTGTTTCAGAGCAACGAAATTGGCTCTCAACTAGCATTAGCCCCATCAACATGTAAATTATTTGTGCTTTTTTTTTAAAAAAAGCTGTTGAACATAGCTATTGTGTTTCTGAGTTATTAGTGCAACCCTTAAGCACATCCGTATCTACTGTATCACAAAACAATAGTTATCTGTGTGTTATAAGAGCACATGTAGTTCTCATTCTGCTAATAGAAATTTTTAGTTATTAAATCTACATAATCATAACAGTGGAAGGAATGGCTGGCAAGTTATGTTTTTAAATTTCTCTTGATCCATCACATAAATTGTCTCATGTCATTCCTTTCTTTCTTTCAGAAACGTGTCTGTTGCACCAATGAACCAGCTACTTCTGGTGATTTACTTCCGTCCATTGGAGATTTCATTGTTACTAGCAAGGGAACAGAGAGGTGGATTATTAAAAGAATGTGTACGACACTGAACAACAAGCACAAGAAACAGTTTTGTTAACTATTTTAGTTCTCTGATGTAATTAAATGAAAATAAAATAAACGAATATTTTTATACGGAAATCATTTGTTTTAATTTTCCAATCCTAATTTTTATGATTATGGTCTTTTTCGCCAGTACAGTTCTTCCTCCCTTCTACGATTCTACTTTTGTTCTCTGGTGCTACTTTTAAAGCATCACCATCTGCAGCTCTGCTAACTCTTTCACATTTGGGATTGGGTATTTTTATTCTGAAAACAAAATTAACAATTTTAAGCTGAGATCATTGTAGAAAAGGAGGAGGAACACTGTGTAGGCGTCACATCTCCACTCACTTCCCTTTTCCACCCTGATTAAACACAGCAGCTAGAGAAGACTGCACAATCTAAAATTATGGATGAAATAGTCACTGTTCCTCAAACATTTAGGGTGAGATACAACAAAAACAGCCTCAAGTTTGGACCTACGCCATAGGTAGAATTCTACTCCAGCAGAATAAAAAAGAGTATGGTTGCTTGTTCATTGCAAATTATTGCATCTTATTCTTCATATATGTCCCCAATACAGTTATTAATAATCATCACATTATAGAAACAGGAGTTATATATGGCCAAGAACTGCTAAAATGGATGCATAAGGATTGTTTAATAATTCAGCAAAAGTACTTTCTGAAGAACGCCCATTGCTCCTGTAGTGAATTGATCATTATAAGATGTAAATACGACAGCAAGCTAGCCAGCAATACCTCTCAGAATTGTCAGTAAATCACCCAAGTTTTTTGGAGACTGAGAAGACCAGCTATTTCACAAAGCAGACCGCACTTCACAGTTGCCACTATATTACACTACTGGCCATTAAAATTGCTACACCAAGAAGAAATGCAGATGATAAACGGGTATTCATTGGATAAATATACAGGGTGATTCAAAAAGAATACCACAACTTTAAAAATGTGTATTTAATGAAAGAAACATAATATAACCTTCTGTTATACATTATTACAAAGAGTATTTAAAAAGGTTTTTTTTTCACTCAAAAACAAGTTCAGAGATGTTCAATATGGCCCCCTCCAGACACACGAGCAATATCAACCCGATACTCCAACTCGTTCCACACTCTCTGTATCATATCAGGCGTAACAGTTTGGATAGCTGCTGTTATTTCTCGTTTCAAATCATCAATGGTGGCTGGGAGAGGTGGCCGAAACACCATATCCTTAACATACCCCCATAAGAAAAAATCGCAGGGGGTAAGATCAGGGCTTCTTGGAGGCCAGTGATGAAGTGCTGCAGACAGTGCTTGAACCAATTTCAGACGATAAGGTTTCATAACTAACCTTTTTCGTAGGACTCTCCATACAGTTGATTGTGGAATTTGCAGCTCTCTGCTAGCTCTGCGAGTCGATTTTACTGGGCTGCGAACAAATGCTTGCTGGATGCGTGCTACATTTTCATCACTCGTTATCGGCCGTTCAGAACTTTTCCCTTTGCACAAACACCCATTCTCTGTAAACTGTTTATACCAACGTTTAATACACCACCTATCAGGAGGTTTAACACCATACTTCGTTCGAAATGCACGCTGAACAACTGTCGTCGATTCACTTCTGCCGTACTCAATAACACACAAAGCTTTCTGTTGAGCGGTCGCCATCTAAGCATCAACTGACGCTGACGCCTAGTCAACAGCGCCTCAAGCGAACAAATGTACAACTAAATGAAACTTTATAGCTCCCTTAATTCGCCGACAGATAGTGCTTAGCTCTGCCTTTTGTCGTTGCAGAGTTTTAAATTCCTAAAGTTGTGGTATTCTTTTTGAATCACCCTGTATTATACTAGAACTGACATGTGATTATATTTTCACGCAATTTGGGTGCGTAGATCCTGAGAAATCAGAACCCAGAACAACCACCTCTGACCGTAATAACGGCCTTGATACACCTGGGCATTGAGTCAATGAGAGCTTAGATGGCGTGTACAGGTAAATCTGCCTATGCAGCTTCAACACGATACCACATTTCATCAAGAGTAGTGACTGGCGTATTGTGACGAGCCAGTTGCTCGGCCACTATTGACCAGACGTTTTCAATTGGTGAGGGAGCTGGAGAATGTGCTGGCCAGGGTAGCAGTCGAACATTTTCTGTATCCAGAAATGCCCGTACAGGACCTGCAACACGCGGTCGTGCATTATCCTGCTGAAATGTAGGGATTCGCAGGGATCGAATGAAGGGTAGAGCCACGAGTCGTAACACATCTGAAATGTAACGTCCACTGTTCAAAGTGCCGTCAATGCGAACAAGAGGTGACCGAGACGTGTAACCGATGGTACCCCATACCATCACGCCGGGTGATACGCCAGTATGGCGATGACGAATACACGCTTCAAATGTGCGTTCACCACAATGTCGCCAAACACGGATGCAACCATCATGATGCTGTAAACAGAACCTGAATTCATCCGAAAAAATGACGTTTTGCCATTGTCTTGTAAACTTCCCTATCTGCTGACTCAGGGATCGAGATGTTGCTGCACGATCCGTTACAGCCATGCGGATAAGATGCCTGTCATCTCGACTGCTAGTGATACGAGGCCGTTGGGATCCAGCACGGCGTTCCGTGTTACCCTCCTGAACCCACCGATTCCATATTCTGCTAACAGTCGTTGCATCTCGACCAACGCGAGCAGCAATGTCGCGATACGATAAAACGCAATCGCGATAGGCTACATACAGTCCGACCTTTATCAAAGTCGGAAACGTGATGGTACGCATTTCTCCTCCTTACACGAGACATCACAACAACGTTTCACCAGGCAACGCCGGTCAACTGCTGTTTATGTATGAGAAATCGGTCTGGAAACTTCCCTCATGTCAGCACTTTGTAGGTGTCGTCACCGGCGCCAACCTTGTGTGAATGCTCTGAAAAGCTAATCATTTGCATATCACAGCATCTTCTTCCTGTCGGTTAAATTTCGCGTCTGTAGCACGTCATCTTCGTGGTGTAGCAATTTTATTGACCAGTAGTGTAGGCGCCTACTTACAATTCATCATGTACCATACAGCTACGTGTGATGGAATATTTTGTTTCCTAGGAATGTTACATCTGAATCGAACTGACTGTGCCACCTTCTTTTGACAACCTTACCACATCGTGTATTTTATTGTACACAACTACAGTCCATGTGTGGGGCATCACCAATTTGTAGCCTTTGTGACCTCTTCCGATCATAATATTTACGTATTTCTTTCTTCAACAAAAAAGGAAATGGTTCAAATGGCTCTGAGCACTATGGGACTTAACTTCTGAGGTCATCAGTCCCCCAGAACTTAGAACTACTTAAACCTAACTAACCTAAGGACACCACACACATCCATGCCCGAGGCAGGATTCGAACCTGCGACCGTAGCGGTCGCGCGGTTTCAAGCTGTAGCGCCTAGAACTGCTCGGCCACTCTGGCCGGCAAAAAAGGAAACATCGTGCGTTTTTTGTAGGTGCTCTGTCGTTCTATGGGAATTTTCTTGTGAACTGAAACCTGTATACGTTTCCCCACGCTTTATTCGGAAATTTAGAAAGATCGTTTACTGGTCAAACAACAAATACCCGATCCTTTAGCTAATTTCAAGACCGTTATGTTATTCATACAAGTACCTTACAAGCTTAGTTAAGTATTTTGCACTAATGTTTTCACTGCATGAGACCACATCAGTTTTTGTCTCTACTGCACTCTTAAACTCATCGACCAGCCTGTAAGTATCCTCAAGCGAATAGTTTTGCGATAAGGGACGCTTATCGCTCATGTTAGGCACGCTGTTTCTCCAGACGACGTCTAAATAAATATGAAATGATATATACGAAAATACCCAGCTTGCTCTTCAGTCGTTGCTCACCTAACTGGATGGGAATTCCAGGACAACTAGCGGGGGATAAAATGGCGTCGTACAATATGCTCCACGTTAACAAGTGGCTAGCCTTTTACTCGATTAGCTATCCCTGGATTTATCCTGAGACTGCACAACTGGCCCTTGTCCCAATCGCCTGTTCGGTTTACATATAAAGGAGGGAGTCGGAGGTGCGTTCCCTGACGCGGGGTTGGGGCACTTGTGAGGAGCGACAGTTGTGAGGAGCGACAGTTGTGAGGAGACCCGGCTGAACAGGGACACCAAACAGGTACCTCACCGCAGTTCAGTACTGCTATGGACACCAAACAGGTAGCTCACCGCAGTTCAGTACTACTGTTGTAAACACGTGGCAAACGCCAAAAGGCGTGCAAAAGAAACGGACACTTCAGTTTCTTCTGTTTACACCGAAGAAGTAGGGCCGCTGTTCAATGAAGGATACGACATTGTCACATCACTGCCGTCACACAGGAGTGCAAAACGATCGCTGCAACGCATCAGGCAAAGAGCATGTGATCTGCACAAGATCCGACCGATGCTGCAGGAATATTTCTGCAAGAGCGTCATTTGCTAATGAATGATTGGAGCAAATATTTACTTGCAGATGACGAAGAGGACCAAATGGTAGGATATTGGTGTTCGCCAGCGAAAGGGGAAAATTCTGTTTAACAGACTGCAATTCGTTCTTTGTCGATGGAACGTTCAAAAGCTCCAGAAAGCAATTTGGACAGTTATTTATTGTTCATGCCGATGTTTCTAGTTCTGAGGAGAAAACAAACACAGTTCCAACCGTGTACGCCTTGCTACCCAATAAAAAGCGAGAAACGTACGACCGCTTTTTCACAGCTGTTAAGAGCAACATACCTGGATGGAATCCTATAGCTATGATGATGGATTTTGAAGCTGCAATCATCCAATTAGTAACACATTTGTTTCCTGATGCAAAGATTAATGGCTGCAACTACCATTTCAAACAGTGCTTGTGGAGGCAAGTGCAGAATTGCGGCCTTGTTGCTGCCTATAAGGAAAACGAAGAAATTCGTTTTCACATAAGATTGTGTTCCGCTTTGGCTCACATTCCCCTGAACATGTTAGATGATGGGTGGCTATGCATTCAGGAGAGCACGCCAGATAATGAAAAACGGCAGGATTTGTACGACTGTTTTGTTGAACAATGGCTGGATAATGAAGGCATGCCAAGGGATGTATGGAACTGCGCAGGAAGTCGTCACCGCACCAACAGTGTTTCAGAAGGATGGAATCGGAGGATAAATACATTAATTTCGAAGGTTCATCGAAACTTTTAATCCTTAGTAAAAATTCTCAGAGAGGACGCAGAATATCATGGGCACCAATTTGACCGACTAGTTTTAAATCCAGGTGGGAAAAGAAGTCCGCAATTAAGGCAGATGAGATAGTTTCTAAGGCCCTTACAAGACTCCAAGTTGACGGCAGTATAAAGTCATTTCTTACTTGCGTGGCCAATGCACAGAAATTACAATGAAAAGGAAATGGCTGAAGCTACAGCAACACTTGTAAATACTGAAAAGGGGTTCAGTTCATGCCGATCGCCCTATTGTAAAAATTGTAAATAAATAATCATCCTGTAAATATTGTAAATAAATATAATGAGGGACGAAGAGAGACTACCTCCTCGTGGTGTTCCCTGGAAACGTCACAAAGTCGGCTAAATGTCTCTTGCAAATGGTAAAAGATTCACTAAAGAAGTCTGAAAAGTCATAGCTTTTCTAACAATCACAATCAGTTTTTTTGTGTAGAGAATGTTAGAAACAATGTCTGTTTGAGTGGACATTGAATACATCTTGTTTCAAGACATAAATTGCATTCCTTAACGCTAATTGCTAGCAGCACTCACATTAGACCTCAGTACAATTCCCTGTGTGGTATGGGAAAATTGAGGGTTATTTCGAAATAATTAAAGAAAAAAGTTTCTACCGATAACCAAATTCTTTAGTTGGCTCCTCTTAATACATGGTAGAAGGTTGCCACTCCTATATCAGATTTTGGGTGAGGGTTTGAAAGATGGAAAACATTTTCGGTTTCTATAGTTTCTGTAAAATACATCATTAAATATGAGGCTGAGCGAAAATTATGCCCTATGTAAGATTAATCACAACAAAAATTCCAATGAAAAAGGTCTCACGCATAACTAATGGTTGATATGATATCGTGGGGGCAAAATCAGATCCGATTTCTAATTTGACTAAGGCCACTCTTCCCTGCCCAAAAAAATTCTGAAATAATGTAACCTGGCTGCACTGGAGGAGTGTGAATGTCCCTGGGCAGTTGCCCGGGCCGGCACAAGCCGAGCGCTCAGTCACACCAAGCGGCAGCAGGTAGTGGCCGAGCAGGTAGTGGCGCAGCATTTGCGACACACCCTGTGTCGGTCCCTCAGTGTCCCGGATTTCTCACAAGTGTCACCACATTCCAGTTTCTCACAACTGTCGCTTCTCATTTATTAGTACGGCTCTACAGCACTTAGATGAGGTATACACACTTAACACTTGTTCTTGACCAACTTAATTTAACAATAAACACTAATCTTGTAGGATTAAAAGACCATCTTTAATAATCTGCGGTTTTTGCGCCCCCTGTAATGAGGAAACTATTAGTTCTAGAAAACACATGAATCGGACCTTTTTTGTAGGATATCTAATGTAGTTTAATTTTGTACTGGGAAACATTTTCGCTAGTAGCCGCCGTTTTCAAGTTTTTCAAGAAAAACATTAAAAGTGACCTTTAAACGTCCTCGCCCTTGCCCCTCGATCATGACGCTCACACGCCACAGGGTAGGAGGTGTCAAGTTGCTCATGACATTCCGCCCTACCACTGTACGAAAATATGCGACGACACGAATTTTGTCACCTATTCGAACTCTTTTGGTCTTCTTTGACTCAGCTAGTAGAGCGAAATGAAGAACCGCGACATTCAAAAAATGGTGCTCCCACTAGCGAAAAAAGTGTTGCAAATATCTCACAATGCGGCATGAAAATTGCTCAAATTTTTTAAGAAGAACATTTGACTATAATTCTTCGTCATCATCATCATATTCAGTTTAAGATATTAGCGATGACGCCTGTTCTGTCTTTGTGGGTGAGCCTTATTCACGCCATCTCTATTCCTGGGCGAGACGACACCTTCGGATTCGTTTATAAAGCTGGCAAAATAAATATTATTATACTAAAATAAAACTAATACAACTAGGCACAATATAATAAAAGGCTCTTCTATTAACACACAAACAAAAAATTACAAAATTAATTTATTAAAAAATGTTAAGCCTAAACATTGTTATACTGCCCTGGTCTCTCGCACCGTTACTTGCCCCTGGGAAGAGACTAACGGAAAATGTCTGGATGCCTCTGTACGACCCCAAGTCTCTGACTGATCCCATGTTAGATATTCGAGAAATGCAACAGACCTGTTGCACACTGTACACTGTTTCTATAACTTCACCCAAGTTTCTCGAGAGAATCACTTCTGTCTCATTGGTAACTAAGTCACCAGAGCATCCCTGTTACACTTACGTATGGTTTACACAGACCTGTTAGGATCCTAGCATCGCGTGAGGAATCGCACGATGTATGCTGTCATTCACAGATACCTGGCAACACACCTGTCTTCGACTCGCCTACCCTGCTACTGATCAGACGTGTTCATTTCATTTAACATCGCTTCTTGGTATAAACCCTCGGCAAACAACTTAACAGCCTCTAGTGTTGACTGTAATCAGATGCTAGCGCCTGATTTCTCCTGTTTGCTTGTTGTTGGTTGGGGTTGTTTTTTGGGGAAGGAGACCAGACAGCGAGGTCATCGGTCTCATCGGATTAGGGAAGGATGGGGAAGGAAGTCGGCCGTGCCCTTTCAGAGGAACCATCCCGGCATTTGCCTGGAGTGATTTAGGGAAATCACGGAAAACCTAAATCAGGACGGCCGGACGCGGTATTGAACCGTCGTCCTCCCGAATGCGAGTCCAGTGTCTAACCACTGCGCCACCTCGCTCGGTTCCTGTTTGCTGACACAGTTACGAAAATTGAGGTAACAATTGCCACCGACATACTTTATGGATATTGCTTTATTGCTTCCAGCAAGCATTACAAAGCTACATAAATGCCGACTTTAAAATGCGCTCCAATATTCTAAATTCATCGTAACTATAACGTGAGTCACAACATATCTGTAGTCAAAGTAGATAAATTATAGAAAAAATTATAGAAAAAAAAATTGTGAGCGATAACTATAACGTGATTCACAACATATCTGTAGTCAAAGTAGATAAATAAATAAATAAACAAATAAATATTTTGCCCATATTTCCCATCAGGAATAAAAATTAACATAAAATTTAACAAAGGCAAAATTTCCAATTGGAGTACCAAGAAGACAAAATGCAGCATCAGAGTTATCACGTTAACTTTAAGGAAAATATAAATGCTTTTGGGTACAATACTCCAAATAAATCTACCACAACTATACATATTAATGACACAAGAATGCCTTTGACAGCATTGGTGATAATCTATTTATCAAAGTGTAAACAAAGGCCAAAAATTAATGAAGAACTGTAAATTTTCACTCACAACAGAAAACATGGAGAAAATATACTCAATGACAAAGCTCAGACAGTGGCAGTGGACTTTTTAGAAGCTTCTCAAGCACACTAGACGATACATAACAACTTACAGTGCACTCTAGTTTTTAGAGATACAAATTATGAAAAACTGAACTCAATGGCCTAACCACCAAGCCGATTCATTAACAAATAAATATGCTGGAGTCTATGTAATAAGTTTTCTTCAACAAGGCTAAATCCATCCGAAAATGTTCTAAAGGTGTATCTGACCGCATATATGCATATTTTTCGTATCATTGATTCGCAGTTCAAGCAGGTAATGTTCTTTGATTTACAAGCCACTGTAGTTCTACACATGTACGAGCTCTGGACTGTTTAGTTTTTGTTTTATTGTTTTGAATCCTATCCAGTAATGTGAATTTGTGTTTAAATGACCCCTGCGTCAAAGTAGTTTTCGGTCTGTTTTTATACAACTACATGAGTACGCTTTAGTCCCCCCCCCCCCCCCCTCCTGCCTACGCGGGTGCCACAGACGCACAGCGTCTGAAAGCCGTGGAGCAGAGCACCAGATTTCCTCGAGGGTGGCTCAGGCTTCTGGGAACTGTTAAAAGCTTAGAGAGCAGGCAACATAGCGCTGCTCTGAGGTTGACCTTGGCAGTGGTGGCTGTGATAGGGGGGGATCCACACAGTCAGGCAACACCAGCTTGTCCTCGCTATTCTCTGGCTTCGCCCCCTCCGACACCGAATACCTCGCTCTGGGTTTCTTTGAGCAGCGATCTCTGACTACAAACGGTCTCACCTGCCCGCGCGCGCCATTGGCCATTGAACAGTTTGAAATCGTTGCATAATACGCAGCGCTAGTTCTTTAGCTTTCGTCGTACTTGGAGTGACCACGTGGCGCGCTATTTGCTAACCAAGAAGTATCTTTATGCGCACAGAAGAAAATCTAATAGACAAAATTCTTTTCTCATTCTGTACATGATATTCACTACAATTATCAGCTGTAGAAGTGGGTTTAACTCAAGGGACCTTTAGCAAGTCGTAAATCAAGTTAGAGACGGAGCAACGAGTACAAATTGCCGTTTTGCTTCGAATACATAGATTTTGACGAAACTAGAGTTTCAGCAAAATCTGTAGTAACTGTCACTGAGAACAGGGCTGTTGTAGTGATGCGTGTGTGAAATTGCTCGGAGGGACAGGAACACAAACAAATGGATCAGACAAATGATTGCAGTGAAAGACGTGATGATAACTGTAACGGGAATAAAATTAACATGAACAAGACTTGTAGTCAGACAATTGGGTGTAGGTGGAACAGGGAGAGACACATAACTAAGAATTGAGGCAATGGCCTAGTGTCGTGGGAAAGGGGGGGGGGGGGGAGACATGTATGGCTGACGACCGTAACGTATGTCGAGGGGGTTTTTGTTCAGCAGTGTATGATATGGATGATTATGATGACGAAATGATTGTATTGTAATGAATTAATCACACTCACAAGGTGTGTTATCATTAAGTATTTGTATCTCTACCGTTTCTCAGAAGGGAGCAGCAGCAGCATCGAAGTTAATCGATTTACGCTTATTGTCTAACATTCTTTCGTCCGTTTCTGAGTGCACGGTAACGAAGTTGAATCGACAGTGACGTGGACAAAGGTGGGGGAAAACACAGGGTTCATAAAAGCTACCATATGAGCACACCAGTGAAGCATGTTGTCGCAATAAAGCATGACATGTTGTCAAGGCCGGTTTAGGGACCAAGCAACACAAGCCGACACTTGGAACGCGAACTAGAGAAGGGTGCGAGAGGCGAACAACTGTATGATTTCTGAATGAGGACTTAGCTCAGTTTTTTAGTAGCGGTCGCTTCGGGCGCCAATCTGAGAGGGGCGCCAGGGCTGTGGTTCAAAAATGGTTCAAATGGCTCTGAGCACTATGGGACTTAACTTCTGAGGTCATCAGTCCCCTAGAACTTAGAACTACTTAAACCTAACTAACCTAAGGACATCACACACATCCATGCCCGAGGCAGGATTCGAACCTGCGACCGTAGCGGTCGCGCGGTTCCAGACTGTAGCGCCTAGAACCGCTCGGCCACTCCGGCCGGCGCCAGGGCTGTGCAAGTGCAAGATTTCTATACAGTGCGTATCACAATTAGTAGCGAAAACTGAAACAGGTAAAATAGCACGAGGGAAGGAGGGGGAAGGGGTGGCAGAGAGAGCGCCCAATGATGCGATGCTTGTGTGGAAAAATGGTCTCGAACGGGCCCTGCATGTTATCAACAGAAAAATAAAAAGATTTTTACATATTAGACAGTTTGTTTGGAAAAAAGTATCCTATATTGTTACAGGAGATAGTTCTCGTCAAAACTGAATATAAATGTGCTATAAACATACGAGGCCTATTCAAAAAATTCAATGGTGTGTTAGAGCGAAATGCGGTTAGGATCCGTGTGCACGCCTGTGTTTAATCTGCAGCTGCCGAAAGTCTAATTGTTGTATGTCTGTGCTGTATCAAGTAGAACGTTGTGTCGCGCAGTTTCGAATTTCGAGATGGCAGAGTTCGAGGAGCAAAGCGTCTACAAAAAATTTGGCTTGAAAGTAAAGAAAATCTTTCTAGAGACACACCAAACGACACAGGAAGCGTACGGTGATGAGTGCTTCAGTCGTACTCGGTGTTATGAATGGTTAACACTGTTTAAAAATGGCCGGACGGAACATAAAGGTGACCGTTCGACGCTTATGTCAGAAACAACGAAATTGAGCGTGCCAATCGAGCATTGGCTGTCCGAGATATTGCGGAAGAATGTGACACTTCAGTTGGATCATGTCATGAAATCCTGACACAGAATCTTTGAGCCGGCCGAAGTGGCCGTGCTCTGCACTCTGGAGCCGCGAGACTGCTACGATCGCAGGTTCGAATCCTGCCTCGGGTATGGATGTGTGTGATGTCCTTAGGTTAGTTAGGTTTAACTAGTTCTACGTATGTTCTAGGGGACTAATGACCTCAGTGAGTCCAATAGTGCTCAGAGGCATTTGAACCATTTTTTTGAATGTTGGAATGCAAAGTGTTGCCGCCAAGTTCGTCTCATGGCTCAGGAGTCAAGACCAGAAAGATTTTCGTCTGGTAATCTATGAAGAGCTTTTGGACCGCCTAAATGAGAACGAGATGTTCCTTAAGAGAATCATAACTCGTGATGAGACGCGGGTCTACGGTTATGATGTTGAGACTAAGGTTCAGTCTACGCAACGGGCTGGCAAAAGTTCTCTAAGACCAAAAAAGAAAGCTCGACAGGTCATGTCAAATGTCAAAACCATACCGATAGTTTTCTTTGACTTTAAAGGATTAGTTCTTTGTGAATGCGTGCCATAGAGGCAAAGTGTTAATCGATGGTACTATCGGGACGTGTTGCGACGCCTGCGAGAAAAAGTGAGAAGGAAAAAATGGAAATGTGCGTTTGGCGCCATTGGCCTTACGGGCAGGTCCGGCCGCCTTGGTGCAGATCTTACTACATTCGACGCCAGATTGGGCAACCTGCACGCCGGATGGGGATGAAATGATGGTGAAACACAATACCCAGACCCTGAGTGGAAAGAATCCCCCACCCCGCCGGGAATCGAACCCGGGCCCGTAGGACGGCAATCCGCCATGCTGACCACTTTTTTTTGTTCGGTGAGCTACCGTGCCCGTATTTTTTTTGTTTGTTTGTTGATCTGTGTATTTGGTCGTTGCGGACGTCACATGACATCTGTTCAAGTTCGTTGTTGATCCTTTCACTCAGTTTCTTATTACAGAGGCCTACCAGCTCTCTGGCCGACAGCTATCGTGGCGGACAGTGAGAAGGAAATGTGGCGAGACAATGCATGGCTCTTGCGTCACGATAATGCACCCGAACATTCATCCCTGTTGGTGCGTGACTTTGTAAGTAGGCTGTTTAGGTTTTTATGTTGGTAAGTCCGCAGCTCGTGGTCGTGCGGTAGCGTTATCGCTTCCCGCGCCCGGGTTCCCGGGTTCGATTCCTGGCGGGGTCGGGGATTTTCTCTGCCTCGTGATGACTGGGTGTTGCGTGATGTCCTTAGGTTAGTTAGGTTTAAGTAGTTCTAAGTTCTAGGGGACTGATGACCATAGATGTTAAGTCCCATAGTGCTCAGAGCCATTTGAACCATTTTATGTTGGTAACGTCACCTAGCGCTCGTGTGCATTTGATTTCTTTGTCATTGTAATTATTTATAATTTTTTCAAATATGTATTGGCCACTGCCCAAAACAATTTGTAAAATTTTTTGTGGGGAGATGGGGGCTATGTAAGTAGGCTGTTTAGGTTTTTATGTTGGTAACGTCACCTAGAGCTCGTGTGCATTTGATTTCTTTGTTATTGTAATTATGTAAAATTTTTTCAAATATGTATTGGCCACTGCCCAAAACAATTTGTAAAATTTTTTGTGGGGAGCATGGGGGCTATGTAAGTAGGCTGTTTAGGTTTTTATTTTGGTAACATCACGTAGCGCTCTGTATGAAAATCACTGGCTGTGCTGTGTGCAGTCTGTGGCTGGTGGGCATTATTGAAATAGTCACTATTGTCGTGTTGGGCAGTTGGCTGTTAACAGCGCGTAGCGTTGCGCAGTTGGAGGTGAGCCGCCAGCAGTGGTGGATGTGGGGAGAGAAATGGCGGAGTTTTGAGAGCGGATGATCTGGACGTGTGTCCATCAGAGACAGTAAATTTGTAAGACTGGATGTCATGAACTGAACACTGTTAAGGTAAATACATTGTTTGTTCTCTATCAAAATCTTTCATTTGCGCAAAATGGCTCTGAGCACTATGCGACTTAACTTCTGATGTCATCAGTCACCTAGAACTTAGAACTAATTAAACCTAACTAACCTAAGGACATCAAACACATCCATGCCCGAGGCAGGATTCGAACCTGCGACCGTAGCGGTCGCTCGGTTCCAGACTAGCGCCCAGAACCGCACGGCCACTCCGGCCGGTTTTCATTTGCTAACTATGCCTATCAGTAGTTAGTGTCTTCAGAAGTTAGAATCTTTTATTTACCTGGCAGTAGTGGCGCTCGCTGTATTGCAGTAGTTCGAGTAACGAATATTTTTCTGAGGTAAGTGGTTTGTGAAAGGTATAGGTTAATGTTAGTCAGGGCCATTCTTTCGTAGGGATTATTGAAAGTCAGATTGCGTTGCGCTAAAAATATTGTGTGTCAGCTTAGAGTTGATCAGAATAGGTAAAGAGCGAAATGTCTGAGTACGTTCAGTTCTGCTCAGCTGTTTGAAAATCAAATAATGTAAGAGGTTTATCAGCACAGTCAATCATTAATTTTTGTAAGGGGACGTTTCAACTTTTGGACAAAACACGAAATCAATGTTCTGCCTCATCCTCCGTATTCAGCAGACCTGACACGTAAGGACGTTTTTTATTTCCAAAGTTGAAAACCCCGTTGAAAGAACGAAGATTTGCAACGATAGGCGAGATAAAAGAAAATTCGCAGACGGCGCTTCGCATAATACAGCAAGAGGGGTATCAAGAGTGTTTCCGGAAGTGGGAACGGCGTTGGGAGCCATGTATCAATTGTGGAGAAGAGTATTTAGGAGACCATGCACAATGGTAAGAGCACGGACTCTGTGCGGCGAAGAACTTGCGAGTAACGAAAAGTTCCAGGCCGTAATGAAACGGTACTCCGTATCTCGTGGAATACTCGTTACCCGGTAACGAATACATCTACATCTACATCCATACTCCGCAAGCCACTTGACAGTGTGTGGCGAAGGGTACCTTGAGTACCTCTATCGGTTCTCCCTTCTATTCCAGTCTCGTATTGTTCGTGGAAAGAAGGATTGTCGGTATGCCTCGGTGTGGGCTCTAATCTCTCTGATTTGATCCTCATGGTCTCTTCGCGAGATATACGTAGGAGGGAGCAATATACTGCTTGACTCCTCGGTGAAGGTTTGTTCTCGAAAGTTCAACAAAAGCCTGTACCGAGCTACTGAGCGTCTCTCCTGCAGAGTTTTCCACTGGAGTTTATCTATCATAAACGTAACGCTTTCGCGATGCTCTCTGTTGGATCTTCTCTCTCTCTTCTATCAACCCTATCTATGGATCCCACACTGCTGAGCAGTATTCAAGCAGTGGGCGAACAAGCGTACTGTAACCTACTTCCTTTGTTTTCGGATTGCATTTCCTTAGGATTCTTCCAATCAATCTCAATCTACCATCTGCTTTACCGACGATCAACATTATATGATCATTCCATTTTAAATCACTCCTAATGCGTACTCCCAGATAATTTATGGAATTAACTGCTTCCGGTTGCTGACCTGCTATATTGTAGCTAAATCATGAGGGATCTTTCTTTCTATGTATTCGCAGCACATTACACTCGTCTACATTGAGATTCAACTGCCATTCCCTGCACCATGCGTCAATTCGCTGCAGATCCTCCTGCATTTCAGTACAATTTTCCAGTGTTACAACCTCTCGATATACAACAGCATGTGAATGGTGTTCCTCCTGTTGTGAAGCAGTGAGCGCGCGAGCCGCTGTGAGTCAGAGCTAGCAGCTAGCTCTGTGAGATCGTAGGAGCGGAGCGGGCCGAGGGCTAACGAGCTCAATAGCTGGCGATTGACGCGGTCGGTTCGCCGCTGCGCTACCAGACACCGCTGTCTGGGCGAAGGACACCGCGGCAAGAGATTCAGGGCACGGCAAACACTGCACGGCGCCGACTGCAAACTCGCTGAGCCTGGCAGCGCCGAGCAAACACACTCGTATCACTGAGTGTCACGCGTCACAGTAGCGGACGATCCAGTTGCGTCAATTCTCTAGTTTCTTCTTCGTTCAAATCTACTATACATCGATACGTATGCGACAGCATGCGTATCTAGTATGTTCCAAAACGCCGCTCATAAAAACAGGATTTTCCGGTGCTCATACCTCGCTGATAAAAACGTAGGGTCTGGATGGTCCTTCGGCTAGGGACGATTTGTAGACCCAGCGGGAGGATCGTCTTACAAGGGAACCTCCCCATCGCACCCCCCTCAGATTTAGTTATAAATTGACACAGTGGGTAGGCCTTGAAAAACTGAACACAGATCAATCGAGAAAATAGGAAGAAGTTGTGTGGAACTATGAAAAAATAAGCAAAATATACAAACTGAGTAGTCCAAGTGTAAGATATGCAACACAACGACTATGTAAGCTGAAGAGCGCCGTGGTCCCGTGGTTAGAGTGAGTAACTGCGGGACGGGAGGTCCTTGGTTCGAGTCCCTCCCTCGAGTAAAAATTTTACTTACTTTATTTTCGCAAAGTTACGATCTGACCGTTCATTCATTGACGTCTCTGTTCACTGTAATAAGTTTAGTGTCTGTGTTTTGCGACCGCACCGCAAAACCGTGCGATTAGTAGACGAAAGGACGTGCCTCTCCAATAGGAACCGAAAACATTTGATCGCAAATTCATAGGTCAACCGATTCCTCCACAGGAAAACACGTCTGAAATATTCTATACGACACTGGTGACGGCATGTGCGTCACATTACAGGAATATGTTGTCGACCCACCTAACTTGCACACTTGGCGAATGGGTAAAAAGATTCTTCTACCTTGCCCGATTTAGGTTTTCTTGTGGATGTGATAATCACTCCCAAAAAAGTGATGAAAACATAAGAGTTTGTCACATAAACGGCAACAAATGAATGCAACAGTTTCACAGTCGCACAGTTTTCCCTGTGCTCTGTCAAAACATACGTTTTTAACGTTTTCAAGTTTTTCCGTGTGTAGACCGTCAAATCCTGCATGTGTCCAAGCAAATCTGAACATGTCCTGGAATTTTGGAGAGCGAAGTTGATCATGTCTGAGTGCATGAACTTTGATAATTGTCTGACAATAAAAAATTAAAACTCTTCACTCGAGGGAGGATTGAACCAAGGCCCTCTCGAGCCGCAGCTTATCACGGTAACCACGGGACCACGGTGCTCCTCAGTGCACACATACCTTGATGTGGCTTATCATGCACACGAACTACGCAGTTTGTATATTTTGCTTATTTTTTCATAGTTCCATACAACTTCTTCCTGTTTTCTCGATTGATCTGTGTTCAGTTTTTCATGGCCTATCCCTGTGCCAACTTATAACTAAATCTGAGGGGGGTGCGATGGGGAGGTTCCCTTGTTAGTCTCACTATCCTACAGTTTAGAATCAAAGTATGAATATTACACACTTCCTCCTGCTTAGACAAATTGGACAAAGATTGGTTCTTTTTGCATTTGATGTCGTCTATGGTGGGCTTGATGAGATTTACACTATGTGATCAAAAGTATCTGGACACCCACAAAATCATACGTTTTTCATATTAGGTGCATTGTGCCGCCACCTGTTGCCAATTACTCCATATCAACGACCTCAGTAGTCATTAGATATCGTGAGAGAGCAGAATGGGGCGCACCGCAACACTCACGGTCTTCGAACGAGGTCACGTGATTGGGTGTCAATTGAATCATACTACTGTAAGCGAGATTTCCACACTCCTAAACATCAAAATGGTTCAAATGGCTCTGAGCACTATGGGACTTAGCATTTGAGGTCATCAGTCCCCTAGAACTTAGAACTACTTAAACCTAACTAACCGAAGGACATCACACACATCCATGCCCGCGGCAGGATTCGAACCTGCGATCGTAGCGGTCGGGCGGTTCCAAACTTAAGCGCCTACAACCGCTCGGCCTCCCCGGCCGGCAAACATCCCTAGGTCCACTGTTTCCTATGTGATAGTGAAGTGGAAACGTGAAGGAGCACGTACAGCACAAAAGCGTACAGGCAGATCCCATCTGTTGACTGACAGAGACCACCGACAGTTGAAGAGGGTCGTAAAACGTAATAGGCAGATATCTATCCAGACCATCACACAGGAATTCCAAACTGCATCAGAATCCACTGCAAGAACTATGACAGACGGGAGGTGAGAAAACTTGGATTTCATGATCGAGCGGCTGCTCATAAGCCACACATCACGCCGGTAAATGCCAAACGACGCCTCGCTTGGTGTCAGGAGCGTAAAAATTGAACGATTGACCAGTGGAAAAACGTTGTGTAGAGTGACGAATCACGGTACACAATGTGGTGATCCGATGGCAGGGTGTGCTTATGGTGAATGCCCGGTGAACGTCATCTGCCGGCGCGTGTAGTGCCAAGAGTAAAATTCGGAGGCTGTGGTGTTATGGTGTTGTGTTTTTCGTGGAGGGGCACTCCTTGTTGTTTTGCGTGGCACTATCACAGTTCAGGCCTATACTGATGTTTCAAGCACCTTCTTGCTTCCAGAATGAGATTTTCACTCTGCAGCGGAGTGTGCGCTGATATGAAACTTCTTGGCAGATTAAAACTGTGTGCCGGACCGAGACTCGAACTCGGGACCTTTGCCTTTCGCGGGCAAGTGCTCTACCAACTGAGCTACCCAAGCACGACTCAAGCCCCGTCCTCACAGCTTTACTTCTGCCAGTATCTCGTCTCCTACCTTCCAAACTTTACAGAGCTTCTGTAAAGTAAGCACACAGTTTTAATCTGCCAGGAAGTTTCAAATCAGCACACACTCCGCTGCAGAGTGAAAATCTCATTCTGGAAACATCCGCCCAGGCTGGGGCTAAGCCATGTCTCCGCAATATCCTTTCTTTCAGGAGTGCTAGTTCTACAAGTTTCGCAGGAGAGCTTCTGTAAAGTTTGGAAGGTAGGAGACGAGATACTGGCAGAAGTAAAGCCGTGAGGACGAGGCGTGAGTCGTGCTTGGGTAGCTCAGTTGGTAGAGCACTTGCCCGCGAAAGGCATGGGTCCCGAGTTCGATTCTCGGTTCGGCACACAGGTTTAATCTGCCAGGAAGTTTCACCTTCTTGCTTCCCACTGTGGAAGAGCAATTCGGGGATGGCGACTGCATCTTTCATCACAGTCGAGCACCTGTTCATAATGCACGGCCTGTGGCGTAGTGGTTACACGACAATACCATCCCTGTAATGGACTGGCCTGTACAGAGTCCTGACCTGAATCCCATAGATCACCTTTGGGATGTCTTGGAACGCCGAGTTCGTGCCGGGCCTCACCGACCGACATCGATAACTCTCCTCAGTGCAGCACTACACGAGGAATGGGCTGCCATTCCCTAAGAAGCCTTCCAGCACCTGATTGAACGTATGCCTGCGAGAGTGGAAACTGTCATCAAGGCTAAAGGTGGGCCAACACCATAGTGAATTGCAACATTACTGATGGGCGGAGAGGGGGGGGGGGGGTGGGGGCGCCACGAACTTGTAAGCCAGGTGTCCGGAAACTTTTGATCACATAGTGTATGGAGGCACCATTAGTTCATGGAGGGTTCCTCGGAGAACGATAAGAAAGGATTTCTTTATTATTTATTGCCGTCGCTGACGGACCAAAACTGAACAGAGGATTCTAAAACGACTATGCATACCAAACAGCTGAAATTTTTACGATATACTCCTATTATCCTAATCTCGAATAGCCTTGAAAATTTTCGACACTTTTTATCTGTTTCCGAGATACAGAGGTTCGAAGTTACTCTACTTGTACATGTAAAATCCGGGTTGAGGCGAAAATATTGTTTATAAAGTGCCATAAGTCGGATAAATGTGCTGTGAAGTGTCTCTGTTATCATCTTGGAACTCCTTGTTGTAATAATGAAGCAGATGCGAATTATTTTTTCACGTAGAATCAGGACTGATGTGTAAAATTAATTTTGCCTTATTTCAATTTCACGTAAGTAATCTATCAAAATTTCACTGACGAATAGGGTTCAAATCATATGAGTGACATGTTGTGCTGCAGAAGAGAAAGGAAGGGAACCAGTGGTTAAACGCTTCTATTGGAGCACAAAAAATGCGAGTGTGTTCCTGTTTTTTAAAAGACTCTGAGTGAAAAGTGAGTTACCAACTGCCTCATACTACCGTCCTCATCTCCTTTAAAAAATTTCCCAAAAATTTTGGCTTGCGAATATATTCGCGCTTTTTTATGCTGAGGGAGAAGAGGACAGTGCCAGTGGCAAAGAGACCGAAAACTAATAAAGACTTGAAGGTAGAAGACAGTGGTTGTGTAATAGAAAGAGGGAAGAAGACAATGGCAGGGCGAGAGAAAGACAGGGGGAGAGTGGCAGCGCAACATAGTTGACAGACAGAACAGTGCTAGGAAGAGAGTTGGGCCGAATGAGTGAGTGAGAGGGGGGAACTGGGAGTGGATGGGTATGAGCGACGTGCAGCGATCAACTTATGTGTGTGAGTTACGGTTAGGGGAACTTGTCGGAGTCCGACGTGAGTTGCGTTTTTAAGAAAAGCGCGAATATGTTCGCCCGCCAAACTTTTTGAGAAACATTTTAAAGATTGTAAGGAAGGTACGAGGGTAATCCCAAAAGTAAGATCTCCTATTTTTTATAAGTAAACAGACCTGTTTATTTCTACAGTGGTTTACATCAGTTTACTGCTTGACCATTTAACTATTTTTCGACATAATCACCATTTCTGTCGATGCATTTTTGTAGACGCTGTGGCAGTTTTTGTATGCCCACGTCATACCAGCTCGCCGCCATGCTGTTCAGGAAGTTATGAACATCTCCTTTCACCTCGTCGTCGGAGCTGAATCGCTTTCCGGCCAAATGTTCTTTTGACCTAGGGAACAGGTGATAGTCACTGGGTGCCAAGTCAGGACTATAGGGTGGGTGGGTGATAATGTTCCACTGAAACTGTTGCAGGAGAGCAACGGTTTGCCGAGCGATGTGTGGGCGAGCATTGTCATGGAGAATGTGTACGCCCTTGCCCAATATTCCTCTTCTCCGGTTCTGAATTGCCCGTTTAAGTTTTTTCAGCGTCTCACAGTACCTGTCAGCGTTAATTGTGGTCCCAGCGATTCAGCTCCGACGACGAGGTGAAAGAAGAGGCATGGCGGCGAGCTGGTATGACATGGCCATACAAAAACTGCCCACAGCGTCTACAAAAATGCATCGACAGAAATGCTGATTTATGTCGAAAAATAGGTAAATGTTCAAGCTGTAACTGATGTAAACCACTGTAGAAATAAACAGGTCTACGTACTTATAAAAAAAATAGGAGACCTTAATTTTGGGGTTACCCTCGTAGAATGAGGCAGGTGGTACCACATTTTTCAGTCATAGTTTTTTAAATAAATAGGAATTTATTCGCATTTTTTGTGCTCCGATAGGGGCATGTTTTCGCTAGCCTACGTACACAGTGTGAGTGAGCCGGCTAAGACAGGCCACGCAAAATATCGAGGTGGGGTTTTCGCCAAGTTATAGCGGACAATATGGCGAATTTCCTGACGTTTGCAAGTAAATTTTATCGTTCATAGTTGCCGAATTACGACACCAACTTTGTTTTATTTGTAATGGAACTACAATATATATTATTTTGTGGCATTGGAAAGAAGCGGCTACGGGAACTTCAACGACAGAACATGGTTGGGACTTGATGAAAGATTATCAGGATAACAGCGCCGTAAACCACTGTGCCGCCGTCAGAAAATGTTCCACAAACGTCTGCCCTGTCATGCCAAATGTAAGGAAATACGCAGCTCAGGTAAGGTTCGTGTGTTTACTATCAAGTGTCGTACCGAGTGCTCAAAATGTTGACTTTGAGCATTGCTACACGCTATAAAGTGATTCTGGAGAAACGATACTGCACGTTAAACTTCATCTGGAATTAGCGGCAGCATAGGCTTGCGTTATAAGGCATTTCATGCCTTCGGCAGTCGTCGGTGTTTAATTGTCACCAGAGATAAAGGTATAGATGGCTCTGAGCACTATCGGACTTAACATCTATGGTCATCAGTCCCCTAGAACTTAGAACTACTTAAACCTAACTAATCTAAGGACATCACACAACACCCAGTCATCACGAAGCAGAGAAAATCCCTGACCCCGCCGGGAATCGAACCCGGGAACCCGGGCGTGGGAAGTGAGAACGCTACCGCACGACCACGAGCTGCGGACACAGGTATAGAGGTGTTAAGTTTGGTGAGTGTGCAGACCATTTTGAGTTTCCTGAACGACCGTTCGAATGCTCTCCAGAAGTTCTCTTAAGAGAGTCTGCAATTAAATGTGCGGACTGGGTGCGACATACATCAAGCTGGTATCACATCGACTGTCTTATGTCCAGTGGGATTAATGACTTGAGTGTTGGTTTTATACACCTCTTCGACCCAGCGTGGATTTTTAACTGACGGTTAGTGCATATTGCGAAGATTAACTTGCCCATGGTTCGTAAGCGATACTTCTTTCTTAAAATTTTGCGTAGATATGGCACATCACATTGCACTGTTCGTAGATAACATTCAGGGACTGTAACCAATTCTGGAAGTCATACCCATGAACTTGTAGATGCAGCGAAATGAGAACGGAATGAATTGTGTAAAGTTTTCTTTCTTTATTTTTTTTAATTACCGCTACCAGTCACAAATTTTGTCAACTATTGTATTACTTATTTATTTAGCGACATGTTTCGAGGGTTAAACCTCATCTTCAGGCTAAATGGCATTACAAAAAGAACTTTACAATAAGGTCATACTGATATTACATAGTCTTTTCGTAAATGCTGTGGTCATCCTGTGGAAGAAGAGAAAACTTAGTAAGAGGCTATGTCAGTTTGGATGCTGGACTGATGTTTGCACAAAAATGTTGCGTAACGATCACTCACTTTGTTCTTCTGGCGTGGCAGTCTCGCTGTGATGTGTTGCGGTGTATCCATTTCCGTGGCTCTCTTGGTCGCTGTTCACAAATTGTCACTAACATAGCAGTAACTTGGAAACACGATCACAAACAGTTCTGTAGTGCAGTGAACAAGATGGCGGTCGAAATACTTGACTATCGATTTGTCGCTCTACGTGGTGTCAGATGTTTATATGTCGTCTGCACGTCTTGTTATCGTATTACAGATGTAGGTTTACGAAATACATTACAAATTGAGCACCTGTTACAATATTATTGAACATATTGTGATATAAACTATTTATTTTAAGGAATTTCTAAGCTATTGCTGGTGCTAGAAACAAACGACTGTCATGTTATGTATCTTTTATTCTAGGAGTACTGTAGTGAAATTGGAAAAGAAATGTGAATTTTTGAAGTCTGTCATTTCATTCAGGATCTCGTTATTCCCCATGTGGCCATGGATGAAACGTGACAGAATGTAGTGTTCACAGAACACCCATTTGGTTGACCCATCTCGTGCTTCCGAGATGCCTTTGAGTGACTTTTGCATTGTGTGTTAGTACTGCAAAAATGTTAGTTTCATTTCTCTCATCAGTTGTTCTTGTTTTTCTTATCCTCCACACTTCCAGTTTCTAGATATTTTCTTTTCTTAGGTTTGCAAAGTTGCTGAACTGAGTTGCTGTCACGCTTTCGTCTGAATCAGCTGCACAACGATTGAGAATCACGATATCCAGTTTTATGGCGCCATAGGATAAGCTCGTTGATTCGAAAAAAGCGTATGGAGCCTGAAAATGGCAAAATTAATTGCCGAAACTGGTTGCTTTCGAAATAAAATATCTTAAAGTATAGGGCTGTTGGTAAAGTTTATTGAATTGAAAAGTGCCTATCAGCCGATGACCCCTGCACATAACGGACCAACAGAGATTTCTACCCAATAGTTTCTCCTCAGTCGTTTGAGAAGTATCACAGATCGACTAGTGGCCCCGTGACTTTCTGTTTGGTCTCGAGAACTGTGGCGTAGTTTAAAATGAGAGTTCCCGCCCTCTAGGCTGTGAAGTTGTGACGTCAGACGTCAAACAGGACAGAGCAGGTAGCATTCAAGGAACCTAACAAGAATTTCGTTTTAGCAGTTGCCAGCGGGCTCGTGCGCATGCGCAGAGCTGAATTGTGCCTTCTCCCGCTTCTAGCTACTTGAAGTGTGGTTGTTTGCCTTATGAGCAGTAGCACCAAGTAGTCAGATGCAATCTGAGTTATAGTGGGAGGGGGGGGGGGGGGGGCGTCATTCCCCACTTGATCTGTGTATATGTAGTGATATTGCTGTTCTCTCAACAACATCCTTCACATTGGTTTTTTTTATTTTGTCCACTAAAGCGATGCTATCATCTTGGATCAACATTCTTAAAAACTGTTTTCTATAATCAGTTATTAAGAATGCAGATCCAAGTTGATAGCATTCCTTTAGTGGACAAAATAAAAAAGCCCAATGTGAAGGATGTTGTTTATTCGGCCGTTGAGGCATGGCAGAATATTTCTGAAAATATCTGAGAAAATCGTAGAGAAAACTGTGGACATCACTTGAATTTCAGGCAACCTAGTTGAAAATGAAGAGGAAGATCTACTACAAATGATACAATCCCTGGATGTGCAGAAGCTAGTGAAGCAGACGTAGATGAGTGGATGGCAGCGGATGGGGCATGTGCGAAGAACCTTACTGACGCTGATTTAGTTGTTGCTGTAAGTCAAGACCAGGAAGAAGTGGACTGCTGTGACGGAAATGACAATGAGCCTGAAAGCTGGTGCCACACAGTGGCGCAACAAAAGCCCTTGACCTCGCTCTACGTTATTTGGAGTAACAGCCCACGGCTACACCTGCTGATTTGATGTTTATGAGACGATGGCGCAACTATGCGCCATATAATAGACTGTCTTCATTGCGCCAAAAATTAAATGTCCGCTGTATTTTAGTAGGTTTGACAGCTTTCCTTTCATTGTTATGGATTGTTTAAACCAAATGTTTCCTTGCCAATTTTTCTAATACGAGTTTACTGTACTGTGTAAATTAAAATAGTGTGTATGTACAGCAGTTTACCGCACAGTTTTCCATACTTAGGCTAACATTTTTCATGTTCGGATTAACCGAACGTTCGGATTACCGGGGTTCCGATTAGCGGCACTCCGCCGTATTACAAAACTGAGAGAGATTATCGTACGTACTGAGGCATTCAGACAGTCATTTTTCACTTGCTCAGTGCGCGAAAAGATCAAGAAAGAAAATCGATAGCATGATGTACCTTCTGCCATGCACTGAACTATGACTTGCGGATTAGTTCGCTGTAACACGTAACGTCATATGGCGCGAGATGGTAGCACGCACTGGACCCAGGAACGTTGTCGAACGTTATCGTTTTGTTTCTCCAAGTGCTACGGTGCGGTTAGGCATAATTCTGCGTTAGTGTACCGATCTCCAAATCTCTGAACACAATAGACTCACCGGTCAATGTTATTGTAGCGCTACAGTCTTTCCCCATTTGCGTCTTTTCAGGGGTACATTCGGCCCTGACTTCATTTCTGTGGACGACAGAGCGCAACCGTATCAAACAACGCTCTTGAAACGAGAGGATATTCGGTGAATGGACAACTAGCCTGCCCATTACCCTGACTTAAGTCCCATCGAGCACGTGTGGGATGGTCTGGGAAGATGTATTGCAGCGCGGCCACACCCACCAACAATTAGAGCTGTTGTCAACCATGCTGGTGGGCGAATGGAATGTCGTACCACAACAGCTTCTTACCTACTTTGTGGTCTGCATCAGAACAGTTGCAGAGCACCACACACGTCCGTGGTGATCACACACCTTATTAAGAGCCATGCCCCACGTTCTGTAACGTCAAGGGGATCATCATAAATCGCTGTGGTTTCAGTACAATTGTTGTATTTAAATAAAAGTGTAATTTCCGATCGTTTGATTGCATATTTCTTTCAGTCACCTTCTGTATTATACTGCAGCAGTTATTTATATGCTGGTCCAAGTTACATTGAGCTACGTTACTTGGCAGTGACAAATCATGCGGAAGTTACTTTTGTCCTTATGTTTTGCAAACCAGTATACAGGGCTACTCATGTGGAAAGGTACATGCTTTCAGGGGTGATAGAATAGGTGATTCTTAACGAACAGCTTCAAAAGAACATATGCCATTTTCTTACGCATATCCGACATATGTTGTTGTTGTGGTCTTCAGTCCTGAGACTGGTTTGATGCAGCTCCCCATGCTACTCTATCCTGTGCAAGCTTCCTCATCTCCCAATACGTACTGCAGCCTACATCCTTCTGAATCTGCTTAGTGTATTCATCTCTTGGTCTCCCTCTACGATTTTTACCCTCCACGCTGCCCTCCAATACCAAATTGGTGATCCCTTTATGCCTCAAAACATGTCCTACCAACCGATCCTTTCTTTTTGTCAAGTTGTGCCACAAACTCCTCTTCTCCCCAATCCTATTCAATACTTCCTCATTAGTTACGTGATCTACCCATCTAATCTTCAGCTTTCTTCTGTAGCACCACATTTCAAAGGCTTCTATTCTCTTCTTGTCCAAACTATTTATCGTCCATGTTTCACTTCCATACATCGCTACACTCCATACAAATACTTTCAGAAACGACTTCCTAACATTTAAATCTATACTCGATGTTAACAAATTTCTCTTCTTCAGAAATGCTTTCCTTGCCATTGCCAGTCTACATTTTATATCCTCTCTACTTTGACCATCATCAGTTATTTTGCTCCCCAAATAGCAAAACTCCTTTACTACTTTAAGTGTCTCATTTCCTAATCTAATTCCCTCAGCATCGCCCGACTTAATTCGACTACATTCCATTATCCTCGATTTCTTTTGTTGATGTTCATCTTGTATCCTCCCTTCAAGACACTGTCCATTCCGTTCAACTGCTCTTCCAAGTCCTTTGCTGTCTCTGACAGAATTACAATGTCATCGGCGAACCTCAAAGTTTTTATTTCTTCTCCATGGATTTTAATACTTACTCCGAACTTTTCTTTCGTTTCCTTTACTGCTTGCTCAATATACAGATTGAATAACATCGGGGAGAGGCTACAACCCTGTCTCACTCCCTTCCCAACCACTGCTTCCCTTTCATGTCCCTCGACTCTTATAATTGCCATCTGGTTTCTGTACAAATTGTAAATAGCCTTTCGCTCCCTGTATTTTACCCCTTCCACCTTCAGAATTTGAAAGAGATTATTCCAGTCAACATTGTCAAAAACTTTCTCCAAGTCTACAAATGCTAGAAACGTAGATTTGCCTTTTCTTAATCTAGCTTCTAAAATAAGTCGTAGGGTCAGTATGGCCTCACGTGTTCCAATATTTCTACGGAATCCAAACTGATCTTTCCCGAGGTCGGCTTCTACCAGTTTTCCCATTCGTCTGTACAGAATTCGCGTTAGTATTTTGCAGCCGTGACTTATTAAACTGACAGTTCGGTAATTTTCACATCTGTCAACACCTGCTTTCTTTGGGATTGGAATAATTATATTCTTCTTGAAGTCTGAGGGTACTTCGCCTGTCCCATACATTTTGCTCACCATGTGATAGAGTTTTGTCTGGACTGGCTCTCCCAAGGCTGTCAGTAGTTCTAATGGAATGTTGTCCACTCCCGGGGCCTTGTTTCGACTTAGGTCTTTCAGTGCTCTATCAAATTCTTCACGTAGTATCATATCTCCCATTTCATCTTCATCTACATCCTCTTCCATTTCCATAATATTGTCCTCAATAACTTCGCCTTTGTATAGTCCCTCTATATACTCCTTCCACCTTTCTGCTTTCCCTTCTTTGCTTAGAACTGGGTTTCCATCTGAGCCCTTGATATTCATACAAGTGGTTCTCTTTTCTCCAAAGGTCTCTTTAATTTTCCTGTAGGCAGTATCCATCTTACCCCTAGTGAGGTAAGCCTCTACATCCTTACATTTGTGCTCTAGCCATCCCTGCTTAGCCATTTTACACTTCCTCTCGATCTCATTTTTGAGACGTTTGTATTCCTTTTTGCCTGCTTCATTTACTGCATTTTTATATTTTCTCCTTTCATCAATTAAATTCAGTATTTCTTCTGTCACCCAAGGATTTCTACTAGCCCTCGTATTTTTACCTACTTGATCCTCTGCTGCCTTCACCACTTCATCCCTCAAAGCTATCCATTCTTCTTCTACTGTATTTCTTTCCCCCTTTCTTGTCAATTGTTCCTTTATGCTCTTCCTGAAACTCTCTACAACCTCTGGTTCCTTCAGTTTATCCAGGTCCCATCTCCTCAAATTCCCACCTTTTTGCAGTTTCTTCAGTTTTAATCTACAGTTCATAACCAATAGATTGTGGTCAGAGTCCACATCTGCCCCTGGAAATATCTTACAATTTAAAACCTGGTTCCTAAATCTCTGTTTTACCATTATATAATCTATCTGATATCTTCTAGTATCTCCAGGGTTCTTCCATGTATACAACCTTCTTTTAGGATTCTTGAACCAAGTGTTAGCTATGATTAGGTTATGCTCTGCGCAAAATTCTACCAGGTGGCTTCCTCTTTCATTTCTTAGCCCCATACCATATTCACCTACTATGTTTCCTTCTCTCCCTTTTCCTATTCTCGAATTCCAATCACCCATGACTATTAAATTTTCGTCTCCGACATACAGCTGTTCGAAAATCGCGGGTGTCAGTCGCACGTCCTTCTTCGTGAGCACTCACATGCGACATTAGGCTACGCAGTGCTGTCTTACAACAGTGCGCACTTCACTTGCGCGTGGATTAGCGACTGGAACGTGGAGTCATTTCTTGGCCACCGAGGTCACCTGATCTTGCTCCATTAGATTATTGTTCGTGTGGTTGGCTTATGGGCAGAAGGAGGAACGTTTCGTTCGTATTTTACATGTGTCTGCTCACGTAAGGGACGATTCGATACAAGGCTCGCCTCGGCGGATGAGCTCAGATCAGCAACACAGCAGATGTCTACAAGAGCTGCAAAATTAATTGCAGTTGACTATGCACTTTTTGAACATCTTTTGAGAGGAAATGCACACAATTAAACAAAACATTAGATCACAATGTTTCACTTACTATCACCTGCATTTGTTCCTTTCCAAATTGCTCTCATCAGTTTCGTCGCAAACTGTTAAGAACAGGATATACTGTATGTTCATATGACTTTTTTTATTTTTCAGAAGCACTAATACTATCACCCCTCAAAGTGTGTACCTTTTCTTCTAACTCACCCTGTGTTATCGTTATTATGTATATAAAACTAACTGTATTTCGTCCAATGTCTCTTACTACGTCTTCAGTTTTGCTCGACTTCGTCAGTTATCAGAAATTTACACACAGCAGAGCGACTGTCCAGCTCTTACTAGTGCTTATAAATAAATTGTCTCTTATTTAATGACGTAAATAGCGTTTCTTGAAGATCCCTTGAAAGGGTACAGTACCGCCCGACATTGACAACAGGTACAACATACTTCATTATTCTTGGCAGAACAACACTTTTTTTTTGTAAAATAACTCAATTTCAATTAATACAGCGAAGCCGGATACCAGTGTGGGAAAGAATGACAATTTCTTTATTTAATTGATCACATGTGCACTCCCACAAAATAAATCCCTACATCCAGTTTGGTGAGATCTGTGAAATGAATGCATGTATGGTCGGCTGCTAACCGCAGATAGTGAATGTGAATATATGATCATCTTTGAGACGATCTTTTGGCCACCTTTGGTGGGACCAAAGAGATGAAATTTACCTGAGCTTTGAGCGCCTGAAATGTGGCTGACCAATACGGTAGCAAGGTGCTCCCCCACTTCGACAGAGGTGCGAGAGGACCTGAAGAACGGCCATGTTTTGGCACTCTGCCGCTGGATCTTGTGTTGTTAAGATCTGTCTTAGGTGTGCTCTGTAAAGACAAAAGAGTGGAGACATGGTATGCATGTGGAATATTTAAGAGTAGTTTGAAATAATAATTTCTCTATTTCAGGAACTTTTGTGGGGAGAATTAAATGTCAGGCAGGTAATATTAATGGGATCGTAGTAATCTTCGGAAGTGACCAACGGTCACAATGAAACTACGAGTAGCAATAAGTTGAAATACTTCCGTGTGCTTAAGTTAAGCTTAATTACTAACGTGTGTACAATAAGTTGAAATATTTAAGAAATAGCGTGTGTACCATAATTTGAAATATTTAAGAAATGGCGTGTGCAGGACCTGAAATTAGAGACGAGTACTTCCACGTGGTGAGTACTGTGTGAGTCTCAATCTGTGTATGAGACAAAAGATAAAGAGAAGTACTCGTCCATGGTATCAGTTGAGGACTCGCGTGTGTGATGAATATGTTCTTAATATTACTTTGCGAGATATGTTTCCGTGTGACGCTTGATTCAAACTATAATACTCTGAGAGAGATACAAGGTGGGTCAGCCGTCTATCCAGCAACGCCACTTGGCTTGCATTGCACAGGAAGACGTGCATATATCTCCAGAGTTCATAGTAGGAAAGTAGAATTACGAAGTGGGGCAGTGTCGTGTGAAACTGGGATAAATACTAATTGAAGTGGGAAAGCTGAAAGTGATAATGTTGTGACTATTCCCTGTGTTGTATTCCATGTTGTAGTGTGGTGTATGTCATGTAACTTAAGTATGTGTGGTTTGCATGGGACAGTAGCTAGGTAGTTTCAGAGGTAGTGGGTTATGCTTGTTCCTTCTGTACCGCTCGGTCTGGGGGAAAGTTTCGTGATGATGATTGTGAGAGTCGAAGTGTGAGATATAATAAAAGATCCACCATCCTATCCAGAAAGTGCACTGTAGCGTTAAATAATTACGAGACCATAAGGTAGAGAATCACCAATGTAAAGCCATGCCCACTGGGCGGAATTTCTCATGTGTTATTGTTGTAGGTTATAGAATTTGTGTGTTTAGGCTATAGAATTTATCGGAATAAATAAGATAGTGAAAAGAAAAAGATTGGTGGACTTTTCCTTCGAATTGTATGTTGTCATGATGTCCCGAATTTATAATGTGTGCGCCATTCATATTCAGTGCGATGGCCACGTGTTGATAAAAGCCGTTAAATAAAAGAAAATGTGGTATTGCCAGTGCGTAGTGAACAGTCAGAGTTCTGTAAATTACTGATAGTCAGATGTGCGTTTCCGTTGCGTATTATTCATACAGGAGGATAATTTGTGACTTAATTGTGAGTACGGGAGTTTATGTTATTCGATAAATAAGAATGAATCCACTCGCTTGGCAGACCACTCATCTTGCAGGCCTGACTGCTTGATGCCACAGTATGAGCGAGGCATGTGGGTGCCTCTCACCCTAGCTGCTGTTTACTGCCCGTACAGGAAATCAGGGTGATAATCTCTGTATGGGGCAAGAACTAGCGCTGGCAGCTCAAACGACAACGCCCTATTGCCAATCGATTGGCGCGTTGCGGGAAGAGGAACTGCCCAGCCGCATTGCTGGCCAGAGACGCACGTTCTTGGTGGCCCGCATCGAAAGCTGTACCGCCCCACACTTTGTTCACTTCTTTCTTCTCATGCAATTTGTATTGCTCACTGGACTAGCTAAGGAAAAATACTTCTACATACATACTTTTAAGATCCTGATGATTGTTAACTGATTCTTCTGCATTTTTTTGGGTAGAACGACAAAAGCACAATATTGTGTATGTTCTACAGTATTACTTTATTTCGTTAACCAGCTTTCGCCATCATCAGAGTGTAATAGTTACAGCCTGATGGTGGCCTTGTAAGGCAACAACCGGTTACTGAAATAAATTATTACATACACAATTTTGAGCTTCTCATTTATATTTCCCGAGGTGTAATTTGAGTGTATGTTTCGGCCTTTTGTGTTCTATTCTACAGTTATACATCTACATTTACGTACATACTCAGCAAGCGGCTGTGGAGTGCATGACAAGGGCTACTTCCTACCACTGAGAGTCATTCGCTTTGCTCTTCCATTCGCAAATTGAGCGAGGGCCGAAGATTTCATACAGTGGAGGAGATAAGACGGAACCACTGAGGGTACTACGGCGTCTACACCTGCACTTACATACACTATCGGTCAAAAGATTTGGATAATCCATGATAAAAACTATAACCACATAATAAGTATTTCCTCTCTTTATCATTACGTACAATACGAGTTAGATTTTAGGATTTTCAAAGTACCCGCCATTTGTCCACAGAACAGCTATACAAAATCTTGGCATCCTGGATATAAGATTTTGCTGTGTTTATGCAGATATTGCAGTCCAACACGTCTGTAAATTATTCCATATATCTTCAACATTAGATGGCCTCAGTTTTCTGACTTCGTGTCAAGTTCATCCCCTAAGATGTCAATGGGATTTAAGTCGGGTGACTGACTTTGCCAAACCATATTCTTCAGTTCTCCACACTTCTCTTTTCTACTGACATATTAGTGATGGAATAAAGCACAAGCTTTTCACAGCTCCAAGGAAACCTGAAAAAGGTTATATCTTTCCTACTTGCGAGCACAACAAGAGGGGACAGGTTGAACGCAGACAAGTGCACTTTCAACAGAATCCATGGCTGGTGTTCTCACAAGTTAAACAGGGACTTCTTTGCATTAACTGTTCAATTTTTGTGAATAATAAAACGGCTGGAGGAAAGAAATCCATTATCGCCAAGAAACTTGTGACTGAACCACTAACAAAGTTTGCCAAACTTACTGGTAAAGATGGTGACCTTGAGACTCACTCTCATCTCAAGTACCAAGTTGAAGCGTCAACAGATGCACAATTTAGAAGCCTTTTTGGGATCATTATCCTGCTGCAGAACAAACCCACGACCGGTAAGTCTTTTACAAAATGAAATTGCATTGTTGATCAGTATCCTGTAATATTCTTCCTTTTTTAACGTTCCGCTAAATCACCGGCTTTATCACGCGTAAAACGTCTCCACACCATGACCGAGCCTCTACCATGCTCCACAAATTGGCGTCACACAATTCCTCTTCATACGTTCTCCACGAAGTCGACGAACAAACATTCGACGTTGGCTTCCAGATATTTCGAACTTGTACTCGTCCTTGACCTTGGACCATTGCTGCACGCTCCAGTTACTGTGTTACTGCACCCACTGTAATCTTCGCACCTTATTTTGTTTGCATACAAAGGTTTCTTGGCCGCTATGCAGCCCTTTAACCTTTGTTCATGAAGACGGCGTTGCACTGTTGAGACTTAGGTTGGAGCTGCTCGAGTACAGTTTACTTCCTCGCGAATTTCAAGCGCAGTACAAGCGCTCTGTCATTTACTCTGTACACATATGAACTGATCTTCGCTGTGTGATGTTACTCGGTCTTCCAGACCGCGAAACACCTGGTAGGCACGATTTTGCTTGATCCGCTACAATTCTTACACCACTGTAGTTTGGATTGTGACAACTTCTGTTGCTATTGCCCTGCTACAATAGTCATCCTGATTCAGAGCTATAATTGCAGCACGTTTTTCAATTCCAGTCTTCTGCTTCCGTCCCATTACGAAGTAATGTGATACGAACCTGATGAGGGATGAAAACACACTACTAGATGTACAGATATCCTCTAAACTGATGTGAACTGATTGCTACACAGACAGCCGAAGGAATGAGGCCCATTCAAATGGAACCCTCATAGATAAAGGCACGTTAGTGTTGTGGATACTCATCAGCGTCCCTCTGTACGAACAACCAGTCAAATACACAAGCGAGGCCCTTAGTCTTTGTATGTTTATACTTATTTTGTTATCAGAACGCGGATATGTTAGATCATTCAAAAGGAAATCCATGTTTTAAACACAAATCCATAGTTAGGCGATAGAAAACTTTAGACTGGCAGTGTACATACTTCACAAGCCACCATGAAGCGCTTGGAAGTGAGTACTCAGCGTGGTAGCACCTGTTGGGTTTAGCTGCTGGTAAACCTTTCGGGATGTAGGGTCGTGGTCCAAGAAACTCTTCTATTCCTGGCGTTTCGTCCAGGACTGCGCTGGACACCCTCAGAGGCGCTCCTCCGCTGAGTCTTGCCAACAGCTCAGTCCTGGAACGTCAGGAACAGAAGAGCTTCTTGGACCTGACCCTACATCCCGAAATGTTTACCAGCAGCTATTTCATCCGGTCGTCAAAGCCTTCATTCTACATGTTGGGTTTCTTTCCATACCAATCACGTATGGAACGAGCAAGGAATGACTGCTTAAATGCGCTTGTACTCGCGGTAATTAGTGGCATCTTGTCTTATCGGACTCTACGGCATCTATAAGTAGGGGGATGAAGAGTATCTCAAGATCTTTCACTTAATACTGATTCTTCAAGCTTTGAAAGCAAGCTTTCGGGGTGTAACTGAACTACATCATCAAGCTTCTTCCAGTCCAATTTCTCAACATTTTCATGACATTCTCCCGTGACTCAAACAAAACTGTGACCGAAACTTCTTGACACCTATGTGCTGGACTGGAAGTCGAACCGAGAACAGTTTCCTTTCGTGTGCAAGTGCTCTACCGAATGAGCTATCGAAGCACGGCTAGGTAGATCTCTTGCCAGTGAAAGGTTCGAGTCCACTTTCACACAAAGTTTTAATCTTCACGAAGTTTCAAATCAGCGCACATTCCACTGCTGAGTGAAAATGTATTCTGAGAATTGTGACGTTTGGGGCGGCTCTTCTTTGTATACGCCTAATATCCCCTGTTAGTCCTGTTGACAGGGGCAGGAAAAAATCGTTTTTCTTATGCCCTCATTCAGTGTTTTTTGTCGATTTCGGTGTTATTTTTTTGCCGATTTCCGAGCTATTAGTTATAAAATTCAGCGCTATTTTGTTGCCAAATTTTCTGTTTTTTGCCAATTTCAGTGTTAGACTTTTCCAATTTCGGTGCTACCTTTTTTGGTTTTAGTGTTATTTTTTGTTAAACTCAGTGATATTTTTAACGGAATTCGCTGTGTCTTTGCCAATTTTGGTGTTATTTTCTGCCAATTTTGGTATTACTTTGACCTAATTCGGTTTTATTTTTTACCATATCCCGTTCAACTTTTTTTTGCCAGACTCGTTGTCACTTTTTTTTGACACATTCGGTCTTACTTTTTTTGCCAAATTTCGTGTAACTTTTTACCAAGTTAAGTCTTTTTTGCCATTGTCTTTATTATTTTTTGCCAATTTCTGTGTTTTTATTGCCACATTTGATAGTTTTTGCCAATGTCGGTGTTATTTTTGACGTCACATCGTAGTTCGCTATGAGAAAAATGAAGTAATTTTAAGATTATACATGAGCATTAACCCATGAGGAAAATTGGAGGTAAAATGCTGTTTCAAGTGTTCGGTTACGAATACTGGTAAACTGTCATCTTCAGATTTATAACATTTTTACGCTGAAAGCGACAAATTTCACCATATCTCGTAAAAATCGTCGATTTCGCTTTATTTCTCTAAAAACCTCCAGTTAGTGTTATTTTTCGCGTTATCGTCTTCGCGAAATTTTTGTGTCCCTATCTACTGAGTATGACTAACATACGCCTCAGCAACATTCTAAGATCAGACTCTCAGATGATTTTTAAGCAATGTCCTTTGTAGATTGACCGCATTTTCTCAGTATTCCCTCAATGAAATGAAACATGCCATCTGCTTGGAATGAAGACACTAAAGTGGGGAGTCAGTGATGCTGTTATTGTTTTTAATTATGGCAACATTGGAAGGGTGAAAGTGCTACAGCATATGGGAATTAATCCTGGAGCAAACAGCTTTAAAGAACTTGAACGGATGGTCAAGGTTCGAATTTATAAAGCAGAGTATGCAGCGCAGTTGGCCACTAAGGAGTCCAGAAAGAAGAAAAGAAGAAAAAACTTGGAAAAAGATCAAGAGGATGGTGCAGGGTGCTTCTGAGTGACTAAAAATAAAAAAAATTAAGCGTATATTAAGTGAGTTACAGTCTTTTGAAACTTTGGAAGTTGTTCCCGAAAATTTACATTTTCTGTTGCATTTTTCCCTAAATCACAGAAACCACTTCGAGTAGAGTATTCAAATTTTCAGGGAGTAACAACATACATATCCTGAGTCTGCTGAACTAAAAGAAGAACATAACGTAATGTATAATTAAAATTATTTAGTATAACGTACAAAAAAGTACCCAAAATTTTAACTATGTAATTAAAAAATTTTATTTCCGCAAGCAGTGGCTGAAATGCAATCATTGTAGTTCAGTAGACTGAGAACATACAGTTTAATATCCTGTAAAAGTTTCATGTCAATGGCTACAGTGGTTCCTGAAATACAAAGAAGCCAAGTCACTAAATTTAACATCGCCGGGATAGGGCGTTCCAACTGCGCTTAAACATAGTCTGGATTCCCGTGCTGGTGCAGACGTTGCTGGAGTTAATACAGGGAGAACCGCAGCGGTTGTGACGAGGTAAAGACTTCAGACGTTCGTGCGTCAGCTACATGTAATCTCTGGCCGCATTCTGGACATTCAGCAAATGAGGGTGAATTTTTGACAATGCCAGCTACTCATGCTGGGGGAACGTCATGAGAAGCCAGCAGGAAGTACGCCAACAAGTGCCCACAAAAGCTCCAACAGTTTAGTATTCTGCCATGTTCATATTCTTCTTCTTCTTCTTATTATTATTATTACTTGCATAAGTACCTGTGTTAAACAGCTGTCTCTTTCGTCTACGTCCGTATAAAGTGAATTTTATTTCCATTTTCATCCCTATTTTGACTCTTTGTTACTATGATAGTCTGCGATGTGTCAAGAGTATTTTCATGCATGCAGACATGTAATCGTAGTGGTCATCATACAAAATCTTGTGTAATCACATGTTATGAGCCACGAAGTGGTTTGCTACTCCACGAATTACGTTCCAAAAGTGGTTCATATTTTAAAAAGTTAAAAAAGGTCCTGCAAAGGAACAACTCTAAAATAAATCGTTGTTAGTTATCTCCATAACAATAGATAGCAGATGCACTTAAAACTTATAACACTGGAAAATAGCATCTTTCTATGAATAATAATTACGCAGAAAATAAAATTTCGTCAACGTCACGAAAAACTGATATTACCGGACCGTCATAACTGAAAACGAGAATAGTGGAGCAAAGTCTCATAACATGTTCGCCTATTGTCAAGTTAGCATAGCAGCTTCCAGCGGCGGCTTTGCTACACAAAGGACCCCTAAATCCACTATAAGCCGCTAAGTCCACACACCACGATCCTAGCTTAAGCCGGGTGGCAGTTATTGGATTCCAGCGAGCTTGGCAGTGCCTGCAGCAACGAAGATAGAGGACAAGCAAACACGTTAATCCCGCCCTGTTTGTAAACATACCTGTCCTCTCTTTGTTTAATTGCAGACTTTCCGTTTTCTCTCTCTCTTCTCCCGTGCTACTGCGTAACATTCTACGTCCCGTGTCTGGAAAGGTGGAACATTTATCATTTCGTTATTATAGAAAGATCTAGAAGAAGTGCCGGACAGATTAAAACTGCTCGCCGGCTCGAAACCTCAACACTTGACTTACACCAACTGTAGACCTATTCTTCACGCGCTCTGGAGGAAATATTACACGCATTAGAGAACAAACCTTTAAACTAACACACATATCATTACACAGTTCCCATATCATGACAATCGTTTTTGGCGTTTCTTGTCTATATTTTCATTGTTGTGGTGCACACTATAAGGGTCAATTTCTTAAAACTTTTTCTTGAGGGACAGGAACTCTGTTCTCGGTGGATGTAGTTGCCCACATTCTACCTAAACCTCAAATGGAGTTGGGACTTTTTTGTGTCACAAATCGTACTGTGGGGTCCAAAAAGAATACCTTCGTTCTAGCCATGAAAAGTAATTTATTTAGCTTCGATCATTTATTCATAAATTTCATATTAGCATATATTAGAATGCGAAACATAAGTTTAACACAAAAAACTCAAAATAAATCACAAAAGGAAAACAAGTTTATGTAACCATCCATGACAATTAAGAGAAATGAAACAAAGATCCAAAGTAGTTTGCTGTATTCGAAATAACGCGAATCAGTAATAGAATGTTGCAAGATAAATATAAAGGATGTGAAAAATTAGCAGCATTTGATGAACTTCGCATACGAATGGGTACACAGTTTTTACAAATGTTCAATATGCACCCAAGTTCTTCTCTCCACACTCTTTACTCATCACTGAGCGACAGATTTGTCAAAATTTCTTCTAACGTATCTCTGGTAAAAATAAAAAAAAAAGACAATCCCACGTTCTTGTAGTAAGGCCCAAAAGTCGAGCACATTCTTACTGCCGTCTCGGAAAAGATAACGCACAGTCAAACCTCGAATCCAAGTCACTGCGTTTGTCTTTGTTCGGGGATAATATGTCCTATCTGGGGGAAGTAGTATCTGTGGTTCTATTGCTCTGATTGTTAAACGGCGATCTTGTCGAACAAGTTTACCGATTTTTTCAATGTTTGCATCAGTTTTTGCTGACAATGGTCTGCCAGTGCGAGTGTCATCACTGGTGTCTTCGCGGCCATCTTTAAATCGTTTAAACCACTCAAACACTTGTGTTCGCGATAAACAATCATCGCCGTACACTTGTAACATTACAAACGTTTCACTTGCAGATTTTCCTAGTTTGAAACAAAATTTGATGTTAACACGCTGTTCTTTCTGTACACTCAACATTTTCCGACGCACAGACAAAACGTCAACTACTTAAAACAGACGCCACGGGCAGACTGAGTGCAGGAGGCAGATGAAACTCGAGCAGTAGGCGGAGCGAGAGTCACGTGACAGGCCACGCGACTTTCAGTCTTATTGCATTCGTTTTATTGTTTCACCAGTACTAGTCCGGTTTTTTTCTAGCCACACCTCGTATATATGCTATGTGATCTGAAAAGGCGACAGGCCACAATTCCGCATCGAGGATCGCAGGTACGAGACGACGTGTTACGTAAATGCGATCGAGACGACTTGCAGAGTGACTCGTGACGTAGGTGTATCCACGTCTGTCGTCATGTATCGTCTCCCATCTATCAATGAGATTCATGTCCTGTATGAGTTGCCGCAGCTCCGGGCATGAAGTATAACGTGGGTGTTGATCTCTTGGTGCGAGCACGCAGTTGAAGTCGCCTCCAAATAAGACATCTTCATACCGACCTAACAATAGTGTTGAAATCTCCTCTGCGTAAAATCGGGATCGATCGCGCCGTCTGTCGGACCCCGACGGTGCGTAAATGTTAACGACCCGTAGTCCCAGCACTGTGAGCGCCAGTCCTCGCGCTGGCGGCAGGTACACCACGTCCTCGGCTACTATGCAGCTACGTAGAAGTATCGCTGTTCCGCTGCCGCCGTCGTCGCTAGTAGGTGTAATGTATGTATCGTACTCATAGAGGTCGGGGAAGCTCTCAACACATACTTACTGCAGAAGAACGATGTCGACGTCTGACGCATGCAACATGTCTCGTAATAGTTGCAATTTGACAGGCGTTCTGATCGTATTAATATTAATAGAGGCTGTTCGATATACCTGCCGCTGTTCCTCAGTGCGTAAAGCGCACATGAACGCTTACGTTATTTTGTTTGCTGCTGCTCGGCTCCAAGCTGACTGCGCGGCAGTCTGCATCTTCTGCGTGGTTAACATCCGGTGGACGCAGCACTCGCCATTGCGGGTGCGTCGTCGGTCTGTGGGTCAGTATCGGATTCGTCGGCCCAGTTCCTGTGCTGGAGGTCCAGCTCCCGTCGTGTCTCTCCGGCCTGGCTGACCGAAGGCGGTGGCGTTGCTGCGGTGGGTGGAGGGACTCCTTCCGTCGGCTTTCCGTCCGGTGTGTCTGTATTCAGCCCCTGTCTAGCATGATTCGCGTCGTACTGCTGTGTGGGAGGTAGAACCTCCCGTTGCGCATCCGGATGCACTGTATCGACGTCACACCCAAGTCCGTCTGACGTGGACTGCAGTAAGCAGGTATCCGACGGCGCTAGCCGTCGTTTCTTGTGGCGCTTCGGCGATCGTTGTTTGCGCGTGTGCGCCTCTGTATCCGAGTGCGGAAGTGACTCCCGGTGCTCAGGGACGAAAGCAGCTGTCGGCACAACAGCAGGATCAATTTCCATACCTCCTACCTATCGTTTCCGCTCGGTTAAGGGCGTCGTCGGCGCCGGAGCGGCAGAAGTGTGCGTCGTTTCGTCACTGGAGGCGGTCTCTGGTGCAGTCGGTTGCCGTAAACTGTCAGGATTCTGTAGCTGGTCAGTCTTCGGGATGGGATCTGTTCGAAACGCGTCCCCATACGTTAGTGTCAGAGGCGTCAACGTGGACGGAGGTACGGGGTTCGCCGTTTGGAACTTGCACTATCCTCCGCTGCATACATTCGGAACGGACGTGGCTCTCTTTCCCGCAGCCTGAGCATGTTTTGGGTTGTCCATCGTAGATGACTATAGCTCTACATCCGCCGATGAACAAGTGCGAGGGTACATGTTGTGTCAGTTCTATTCTGATTTGACGCACCCCATTGAGAACGGGATAAGTAGTGAAGATGGACCATTTTTCCTCAACGTGGCTGAGCACTCTTCCATATGGGCATAAGGCGTCAATGACCACGTCAGACGGAACCTCGAAGGGAAGTTCGAAAATATGTATGTTTCGTATGCCCAGTCCTGCGTGATCAATAGTTACTTCTCCAACATGTCCATCAGAGTGACGAAATTTGAGTCCATGTTTAGTATCTCGGATGATTCTGTCACACACTGCATCGTTAATCAGTTTGACGTAAACGACACTGCTCACTATGGAGAGGTGTATTCCGATAAGTTCGTTGTATTCAAGTTTAACTTCATCTCGTAGGAACCTTTCGAATTCCTAGGCTTTCGGTCTAGCATATTCATTCGGAAAACTAATCTTGAGAGTCAACTTTCGTTATGCATGTGCCATTCTATATCGAGTCGTCTAAACGCGCGAGTACGCCGAAGAGGTAAACAACTGCACGAGCGCGAACTTCCCCGGCAAGGACGTAAACAGACGTCCGTGCCGTAGCACCGCCGAAGGCAGACTGTCCACTCAGCTACCGGGGGCGGACATTTGGATCAATAACTGACATAGGTGAATCAGAGCTCGAACCCGTAGTAACACTGAAAATGAATGTGGACATTAATTATACCAAAATGATAATTAGTTGATAAGTAAGTTTTGAACGCTTGATAAACAGAAACAGTTTCGGTGTCGTGAGGTCAATAATGGTACCACTCAAACGTTACAGCTACGTACTGAGGAAGCGGACGACTCGACAAGCTTCTAGTTTGTCTGCAGGTCGCTTATCAATTGCCGACAAGATACTGTATGTGGAGACAACAACAGAATGACGAGGAGAGGAAATGGCAGGCGTGTGCCGTTTCACTGGTATGAGAAAAGGACCACACAAAGCTGATTGAGGATTCATAACGAATATTTCAACACAGACGTGCATCCCAGAAGATACTTTGTTCTCAGAATAGAACCATCCGCAAATGAAAAATTATATGCATTTTTCTACACTAGTGAACTACACATGGTATTCGACTAACAAGAAGATGAAATCCTACACTACTGGCTATTAAAATTGCTACGCCACGAAGATGACGTGCTACAGACGCGAAATTTAACCGACAGGAAGAAGATGCTGTGATATGCAAATGATTAGTTTTACAGAGCATTCACACAAGGTTGGCGCCGGTGGCGACACCTACAACGTGCTGACATGAGGAAACTTTCCAACCGATTTCTCATACACAAACACCAGGTCACCGGCGTTGCCTGGTGAAACGTTGTTGTGATGCCTCGTGTGAGGAGGAGAAATGCGTACTATCACGTTTCCGACTTTGATAAAGATCGGATTGTAGCCTATCGCGATTGTGGTTTATCGTATCGCGACATTGCTGCTCGCGTTGGTCGAGATCCAATGACTGTTAGCAGAATATGGAATCGGTGGGTTCAGGAGGGTAATACGAAACGCCGTGCTGGATCCCAACCGCCTCGTATCACTAGTAGTCGAGATGACAGGCATCTTATCCGCATGGCTGTAACGAATCGTGCAGCCACGTCTCGATCCCTGAGTCAACAGATTGGGACGTTCGCAAGACAACAACCATCTCTACTAACAGTTCGACGACGTTTGCAGCAGCATGGACTATCAGCTCGGAGACCATGGCTCCGGTTACCCTTGACGCTACATCACAGACAGGAGCGCCTGCGATGGTGTACTCTACTACAAACCTGGGTGCACGAATGGCAAAATGTCATTTTTTCGGATGAATCCAGCATCCTGAAGGTTGCATCCGTGTTTGGCGACATCGCGGTGAACGCACAATGGAAGCCTGTACTCGTCATCGCCATACTGGCGTATCACCCGGCGTGATGGTATGGGGTGCCATTGGTTACAGGTGTCGGTCACCTCTTGTTCGCACTGACGGCACTTTGAACAGTGGACGTTACATTTCAGATGTGTTACGACCCGTGGCTCTACCCTTCATTCGATCCCTGCGAAACCCTACATTTCAGCAGGATAAAGCACGACCGCAAGTTGCAGGTCCTGTACGAGCCTTTCTGGATACAGAAAATGTTCGACTGCTGCCCTGGCCAGCACATTCTCCAGATCTCTCACCAATTGAAAACGTCTGGTCAATGGTGGCCGAGCAACTGGCTCGACACAATACACCAGTCACTACTCTTGATGATGTGGTATCGTGTTGAAGCTGCATGGGCAGCTGTACCTGTACAGGCCATCCAAGCTCTGTTTGAGTCAATGCCCAGGCGTATCAAGGCCGTTATTACGGCCAGAGGTGGTTGTTCTGGGTACTGATTTCTTAGGATCTATGCACCCAAATTGCATGAAAATGTAATCACATGTCAGTTCTAGTATAATATATTTGTCCAATGAATACCTGTTTATCATTTGCATTTCTTGTTGGTTTAGCAATTTTAATGTCCAGTAGTGTATTTCCAATCAATGATCGGTTTAGTTGGACCAGAAGACACAGTCCATTCCGTGCAAACACAGCCCACATCATTATGGAGCTAGCACCAGCTTGCACACTGCCTTGCTGGCAATTCGCGTTCATGACTTCGTGGTTTCTGCGCCACATTCGAGTCCTACCATCTGTTATTACCGACTGAAATCGGGACTGATCTGACCAGGTCACAGTTTTCCAATCGTCTATGGTCGAACCGAAATGGTCACGAGCCCTGAAGAAGGGCTGCAGGAGATGCGCTGTTAGGAAAGGCACTCATGTCGATCATCTTCTGCTATAGCCCATTAACACCAAACTTCTCCGCGCTGTCCTAAAGGAAACGTTTGTGGTACGTTCCACATTGATTTCTGCTGTTACTTCGCGCAGTGTTGCTTGTCTGGTAGCACTTACAACTCTAATCATTCGCCGCTGCTATCAATTGTTAAGTGAAGGACGTCGGCTACTGAGTTGTCCGTGGTGAGAGGTAACGCCTGAAATTTAGTGTTCTCGGCACACTCTTGACATTGCGAATATCTGAATATTGAATTCCCTAACGATTTCCGAAATGAAATGTGCCAAGCATCTAGCTCCAACTAGTATTCCGTGTTCGAAGTCTGTTATTTCCCGTCGTGTGGCCGTAATACCGTCGGAAACCGTTTCACATGAATGACCTGAGTGCAAACGATAGCTCTGTCAACGCACTGCCCTTTTATATCTTGTGTACCCCATACTATAGCCACCTACATGAGTGCTTATCGCTATCCTATGTCTTTTGTCACCCCAGTGTATAATATTTATTCAGAGGGCAACTAATATTTTGCTTGTCTGTTCATATTCCTTCGACGACGGATCCATCTGGCCACCTTCAACCGAGCGAGGTGGCGCACTGGGTAGCACACTGGACTCCACTCGGAAGGACGACGGTTCAATGCTGCGTCCGGCCATTCTGATTTAATGTATAAGAAACTATCAGCCTCGATTGCGGTAATGAAACCAACCTTTGCCTAGGTTTCAGCCCAAATAACTGAGCCTTCTTCAGAAGATATACCTGACTATAATTTGTCTAAGTGGGCATGGTCTAGAAATAAAACAAAAACAGCCTGAATAGGCGTAGTCACATTTTAAAAATGCAGTACATAAGTACTAAGTCTGCATGTGACTACGCCTATTCTGGCTGTTTTAGTTTTATTTCTAGACCATGCCCACCTAGACAAATTATAGATTCAGGTATGTCTTCTGAAGAAGGCTCAATTATTTGGACTGAAACCTAGGTAAAGGTTGGTGTCATTACCGGAATCGAGGCTGATAGTTTCTTATATATTAGGTGATATCTATTGCTGACTGAGCTGCAATGTTGAAAGTACATTCTGATTTAGGTTTTCTGTGATTTCCCTACATCGCTTTAGGCAAATGCCGGGATGGTTCCTTTCACAGAGCACGGCCGACTTCCTTCCCCATCCTTCCCTAATCCGATGAGAGACCGACGACCTCGCTGTTTGGTCTCTTCCCCCAAATCAACCCAAACCCCCTCCCGCCTGCTTGGTTCCTCGGAACATAACGATTGGCGACTCGCACCATAACAGTTAGGGACTAAGATCGGATGGGTTAGCGCGCCAGTCGACATGCGATGGGGTGCCTGAGTGTTCACCAAATCCGGAATATCGGCAGGAAAGTCAACACAGCTGTTGTCATTTCGGAAGACAGAACACAGCATACTCTTTATGAAGATGTGGAAGAAACGGCAAGACGGTCACTGGAAATGTTGTAATAACATCTTGGTTTATTTTCAAGGTAAGTTGCTAACTTAGTCCGAGAGACACGTCCGAAACATCACAGAACAACAGCTGGCTTGAATTATACCCTCCACACAGTATAATGAAGCATTCCTCGCAGACTCGTTGTACAGTCCGCTTCAGGACCATATCGAGGGGATGGCGAGGCGAACTCGCGGCAAGGACGCTCTCACATAGGAGATACACAAGAAAAAAAAGAGTTTAAGAATGAACTGGGAGACATGCGTCAATTGTCCTACCTCCCACCTCCCTCCCTCCCCTTGAGAAGAAGCCTTTCACTCGCCCCCGACAATAAATGTAAGATTTTCTCTCACTGTCACTTCTAAACTGTCATTACATTAAAGGAACGACTGTCGCTAACGTGGTGTCAGAAGTGGGCTTGGTGCACACAGCTGTCGCCTAGGAGGCAGTAAGCAGGAGAAAGGAGGAGATATAGAGGATGGATCACCTAAAGCTTGCACCCCAAATTTTGCGGAAATGGAAAGTGCCACTGATGTGCGGCTTTCACTGAATGTATTGGTAGTCCGCGGCTCGTACTGCTAGCCAATGAACAGAGTGTAATAACACTTAGAAAGTGTGTTTTTTGTGCAAACATACACTTTTTCAAATGGAGAGATGCTGATGTGCGGCTTTCACTGAATGTATTGGTAGTCCGCGGCTCGTACTGCTAGCCAATGAACAGAGTGTAATAACACTTAGAAAGTGTGTTTTTTGTGCAAACATACACTTTTTCAAATGGAGAGATGCCTGTTCACATTAACAAACTAAAGGTAGAGTAAATTAGGCCGGCCATTGTGGCCGATTGGTTCTAGGCGCTTCAGTCTGGAACCGCGCTGCTGCTACGTTCGCAGGCTCGAATCCTGCCTCGGGCATGGATGTGTGTGATGTTCTTAGGTTACTTAGGTTTAAGTAGTTCTAAGTCTAGGGGACTGATGTCCTCAGATGTTAAGTCCCGTAGTGCTCAGAGCCATTTTAAGTGTAAATTAGAATGTCAGTGGTGTTTATTGCAGGAGTCTGACGCGACTCGTTTACGAGATATCGTGTTGTCAAAAGTTTCCATACTGACACTTGTTTGTACCATTCAACCTTGATAGTTGCCAGATACGGTGTCATGTTTGCTTACAGTCTGCTAGTGTGTTCCTTGAGTGCATTGCGACCTGCTAGTCAGTTGGTGTGTGAGAATCCAAGCGACAGGCTATGAATGGACGACCAGAATTACCAGTGCAGAAAAAGCCAACTTGCTCATTCCGTATGGGGAGTGTAGGATGAATGTAGTTCGTTCTTGTGCGGTGTATGCGCAAGATATCCCAATAGACATCAACCATCTCGGCAATTATTTATCACTTCTTCAACCAGTTACAGGAAAGTTACACCCAGACAACGTAATAGAAGGAAACAAGTGATGATACAAGCGGAAGAAATTAATGTCCTTGTTGCTGTTGTAGTTGATCAGCACGTTAGCTCTCGCGGAAGTGGTTCGAGTCAGGCAAACCTCCTAGGCATTCTGCATCGAGTAGGTTCCACCCCTATCACATCTCTCTCCGTCAAGAGCTGCACGGAAACCATTACGAGAATCGTACTAACTTCTGTACATAGACATCAAAACAGGATACTCCAGATGCATCACGTATTTTTTTTTTTTTTGGTGAGCAAGACACATTTACCAATCACGGTCAGGTAAACCGCTAAAATATGGGCTATTGGTCTGTTGACTATCCTTGTTGGATTCGTCAGGTGGAATGTCAGCCCCCGTTGAGTGTAAACGTGTATTGCGGGATAGTTTTTCATAAACGAAACACTGAACAAAGCATCGCAGCTCCTAACAGACCATCTTCCACAGATGCTAGAAGACGTTCCTCAGCAGATTTGGAGGAACCTGTGGCACGAACATGGTGGCTGTCCAGTCCATACTGCACGACGTACAACTGCATGTCTTTACGGATTGTTTGTAAACCGTGAGATTGGACATGTACCTCGGCCGGCTCGTTCCTTGGATTTGACACCTGGAGCCTTTTTTTCTGTATCAAAAGCTGGAAGGCGCTGTCTACAGGGACATACCAACTACACCCGACAATTTGCAACGACGCATTACTGCGGCCTGCTCGTACATCTCCGCTGAAATGCTAGCACGTGCGCAGCAGTCGTTCCATACCAGACTGGAAAGGTGTACTGCCGCTGCCGGTGGTCATTTCGAAAACCTGTGATGGTCGGTTGCCTCGTTAGTGGTCAGAATTCACGTAACTCGTGTGCGCAGTTCTGTTGTTGTTAAGTGTGTACAACCGCAGATATTCTACAGGTGTCGCTGTGGGAACGTTTCAAAATCTGAAATCTCGTAAATGACTCGCACTAGAATCCTGCAACAAACAATACTGACTTTCTGGTTTACTCTAGTTTCAGTTTGTTAATGTCAATAGGCATTGTTGCATTTAAATAAGGTGTATGTTTGCACAAAAATACGCTTTCTAATTGTTATTACAATCTGTTTATTCGCTAACAATTCGAGCCCCTGTCTACCAATCCATTCTGAGAAAATCGTACATGAATAGCACTTTCCATTTCCGCAATATTTCTGGTGAAAGTTTTGGGTGATTCATCCTGTATAATTCACTTGTCCCTTCAGCGACTTATTTTGGTGCTGTATAAATAAAAAGAAAGAGTTCAGCTGTAATCCTGCTCAGGCTGATTAATAATATTGCGTGAGTTTTTAATCGTTCTGCTCGAAGCAAAGAAATGAAAAGTAAAATTATAATGAAAATCCATTTCCTTGAAAGTGGTATTTTCTCAGCTCTTAACTAGACCCTCTTTCCTTTTATTTCCGCTTAGTAGTTTAAACACTATTAATAATTAGGAGCAAATAAAATCAATGCTCTGTTATACATCATATTAAAACTAATGTACTGTAGCCGCTGTAATCAATAAGATATAGATTTGGCTTTACCTCACAATTTTCTAGGTAGTTTATACTATTCCTAATTTATTACCTGCAGTGACACACTTAATTTGTTGGGTGCAATATTTTACATCAGTATACTGCGGTTAAGTAATATCTTTCAATGATGCTCCACCTTTAAAAAATTATAAAATTTGATATCTCTGCACATAAAAATTTCTGGAAAGGTAGTTTTACAAAGGGGTGGGAGGGGGAGCGCAGGTTTGGTAGTTCTGCCAGGAGCGTGGGATCACCTCGGTGGTTTCTGGTCTGCGTTGATACTAAGAAATCGGCAACCTCTTTCACCATGTGACACGTCCACACACCACGTCATTGCCAAGACGTAGGTCAGTAACGGAGGGTCACATGACACCGGGGGCCAGATTCTACACCATCAACAGCCCTACAAAACGAATAGTATGCTTTTTTAATGGGGAGTCTACTAATGTACTTTTAAATATGTGTCACAAACTTTAGTGATTTGTTCCCGAGGTCAGAGCACTACAAAAAAGTTCATACGATATCCTTCGTTAGGCAGTTATTAAATGAAAGCCTTTTAGTGACTACTCGTTGTGTAATTTACCACAAATGTGCATTTTTACTCGCTTCCTTGCTTGCAGTGGGTTATGCCATTTGTTTTGTTTTGTCTGACTGTCGCTTGTTCCGTTGTAGAGTAACTTCCATCACAACTCGTTACGACGATTTAATCAATGTCTGGAATTTAATTTTTTTTTCAATATAATGAAATGGCTAGGGCGCCCCGTAGGGTAGACCGTTCGCCGGGTGCCAGTCTTTCAATTTGACGCCGCTTGGGCGACCTGCAGTCGATGAGGGTGATAGGATGATGATGAGGACAACACAACACCCAGTCCCTGGCCGAAGAAAATTCCCCGACCCAGCCGGGAATCGAACCCGTGCCCAGAGGATTGACATTCCGTCACGCTGACAATTCAGCTACCGGGGGAGGACAATGTCTGGAATGACGCACTATATATACTACCTTGCAGATGGGGATGCGGATGGGACACGCCAATTCTTTGCTGGACGTTACCCTGGGAGGTGCTTACCTTGTGCAGGAACGTTTGTGCGACTACAGGGACACTCACGAGACTCGGCTCATCTGAGAAGACAGTTGCAGATGGTGAAAGACCATGCGTTGTACGATGGCTTGAGCTTGAAGAATGGGTTATTCATACCATGAATGAAACTCCACTAAGTATTACAAACAGAGGTGTGAGAAAGGAAGACGTTATCACATGACGATTTGGAACATCTTTTTGGACATTTAAATCCTTGATACAATAGACTCCTGTACCCAAGATCGATGTTCTGAGGGAGCGTACCCAAAACGGATTTGACCAGACACGGAAAACACCAAGAGTTTTGCACAGTGCACGGCACAGTCTGGTGTGCAGGTTCAGGGTATACAACCAAGCAGGAGGTGGTCATTTCGAGCTATTATTGTAAATATAAACGTGTTTGGTAAACGTATGAGTTTTAGCCATGAATAATGAATCCATTCATACCTCTCCAATGAAGGATTTTCGGGCCCGTGTTCATACGAATTAACTTTGTAATGTTTTGATATCAAGAATAAATCCCTAAAGTTTTTGATAGACCGTATTTTGTCCGTTGAGCTTACTTCAGTTGACTGTCCGCCCCCCGTAGCTGAATGGTCAGCGTGACGGATTGTCAGTCCTCTGGCCCCGGGTTCTATTCCCGGCTGGGCCGGGGAATTTTCTCCACCCAGGGACTTGTGCTGTCCTCATCCTCATCCTATCATCCTCATCGACTGCAGGTCACCGAAATGGCGTCAAATTGAAAGACCGGCACCCGGCGAACAGTGTGCCCGACGGGGTCCCTAGCCATACGATGAAATAAATAAAAAAAATTCCGTTGATAAGTGGATCTAGGTTTGAGTTTGAGAGTGGCGAACAGCTTCAATCGGTCAGAGACCTTCCTAGCAGCGCATAGTGTAGTGTACCAAAGAAACACTCTTCAAGATTTCAGTAACTTACTGTCATGAGCAGTTGAATCAAACAGACAACTGTTTCGTAAGAGAGAGAAAGAGAGAGAGAGAGAGGGAGAGAGCGCTCCGGGCAAGTCGAGTGGAATGATTATCGCGTGACGTGGCGCGAATGTCTCCAGACCTGATGCTGGTACTCGACGGTGGAACGCAGGACATGCAAGACCGGCGTTATCACCTCAAGTCGTGGGCATCTGACGTATCTACAGTCGCGCACGCAGCGGGCATTCCATCTGCTATCGCTTCGGTGGGAGCCTTGAGTATCTCGATTCCTGGAAATCCGCCGCTGACAGAGTCAACTACGGTGAAGAATAATGTGGTGATGACAGAGATCGTCGTTGGGTATCACAGAACAGCGGATAGACGAGACATTGAAACAAATAATTCAGCGATTCAGTGCTGGACAACAACTGCTCAACCACCTCCTCATCACGGAAAACAACGCCACATATGCAGCTCTGCTGACCGCACGTCACGTGACGCAGAGGATAGAAACGGTGCAGGAACAATGCGACTGGGAAATGTTACATTGGCGGATGAAAGTGCGGTACACTGCTCGCCATGAAAACTGCAACATCACAAAGGATAGCAAATAGCGAAGATGAATAAAATCATTTTGTGTATTAGGCCGTGTTATAACGAAAAACTAAAAACGTCTAAAATACCGACATTTCGACCATCTTGTTCAACGGTACTGTTCAAAGGCACTAACTATCGGATTCTGGTGACGGTGTTCCCCTGTATGCTGTCTTATTGCGACTGTCAGGTAAACACCGGTGTCACATTCTGGGATGCCATTGGACAACTCGAAGTAAATATTCATCTTTTGGATCTGCAGCTCTTGTCTTTCTTTCCGTGTTTCCAGTTAAATTACGGCTATAGCTCCACCTTACACAACACAGATCAACACAACATCCAAACAATGACCACGCGAGATACAACAGTGTAACAAGCCACACACAAAACAAAATGGCACATACTCAACTACAATAACAAAACTTGTGATGTACCTTTTGCATTTCTTGCTTTTTTTTCGTTTTCTTTAAAGGCAAAGAGAAAAGGTAAAGCGGTAGCCCAACGTAGGGCCTGCGCCTACCATAATGTATTCTTGATTTTCAAATGTTAAAAAAGGTAAGTTGTTTTTCCTGTTCCTCGGTAAGAGGAAGGACTCGCTCTCTGCTAATGAACGAAGGTAGACGCACGTTATTTTAGAGCGTAATCAGAGGAAGCCAGTTTAGTTATGTGGATAAGTGAAAAGTCTGTATTTTTTATGTGCATCGAAGAAAAGAATTAGTATTATTTTAATAACTGAAAGATTGTATGAGTCGTTATTCCAAGTAGTACTGTAATAAGAAGAACTGAAGCGCACCTGTGTACTTCGGAGTACTCACGAAGACCCGGTTAACGCAACATGAACACGGTCAAGATTTTGTAGGTGGTTACGGCGATCGGACGTAGTATTATTAATTGGTAAGCACAAATCTACAACAAGAAAAAGAATATTTCGTCCATGTAGAACTAATATGAATTAATATGAATCCGTTTACAGGCATAGCCCAGCTTATTGCGCTTGTCCGAGCGTCGAAAAAATAATCTCGTTAATTCCATATATCTTAACATTTTTTTTATTATATTACAAACTGTCAACAGAATAGGCAACATATTGAAGAAGCAGAGACTTCAAATAGAATACAAGACAGACAACACAACACAGAAAAAACTCAGGACACAAGAGACACCCGCAGATAAATTCAACAGCTCAGGAGTATATGAACTCGCATGCAACACTTGCCAACAGTTGCCAGTATACATAGGACAAACATGCAGGAACTTTAAAACAAGATACTGAGACCACATCAGAGCCCTAAAAAGCAACCCATAGCACGTTTGCTGACCACCTAAAAGCCCATAACCACCACCCAACTACAATAGCAACAGATTTAAAAATACTGAAATGCAGCCACAGCCTATACTACAAACCAGCAATAGAAGAGAGCTTCCACATACAGAAAGCAATAGCAGAAGGCAAACAAGCTTTAAATGAAAACCACTCTGTAAAGGCACATTATTTAATACATTAAAGGAACTTCACAGAAAAGGCAACACACACAGCTAAAGGAGCTTACACACACACTCACTCACTCACACACACACACACAAACACACACACGCACACACACACACACACAGAGAGAGAGAGAACAAAATTCAAATTCAGCGCCAAATTCTCTCGGCAACTTCGACATCGTAAGAGATTTGGGGATACACAGTGTGGGAAATATAGTAGACAAAGCCGTCATCTGTGGCAACAACAGCAACTGCTTTAACCCGGCTGGTCATCGGGAATCGAGTTGAATTGACCTCGGATGACAGGTACGGCCACGTCATTCAATGCTGCTTCAGCTCTGTGCCGCAGTCGTAGTGTCTGGTGAATGGCGTGGCTGTCTCGACAATTCAGAGCCAGATGTTTTCAGTGGGTGAGAGATGTGGGAAGCGTACTAGCCTGGGCAATAGCGGAAATGTCTTCTTTATCGTGGTACGTCAGGGCAGCATGGGCAACACGCGGTCTTGCATTATCTTGTTGAAAGACAACGTCACCGGTATAGCCACCGGCCTTAACACGTCAGAAATGTAGCAGCTGCTATCCAAATTGCAAGCACTGCAAATCAGTGGTGATCGTGTTGTGTACGCAAAATCACCCCATACTCCCACACCAGGTGTTGTGGCCCATGCGATCAGATAGCTAATAAGGAGATATTAAATCGAATCGGAGAGAAAGAAATTTGGGGTAACTTGACTAAGAAGAAGGGATCGGTTGACAGGACACAACCTAAAGCACCAAAGAACAGAGGGAAGTGTGGAGGGTAAAAGTGGCAAAGGGGGGCCCAAGGCTTGAAGCAGTTTCGAATAAATGTAGTTTGTAGTAGTTGTGCAAAGACTTGCAACGGCAGACTTATGTGGAGAGTCGCATCAAAAGAGAGAACGAAGACCACCACCACAACAACAATGACAACAGCAATATGATTCGTTACTCTGCTGTCTGCCTATATAGGTGTTATATTTTTGTTTGAACTTGATGTTCTCAAATGAGATGATCAGTTTAATTTAATGGAAATTGACAGTGTTGAAATTTTTCACCAAAAAGGCAACCATCGCCAGAGAGAGCAACACATCATTTAAATGGTGGGAATATGGCCTTAATGACGTACTGCTATTGTGTGTGTTATGACCACGTGGTATGACTAGTAAGGAGTAATAGGTATGCTACTAACAAATACCCGAGCCAATTGCCATCAACGACCATCAGTCAATATTATTTAGCGAGGCCAGTATCTAACGGGATCGAAGTCCCACAGCATCACTGATGAGAGACGAACGACCGAATCATTCGCAATCATTTCTTGCACGTAATAATAGCAGATACATTAAAATGATCGGCATATAATCTCATGGCCGCGATTTGCTAGGAGCAATGACAAATTAATCCCTGAAAGCATTGTACGTTCTCTCCACACCGACCTGCCCACTTCGCCGTCTCAGCCATAGCGATCTGAAAAGATGTCAGCTAGTACTGAAACATGTAAATATCCACGCTAGGAGAACTTATTAGTAAGAATAATAACAGGATTTTTTTTACATTTAAACCAGCGAACATCTATTCAGTTACAATACGCGTCTGCTCACTAAGACAAACAGAGGAAGGAAACAGGAAAAGGTACGAGACGAGATACTGGCAGAAGTAAAGCTGTGAGTACCGGGCGTGAGTCGTGTTTCGGTAGCTCAGATGGTAGAGCGCTTGCCCGCGAAAGGCAAAGGTCCCGAGTTCGAGTCTCGGTCGGGCACACAGTTTTAATCTGCCAGGAAGTTTCAAACAGGAAAAATATGCAAAGCTATGCGCTTACCAAAAGGCAAAAGAAAAACTTCATCCATATGTATCGCTGATTTTCTGGAATATACTATTGCGATTAGTTTTACATTATATGGTTCTTGACTTATAAAGATTTACGTAAGACTTTCAGCTATTCAAAAAATGAAATAAAGGGCACATACTAGCGAAAAACAGGTTCCTACTGAACATTACATGAAAGATAAAGTTTTTATATAAAGTAGTACTTCAAATAGCAACAACGTGTTCTTTCGAGAAATAAGATTTGCTTAGCTCATGGACGTCTGCCGTGTCTTCAGTCCATCTGTAACAGTTTCTCTGCCATCCCTTTGTGACTGAGTGATAAAGAGGGAATTTTGTCAATTTGTGCCAGTTTTTTGCTGCAAGCATTTTAGTGGCAGTATTTTTGCTATCTACTTTTTCTTACAGGGAATCTGTTTTACAGTCAGTGTTTTTCTTTTATGTCTCCTAGAGCATTGCATGCAAATCTACGTTCGTTAAGGACAGCCAATTACATTTCAGAATTATGCGGTATGGTTATAATTAAACTTTAGCTACTTGAGTCAGTGTAAACATAAAACTGTTAACCGTATGGCTACCCAACGCCACACGGATGATACCTGTATATTCAGACTGTACGCTGCAGGATTTGTGTTGTTAGTAACATTAGTATCGTGATTTGTCGTTAGGTGCTGGTATTGATATGGCGACGTACGGTTAAAATAGAAGCGTCAGTGTGCGTTACAGCTGCAGACAGTCAAAGTGGGCCTGGACGAGGTGAGAAAGCTGTTTCATCCAAACAACAGCAATACTGCTGCGAGTATCGACGCATTAGGATTTAGGCCTCGGAGACCGCAGTTATTCCAAATGTTACTGTTGTTACTTTTACTGTTACTGTTCTACAAACAGTTCACGAACTGTGTCAAACAACTGAATATTCCATGGTCCACCGTTCGAAAAGTGCTGCGAATAATTGTGCAATGGAATCTCTAGTACAGTTCCAGGTAGTCGTGGATGCAGACGGTCGTCACCTTGAGCAATATTTATTTGTAACCTGGAACGTAAACATCGTTCTTGTGAAACACAACTAGCTCTTTATTCACATGAAGTGTTGAGTGCTATTGACAAGGGATTACAGATCGATTCCGTATTTCTGGATTTCCGGAAGGCTTTTGACACTGTACCACACAAGCGGCTCGTAGTGAAATTGCGTGCTTATGGAATATCGTCTCAGTTATGTGACTGGATTTGTGATTTCCTGTCAGAGGGGTCACAGTTCGTAGTAAATGACGGAAAGTTCTCGAGTAAAAGAGAAGTAATTTCTGGCGTTCCCAAAGGTAGTGTTATAGACCCTTTGCTGTTCCTTATCTATATAAACGATTTGGGAGACAATCTGAGCAGCAGTCTTAGGTTGTTTGCAGATGACGCTGTCGCTTATCGACTAATGAAGTCACCAGAAGATCGAAACAAATTCCAAAACGATTTAGAAAAGAAATCTGAATGGTGCGAAAATTGGCAGTTGACCCTAAATAACGAAAAGTGTGAGGTCATCCGCATGAGTTCTAAAAGGAATTCGTAAAACTTCGGTTACACGATAAATCATTCAAATCTAAAAACCGTAAATTCTACTAAATACCTAGGTATTACAAATACGAACAACTTAAATTGGAAGGAGCACATAGAAAATGTTGTGGGGAAGACGAACCAAAAACTGCGTTTTATTGGCAGAGCACTTAGAAAACGTAACAGATCTACTAAAAAGATTGCCTACACTGCGCTTGTCCATCATGTTTTGGAGTACTGCTGAGTGGTGTCGGATCCTTACCAGAGAGGATTAATGGTGTACATCGAAAGAGTTCAAAGAAGAGCAGTATTATTGCGAAATATGGGAGAGAGTGTCAGAAATAATACAGGATTTGGACTGTAAATCATTACAAGAAAGGCGTTTTTCGTTGCGGCGGAATCTTCTCACGAAATTCCAATCACCAACCTTCTCCTCCGAATGCGAAAATATATTGTTGACTTTGACCTACATAGGGAGAAACGATCACCACGATAAAATAAGGAAAATCAGAGCTCGTACGGAAAGATATAGGTGTTCGTTCTTTCCGCGCGCTATACGAGATTGGAATAATAGAGAATTTGAAGGTGGTTCGATGAACCCTCTGCCAGGCACTTAAATGTGATTTGCAGAGTATCCATGTAGATGTAGATGCACGCAATTAACACATGTTACCCTCTCATGCGGAAACTAATATGTATTTATTTCAATGTTTTATTTTTTATTTCTCTTCCGTATGTCCTTACAAATGTTTCCACAAAGTTTTATTTTCCTACCATCACTCATTTTTCATGGAGGCACTCTCAAGCAGGAAAGTTCAATTATAACCACCCTGTACTTTTGTACTTTACATGCGTTGTTCAATAATTATGATTACATTCAATACCGATTGAATGCGGTGGCTCTAGAACACCACGACATATCCTAAGACACAAGTCTCTCCATATTTTGGAGTATTCATAAAGTACTTTGTCAGTCAGCTTCAATTCGCGGAGCATCGGTACTGCATTCAAGAATGATACCCACGGGCGGTTACACATTTCACAATAGACGATAACGCAGTCAAATTACATGCAGCGAAAAAGTTCTTTGCATTATTCCTTGCTTCGGCCACCAGTAATCAATTTTTCTCTCGACGTAGAGGAATTTTCGACATGCTACAGTTTGTTGTTGTTGTAGTCTTCAGTCCTGAAACTGGTTTGATGCAGTTCTCCATGCTACCCAATCCTGTGCAAGCTTCTTCATCTCCCAGTACCTACTGCAACCTACATCCTTCTGAATCTGCTTAGTCCTACCAACCAGTCCCTTCTTCTTGTCAAGTTATGACACAAACTCCTCTTCTCCCCAATTCTATTCAATACATCCTCATTAGTTATGTGATCTACCCATCTAATCTTCAGCATTCTTCAGTAGCACCATATTCCGAAAGCTTCTATTCTCTTCTCGTCTAAACTGTTTATCGTCCATGTTTCACTTCCATACATGGCTACACTCCATACAAATACTTTCAGAAACGACTTCCTGACACTTAAATCTATACTCGATGTTAAATAATTTCTCTTCTTCAGAAACACTTTCCTTGCCATTGCCAGTCTACGTTTTAAATCTTCTCTACTTCGACCATCATCTGTTATTTTGCTCCCCAAATAGCAAAACTCCTTTACTACTTTAAGTGTCTCATTTCCTAATTAATTCCCTCAGCATCAACCGACTTAATTCGACTACATTCCATTATCCTCGTTTTGCTTTTGTTGGTGTTCATCTTATATCCTCGTTTCAAGACACTGTCCATTCCGTTCAACTGCTCTTCCAAGTCCTTTGCTGTCTCTGACAGAATTACAATGTCATCGGCGACCCTCAAAGTTTTTTTTCTTCTCCATGCATTTTAATACCTACTCCGAATTTTTCTTTTGTTTCCTTTACAGTTTATATTAAAAGAATTTTGCATCTATTACTAAGGGCGTTCAAAAAGTTTTGCACATATTTTCTAATGAAATTTTTTGTGAACATACTTGGAACATTTAGCTACAAGTTGGTATATAAAAGTATTTTCTTTTATTTACAGGTGAGCCATAATGGACCGTGAAGTAGATGTCAGGTTGCGACAACGGTCGGTGGTGGATTTCCTCTTCAAGACCGGCGATGACTCTGTCACATCGATTCACAGGAAGTCACTCCCTGTTTATGGGGAGGACACAGTGGGGCCACAGCAGTATCCAGCGGTGGTAGAAGAGGTTTAAAGAGGGCGATTTCTCTCTACTGGACAATCCAATGCAGTAGACCATAGACGGCAGTGAGTGATGTGAATAAGGAGGCCATTGATCAAATCATCCAAAATGACTGATGTGTGACGACACAACAGCTCGCTGAAATGACTCGTTTGTCATTGGATAGTGTGGTGTCACTGGTACAGTCACTAGCGTACAGAAAAATCTGTGCACGTTGGGTGCCTAGATTGTTGACAAGAGAAATGAAAACGATGAGGAAGAATTTGTGCGAGGGTCTCATGAAGACCTTTACTGAAGAGTGAAAACAGTGTTTTGACGGCGTCATTACCCAGGATGAAACATGGTTGTTTTTGTCCGAACCTGAGAGCAAAACCCAATCCATGGAGTGGCGTCATCCAGGTACCCCTCGGAAGAAGAAACCAGGACTTTCACGAACAGCAGACAGAGAGGCGATGCCCTTCTTCTTCTGGGCTCAGTGTGGTGTCATTTTCATTGACATTTTGGAACCTGGCTCCACAATTAACCGGGGCTGTTACTGTTTGTCACTGGACAAGCTGCGACGTGCCATCAAGACCCAAAGACCACAGCTTCAGAGTCAGCTCAACAGACTACACCATGATAATGCCAAACCTCATACAGCCATTATGATGTAGGAGAAAATCAGGAAAATGCTTGGAAAATTGTTCCTCATCCTCCCTAGAGTCCGGACTTCGCTCCGTCTGATTTTTGCCTCTTTGGTCGTCTGAAGGCCCACATGCACGGTAAAACATTTGATAGTCAGATAGACCCCAAAGTGTATTTACATCAGGTTCAAATGGCTCTAAGCACTATGGGACTTAACATCTGAGGTCATCAGTCCCAGAGACTTAGAACTACTTAAACCTAACTAACCTAAGGACATCACACACGTCCATGCCCGAGGCAGGATTCGAACCTGCGACCGTAGCGGCAGCGCGGCACCAGACTGAAGCGCCTAGAACCGCTCGGCCACAGTGGCCGGCATTTACGTTAGGGAAAGAACGTTGGACCAGATGCGTCACAGCCGATGGAGACTACATTGTGTAGGGTGAATGTATAGCTAAATGTTCCAAGCATGTTCACAAAAAATTTCATTCTCCTCCTGCAAAAAATAAAAAAATTAGAGACGACTCTGCAAAACTTTTTCAACGCCCTTTGTATTTATTCATTTCTGGTCACACATCACATCTGCGCTCAGTACATTCAAAATTCTCTGTTGATTTAAGAAGCCACACTTTCTCTGTGAAACTTCCTGGGCACTGACTGTTTAAATACTTTACAGGAATGCTGCAGGGTGACGTCTCGAAAATGACCGATATTTGGACGGGTGAGTACCCCTGCATTTTCAAGGCACAAAAAAAGAAGAGTCTTGTTTGACTGGCAATTTAAACGCGGCGCTAAGCCAGACAGGAAATCAAAAGACGTACAGAAAGACAATACACAACACAAACAACTGAACTATCGCTACAACGCAACCAAGTATGATTAACGTCCGATATCATTGACAGTAAAGCTCTGTCCCCTTGTTGTTTGACCTGGGAGAGAACAGGAATCCAAACAGAATTTAAACAAAGACCTCCCGTCTCTATAGGATTTCTTAGTAATTTAATTTCAACAGCTTCCGTAATAACGCAATCTCAGTAAATGGATGTGCACGCCAGGATCGCTATGTTACAGTATTCCATCTAATCGACAATACCTAGGCAATGTTATGCAATCGTATATTTCCGGGTAGTCGTAAGTGTGTGTGAACAGTTATGCTTCATACAACGAACCCCTAGCGTTCTAAAGGCTTGACAGATGTACGACGTGCCACAAGTGAAGGGATGCGGTAGGCACACACTGTACCTCAAAACAAGATCAACCTCGACATCTTTTTGCAAATACTACCTGCACAAAGCAAAAACAGCAACTGAAAATAGCAAAAGGCTTAAATCATATCTCCTGTTAACCTTGGGCAGAGAGCTGTAAACGTTGCAACAAGAAGAAAGGAAGTGTAGATTTTAACATCTCGTCAACGATGAGATAGTAAGAGGTGCGCTGTAGTTGGCTCAGGATGACGGAAGATAGTGCCGTCGCGGTTTTGAGGAATGTTAATGGCATTTGCCTGTGGTAATTTAGGGAAATCTGGATAGCCAAACTGAATTTTTATTCAGCTTCCTTCTAACACACTTACAGTGACTTTATATCGATATGGCATATTGGGGGTTAACAGATAGCAGTATGACATTTGTTCCTATTGCAGCAGTCTGAGTAGATGTTGTTTAGGCCGGCCTGTGTGACCGAGCGGTTCTAGGCGCTTCATTCTGGAACCGCGCGACCGCTACGGTCGCAGGATCGATTCCTGCCTCGGGCATGGTTGTGTGTAATGTCCTTAGGTTAGTTAGCTTTAAGTAGTTCTAAGTTCTAGGGGACTGATGACCTCAGTTAAGTCCCACAGTGCTCAGAGCCATTTGAACCATTTTGCAGCAGTCCACAGACACACCACAGAATTTTTCTCTTTGTGGAAACGAATCGAAAACCACACTAAATGAGCAACCACTCGGCAGTCCAAACAATTGTCGAAGCGATAGCACGTAACGCTTGAACGTTGCTGTAGGGAAGGCAATGTAAGGACAATGTGCGTCATGCGAAGGACAAAATTTGTAGCGGAGTGAAAGTTCTCTCAGTGCCACAGAAAGCTCTCTGCGAACAGGAGAATGACCTTAAGTGTTCATTTCGTGTTAGTCACCTTGTCACTCAAGTCTGTGGAAATATAGAATAAAAAATCCGGAAATCCGGATAAGTCCAAGTCGGACTTGCGCACCGAGGGTTCCATACAAACTTGATTATAATTATATATTCATCCATACCTGCAATCGAGTATCTCGACGATTTTTGTCTGTTATCGATATCGATACTCGCAAGATATCGGTCCCGGGAGTTCCAAGACTTTCAAGATTTTTTTAATTTTAAGTTTAAATTTTTGTTAATCTTTTGTTGGCAATTGTAATTGTTCATTTATTTTATTAATTTTGGTCTTATATTAACCTGCTACACAAACTGGCATTTGCAGATGCGTTGACTTCGTCTGTTCTCGTCCCTGTAGCGATTACTGGTAAGATTTGACGGAAATCTCCAGAGAAGAAAACAGTGCAGGGCGCCATAGGGCTATTGTTGTTTGACGAATATTGAATTGTTCTATGGAACGCTTCAATGGAAATTTTATGGGATATCGGAATATCGTCTCAAACAATGGAAGTGCAGTGCTGCATCATTTACCTATATTACTGCGGTGTCTAGGAAGCCTGCTTACTCGGTTCGCCAGAAGAACATTCAAATAAATCGTATTAATGAGTTTTATTACAAAATGAAATGATACAATACTTAACTTTCGCAACTACACAGATCTGTTGAAAGCAAAGGGCGACATACAAAATAAGCAATCTTCTTCAGTATAGAAAATTCCCAAGTCTGTGATATATAGAGAGTACAAGCGAAGTAGCTAGAGTTGACGCTGCTATAGAACTCGCTAATCTTGAAGATGTTACTGAACTGGGCCGTCACCACTCACCAGTCGGTTGTGGCGCTATGTCCTCTTCACATAGAGGCCGCTGTTGTCGCGTTGTCGTCCTGGTGGGAGGTCCGGTCAGTCTGCGACTGGCTGACTTCTCACAGCCTTCTTTTATCTATCGTTCACGACTGGCCTGCCGGCGCTTGACTTTATGCCGCAACAATTACGTGCTCTGAAACATTACAGATTCTGTATGTGTAGTAGGCATAGACTGTCAGTGGGGTAGTCGGAGGCCTTTTCGCCACTCACCGTTAGGTGGCAAAGGCACCGTTTTCACAGTGTCAAGTGAATTCATTTCATTGTAGCTTAGCCAATTAGCACGAAATATTTGCGAATTATGTACATAAACCTTCCTCGTGAATCAGTCTACCTATTACTGAAAGTCTGATCAGAAACCCTATTGTAGTTCCTCAGATTTTTGACAGATTAAAAATGTAATGGCAAAAAACGTTTCTTTATGAGATATATAATTTTTCGATTTTTTCCCTTTACTTGCGCTGTGAAGCTTTTCTTCTAGCAAAATTTCATGACTGTAGGTCAACGGGGAGTAGCCTATACGTTCTGATAATTTTGCGAGTAACAAAAAACTGCCGCATTTTTTGACTGCACTGACTTGAAAGCTTATATTTTTATACCGCTAAGGGACCGTAGACTTTCGTATCTGACATAAATTTCAACTTGATATCTGTACTCGTTCCTGAAAAAAAGAGATCGTCACAGTTGGACAGACAGATGGACAACAAAGTTATGCTATCATCTACATCTACGTCTATGGGTACTATGCAAATCACGCTTAAGTGCCTGGCGGAGGGTTCATCGAATCACCTTCACAATAATTCTGTGTTATTCCACTCCCGAATAGGGCGCGGAAGGAGGAACACTTTTATCTTTCCGTGCGATCTCTAATTTCCCTTATTTTATTATGATGATCGTTTCTCCCTATGCACGTTGGAGTCAACAAAATATTTTGACATTCAGAGGAGAAGACTGATGATTCAAATTCTGTGAGAAGATTCCGCTTAACAAAAAACGGTTTTGTTTTAATGATGCCCACCCCTAATACTGTACCACGTCAGTGACACTCTCTCCCCTATTTCGCAATAATACAAAACGTGTTGCTCTTCTTTGAACTCTTTCGATGTACTCCGTTTATTCTCTCTGGTAAGGATACCACACCGCTCAGCATTGCTCCAAAACAAGATGGGCAATCTCTTTAGTACATCTGTTAAATTTTCTAAGTGAACTGCCAATAAAACGCAGTTTGTGGTTTGTCTTCCCCACAACATTTTCTATGTGTTCTTTCCAATTTAAATTGTTCGTAAATGTAATTCCTATGTATTTAGTTGAATTTACGGCCTTTAGATTTGACTGATTTGTCGTGTAACCGAAGTTTAACGGATTACTTTAGCACTCATGTGGATGACCTCACGCTTTAGTTTATTTAGGGACAATTGCCAATTTTCGCACCGTACAGATATCGTTTCTAAACCGTTTCGCAATTTGTTTTGATCTTCTGATGAGTTTACTAGGCGATAAACCACAACATCATCTTCAGACAACCTAAAACGGCTACTCATATTATCCCCTAAATAATTATATACGAGGTGTGCTCAAAAAGAAATGTGACTTTATATTTTTATGAAAAAATATTTATTTATTCATCAATATTCATGTTGTTCTCTTCAAAGAAATCCCCCTCAGATACAGTACACTTGTGCCAACGATTCTTCCAATCCTCGAAGAACTTCTCTTCAGCAGTTTTTGGTACAGCCTTGAGTACTTCCAGCGATGCAGATTTTACCTCCTCATTCGTTGAAAATCTTCGTCCTTTCATAGGTCTCTTCAGTTTTGGGAACAGGAAAATGTCGCAGGGTGCCATATCCGGTAAATATGGTGGCTGAGGCACGATTGTGGCATTGTTTTTGGCCAAAAAACCTCTCACAAGCAACGATGAATTTAGCAGGTGCATTGTTGTGATGCAAAAGCCGTTAACTGTTTTCCACAATTCTGGGCGTTTTTGCGAATTACTTCTCATAAACGGCGCATAACGTCAAGGTAAATGCTCTTTACTGACAGTACGACCTTGAGGAAATTATTCATGATGCACTACGCCACCGTAACTGAAAAAAAAAAACAGTGAGCAAAACTTTGACATTTTATCGATATTAGCGTGCGTTTTTCGATCTTGGCTCTCCAGTATGCTTCCATTGGGACGATTGGGCTTTCGTTTCGACGTCATAACCGTAAACCCAAGTTTCGTCACAAGTTATGACCCTTTTGAGAAAATCAGGATCATCATTGATTTATTCAAGAGCTCTTGAGCAATGCTCATGTGACGGTTCTTTTGATCAAAAGAGAAGTTTTGGAACAAAGTTCACTGACACACGTCTCATGTCCAAAATCCGAAAAAATTGCGTGACACGAGCCGACCGATATGCCAACATCTTCAGCAACCTCTCTTACGGTAATACGACGATTTTCCAAAACAATTTTCTTCACAGCTTCGACGTTATCATCTGTTGTTGTTGTGGTGGGCTGTCCAGAGCGAGGTTCTCCATTGGGATCGTCTCACCCATCTTGGAAGAGCTTGTACCACTTGTAAACATATTTTTTACTTAGAGCAGCAGACTCACCGTGTGACACTGTCAACATTTCAAGTGTTTTAGAGCACTTGATTCCATTTTTCACACAAAATTTGATGCAAATTCTTAGCTCCATTTTTATAATAATCAAAAATCGCCGAGCGCACTAAAACACGTCTAACCTTTCTCTCTGTCAAACACAAACGAAGTATGCTGTACACTTGAAATTTTGAACATATGTTCGGGACATGTGTACCACCAGAAAAAAAATATCGGTAATCGAGTGTACGTTGCCTGCGCAATTTGAAAAGTCGCCTTACTTTTTCAACAGCCCTCGTACATAAGGAACAGCAGAGGTACTGTAAGACTACCATGGGGAACGCCAGGAATCACTTATGTCTTACTCGACGACTTTCCATCAATTTTTACGAGCTGTGACCTCTCTGACAGGAAATCACGAATCCAGTCTCATAACTGGACGATATTCCGTAAGCAGGCAATTTCACTACAAGCCGCTTATGTGGTAGTGTCAAAAGCCTTCTCGAAATCTAGAATTTCGGAATCAATTTGAAATCCCTTGTCAATAGCAACCAACACTTAGTGTGAGTAATGAGCTACTTGGGTTTCACAAGAACGATGTTTTCTAAATCCGTGTTGACTGTGTGTCAATAGACCGTTCTCTTCGAGGTAATTCATAATATTGGGACACAGTATGTTCCAGAATCCTCCTGCGTATGGAGGTTAATGATATGGGCCTGTAATTTAGTGAACTACTCCTTTTACCTTTTTTGAATATTGGTGTGACCTGTGCAGCTTTCCAGTCTTTGGGTACGGGTCTTTCGTCGAACGAACGGCTGTATGTGATTGTTAAGTATGGAGCTATTGCATCGGCATACTCTGAGAGGACCCTAACTGGTATACAGCCTGGACCGTAAGTAATATTTTTTTATTAAGTGATTTAAGTTGTTTCACTACGCCGAGGATAGCCACTTCTAAGTTACTCATGTTGGCAGATGTTCTTGATTCGAATTCTGAAATATTTACTTCGTCTAATTTGGTGAAGGAAATTCGGAAGGTTTTGTTTAGTAACCCTGCCTCGACAACAGTGCCGTCGATAGTATTTCTATTGCTATCGCGCAGAGAAGACATTGAGTGTGTCTTGCCGCTAGCATACTTTACATACGACCAGAATCTGTTTGGATTTCGCCGGCCGCGGTGGTCTAGCGGTTCTAGGCGCGCAGTCCGGAGCCGTGCGACTGCTACGGTCGCAGGTTCGAATCCTGCCTCGGGCATGGATGTGTGTGATGTCCTTAGGTTAGTTAGGTTTAAGTAGTTCTAAGTTCTAGGGGACTGATGACCACAGCAGTTGAGTCCCATAGTGCTCAGAGCCATCTGAACCATTTTTTTGTTTGGATTTTCTGCCAGCTTAGAGACAAACTTTCGTCGTGGAAACTATTATAAGCATCTTGCATTTAAGTCCGTGCTAAATTTCTAGCTTCTGTAAACGATCGTCAATCTTAAAGATTTTGCATTCGTTTGAATCTGGCATGGGTTTTTCGTTATTTCTGCAGCAGTGTTCTGACCCGTTTTGTTTACCGAGGGGAAAGAGCTCGGTCGTTTGTTAATTTATTTGGTATAAATCTAGAGGGTTTATACAAGGGCAATGTACTTGAGGACAATATTATGGAAATGGAAGAGGATGTAGATGAAGACGAAATGGGAGATAAGATACTGCGTGAAGAGTTTGACAGAGCACTGAAAGATCTGAGTCGAAACAAAGTCCCGTGAATAGACAACATTCCATAGGCCTACTGATGGCCTTGGGAGAGCCAGTCCTGACAAAACTTTACCATCTGGTGAGCAAGATAGGCGAAATACCCTCAGACTTCAAGAAGAATATAATAATTCCAATCCCAAAGAAAGCAGGTGTTGACAGATGTGAAAATTACCGAACTATCAGTTTAATAAGTCACAGCTGCAAAATACTAACGCGAATTCTTTACAGACGAATGGAAAAACTGGTAGAAGCGGACCTCGGGGAAGATCAGTTTGGATTCCGTAGAAATGTTGGAACACGTGAGGCAATACTAACCTTACGACTTATCTTAGAAGAAAGATTAAGAAAAGGCAAACCTACGTTTCTAGCATTTGTAGACTTAGAGAAAGCTTTTGACAATGTTAACTAGAATACTCTCTTTCAAATTCGGAAGGTGGCAGGGGTAAAATACAGGGAGCGAAAGGCTATTTACAATTTGTACAGAAACCAGATGGCAGTTATTAGAGTCGAGGAGCATGAAAGGGAAGCAGTGGTTGGGAAAGAAGTGAGACAGGGTTGTAGCCTCTCCCCGATGTTATTCAATCTGTATATTGAGCAAGCAGTAAAGGAAACAAAAGAAAAATTCGGAGTAGGTATTAAAATTCTTGGAGAAGAAGTAAAAACTTTGAGGTTCGACGATGACATTGTAATTCTGTCAGAGACAGCAAAGGACTTGGAAGAGCAGTTGAACGGAATGGACAGTGTCTTGAAAGGAGGATATAAGATGAACATCAACAAAAGCAAAACGAGGATAATGGAATGTAGTCAAATTAAATCGGGTGATTCTGAGGGAATTAGATTAGGAAATGAGACACTTAAAGTAGTAAAGGAGTTTTGCTATTTAGGGAGTAAAATAACTGATGATAGTCGAAGTAGAGAGGATATAAAATGTAGACTGGCAATGGCAAGGAAATCGTTTCTGAAGAAGAAAAATTTGTTAACATCGAGTATAGATTTAAGTGTCAGGAAGTCGTTTCTGAAAGTATTTGTATGGAGTGTAGCCATGTACGGAAGTGAAACATGGACGATAAATAGTTCGGACAGGAGGAGAATAGAAGCTTTCGAAATGTGGTGCTACAGAAGAATGCTGAAGATTAGATGGGTAGATCACATAACTAATGAGGAGGTACTGAATGGAATTGGGGAGAAGAGGAGTTTGTGGCACAACTTGACGAGAAGAAGGGACCGGTTGGTAGGACATGTTCTGAGGCATCAAGGGATCACAAATTTAGCATTGGAGGGCAGCGTGGAGGGTAAAAATCGTAGAGGGAGTCCAAGAGATGAATACACTAAGCAGATTCAGAAGGATGTAGGTTGCAGTAGGTACTGGGAGATGAAGAAGCTTGCACAGGATAGAGTAGCATGGAGAGCTGCATCAAACCAGTCTCAGGACTGAAGACCACAACAACAACAACAAATCTATCAATAGCTGTCGGCCACTATTTACAACCCCATTACTACAGCTAAATGTCTGGAAGATACGGGAGGTAATTAAGATACTTTAGTTATCACACTGAAAAAATAAAGTTGGGGAATTATGTATTTATTTACTTCCAAGTACACGTCTGCAATCCTGGTACACACTGAAATCTCTGCAGCACAGTACCGCAGCACGACGCTAGAAAAACCAAAACAAAATAGCGCAATCCCTGATGTAGTCGGGTATCGTGTGGTAATTCGTTTGCTGCGTTTTAAGGAGAACAGCCCTGCAGTAATGCATGCTGATTTGCTGGAAGAATACCGCAACAATGCATACTCAAATGGCACTGTGGTTAGGTGGCACGGAGCTTTCCATTGTGGTCAAACATGTCTGAATAATGAACGAAGTAACGTAAGATCTGTCTGTGAAGAACCTGGAATCACAAGAGCACTGGAAGACTGGCGTACCATAATCGAGGCGGTCGTGTAAACAGCGAATGTCAGATGGTTCAAATGGCTCTGAGCACTATGGGACTTCACATCTGTGGTCAGCAGTCCCCTAGAACTTAGAACTACTTAAACCTAACTAACCTAAGGACATCACACACATCCATGCCCGAGGCAGGATTCTAACCTGCGACCGTAGCGGTCGCGCGGTTCCAGACTGTAGCGCCTAGAACCGCTCGGCCACTCCGGCCGGCGAGCGAATGTCAGTCACGGACCAGTTCTCAACATCTTGCAGGACATTTCAAACATTCGTTGTGATGTGTGGGTGCTAGACGTGGCTAATGGAATCAGACATCTACGAAAAGATAACACATTAATAAGTTTATTTAAAGTATATAAATTAATAATCGATATATACATAACTCTGTATAGTTGTAGGTTCTTCTGTGGTGCTCAGTTATACGCACACTAAGACAAATAACCAAGCACCACGAAAGAATTATCCGAATGGGATGGTAACCGGTAGATGGGATGTACATGACCGACAAACAAATTATTACAATTAAAGAAAAACTGGATGATTTATTCAAGGGAAACAACTTCGCAAATTAAGGAAGTTGCTCCACATCTGGCCCATATGCAAGGAGTTACTCGGCCTATCAATGATTGATTGACTTGTTGTATGCCCTCGTGAGGGATATCGTGCCAAATGCTGCCAACTGGAGCGTTACATCGTCAAAATTCCGAGCTCATTGGAGGGTTCCGTCCTTAATGCTCCAAACGTTCTCAATTAGGGAGAGACCTGGTGATCTTGCTGACGAAGGTAGGGTTTGGCAAGAACGAAGACAAGCAGTAGAAACGAACGTCCTGTGCGGGCGCCATAACCCTGCTGAACGTTAGCCCAGGATGGCCCGCCATGAAAGCAACCAACGGGACGTAGAATGTCGTTGACGTACCCCTGTGCTGTAACAGTGCCGCAAGTGACGACCGATGGGGTGTACTCCTGGTAGTCGGGCCATATGGTGGGCGACAGTCGGGTTGGTGTCACAGCTGCCGGGTCATCTCTAGACGTGTCTTTTGCCTGGAATCTCATTGACGAATCTCGCTTAGAATTGTGCCCCGATGGCCACACTCATTCAGTGGTCCTCCAAAACAACTTCCTCCTCTCGCTCGATCATGTTGTCATACCGACTGGTACGAGGCCGAGATTGTTTTGGCTTGGCCTTCCTTGAACTGTTGCACCCACGAACGCACGTTAGACACATCCAAGACACCGTCACCACATGTCTCATCCAACTGGCGATGAATTTAAATCGGTATCAAACCACCCAAATGGACAAAACGAATAATTTCACGCTGTTCTTGTAATGGAAACGACGCCATTTTAAGTATTGAGAACACTCCTCATTCTAGGCGCTGCCGCTAGAGGTCTGCGTGCTGTACAGTGCTGCCATGTCTGTCAGGCATTCACACCGAGTGCACCCGTATTTTCTCTCAAAAACGCATGTTTCTGTTTCCGGTCCTGAGAAAAAAATCGGAGGTGCTATAATTTGGATACAACTCGTACTGTTTCTGAGGACATCCAGTGCATTGTTTTTCCATGATTCTTAGTAGTTCAAAAAATGGCTCTGAGCACTATGGGACTCAACTGCTGTGGTCATCAGTCCCCTAGAACTTAGAACTACTTAAACCTAACTAACCTAAGGACATCATACACATCCATGCCCGAGGCAGGATTCGAACCTGCGACCGTAGCAGTCGCACGGTTCCGGACTGCGCGCCTAGAACCGCGAGACCACCGCGGCCGGCGATTCTTAGTAGTTGACTTTGTTTAAAATCAGCTGTACATGGAAGCCGCGGACAGTGTGCTTGAAAATGATTAAACCGATTTCACATGAGTGTATCTACTGTATGAATGAAGATAGAAACTTTCGGTAAACTGTAATTTATGCTTCTAAACTAAAGGTTCGCTGTTCACGTAGATGCCAGTAGGGGTATACCTGGTGCAGTTATCTCGCTTGTTTGTGTATTACCCAGTGCGTTGGGTTGTTTCACACTTTGTGTGAAGATACCGAAAATTGTATTTTTTAAAAGTGAAGCACCACAGAACTGGCATGTAAGATCGTTTCTTAACAATGAGCTACCTCAATGATCGATTAGTCATTATGGATATCTCATGCACTATTAGCCTGCAAGGTTGCCAGATCTCACTGTTTGTCAATTTTTCTGGTGTTTGTGAAAGATTCCATCTATGTTGAAAGGAATATGTTATGGTACTCTTTCCCATCCCTCTCAGTTATCATGTCTAGCTATCTTATTAAAATGTCTCTTATATGTTTTTTTGTTATCTGATTAATTACCTGAAGAAAGAATGAGTTTGAGGAACTTTCTGTTTCATCTTGATATCAGCAGCCTCTCTCTTTACCTCACCTTCTCTTGAAAAATTACTGCAAAGAGTGGATGCGTGGCTGAGTGATTTTGAATGTACCGGTAATAGCGAGAGAAGTTTCGCTTGTTCAGAGTAAGATAGTATCAGTTTCACTCGGACTTTCCATAGATGTCCAGCAGTGCGTCTTGCTATCGTTTCAGATTTTTCCCCGTTTTTTACACCGAAGAGCAAAAGAAAGCAGTACACCTACCTAATATCGTGTAGGGCCCCCGCGAGCACGCAGAAATGCCGCAACACGACGTCGCATGGACTCAAATAATGTCTGAAGTAGCACTGGAGGAAATTCATAAATCTTGTAGGGTTGCCCATAAATCCGTAAGAGTACGATGGGGTGGAGATCTCTTCTGAACAGCACGTTGCAAGGCATCCCAGATATGCTCAATAATTGTCATGTCTGGAGTGTCTGGTGGCCAGCGGAAGTGTTTAAACTCAGAAGAGTGGTCTTGGAGCCAGCCTGTAGCAGTTATGAACGTGTGAGGAGTAGCGTTATCCTGCTGGAATTGCCCAACTCAGTCAGAACGTACAATGCACATGAATGGATGCAGGTTCAAATGGTTCAAATGGCTCTGAGCACTATGGGACTTAACATCTGAGGTCATCAGTCCCCTAGAATTTAGAACTACTTAAACCTAACTAACCTAAGGACATCACACACATCCATGCCCGAGGCAGGATTCGAACCTGCGACCGTAGCAGTCGCGCGGTTCCGGACTGCAGCGCCTAGAACCGTGTGGCCACCACGGTAGGCGGATGCAGGTGATCAGACAGAATGCGTGAGTACATGTCACCTGTCAGAATCGTATCCAGACGTATCAGGGGTCCCATATCACTCCAACTGCACACGCATCACACCATTATAGAGCCTCCACCAGTTTGAACAGTCCCCTGCTGCCATGTAGGGTTCATGGTTTCATGAAGTTGTCTCAATACCCGTGCATGTCCATCCGCTCCATACAATTTGAAACGAGACTCGCCCGAGCAGGCAACACGTTTCCACTCATCAACAGTGCAAAGTCCGGCAGGCGTAAAGCTCTGTGTCGTCCAGTCATCAAAGGTACACGAGTGGGCCTTCGGCTCCGAAAGCCCATGTCGATGATGTTACGTTCAATGGTTCGCACGCTGACACTTGTTGATGGCCCAGCATTAAAATCTACAGCAATTTGCGGAAGGGCTGCACTTCTGTCATGTTGAACGATTCTCTTCAGTCGTCGTTGGTCCCGTTCTTGAAGGATCTTTTTCCAGCAGCAGCGATGTCGGAGATTTGATGTTCTACCGGATTCCTGATATTCGCGGTACACTCGTGAAATGGTCGTACGGGAAAATCTTCACTTCATCGCTACCTAGGAGATGCTGTCCCATCGCTCGTGCGTCGACTATAACACCACGTTCAAACTCACTTAAATCTTGGTAACATACCATTGCAGCAGTAATAACCGATCTAAGAACTGTGCCAGACTCTTGTCTTACATAGGTGTTGGCGACCGCAACGCCGTATCTGCCTGTTTACATATCTCTGTATTTGAATGCGCATGCCAATACCAGTTTCTTTGGTGCTTCAGTGCAGTTCGTGCCATTGGCTAGTTCTAGCAACGGAAATCTCCCCCACCATGCTAAAATGGTGATTCCGTCCGCTAACAAGCGAACGTTGGCGGTTTTTTTTAAGACGCAAGTGTATCTTGTTGCTAGCGCTGACTCTCAGGTGTCACATTTCTTCAAAATTTAGTTTCGATGTAACTTCAGGTTCTAAAGGCGCTACAGTCTGGAACCGCGCGGCCGCTACGGTCGCAGGTTCGAATCCTGCCTCGGGCTTGGATGTGTGTGATGTCCTTAGGTTAGTTAGGTTTAAGTAGTTCTAACTTCTAGGGGACTGATGACCTTAGAAGTTAAGTCCCATAGTGCTCAGAGCCATTTGAACCATTTTTTTTTTTTTTTTACTTCAGGTTGCTTTATGAAGATTAAATGTTGATTACAGCTAGGAAACAACTTCCTTGTCGCGACTACGTGCTCGGAAATGTTTTTGGTTTACATCGCAGTATTATTTGATTATTCTCTTCCACTGTATGGGCTTGTAATTGTATTTTGTTTGTAGCCCAGATCTGACTGCAGGCTTTCAGCACTTTTGTTTGTTAGCTGAGTGATTTTCCCTGACCGCAATTATTAATATGCAGCAGGTCGCGAGGCATTAAATTAATTGGAGTGAGTGACTGCAAAGAAATTTTCGTAATATATTCAGATTCGTATGACTTTAGTGACGATCTCTGGTGCTGTGTTCAAACCGTGAAAAGTTCTTAACAGTTCAGTAATTGCTCTCAGCAGTTTATTTAGTAGTATTCGTGTGTGTTATTTTTTTTATTTTGTCGCTGTTTCACAGCCATTTTTCCCGTATTATGAGCTGATCCAAATGTCGATCGATCACCATGTGCAACGAAAACCATGTTTTTTTTCTGTTGGACAGCAATTCCATTCGACAGAGCAAATTGTCCTGAATAAAACGAACTGCTGCATGTATGGAGGTGTTTTCAATACTCAGAACCTATCAAATTTAATAATTTTTTTTCCAGAAGGTCCTGAACTGAACTTCCGCCTAATGTTGCTTCCTCTCTTGCAGGTCATGAAGATTTCCTAGTCTGGGATCGTGGGCAGAAGCTTTCTGTAACTCCTTTCGTACGAGTGATTACGTGAGCTGTGGGACATAATTATTCTTCCGTTAGAGATTCTTGGCGTCCGTACGCTAATCCTCTTGTGGGATGTACCTGCTGATATTTATCCTCGAGTAGTAATTAACGACGCCCAACATGTGTTGAGAGACAATTCAAAATTCAAAAATCCATATCGTGTCAGGAGTGCGTGTATAGTAATCAAAATTTGACAGAAATAAACCTCCACTTACTCATATACATTGTTCTACCCCCCCCTCCCCCCACCCCCACCCCTATCTACCTTCCTTTATGGTTCTCCAAGAGATCATTAGTCAAAGCATTCAAAGTTTTGAAGAGGTTATTTTGTCAGACAGATTTTCAGAAAAAGTAGTACTGTTCCGATGTGCAATACAATAATCCCATTGTGTGAATCTTCACTGTACAGTCGTAGCAAAGCCTTAACGATATCCATTGCTCAGTTCAAAAAGACATATTCTTTCTAAACTTCTGGGCCTGATAACAAATTTTGCTACTGGGCTGCGCGACACTGCACACACAATGAGGGACAACCATACGAAAGAATATGAGTAATTACTCCCTTCCTTTTTGAGATATTAGTTTACTTACATAAATCCATGCAATACGCCAAAAAGAGATAATTTAAAAGATTAAAGTAGCCGTCATAAGGAGGTAGATTTTGCCCCTCTTAATTAATAAAGCTCGTAGGAAGAAAGACGACACAGCTCTTTTAGTGTGCATCCCCTTTCAACGATTTCGGGTGAAGTGCAGCCGCTAATAGGAACAACAGGGAATGCATTACGCCAAGGCACACTCGCAAGAGTATGGGACTAGTTAACTATCGTCTGCATGTTTCTTCTGCGTCCGGTGGAGGCACATTGAACATTTGTGGAAGGTAAACGAAAACTTTGACCCTACGTGTAGCTGTAAAAGGTACCCAAGATATTCGAGTCTGTGTAGGAGAGATACTCCTCTGAAATCGGATGATTTTTTGAAGATAAAAACTTTTTAGTCGAATGCTTAAGTTTAAATTAATCCTTACTTTCTATGTCCATTCATGCAGAAGATTTTGTTTTGTGAAATCTGCTAAATCTTTTCGAAGCGCCCTCCGTAATCGACATCCTGTTAGCATATAGCAGAAACGTAAATGCATAAAATTACGTAATAAAGAGTAGCTTAAGGTTTAATGCTCCAACGACACGAAGTGATTAGAGACAAACCACCTGTGACGAGGCACTTTGTAAAGGAAATGGCCCAGAACCATCGTAAAAGTATTACCCCTTTATTTTTCTTAAACGATTTAGAGAACACTATAGTGAGAAACGTTACCTATCAAATCATAATGACATACAAAGTCTCGATATTGTTTATATATACTTTATTAGTTCCTTTACCACCAGCGAGGTCATTAGTCGCATCGGATTAGTGAAGGATGGGGAAGGAAATCGGGCGCGCGCTTTCACAGGAACCACCCCGGTATTTGCCTAAAGTGAGTTAGGGAAATCGCCGAAAACCTAAATCAGAATGGCCGGACGCGGGTTTGAACCGTCGTCCACCCGAATGCGAGTTCAGTGTGCTAACCACTGCGCTTTCCCGCTCGGTCTGCTTCAGTGTTTAATTGATTTTGCTCTACTCTAGCAAAGATAATATTAAGCATTATTTGCAGCGATGACACCTTGCGTAAAATGCTTCTCGCAGACACCTCTTTGACAAGTAAAGAAACAAAACGAGTCCCTAACATATGCAGCAGCCTGCTTGGTGACAACATACGTTACGTCTTACGTAAACAAGCCAGTGAGAGAAAATAGAGTTCCCAATGGAACAAGATGACCTTTCTCGTTTTCCGGGGACAAGGCCGTCACTGCGAAGAATATCGCAAGCAGTTTGCTCTGATATTCTGTGCGCCGTCGCTGTTTGCAGAGCCCGTTGAAACAACAGTTGCACGCACGTTCCCTTTAAGACTCGCCACGGTGAAGCTGCATCTACAATCTGTGAAGAACTTTGAACGTATTTTTTTCTACAAGGCTAATTGTGGTACCAGACCGACGGAATGAGTATGATCTACAACCGCATTCATATTCTTCAAACCACTGTGAGCAACATGGCGGAGGAATCTCCCATTTTACCACTTCCTGTTCCATCTTGACGAGGGAGAATAATTGCTCAAATACCGCTGTGTACACTGTAGTTTGTTTAAGGTTATGTTAGCAGCCCCACGGGAGCGATACGTAGACGGCTGAGACTAACTGAAAAACCCGACTGTACACGGGTTTCATTTTACCAATTTTCTATTAGGTTCAAAATGGTTCAAATGGCTCTGAGCACTATGGGACTCAACAGCTTAGGTCATAAGTCCCCTAGAACTTAGAACTACTTAAACCTAACTAACCTAAGGACATCACACACACCCATGCCCGAGGCAGGATTCGAACCTGCGACCGTAGCAGTCCCGCGGTTCCGGACTGCAGCGCCAGAACCGCTAGACCACCGCGGCCGGCAATTTTCTATTAGGAACGGAAACAGAAAATGAACTGTTTGTAGTGTAACATCGACAAAATTTCATTTCCAAGTGTTCATGAAAACCTCTTTGAAACTATGAAACAGTTGTACAAATGTATAAGTACAGTATCGAAGTTTTTTGTAAACGTCTCCATGGCAACGCCTTTTCATGGGTCTATAGATGGCTATTGTTCTCGCTTGTAGCCATTTGCGCTTCGCAGTTGAAAGATGTTAAAAGCGCTGCCATATATCAGGGATTTCTTCATCTGGCTTGACTGCAGGAGTATCTTAGTACTAAAGAATAAATGTACTTGTATAAAAACTTACGCATGATGCGACAGTTTTTCATGAATCTCAGTGTTTAAGACGTCGTATCTTTTGAATATGTGTCGTACAATGGTATATTTGCGTAGGTACATTCAGCAGCATATGTGGATATTGTCTGCAAAAGATATTGCGAATATAGTCAGTAGCAAAGAAGTAATAAATTTAAACGTCATATACAATGCGGCAGTTTTCCACGCAGCTCAGTGTTTATGATATCATATCGCCTGATCAATGCGTGATACCATGATATTATTTTGTAGGTGCATTTAGCTGCGTATGTGCTTAGTGTCTGCGAAATTTATTGCGAAGAGAGTTAGCAATAAAGAAGTTATAAATTTAAACGTCATGCGTGATGCGGCAGTTTTTCACGCATGTCATTTTTTATGACGTCATACCTCCTGAATTGTGACAGGTAGGTAGTTCTTAAAGCCACGGCGATTGTTGGCTGACCGTAACAGATATGTGTACCTAGTTTGGTTGAAATCGATCCAATGATTTAGGAGGGAATGTGGAACATACGTAGATATTTACAAAATGAATGAATTCCTCACTTAATAATGTTTCTTAAACCTTTGTAAATATGCTTTCACGGCGTCGCTTGTGTCTATCTTCAAGCGTCTGCCTGTACCATGTGACAATTGCTGCTGTCCTTTTTTGTGTGCACACGTTCAATATTCTCTGTTACGCCTGTTTGGTGTGGGTCCCACACACTTGCGCAATGTTACAGGATAATTATCACACCCGCTTGTTCAGAGAAGCTATAGAACAGATATACATCAACACGAGAATAGCTTCAACAATAAAGAAGAAAGCCTCAAGGTAAAAGGATCGTGGCTTCCCGTGCTGCAGCGAACGACCGTCGCAGGTGGCGAGAGAACCGCAACGGAAATGACCGCGGAGAAGCTCTTGGACGTTGGCGCGCCAGGTACACTACTAGCCATTAAAATTGCTACACCAAGAAGAAATGCAGATGATAAACGGGTATTCATTGGACAAATATATTATACTAGAACTGAGATGTGATTACATTTTCACGCAATTTGGGTGCATAGATCCTGAGAAATCAGTAGGTAGAACAACCGTCTCTGGACGTAATAACGGCCTTGATACGCCTGGACATTGAGACAAACAGAGCTAGGACGGCGTGTACAGGTACAGCTGCCCATGAAGCTTCAACACGATACCACAGCTCATCAAGAGTAGTGACTGGCGTATTGTGACGAGCCAGTTGCTCGGCCACCATTGACCAGACGTTTTCAGTTTGTGAGACATCTGGAGAGTGTGCTGGCCAGGGCAGCAGTCGAACATTTTCTGTATCCAGAAAGGCCCGTACAGGACCTGCAACATGCGGTCGTGCGTTATCCTGCTGAAATGTAGGGATTCGCAGGGATCGAATGAAGGGTAGAGCCACGGGTCGCAACACATCTGAAATGTAACGTCCACTGTTCAAAGTGCCGTCAGTGCGAACAAGAGTTGACCGAGACGTGTAACCAATGGCAGCCCATACCAGCACTCCGGGCGATACGCCAGTATGGCGATGACGAATATACGCTTCCAATGTGCATTCACCGCGATGTCGCCAAACACGCATGCGACCATCATGATGCTGTAAACACAACCTGGATTCATACGAAAAAATGACGTTTTGCCATTCGTGCACCCAGGTTCGTCGTTGAGTACACCATCGCAGGCGATCCTGTCTGTGATGCAGCGTCAAGGGTAACCGCAGCCATAGTCTCCGAGCTGATAGTCCATGCTGCTGCAAACGTCGTCGAACTGTCCGTGCAGATGGTTGTTGTCTTGCAAACGTTCCCATCTGTTGACTCAGGGATCGAGACGCGGCCACGATCCGTTACAGCCATGCGGATAAGATGCCTGTCACTCGACTGCTAGTGGTACGAGGCCGTTGGGATCCAGCACGGCGTTCCGTATTACCCTCCTCAACCCACCGATTCCATATTCTGGTAACAGTCATTGGATCTTGACCAACGCGAGCAGCAGTGTCGCGATACGATAAACCGCAATAGCGATAGGCTACAATCCGACCTTTATCAAAGTCAGAAACGTGATGATAGGCATTTCTCCTCACTACACGAGGCATCACAACAACGTTTCACCAGGCAACGCCGGTCAATTGCTGTTTGTGTATGACAAATCGGTTGGAAACTTTCCTCATGTCAGCACGTTGTAGGTGTCGCCACCGGCGCCAGCCTCGTGTGAATGCTCTGAGAAGCTAATCATTTGCATATCACACCATCTTCTTCCTGTCGGTTAAATTCCGCGTCTGTAGCATATCATCTTCGTGGTGTAGCAATTTTAATGGCCAGTAGTATAGTTTGCGGCCGCGAGCATGGCTCCTGTCCACCACCAGCAATGGAGGGTGAAGATATGACAATGCCTGCCACTCGTGCTGGCGAAACGCTAGAAAAATTATCAGACGAACGTCGGCCGAAGAACCGGAGACTGAAGCCAACAGACAGTTTGCATTACAGGATAGGTCATAAGAGTGTTTTGTAAACAACCTCTTTTGTAGGCTGACTGCATTTTACCATTATCCTTGCAGTGAACCACAACCAGACATTTGCTTTACCTATTACTTGGTCTATGCGACCATTCTATTTCACATCCCTACAAATTCTTACACCAAGCTATTTGTACGAATTGACCAGTTAAATAAAATCGGGTTCAAAACTTGACCAAGTGACCAGACTAAAAATACTTCTAGTCAGAAGCGGATTTGTAAGAGCGATCAAAAAGTTCCCATTTGAGGGCGTTGCTGTAGCGTATATGCAACATGTGCGCGCAGTAAATGCGAAAATGTGACGTATGGCGAAGTTATTTCCAAATGTGTCCAAACAGTACCAACGTGCTGTTATTCTTTTCTTGACTGCCGAATGACAACGCCGAAAGACATCAGTCAGAGAATGAGGAATGGAGCATCATGTCTGTCGACAACCACCGTTGTTTAATGGTGCGCCAAGTTCCGTGCTGATCGCTTTTCGACACAAGACGACAGTCGATCCGGGAGGCCAGTCTCAACTCTAAAACTCAAGTGGGAGACATTCGATCCCCGCCCTATAGCCCTGATCTCTCCCCATGCGAATATCACGCCTTCGGTCCCTTAAAAAAGTCGCGAAGAGTCGACAATTGCTGTCGGACGAGGATGTGCAGCAGGCAGTTAACAGACATTTTCACGCAGCAGGAAACGATGTCTCACCAAATGGGTATCTTCAATCTGGTGCGTTGATGGGATCAGTGCCTCAGTGTTCACGCCGGATTTGCCTCATTGGCATACATATTCTGGACTGTACGGTCTTCAAAAGGAAACATTTTGATCGCCCCTCATAAATCGCTATTCAACCCATCACTGACCATACTGGCACCGAAACGTAATGTGACGGAGAGATGGCCGATATACTGAACTGACTATTCCGCCATTGTTTTATCGCGGAAGAGCGTGGTACTGTCCTTCCTTTCAATCATCACACGAACGCCGAGCTGGCAGGCATTGAGATAAGTGATCGCGGAGTAGAAAATCAACTAATACTGCTCGGTAGTGGGAAGGCATTTGGACTGCATGAGATACCTGTGATGTTCTACAAAGATTATACGAAAGAGCTTGTTACCGCTCTAATAGGAGTATATCGTAAGTCGCTGGAACAACGAAGGGAATCAAAGAAACCAGGTTATTGCCGTTTTGAAGAAGGATCGTCGGACAGACGCGCAAAGTCATAGGACTATATCGTCGAAGTCAATATGTTGTAGAATTATTGGTCACGTTCTGTGCTCATGCAGTATGGCATTTCTGGAGAACGAAAATCGCCTCTATAAAAACAAACATGCGTTCCGTAAACAGAGATTTTGCGGAACACAGCTCACTCTGTTCGTCCATGAAAACCAGTGTGCGGTAGACTATGGAGCCCAGATTGATCCCGTGTCCCTCGTCTTCTAGAAGCCGTCCGATACTGGTCCGCTGTCGTTCAGTGAGAAAAATATTGGATTGCCGATTATTGCACTACATTTGTGACTGAATTTCCTGGCTTTCTAAGAAATAGAATCCAATATGTTGCTCCGATCGGGATAAAATCTATGGATGTAGAGGTGATTATAATGGGCACTCCAATGAAAACGAGACGAGCATGGCGCGAACGTTGGTAACGCAGGTAGGTGCGTGTACAGAAGTGCACCCTACTCGGAATCAAGAAGCAACAGCACGAACATTCACCGCTGTGTCATTTGTCTTCAGAAGCGCTCGGCGTGTGGTCAGCGACTCGCGTGTGCTTCCGATTTCACCATGGGGGCCGGGAAGGAGGAATAACGAGGTGTAGTGCGGTTTTTCGCTGCGGTAGGAGTGTCATATAGTGAAATTCACGTCCGTTTGTCTGCTGCGTATGGCGAACACAGTATTACACGTGCGCATTTATATGGGTGGAATAAAAGATTTCGAGAAGTTTGGGTATGTAAGTAGGCTGTTTAGGTTTTTTTATTGGTAACTCCACGTAGCGTTCTGTATGAAAATCACTGGCTGTGCTGTGTGCAGTCTGTGGCAGGTTTGCATTGTTGTTGGCTATTGTAGTGTTGGGCAGTTACATGTTAACAGCGCGTAGAGTTGCGCAGTTGGAGGTGAGCCGCCAGCAGTGGTGGATGTGGGGAGAGAGATGGCGGAGTTTTGAGAGCGGATGATCTGGACGTGTGTCCATCAGAGACAGTAAATTTGTAAGTACATTGACTTCTACAGAACTTCGCTTATGGACGACGATATTACGACACTTGGCACATTTTTACCGTCAAGTAATGACAGAGATTATCTTACAACAAGACGCACAGTTTAGCGCTGCAGTACACGTATTTAAGTGATTAATTTTGTATTTAAAACATTTATTTTTAAAGATTTTTGAATTACAATGATACAAAGGTTTTCCGTGACACATTTCATTCGATTGCTGTAATCTGTAACACCTGAGGGTATAATTACATTAATCCTCAGGGGGGGTACACACTTACTTTGTGTACCATGTGTTTGGCAAGCACAAGGAGCCCTAGCTAATATGGTATTTGCTTATACAACTTTACACATCGGTACCATAGTTCTCTAATATATAAATTACACAGCTATCCGATCATATAACTGAGAGAGAGAAACACGTTTTATTACTACATCAGTGACAGATGTTAACGCAGTTACACATTTGGATAACTTCACACTTACGAAATTGTATTTTGTCTGTACTTTGTGAACCGTTCATATTTTTTTGGAACCATTGTGATATTATGAGAGCTTTGAATGATGTATTTGGTATGGGATCATGATTTTTAAAGTACGTTTGAGGTAGATGACACTATTGAAATGAGCAGAGAATTTTTTTTAGGTTTTGAAATTATTGGAGCAAGCTACGACGTTTTTGAGATTTGACTGAGGTGTTATGATGTTATTTTTACGACGACAATGTGTATTATGCTGTTGAGGTATGTTTATGATCAATAAGCTGATACTATATGAGGAATTTGATTATGCTACATATTTATTATGATGAAATATTGAAGAAGTGTCTACGAATATGTATATGTGTAATATGGTAAGGAATAATGAGTAGTGGTTGGGGACTCTGATTTGTGAAACAGGATGTTGGAAACCAAGAATCGTACTTTAAGAGTTATGAAATGTGTGTAAATGCTTGAATGTATCACAATGATGGCGAAAATTTTTGAACACTTATATTTATAGGATTTTGTTTCTACACATTTGTAACGCAAATTCTCGACCTGTGAAATTTTTTATATGAGACTGTCACTGTAGTGCAAACTGCTGCCGGCCGCGGTGGTCTAGCGGTTCTGGCGCTGCAGTCCGGAACCGCGGGAATGCTACGGTCGCAGGTTCGAATCCTGCCTCGGGCATGGGTGTGTGTGATGTCGTTAGGTTAGTTAGGTTTAAGTAGTTCTAAGTTCTAGGGGACTTATGACCTAAGATGTTGAGTCCCATAGTGCTCAGAGCCATTTGAACCATTTTGCAAACTGCTGTCATAAATATTTTGGTAAGAAAGCCAAGTGACCTTGACATAATGCATTGTGAGCGGCCAGCTGTGCCAGCCGCCTGCAGAAAAAGCCATTAGGTGGAGAAAAAAGAGGTCATTAACCTCACTATTGACATTCCTTTGTAAAAAGCATCGCAAATATGACACGCTATTACTTGTAAACATATGATTATACTGTGGAGCACGTGCTCTGTGCTACTTACTGAAATGCTTGTGAATTCATGGGAAATATTCTTACATCAGCACACCTGATTATCACAAGTGTCTTTCTATGAGAGTTGAGAGAATTTCTACTGACTTATGAAATGCCACATGGCTATTGAATGATGTTTTTAAGCTTTGGTTTACATAGTTGCTTATTTCATTTGATATCTGGTTTCCAGCTGTGTTGCAGCATTGGTTTTATAAAATAAAATTAAATGCATTTGCTAATTGAACACTTTCTGTCAACAGATCTATTAAATAATAATTTTATGATCCACATTCTTCGAAAAAGGAGCACTTAGAAAGGAAAGAACAATAAGAAGGGATTAATAACAGTAACTGTATACATAATTTTCTTTTCAACTACTTGGTAATTTTTTTGGTAGAATAACTTGTTGTGGTGCACCACTTTAATCACATAGACATTAAGATGTGAATAGACGTTTCCCTTATCTGCATTGTTGTCTTTAGTGTACTATTTTTTCTGCTTATGGGTTTGTCATGTTTAGATATAAGTTATTGCACTTGCTGCTGCTGTTTGCCAGGCGTAGTGTAGAGTATTTTACAATGAGAAATATTTATTTAACAGGGTTAGATAGGACTTTTTGGGAATAATGATGAACAAAGGGAGATCTCCAAGAAGTAAAGAAAGTTTTATTTGCAAAATACTGCAGTAAAACAAACCCTGTCCTTTCCTTTTGTTGTATTCCGCTATGTTTTTGTGTACACTTGTGTATTCGTGTTTTTCCTGTCTTTATGTGTTTATCTGATAAGAGTTATGTTGTAGAATATTTCTAATAATGTGTTATTTACTTTGTAAAGATGTTTAGACATTATTTATTCTGTTTTGTTTTAATGCTCATGTGTGAAGTTGACGTTTCGAAAGTTATTCAGACCTTTTATGTATTTATGTATGTCATAATTCCTGTAACACTGATGTATATGTTTATTTCTATTCTTTTGTAAGGCCCCTATTCCTACAAATGTTATCTGTATTGTTATGTTCTTTAATGATGTAGTACCTTTGTAATTGTATTCTTATGTTGTAAATTTATAATTGTATAGACACCAGTTCTTCAAATTAAGTTACATTTCACTGCACACGTTTCTGTTGGTCATAGTATATGCAAAATAGTTAGTGCTTGCACGTGTGTTAATAATTCAGCAAGAGACTGGAAAAAAGCATTGCTGGTTCTAAGGACAATTCCAAAAACTTTGTGAGTGCACAAGTGGTAGTTTATGGACTTGCTATATTATCCGCAAGACTCTTCGATGGTGATTGTGCACCTGCACAGTCACAACAGATGACTGCTGGCCGTCTCTACAAGGACTGCAGTGGGTCTGCACCTCTGGTGGCCCACCAATACCGTAATCTCTACCAGTACTACAGTGGGTCTGCTCTGTGATGACCTACTTACCAATATTCTTCAAAACTTCGACTGACTCTGCTGTGAGTTTGCTCTGTTGTGGCCCATTACCTGTCCGCATGTCAAGAGTCAGCACTGTCTTTCCGTTGGAAGGACAACACTACTTCTTCAAGACTGCATGGAAATCCACTACTTTCGTGTGCATTTTCTTTTACTGCTCAGACTTTGAAAAAAAAAAAACACTGCAATTTTACTGTGATGAATGATCAGGACTGTCTTTATGGACTGTGAGGAAATTTTAGTTTTTGACCAACATTGTATCAATAAGTGTGTGCATTTGATATCTTTGTTATTGTAATTATGAAAAATTTTATCAAATCATTATTGGGCACTGCCCAAAACAATTTGTAAAATTTTTTGGGGGGAGCATGGGGGCTATGTAAGTAGGCTGTTTAGGTTTTTTTATTGGTAACGCCACGTAGCGCTCTGTATGAAAATCACTGGCTGTGCTGTGTGCAGTCTGTGGCTGGTTTGCATTGTTGTTGGCTATTGTAGTGTTGGGCAGTTACATGTTAACAGCGCGTAGCGTTGCGCAGTTGGAGGTGAGTCGCCAGCAGTGGTGGATGTGGGGAGAGAGATGGCGGAGTTTTGAGAGCGGATGATCTGGATGTGTGTCCATCAGAGACAGTAAATTTGTAAGACTGGATGTCATGAACTTATATATATATATATATATATATATATATATATATATATATATATATATATATATATATATATATAATGACTTTTGAACACTATTAAGGTAAATACATTGTTTGTTCTCTATTAAAATCTTTCATTTGCTAACTATGCCTATCAGTAGTTAGTCACTTCAGTAGTTAGACTCTCTTATTTAGCTGGCAGTATTGGCGCTCGCTGTATTGCAGTAGTTTGAGTAACGAAGATTTTTGTGAGGTAAGTGATTCATGAAAGGTATAGGTTATTGTTAGTCAGGGCCATTCTTTTGTAGGGATTATTAAAAGTCAGATTGCGTTGCGCTAAAAATATTGTGTGTCAGTTTAGTGTTGACCAGAATAGGTAAAGAGCGAAATGTCTGTGTACGTTCAGTTCTGCTCAGCTGTTTGAAAATCAAATAACGTAAGAGGTTTAAACAGCATAGTAATTCATAAATTTTTCCAAGGGGACGTTTCAGGTGTAATTGAAAGACAGTAGTCGGCGGGACAGGCTCATCGTGTCATTAGCATTATTTTCACTGCTCCGGAGGATGGCGGGAGATATTCGGTTCATGTTGGGAATCAATCATGGTACTGCTCACGCCATCATGACAAAGCACCAGATGTTCCTGAAAATCTGTGCACAGGGGGTTCCCCACAGCTTGACGGAGGAGCGGAAGTTGAGCAGAATGTCGACATCAATGCAGCAACTGGAACGGAATCACGATGAAGAATATCGTTTCCTGTCCTGTATTGTCGCGGGAGATGAAACACGGTGTCATATTTTGCGTCAGAGAGCAAGCGTCTTACCCAATAATGAAAGCACATGGATTCACTCCCACCGAAAAGTCGTAAGCCGTGCACGCCAGCTCCGGGAAAGTCATGATGGCCTTTTTCTTTGATTTTAAGGGCCCGCTGCTCATTAACACTCTGCAATATGGTGCCACAATTAACTCACGGCAGTACTGGACAGGATACACCACAAAAACTGAAGCTCTCCATCAACACCAAACACCCAGAAATGTTGACGAACGGCCTCATTCTGTTGCAGTAAATTCCCTCCAACATGTTGCCAAGGTGGTTTCGACTACGCTGCGTAAGTTAACCTGGGGAGCCCTTATACATCCTTCATACAGTACCAATCTCTGTGGCTGTATAGATTTTTTAAGGAAATGTTTACATTTTCGGTAGCATTCCCCTCTTAAGTACAGTCCAGGCGAGATCACCTGCAGTGAGAGCCTAAAATAAATACCGAGTGAGTGCACAATGATTACTTACAATTATGGCCCTGACTAAAAAGTTCTGCATCTGACTACTTTCAATGAAAGTTCGTGCCCACATGCGAAATATAAAAGTGTCAATTGTCTAAGAATCATTATGAGTTCCAAAGAGTAACTGTCTTACAGCCTTCGTAACCATTTTCTAGTAAAATGAACTGTTTCGGACAATATTAACCGATAAATTAAAGTCACAGTTCTGATTCAACAGACAACCACGTCGAGCTACGTACAAGGGCAAGTCAATTATTATCCGCAAAGAAGTTATAAAATTTTATTGTTATTAAATAGGAAACTTAAAAGCACATCATTTTTCGACGTAGTCACCTTGCGTTTCAACGCACTTGGTCCATCGTTGTACAAGATTCTTAATGCTCTCATAAAAGAAGGTTCTCGGTTGAGCTGCGAGCCAGGAATGCACCGCATCTTTCACTACTTCGTCCGAGGCAAATCGACGGCTCCTTAATGCCTGTCTGAGTGGAGCAAACAAGTGATAATCAGAAGGGACAAGATCGGGACTATATGGAGGATCATCCAGTACTTCAAATTTGAGTTTCTGGAGCGTTTCAGCAGTGTGGGCAGCAGTATGCGGACGGGCACTGTCGTGCAACAACACAACACCTTTTGACAGCAGTCCTCGGCGTTTGCTTCGAATCGCAGCCTTTAGCCTGGCAGTATGCATCTCACTGTAAGGTACACTGTTTATTGATGTGTCCCTTTCCCCGCAATGTTCCAATACTGGACCTTGTGCGTCCCAAAAAACGGTAAGCATCAGTTTTCCTGCGGACGGTTGGGTCTTGAACTTTTTCTTGCACGACGAATTTGGATGTTAATGGAAGAGAATCATTTCACGTGAACGCTCAATGGTTTCTTCATTTATGGCGGTAAACGGTCGTCCACATCCTTCGTCGTGCGTAACACTTGTGCAACCATTTCGGAATTTTTCAATCCATTCGTAGACACTCCGTTGTGGCAAAACACTGTTCCCGTACTGTACCGAAAGTCTTCGATGAATTTAGGCCTCTAATACGCCTTCAGACCACAAAAAACGGATCACTGAACGTTGCTCATCTTTGGTGCAAATAGACAACGGAGCAGCCATGATTAACAGCACGGCAGCGATAACGAAACTAACCTAGAAGCTTGAAAATTGCAGAGATATAACAACAAATAAACAAAGCATGCGTCATCAACGTAAAACGACATTACTACCAAAATAAACAAAAATATAACTAAGTTGCGGATAGTAATTGACTTACCCTCGTAGAAAAGTCAATAAACTGATGTAGGTCAGGTTCGATGTACTGTCCATAAAACAGTATAAGCAATGCGCCTCGCATGTTCCTAGCTATCTTTTAAATAATTCAAGTAAGTCAAAACCAACAACAATTTAATCAAAATTGGCCTAGCGCAAAATGAGTGATCCACATAAATCTATCGAGAATACAATACACCGATTGACTGTACGTAATTATATTCTTCTTTATGTTTCTTGTTCAGCAGCAATGGCATCCCGACATTCTTTGGATCCAGTACTGTTGCTCTGCTGCCTTTGGTCGCACAGCTGGGTGGCAGGTAATTTCTTCTTCGTCAGTACTGCGTAGCTCGTTGGAGTAAACAGCTTTCTGAAGCAATTTTTCGCCAACATTAGCACAAATACATTCCCCACTTACAGTTCGCCAGGCCGCTCAGCAACATTGATCGATGAAATATGCTACCTTTACACTGAACACTAGGATTAATACGTATTACGTACTGTCGGTCGTAGCAGGTGAACCGACAATGATCTAGTGGGTAACGCCGGAAGGTCGGTGAGGCGTTTTGCTTACGATGCTGTTGCGTAGATCAACAGTTTTCAATCTAGGGGTAATTACCCCTCCCCCCCCCTCCCGAGGGGTAAAATGTAATGTTCTGAGGGGTAAAAACAAAAGGGCTCCATTGTGTTTCGGTCACGAAACTAAGTTATTTTTAACAAATTATTAATATTATAACTATTTTGTAAGAGTGTAATATTGACTGGCCAACGGACTTGTCGCAGTGGTAACACCGGTTCCCGTCAGATCACCGAAGAGAAGCACTGCCGGGCTAGGCTAGCACTCGGATGGGTGACCATCTGGTCTGCCGAGCGCTGTTGGCAAGCAGCGTGCACTCAGCACTTGTGAGGCAAACTGAGGAGCTACTTGTTGAGAAGTAGCGGCTCCGGTCTCGTAAACTGTCATACGGCGGGAGAGCGGTGTGTTGACCACATGCTCCGTCATATCCGCATCCAGTGACGCCTGTGGGCTGAGGATGACACGGCTCCCTTCATGGCCTGTTCGGGCGGAGTTTAGTAACATTGATTACGTAAGTTAGCGATAATTACTTTTTTTTTCAAAAGCTACCATTAACGTATGACACAATGTTGTGGGGCTACAGCTTGTGAAACAAATGTATGAACATCTTGCTCTCATAGTCCACCCACAAGAAACATACTTTGTACTTTGTTAGTGCTGCATTCTGGGCCGAGCTGCCGGAGTTGGAGGACACGTGTGCTTGAGATGTGCTTGCTTGTGTGATTGAATGGTGTATATTTCTCTTACTTGTCCTGACAAAGGCTGTGACCGAAAGGTTATGTTTAAGCGTCTTTTAATTGTGCCTGTCGGCAACTTAACGTGTCATCTTTACGCTATGTAGCAATATACCTTTCCCTACATTGTTGATATTCCAACCTAGAGTTCCCATTATTATTAAATTAATCAAATGATAATTAAATGGACACCCTAGCTGCAAACAGGCGTTGATGTACTTCATTGGGGACATGTTGAAAATGTGTGCCCCGACCGGGACTCGAACCCGGGATCTCCTGCGTACATGGCAGACGCTCTATCCATCTGAGCCACCGAGGACACAGATGAATAGCGCGACTGCAGGGACTTATCCCTTGCACACTCCCCGTGAGATCCACATTCCCAACATGTCAACACCACTACGTTCGCAGTGCGCCTGATAGATGTTTGCCCATCATACTCATTACTCGTACGGGACTTGGTAGATCAATCTGCTACGAGTAATGAGTATGATAGGCAAACATCTATCAGGCGCACTGCGAACGTAGTGGTGTTGACATGTTGGGAATGTGGATCTCACGGGGAGCGTGCAAGGGATAAGTCCCTGCAGTCGCGCTATTCATCTGTGTCCTCGGTGGCTCAGATGGATAGAGCGTCTGCCATGTACGCAGGAGATCCCGGGTTCGAGTCCCGGTCGGGGCACACATTTTCAACATGTCCCCAATGAAGTACATCAACGCCTGTTTGCAGCTAGGGTGTCCATTTAATTATCATTTCATTTCTAGCAAGCTGCATGGTCATCCACAGTAACTGTTCTTTCGGGAACAGATACTACCGTCATATATAATTAAATTAATCCATATTTGCCAACGTAAATGGCACTGCTGAAAATCATTATTTTCTGTGTGGTAGGCTGTGTGATTTAAGCTAAGTCCAAGCAAATGGTCCGTTATTCATTACAGTAGCATGCTGAGGTGGTTTTAGTCCAGAATGAAACACGTGGCAGCGGTCGAGAGGCTACAGAGGGTACATGGATTCACAGATATACACTCCTGGAAATTGAAATAAGAACACCGTGAATTCATTGTCTCAGAAAGGGGAAACTTTATTGACACATTCCTGGGGTCAGATACATCACATGATCACACTGACAGAACCACAGGCACATAGACACAGGCAACAGAGCATGCACAATGTCGGCACTAGTACAGTGTATATCCACCTTTCGCAGCAATGCAGGCTGCTATTCTCCCATGGAGACGATCGTAGAGATGCTGGATGTAGTCCTGTAGAACGGCTTGCCATGCCATTTCCACCTGGCGCCTCAGTTGGACCAGCGTTCGTGCTGGACGTGCAGACCGCGTGAGACGACGCTTCATCCAGTCCCAAACATGCTCAATGGGGGACAGATCCGGAGATCTTGCTGGCCAGGGTAGTTGACTTACACCTTCTAGAGCACGTTGGGTGGCACGGGATACATGCGGACGTGCATTGTCCTGTTGGAACAGCAAGTTCCCTTGCCGGTCTAGGAATGGTAGAACGATGGGTTCGATGACGGTTTGGATGTACCGTGCACTATTCAGTGTCCCATCGACGATCACCAGTGGTGTACGGCCAGTGTAGGAGATCGCTCCCCACACCATGATGCCGGGTGTTGGCCCTGTGTGCCTCGGTCGTATGCAGTCCTGATTGTGGCGCTCACCTGCACGGCGCCAAACACGCATACGACCATCATTGGCACCAAGGCAGAAGCGACTCTCATCGCTGAAGACGACACGTCTCCATTCGTCCCTCCATTCACGCCTGTCGCGACACCACTGGAGGCGGGCTGCACGATGTTGGGGCGTGAGCGGAAGACGGCCTAACGGTGTGCGGGACCGTAGCCCAGCTTCATGGAGACGGTTGCGAATGGTCCTCGCCGATACCCCAGGAGCAACAGTGTCCCTAATTTGCTGGGAAGTGGCGGTGCGGTCCCCTACGGCACTGCGTAGGATCCTACGGTCTTGGCGTGCATCCGTGCGTCGCTGCGGTCCGGTCCCAGGTCGACGGGCACGTGCACCTTCCGCCGACCACTGGCGACAACATCGATGTACTGTGGAGACCTCACGCCCCACGTGTTGAGCAATTCGGCGGTACGTCCACCCGGCCTCCCGCATGCCCACTATTCGCCCTCGCTCAAAGTCCGTCAACTGCACATACTGTTCACGTCCACGCTGTCGCGGCATGCTACCAGTGTTAAAGACCGCGATGGAGCTCCGTATGCCACGGCAAACTGGCTGACACTGACGGCGGCGGTGCACAAATGCTGCGCAGCTAGCGCCATTCGACGGCCAACACCGCGGTTCCTGGTGTGTCCGCTGTGCCGTGCGTGTGATCATTGCTTGTACAGCCCTCTCGCAGTGTCCGGAGCAAGTATGGTGGGTCTGACACACCGGTGTCAATGTGTTCTTTTCTCCATTTCCAGGAGTGTACTTACCCGATCATCACCCAAATCACGAAAACTTTGTATACACTTTTCGGCGTTTGTACGTGGGGCGTTTGAAAAATCCGTGTAAAGTCCGACAGATGGCACCACCGGCTCTTATCGAGGACATGTTTAGTTAGTAGCATCTTTGGAAAGAACGCACACCAAGTTTCAGCCATATTGGTCTATTTCTTTGTGTTTGGCATTCGTGTGAATCAAGGAAGTCGAGTGATTGTCAAAAAATGGACGAAAAAGAATTTCGTGTGGTGATTAAACATTGCTTTACGAAAGGCAAAACGCCTCAGGAAACAAAAGAGAAGTTTGATAAACACTACGGTGACTCTGCACCTTCGATTAGAACAGTTTATAAGTGGTTTCAAAATGTTCGGAGTGGCCATATGGGCACAAGTGATGCTGAACGTTCTGGACGCCCTGTGGAGTTACGACTCCAGAAATCATTGATAAAATCCATGATATGGTGGTGGGTGACAGAAGAGTTAAGGTGCGTGAAATTGCTAGTGCTGTGGGCATCTCGAATGAACGGGTACATAATATTTTGCATAAACATTTGGACATGAGAAAGCTATCCACAAGATGGGTTCCCCGATTGCTCACGCTTGACCAAAAACGGAATTGTGTGAAGTGTTGCAAGGATGATTTGCAGCTGTTCAGGAAAAATCCGTAGGACTTCAAGCGTCGTTTCGTCACTGTGGATGAAACATGGATATATTACTGTACTCCTGAGACCAAAGAACTATCTAAACAATGGGTTACCAAGGGAGAATCTGCACCAAAAAAGGCGAAGACCATTCCTTCGGCCGGAAAGGTTATGGCGACTGTCTTTTGGTATTCGCGAGGGATAATCCTCATCGACTATCTGGAAAAGGGTACAACTATTACAGGTGCATACTATTCATCGTTATTGAACCGTTTGAAAACCGAGCTGCAAAAAAAACGCCGTCGATTGGGCCGTAAAAAAGTCCTTTTCCATCACAACAATGCATCAGCACACACCTCAGCAGTTGTAGTCGCAAAATTAATGGAAATAGGATTCCAACTCGTTTCACATGCGCCCTATTCTCCAGACTTGGCTCCCTCAGACTACTATTTGTTCCCCAATTTGAAGAAATGGCTGGCGCGACACAGATTTTATTCAAACGAGGAGGTGATTGCAGCAAGTAATAGCTATTTTGCACACTTGGACAACTCCTATTATTCGGAGGGGATCAACAAATTAGAACAGCATTGGACGAATTGTATAAGTCTAGAAGGAGACTATGTCGAAAAATAAAAAAGGTTTACCCCAAACACGTAAGTAGTTTCTATTTATGCACGGACTTTTGAAACGCCCCTCGTATGAGCATGGGCTACCCCAATACAAGTTTCCGACACGTGGCCCGCCAGCATGCAACAAGCCAAGTGACGGCGTTGCGTACCCTTCATGAAAACGGACACTGTTCTTACCGCCTACAACCTGTGCAACTGATATCCATCCACGAGAAACGCTTTGACGCTAGTGACAATACACCATCGTCATAATGGGATCTCTGCCTGTTTTTTACCGGTGGAGCGACCATGTGCTTTAGCAGTACGACAGGTAATGCAGTTGATGCATGTTGGAGCACCAGCACTCTTCCGTACCCTTGTCCATCAACACCTCATCATCATCTTCCCCAGGAGACAGACAGGACGAGGTTGCCTCTAGGTCTAGCCACCTCGATCGCTGGAATTAAGCTCTCTTGGTTTTTAATTTTGGAGGGATCTGAAAAATGTTGTGTGTGCTGAACCAGTTGTGACGCGCAGACTATTGAACGGCGTATGCCTGTAGCTTCTGATGCTGTTCTGCTACAGTCTGGAACATTCGAAAGAGTGGGGCAATCTATGGTGCGAGGTATGATTGCTTGCGTGGCATCCGACAGAGGTAACTTTGAGCATCTTTCTTAACATGGAAGGAACGAATGACATTTAATTTGTAGTGTAGTGTATCAGTACTAATCGCTTTATTGCAAATTAATCGGTCTTCTCCAGACACATATTAATGTGAACTTTTTTGTTCCTTTTGCCGTCAGATGTTTGTACCCTTACTTAATATGCACATTCTATGTACCCAGTAACTCCGCAATCTTAGCAGCGTGATTTATCAAAGATAGTGCCGTGACTGGCCCATGACTGAATAGTTTACAACTGCATGTTCGTTTGGCACTGAGCACGGAGTGATTGTTGAGGAGTGCCAGTGCACTAACTACAGGGGCCACGTAAAAGGGAAATACCTGAGGAATAGAATACAAAATACGCCAAGAACAGACAAAAACTGAATCTTTCAACAGTGCAGATTTCCCGTTGTGCATAAGTTAAAGCTTCCAGACTACGCTTCAGCCTCTCTGGATAGGTGAAACCATAAAGCCATTCTGGATATGTGAACACACAAAACGAGCGGCCCTATGAAACTTCCTGGCAGATTAAAACTGTGTGCCGGACCGAGACTCGAATTCGGGACCTTTGCCTTCGCGGGCAAGTGCTCTACCATCTAAGCTACCCAAGCACGAGTCACGCTCGGTCCTCGCAGCTTTACTTCCGCCAGTACCTCGTCTCCTACCTTCCAAACTTTACAGAAGCTCTCCTGCGAACCTTGCAAGACTAGCACTCCTCAAAGAAAGGATGTTGTGGAGACATGGCTTAGCCACAGCCTGGGGGGTGTTTCCAGAGTGAGATTTTCACTCTGCAGCGGAGTGTGCGCTGATATGAAACTTCCTGGCAGACCGAGTCTCGGACCGGCACACAGTTTTAATCTGCCAGGAAGTTTCATATCAGCGCACACTCCGCTGCAGAGTGAAAATGTCATTCTGGAAGCGTCCCTATGCATCAGAGAATCCTCGTCAGTACTTTCAACATGAGTTGTATCTTGTTATGATTAGTATCTGGTGCTGAACCAGGTCTACGACGCTATAGTTTTCACAGAAATTGTGTAGATACCGAACGTAGTAAGATTTTTAGGAAACCTATATAGGCCTGATGGCCACTATACTGGGTTTATCATGGTGCACTTATCTCGAGACGTTTCATATTACGACATTCTGCGCAGCAGCTACGCTATTACGTTTGTCGGTATCTTGAACTCCAACTGCCAGTTCCTTGACCTATCTGCTGAGCCTCATATCATCTGTTTCGCTGTAGGTTTTACAGCACTGTATAGAATGGCACGTATCAGTTGCTGTTTGTGCTAGTTAATTCGAACAGTTTCAACAGATGTATGCTTATTGTTTACAGGTACTTTTTAGTGGTCCCCGTTTGTTACTCAACGCTCTAACAGGTTGAAGGAGTGTTCTCGTTTATCCCTCATGCTCAAGTAAGCACTTGTACTGATTGTCAACAAGGGCTACTGTATGTGTTTTCGATCGATATTTTATGGCGTAACTGGATGCCTACTCGAAACTACATCTACATATTTAGCTGCCGGCCGCTATGGCCGAGCGGTTCTGGGCTCTTCAGTCTGGAACCGCGCTGCTGCTACGGTCGCAGATTCGAATCCTGCCTCGGCCATGAATGTGTGTGATGTGCTTAGGTTAGTTTAAGTAGTTCTAAGTCTAGGGTACTGATGACCTCAGATGTTAAGTGCCATAATGCTTAAAGCCATTTGAACCATTTGAACATATTTAGCTGTTCTGTCTTGCCGGTAGTGCTCCTCTGGACATCAGACTGAAAATGACGGCAAAAAAGAGAAAACAGAGTCATTAACCCCGACGCCGCTGTACTCCCAGCTACTAGCACATCAACGGCTTAAACCTAGCAAAAGTTTCTGTGTACCACACAGAGCTTGACCTTTACACCACAACGCACAAGACTGCTTCTGTGGAAAGAAAGAACCGTGCCCCTCATGACTGCCCAACACCTACAGAAGGACCCCTTCCGCGCAACACTGTAGAGTGAACGACCCGGAAATCTCACAACAGAACGCTCTCTGATGTTGCGAGGTCCAAAGTAAACATGTGGACATACAGACACCGTGTGACTGGACATCTGCATACTGCCACTCATCTCTTGCAGTGTGAGCTGCATTCAGCTACGTGCACTATGAAGGATCTACCCACGACTAACCCAGTTAGCTCCGGAGTGGGAAGGAGCGCCTTGGTCCCCGGCAGACTTGTGTCGAGGTCCGGTGAGCCGGCCAGTCTGTGGATGGCTTTTAGGCGGTTTTCCATCTGCCTCGGCGAATGCGGGCGGCGCCTCAGCTACACTATGTCGGCGATTGCTGCGCAAACAAGTTCTCCACGTATGAGTACACCACCATTACTCTACCACGCAAACATAGGGGTTACACTGGTCTGATGTGAGACGTTCCCAGGGGGGGTCCACCGGGAGCCGAACCGCACAATAACCCTGGGTTCGGTGTGGGGCGGCGGAGGGGTGAAGTGGACTGCGGTAGTCGTCGTGGTGTTGTGGACCACTGCGGCTGCGGCGGGGACGGAGCCGCTCCGTCGTTTATAGGTCCCCGTTTAACAAACAATACAATACAATACAATACAAATCCAGTTTGCAGTTGACGCGGCCAACTTTTGATCAAAGACAGCAGAATCCAAAAGAGTAACAAATATATGAATAATGTAATCTTCTTGAGATCTGAAAAAGAATTATAAAAATTACAGTGTAATCGATATAAAAAGAGGTTCTAATACTCGTATTACATACCATCTACATACAGAGACCACTGTGCCACTGTAGTGCACTGGTGTGAGACGTTCCCTGGGGGGGTCCACCGGGAGCCGAACCGCACAATAACCCTGTGTTATGTGTGGGGTGGCGGAGGGGTGAAGTGTAGTCCTGGACATATTTCTGAACAACTGTAACACAAGTAAAAACGGTTATGGAAAATCCAACGTCAAAATTATAAAATATAAGATACCCAAGGTGAACGTAACTCGTTGAAGATGCTCCACTGTAGCGTTATACGTTATACAATGTACAAACATCGTCGACAGAACTGACTGTCGTCCTTTGATACAGAGCCGAGAGGAGGTTCTGAACCAGAGATTCAGACAGTTCGGCGACCGTGTAGGCTACAGATTCCTCGATTTGTGCCGTGGGTGGTGGATTTTCAGGTTCCGCGTAATACGCCACTGGTTCAATACATACAGGAAGCGGCTACACTGTAGCGGAGGCTGTGTGGAGAGAACTGGGTGGTTTTCTGGGTTAGAGGGTCTCGGGAAAGAGCAAAAACGGTTTCAGTCTGCAACAGTTCAGGTCTAACGTCGGACAAGGGTTGAGGTAGGAGATTCAAAATGGTTCAAATGGCTCTAAGCAGTATGGGACTTCACATCTGACGTCATCACTCCCCTAGACTTAGAACTACTTAAACCTAACTAACCTAAGGACATCACACACATCCATGCCCGAAGCAGGATTCGAACCTGCGACCGCAGCAGCAGCGCGGTTCCGGACTGAAGCGCCTAGAACCACTCGGCCACCGGCGCCGGCCGACGTAGGAGCCATAGGTATTATAGTAATAAACTGTCGTAGCAGTGTTGGGAAAGAAATAGAGCTCCAGACACTAGTGGAGAGCGCTGAAGCACAAATCGTTATAGGTATTGAAAGCTGGCTGAAACTGAGAATAAAGTCAGCCGAAATTATTGCAAAGAACCTAACGGTGTGTCGAAAGAATAGATCAAATACTGTTGGTGGTGATGTATTTGTTGCTGTTATAAGTAGCCTTTCTTGTACCAAAATTGAAGTATATAGCTCCTGCGAGCTAGAATGGATAAGGATTGTATTTGACAACCAGAACAAATTCACGAGCGGCGTTCAATAAGTAAACTAACCCACTTTTTTTTCTCGGCCGATTTCGCTTGAAAAAATGTTGAATTTGCCGTGGGACATAGTCGAATATTCCTACTTCAGCTCCTAAGTTTCATGATGTTTCAGTAGGTGGCAGCATTATACGTAGCCTTCAAACTGGCATCTATAATGGAGGTGCGATTCAAGCAGATAACTATCATTGAGTTTCTTTTGGCGGAAAACCAGTGTATCGCTGGTATTCACAGGCGCTTGCAGAAAGTCTATGGAGACCTGGCAGTGAACAAAAGTACGGTGAGTCGTTGAGCGAGGCGTCTGTCATCACAGCAACAAGGTCGCGCAAACCCGTCCTATCTCCAGCGTACCGCTCGGCCGCATACGGTTGTGATACCCTCAGGAAAATGGAGAAATGACTACAATGTGTTCGTCGCCAGAGAAATTCAAATGAACTTCTCTTTCTCCATAAGAATGGAAGACCTCACACAAGTCTGCGCACCGGAGAGAAACTCACAAAATTTCATTAGATTGTTCTTCCTCATCCACTCTACAGCCCGGACCTCGTACCTTCCGACTTCCATCTGTTTAGCCCAATGAAGGATGCACTCTGCGAAAAGCAGCACATAGATGATGGGGAGATTACTGATGCAGCAAGATGTTTGCTCATATGTCGACCAGTAGAGCGGGAGAATGAAATCTTCACTCTACAGTGGAGTGTGCAATGATATGAAACTTCCTGCTAGATTAAAATTGTGTGCCAGACAGAACTAGCACTCCTGGAAGAAAGTATACTACGGAGACATGGCTTAGCCACAACCTGGGGAAAGTTTCCAGAACGAAATTTCTTATCAGCACACGATCCCCTGCAGAGTGAAAATTTCATTCTGGGAACATCCCCCAGACTGTGGCAAAGGCATGTCTCCACAATATCCTTTCTTCTAGGAGTGCTAGTCTTCCAGATTTTGTAGGAAAGCTTCTGCGAAGTTTACAAGGTAGGAGAATACGTACTGGCGCAAATAAGGCTATGGGGACGGTTTGTGAGTCGTGCATGGATATCTCAGTCGGTTGACCACTTCCTGTAAAAGGCAAAGGTCCTGAGTTCGAGTCTTGGTATGGCACACAGTTCTAATCTGCCAGGAAGTTTCAGTAGAGTCGTACCATGCAGGTGTAGAGCCCCTCCCAGCAGTGTGGCGTAAGAGCGTCTCACTGAATGGAGATTGTATTGAAAAACAGGGTTTTGTAGCCAAAAGAGTGGGGAATAATATGGTGTATCGGAATCCTGAAAAGAAAACTGCTTTAACGTAAAAAAAAGTATAGCATTATTTATCGAACGCCTCTCGCAATTAGTTCCTTTTACCGACCTCCAGACTTAGATGATACAGTCGCTGAACAGTTCAAAGAAGACTTGAATCTCATTTCAAATAGACACCTCCCCATTCATACAATTATACTTGGTGGCGACTGGATTTGTTGGCGAAATTACACGTTTAATGTCGGTGGTAGGCATGAAGCATCGTCTGAAATCGTAGTAAATGCGTTCTCCGAAAATTATTTTGAACAGTTATTTCAGGAGCCCACTCAACGTACGGGGCGTTCAAAAAGTCTCTCCGCAGTGCCGTATGATTGTTAGCCGCGCGTGCCGTATGATTGATTGTTCGCTTGCCTGGGCTACTTCCCTTCAAATGGACTCCCCCAACATTCCTCTGTTTCGTTTATCTCAGCCATCGTCAGTAGTATCGTTGGTGAGTGTCGTTACGAGTTGACGTGAACGTTTACTTCCTTTCTTCGTTTGTTTCGTTTTTGTCACTGTTAAAATGCTAACCATTGAAGAACGTGTTTTTAGTCGAACAAGTGTTCAAAGCTGGCGGTAAATACACAGTTTCAGTTTCAGTTTTCCCGGAGACAACACTCCCACATCGCGATACTGTGCGAGATTTGACTAACAAATTTCGAAGTACGGGTTCAGTGACAGATGCACCGAGAAGCGGTCGTCCTATCGTTTTGTCTGAGGATAAACTACTCGATATTTCCGATAAAACGTCCATGATTCCGAACAAGTTAGTAAGAAAACACGCCCAGGAAATCGATGTTAGTGTCGGAACGGCCCATACAGTTGTAAGGAAAAAATTAGAACTTTTCCCATACACGGTCGTGCAAGAACTGAAAAATACTGATCATGGAAAGAGATTGCATTATTGTCAATGGTTCAAAAATTTCGTTCAACAAAATGGAAGGGATATTCTTAATGAAACGTTTTTCACTGACGAGGTGTGGTGTCATGTATCCGGGTACATGTATTTCACTGAGTTTCATTTCGGTATATTCACTGCGGCATACGCCACGCGCGGCTAACAATCATACGGCACTGCGGAGTGACTTTTTGAACACCCCGTATAAATGGTTGAAAACATTCTCGACCTCTAAGCAACAAAGAACCCCAAGCAAATAGGAAACATTATGCCGAATACAGGGATTAGTGACCATAAGAACGCTGTAGCGAGACTGAATACCACAACACGCAAAAACACCAAAAATAAACGCAAAATAAATCGATTCAGAAAGGCAAATAAAAATTCGTCTGATGTCTTCCTAAGAGACAGCTTCCATTCCTTTCGAACAAACTATATGAGGGTAGACCATATGCGGCTTCAATTCAAAGAAATAGTATCGACAATAATTGAGTGATTTATACCAAATATATTAGCAAGAGACGGAACTAACCCACCATGGTACACAAAAGAAGCAAGAACGCTGTTGCAGAAACAATGAAGAAATCATCCCAAATGTAGAAGAAAGTAAAATCTCTAAGATTATCAAAGTATTGCAGAAGCTCGAAATTTAGGGCGATCTTCAATACAAGGTGCTTTTAATAGTTTCCATAACGAAAGTCTGTCACGAAATCAGAGAAAATCCAAAGAGATTTTGGTTATATGTGAAGTACTTCAGCGGAAAGACACAATCAACACTTCGCGGCAGAGGAGGAAATTTTACCGATGATAGTCCCACCAAAGTGGAGTTACTAAATGGAATTTTCCAAAAGTTCTTCACGAAAGAAGACGAAGTAAATATTCCTGATTTAGAATCAAGAACGGCTGGCTACATGAGTAACTTAGAAATCCTCGGTGAATAAAAGCATCTTAAATCACTTAAAAAAGGGATGTCCGCCGGTTCAGATTCTATGTCAATTACATTCCTTTCAGAGTACGCCGATGTAATAGCTTCGTACTTAACAATCACATACAACCGCTCGCTGGACTAAAGATCGGTTCGTGAAGTTGCACAGGTCGCACCAGTATTCAAGAAAGGAAGTAGGAATAATCCGATGAATCAGAGACCCAGATCATTGACGCTGATTTGCAGTAGGATTTTGGAAAATATAATGTGTTCGAACATTATGAATAACCTCGAGTAAAACGATCTGTTGACACACAGTCAGCATTTTCAGAAAATATCTTCTTGTGAAACACAAATAGATCTTTATTCTCACTATGGAATGAGTGCTGTCGAGAGGGAATCTCAAATTGATTCTATATTTCTAGATTTTCGGAAGGCTTTTATATCGTCTCTCACAAGCGGCTTATAATCAAGCTGTGTGCCTGTGGTGTATCGTCGCGTGCGACTGTAGTCGTGATTTCTGTTGGGAAGATGACAGTTCGTAGCAGCTGACGAAACGCCGTCGTGTAAAACAGAAGTGATATCTGGCATTCCCCAAGGAAGAGTCATAGGCCCTCTGCTGTTCCTGATCTCTATAAACGATTTAGAAGACAATCTGAGCAGTTATTTTAGACTATTTGCAGATGATATCGTCAGTTACCGTCTAGTAAGGTCATCAGCGGGTTGAAACCAATAGCAAAATGATTGAGACAATATATATGTATGGAGCGAAAAGTGTCAATTGACCCTGAATAGTGAAAACTGTGAGATTATCTGCGTAAGTACGAAAAGAAATCCGTTAAATTTCAGCCATGGGGTCCCTACCTGATTGGACTGAGAGAGGACAGCGAAAAAGTTCAAAGAAGGGCAGCTCGTTTTGTACTATCCCGAAATAGAGGAGAGAGTGTCATGGGTATGATACGGGAGTTGGGGGCGGTAATCATTTAAACAAAGGCGTTTTTCGTTGCGGAGAGATTTTTCCTCGAAATTTCAGTCTCCAACGTTCTCCTTCGAATGCGCAAATATTTTGTTGGCGTCGACCTTCATAGGGTGAAATGGTTTTTGTAATAAAATAAGAGAAATCTGATCTCTCACGGAAAGTTATGAGTGTTCATTTCTTCTGCGCTTTTAGAGACCGGAACGGTATAGAAACTGTAGAAATGCTACGAAGATACCTATGCCAGGCACGTAATTGTAAATTGCAGTGTAGTCATATAGATGTAGATGTAGCGCATAAAGTCAAAACCATAGCCTTCGTGACGTTAATGTTTGTGGGGTAACGCACCGACATTAGCGGCACACCTTTCCCGACACGACACGCCAACAAATTGTACCTTAAAACACTTTTTTCTGAGAGTATATTCTTTTCATGCCCCCCCCCCCCCCGCCCCAATCTCTTCTGATGTGTACATTTATTTACTTGTCGCGAGCACTGTTCACGATACGCAAATAAATGGAGAGATCTGAAGGTGGATTGACAGGTATCTTGAAACGTCATCATGGCAAAATAACGCCAATACAAGCAACCAATTGCAGATAACACAATATGAATTCCTACCAGTTTCAACAGTTGCAGTGTTGTAATTGCATCCACGATGGACAAGAATGATTTACTGATGTTAATACGAAAAAGAACAGAAAAACAAAATACAGTAATGAGATAGGTAATCCCAGTTGACAATCAATTAGGAGTAAAGGCACAAGGGAATTAAAGGCATTAGCTGCCAGTGAGTATTGATGTATATGAAAGGGGAAAGCTGAAAATTTATGCCGGACTGGGATTCGAACCCATCTCAGCTGCTTACTAGGCAGATGTGCTGACCACTACACAAATTCTGACTCGGCAGGAAGCCGCGATAAGTGAGGCTAATGAGCAAGAGCATTACATCAGTAGTGTATGGTATAAGTTGACAATTTGGGTCTGCGAAAGGCGTGCTAGGGTATTCCGTGCGGTTATAGTGACCCGTATGTCCGGATAGTGTAGTGGTCGGCGCATCTGCCCAGAAGACCTGGGCTCGAGTCCCAGTCTGGCACATATTCCCAACTTGCCCCATTGATATAGATCACCGCCCACTGACAGCTTAAGTCTTTAACTGCCTTGTGTCTTGATCACAGCAGCTACAGGACACGTCCGAAAGGACAGACACCACATATATACATCTGCCTTGCAAGCAGGAGACCTGGATTTGAATCCTGGTCTGGTGCAAATTTTCAACTTGTCGCATTGATATAAATCGATGGCCACTTACAGCTAATGCCTTTAATTCCTTTGTATCTTGATTCATAGTAGCTGCAGGATCAACATGGTGTCTGTTCTTTTGGACATGTCGAAAACAACGAGCCCCACATATATAATTAGGAGTAACTTTGCGAATTGCTTTCGTGGGCCGGATTGAAACAAATCGTGGTCCGGATCCGGCCCGGGGCCCGCTGGTTGCCCACCCTTGGCTTGAAGGTTCATGTAATGTGTTAGGTGAATAGCTGAGCTGAGTCATCCTCTGTATTATCATAGATCATTAACACACCGTATCTGGTAAAGTCAGCCAAAACCCGATAAACAAGACTACCACAAGCATTTAATATGTAACTGTTCAAGTGACATCAGAGAATGTAGACTCTAAAGGACCTGAAATAGTAAATGTATTTACTATGCTGACTGCTGACAGTGGTAATCCAGCAATTGTCAATATTAAGACACGTAAACGAATCCAACTTCTACTGGATTGGACTATACTCAACAACTTCTCATTATGTCATCTTTAACTGTGACGTAATGGACTCAGGGAACCAATCGAGAATAACAACCGCTATACAAACATTTAAGAAATCATCAATAGAAAATCTTGCTTGCATCATTCCTACATTTGTGATAACTGGTATTTAGTAGTTAGAAATTAAAAAAAGAAAGACACTTATCATTGTTTCTGGAAATTAAGCCCCTAAGGGTGTGCAACAGGTGATTAAAATTTTTAAGAAAACATTTCGTTACATTAAAAAAAGTTAAAGCTAATATTATGAAAATTGGTATTTCACTTATCGGTTGCTGCACCACGTAAACGTTCATTTCTCGATGTTATACTTTAAGATACCCAGCTGAACGCCTCGCGTGTTACTTATAGCACACTTCAGTGGTTGTTGTGCTCGTCAGTCCGAATACCGGTATGTTGCAGCTCTCAACGCTAGTCTAGATCCGGAACGATGTTTCCACAACTGGAGGTATAGCGTCATCTCAGTCAGAGCCCGAAGTTGCTCCGACTGAGCAATAGGGAATGAGGAAGGTCCGGAAGAAGCGTGGTCCCTTCGAATCCTACATATCGGTTAGACATTTGTTGAGATAATTGTTGATACGCTACAGATGTTGATAATCAGTTTTAACTTTCATGAATAGTCTTTTTTGGCCTCATAAAATAGCGAACAGCGTGTTATCGTAGTCTTATTAACCACTGAGATGAAGGTACGAAATAGGTTTTTTTCGACTGAAATTACGCAATGTTTCTTTCTATATTAGCAGTTCTAGATGACTTCTGCTACTCTTTATGCATGCTCAGCTAGTTCTTCATTAACAAAAATAAATGTGCACCTAAACATTTACAAGTTAATAATGCTACAGTAGTAACTATTTTATAAATATTAAATAGCCTTCATGTGTCTTGCTATACCTGGTCCTCACCAACTTGGGTTCCATTGAATGCCATTCAAATTTTCATAAGAGCAATATACCATTGCTTTGAGTATCTCTAGTCTTTGAGACGCATTGAATTCCTAAGAGCAGCATAAAATCTCGGGTCGACATAAACGAGTCATAGTAATCACCAGGAAGAACTAATTTTAAATATATTTTTACTATCCTAAGAAATTGTTTCATCGCTGAGTTAAATATACACACATAGATGTATGTATTCTCTGTTCCTGTAACTTGGATATTTTACATACAATTATACTTACAGTTATTAATGTAAATGTAAGAGCCAGAGCATGAACGTATGTGCTCAAGTGCACGATATATACTCACCAGCTCTGCAGTGAATACACTATGTGTGTGTGTGTGTGTGTGTGTGTTGGGGCGCTCAACGTCGAGGTCATCAGCGCCATTAATGCACATTGTTATATTTGCCCCTCGTCATTCTAATAATCTTTGTGGTATCATGTTAAATGATAGCGGGTGTCAGATTTTGGCGTAGGACCGTCAACACAAAATATATATACTGCCTGACAAAAAAAGTGAAACACCCAAAAGAAATGGCCGGATGTCTTGTACACATCATCGGCAGCTATGTAAATTATTATAGCAAAGCATGAGCTGTGAGAGGGAGAACTGCCACAAGAGTGTATGCCTTGTTGATGTTTAGTGTTGCTATCAGGCTTGGTAGGATATCTCAGGGATGTAATCATCTGGGTATGTTGAGTGATCATTGTGAAGGGTGCCTAAATGCCACGTACTTGTGTGAGACAGCGTTGTCAGTACCTGAGAGATTTTGAAAGAGCCTTGCTCTTGGATGGGTCACCGTTTGGGGCTGTCGAGTTCTTTTGGTAAGTGGGGTGCACTCAGGCCTTGTAAGGCCAATTGAGGAGCTTCTTGATTGTGAAGTACCGGCACAATCACGATTTTTTTTTTTTTAAATTCATATGTGGGAGCATTCGGATGTGACAACGGCCCAATGACGGAGATCATGGGAACGTGAGGGCAGGTATACCCATCGTCAAGGTTCGACTTGACTACTTCTACCAACACAACGGAGGATCAGGTGCTGTTAACACAACACGAGCAGCTGCGTTTGCAGAGGTGCTGTAATCGGAAAGCATGGATTGTTGACGAATGCCGTCGGACTTTGTTCAGTGATGATTTGCAGTTCTGCATGATGACGATCTTAGGCGAGTATAACTGGGCAAAGGCCGCGTTATTCCAATATCATGAAGAGGCATAGCTGTGCTACTCCTGAAGTCGTGGTGTGCAGAGCCATCGGGTACGACTTCAGGTCACGGCTGGTAGTGACTGAGGGAACTCTGACAGCGCAACGCTACGTCAGAGACATCCTGCATCCTCAAGTGTTACCTCTCATGCGGCAGTACTGTGGTGCTATGTTTCAAGAAAATGGTCGGATACATATGGCACGTGTCTCAATCCACTGTCTACGTGCTATTGAGGAACTCCCGTGAGTAGCAAGATATCCAGATCTGTCCCCGACAGTACGTGTGTGGTATCACAGTGTCAGTACCTAGGACGTCAACATCAACAACAGCTATTACAACAGTTGTGGGCCAGCTTGCCTAAGGAAATGATACATCGGCTGTTGACACCCTTCCCGACCAAAGCAGTGCAAGCATCCAGGCCAAAGAGGGTGGCTATTCGTAAATATGACTCGATTTTGTAATAACTGCAATAAGTCTGTGAAGTCTCACTTCGTTTCCTGTCCCCATTCTTGCAGTGTGTGTGATAAGAACTTCCTCGCCGCTCTTTCAAAAAATTGTCATAAATCCGGTATGTGTTTCAACACAACAAAAAAATATTTATTTTTCGATTACATACTCAGTTGAAGCACTTTTGCACGAGTAACCTGCAAATCTATACAAACTTCAAAGTATCTGCTTCTCTCTATGACAAAGTTTACTCTAGCACGCATTTTTCTTCAAATTGCGTTTACTCGTCGCCTCCTACGACAGTGCTGTAGGTAACTCCAGGCAGCACACTCGCCGGAAGCTCTGATTTAGTCACGAGCTAACCATATCCTCTAGCTAGTATAAATTATGTGTGTCCTTTGGTAGTCAGATCTGGAAGCTGGAGACATCTGCAGAGATTGAATAAGAGTCCCTAACCGTTCTTTCCACCAACCTGTCGTCTTCTAAAGTTTTGTCCCCACCGCAGAAGACAGCTCGTCGGTCGTGGGATCTTCTTCGGCGGAGGCTGCTATACTGCCAACTTGAACCTGTAATTGTGCTTTTCATTGGATGCCACTTGCCCAGGTTAGTCTTCGTATCTACAGAGGGCAAGATCTGTAGTACTGACAATGATGGGATGCGACACTTCTCATTACTGTATCCTGTTTTGTTATATTTCAAATAATCACAAATTTTATACTGTCTTCTACAACACTCGACATATCTTTCTTAATACAAATGTTGACGGTGTTGAGACGGCAACCAGCCACAAATTCATTTTAAGTTCCTTTATTTAAAAGGTACAGTTTCCGGTTTCGAATTATTACGATTCATCGTCAGACGGCTTTCATGCTTTCATTACAACATGTGCTGCGTTTTTTACTGATTAGTTATCGTGAAATGTTGGTTTGGAGTACTTGTTTTCATAGTTTTCGTGCAGCAGACAACGTTTGTAGTTTTCACCGCATTCACATCATTGCACACATAAACTTGCATATTGAGCACTTCAGATTTGTCACGGAATGCATTTTCATCACATTTCTATCGTTGCACACGTAAATTTGTATCATTGAGCACTTCAGCTTAGTCACAGAACAGACTTCTAACATGCACCGCATGTTTTGATAGATACATAGTGTTTACAAACATATGAGTGTCAAAGATGCTTCTGAAATAAATTCACTCCTGGAAATGGAAAAAAGAACACATTGACACCGGTGTGTCAGACCCACCATACTTGCTCCGGACACTGCGAGAGGGCTGTACAAGCAATGATCACACGCACGGCACAGCGGACACACCAGGAACCGCGGTGTTGGCCGTCGAATGGCGCTAGCTGCGCAGCATTTGTGCACCGCCGCCGTCAGTGTCAGCCAGTTTGCCGTGGCATACGGAGCTCCATCGCAGTCTTTAACACTGGTAGCATGCCGCGACAGCGTGGACGTGAACCGTATGTGCAGTTGACGGACTTTGAGCGAGGGCGTATAGTGGGCATGCGGGAGGCCGGGTGGACGTACCGCCGAATTGCTCAACACGTGGGGCGTGAGGTCTCCACAGTACATCGATGTTGTCGCCAGTGGTCGGCGGTAGGTGCACGTGCCCGTCGACCTGGGACCGGACCGCAGCGACGCACGGATGCACGCCAAGACCGTAGGATCCTACGCAGTGCCGTAGGGGACCGCACCGCCACTTCCCAGCAAATTAGGGACACTGTTGCTCCTGGGGTATCGGCGAGGACCATTCGCAACCGTCTCCATGAAGCTGGGCTACGGTCCCGCACACCGTTAGGCCGTCTTCCGCTCACGCCCCAACATCGTGCAGCCCGCCTCCAGTGGTGTCGCGACAGGCGTGAATGGAGGGACGAATGGAGACGTGTCGTCTTCAGCGATGAGAGTCGCTTCTGCCTTGGTGCCAATGATGGTCGTATGCGTGTTTGGCGCCGTGCAGGTGAGCGCCACAATCAGGACTGCATACGACCGAGGCACACAGGGCCAACACCCGGCATCATGGTGTGGGGAGCGATCTCCTACACTGGCCGTACACCACTGGTGATCGTCGAGGGGACACTGAATAGTGCACGGTACATCCAAACCGTCATCGAACCCATCGTTCTACCATTCCTAGACCGGCAAGGGAACTTGCTGTTCCAACAGGACAATGCACGTCCGCATGTATCCCGTGCCACCCAACGTGCTCTAGAAGGTGTAAGTCAACTACCCTGGCCAGCAAGATCTCCGGATCTGTCCCCCATTGAGCATGTTTGGGACTGGATGAAGCGTCGTCTCACGCGGTCTGCACGTCCAGCACGAACGCTGGTCCAACTGAGGCGCCAGGTGGAAATGGCATGACAAGCCGTTCCACAGGACTACATCCAGCATCTCTACGATCGTCTCCATGGGAGAATAGCAGCCTGCATTGCTGCGAAAGGTGGATATACACTGTACTAGTGCCGACATTGTGCATGCTCTGTTGCCTGTGTCTATGTGCCTGTGGTTCTGTCAGTGTGATCATGTGATGTATCTGACCCCAGGAATGTGTCAATAAAGTTTCCCCTTCCTGGGACAATGAATTCACGGTGTTCTTATTTCAATTTCCAGGAGTGTAGTTAAACGCACATGTTTAACTTGACGATGATTTATATCAGAATATTTTATCGATCTGAAGATGGCTATAAGCCAAACTGGTCATAAAGTGTAAAGAAATCTATGTGAACAAGACGGACTTCTGAAAATAAAAGTGCCGTTGTATGAGTATCTGCAGACAAACAGTGTATTTCGAGAATGAACTTTCACTCGCAATGGAGCTTGTGCTGTTATGAAACTTCCTAGCTCGTTAAGGACCGACTGTATTACACAGAAAATGATCTCAGATCAATCTGGACTCCAAAATCTGCGGTGAATAAACGCATGTATAAACGTTAATCTCAGACAATATCGCTGTGAGCTAGTGTAATCTTTGACTGGCGAAATTCCAGTTCACAACCTGGTGATATTACATAACAACGCTTTTGTTTTGCGCAAATATGCGTTGCAAAAGCATAAGTTGCTATTAACACGAATGTTTCCAGCAAATACGTCAAAATGCCACTCTCACACTGGTTAAGCTCGAAATATTTATTTTGATCTGCAAGGTTAGGTTAGGGAAATCATCGGCTATGTAAGTAATGGGTGGAGGTAATAACTGATCTCGTAACAATTCTTGGAGACGACTCGTAATTAATGTGGTTAGTTTAATCATTATCGACTGTTAGTGGCTAAGCGAGAGAGGAAATTTCGAGGTATTTGCAGTGAAAAGGTAAGTACGTGAAATATGACAGCAGCCAATAACGATTGAACATCTTTGACAAATTTCTAAGTTCGAACAGCAGTAACTATATAATTCGTCTAAAATTTTTGGCTACAAAACAAGTGGTTGAACTAATATAACAACTACACGTAAACTGATGAAGAAAACTAGTAGAAAGTCTATTAAGTCTGTCAGCAATTACCAGGCGGTTGCTCAGCAATAATACAGAATCCGTATTTTTGTTAACAGTTGACAGTGGTGTTATTTACGTACGACGGTGAAGTGAGGATAGGTGTTTTTATGAATACTGATTTCTCTGGTCGGCGTTTTTTCTTTGTTATCTCACAGTTGTGCTGCGGTGAAACTACGAAGGGCGTTTGTTGGATTGTGCATATATTGTTTAATATTCAGCTAAACTTGCTCTAAACATGAAGTTAGTTGACCACGTTGTTCGAAGTTTTAAGGTAGCGAAAGTATTCCGAGAGAATACGGATAAGATAAGTAGCATTGACTTTTCATCGAGTGGAGACACATTGATTTCCTGCAGTGAGGATGATCAAATTGTGATATATGATTGTGAGAAGGGGACGCAGGTGAGAACAGTGAACAGCAAGAAATATGGAGTTGATCTCATTCATTTTACGCATGCTAAAAACACAGCAATTCACAGTTCCACTAAAGTAGATGATACTATACGATATTTATCCCTTCATGACAATAAGTACATTCGTTACTTTCCGGGACATACGAAGAAAGTTGTCTCGCTATGCATATCACCTGTGGAAGATACTTTTCTCTCAGGTTCGTTGGACAAAACATTGCGGTTGTGGGATCTTAGGTCACCGAACTGCCAAGGACTTATGCATCTGTCAGGAAGACCAGTTGCAGCATACGATCCTGAAGGACTCATCTTTGCAGCTGGAATAAACTCTGAACACATTAAACTGTACGATTTAAGATCATTCGATAAAGGACCATTCATAACTTTTAAACTAAGTCAAGAAAAGGAGTGTGACTGGACTGGACTAAAATTTAGTCGTGATGGGAAAACAATTTTGATATCTACAAATGGGTCAGTTATCCGACTGATTGATGCCTTCTACGGGACGCCGTTACAGACGTTTACCGGTCATTTAAACAACAAAGGAATACCCATAGAAGCGTCTTACAGTCCAGACTCGCAATTTATCTTCAGTGGTTCGACGGATGGCAGAGTTCATGTGTGGAACACAGATACTGGGTATAAAGTTTGTGTCCTTAATGCAGATCACCCGGCTCCTGTCCAGTGCGTGCAATTCAACCCGAAGTACATGATGCTTGCTTCTGCGTGCACAAATATGGCATTTTGGCTTCCAACAATCGATGAAAATTCTTGAATTTGTTGTGCATAGTGCCTGTAAAAGATAACGACGTATGTATTAGGTGAAATTTGACTCGAGTACCCGGATACTTTAGAAGGGAAAGCTTTAGTAAAGTATGTCGAAATATTTTTGACAGTAAAATGACGACGCTTTTCTGTGACGAAGACTTTTAGTGTTTAATTCCAGGGTAATTTTGTGTGAATCGAGGATAAATATTTCTTAAGATTGTTATATGTATAAGTACGAAATTTTACATATGGCTTAATGTTGTTATGGTATTTTAAATTTGGAAATACTTTCATATACTTAATAGGTGGTACTCTATACACACCAGTAGCTGTGTTCATGTAGGACTCCCTGTCAGTTTTAATGATGGCACGTTACTTAGCACAGGTTTCCTGGTACATGAATTTATGTACTCTGCTCGTAGATGTGGTTTTTCAATCCTAGTACTAAATAGAGTACCACATTTAAACTGTGCTTCCAGATTACTTTCTAAGACTTGCACCTTTCAGAGCAGATGTAAAGATTTCATATGAAACATGAACCAGAGTGCAGGATAAAACTATGATGCGAAACTACGTCTACACAGTGTGTTCTTGTCATGACTTAAGTTTGTGTCTAGTGGTGGCCAAATATGGAGTGCATTGATGAATCTTAGAACAGGTGCAATATTATCTCAGAGTGGTATAATTATCCTCAAGCTGTTTTAGAGAGAAATGATATGATGTGCTGACTGCAAGATGCCACTTTGTGTCTGAGTGTGTGTGCTGTGCTCTTTTTAAATTCACAGTGCCCGTTTTGTAACTTTAAATGGAAAGCGCTATGACAGTTGTTAGCCTATTAATCAGCATACAATAACGAAAACTCATTTGATTATCTAAGTAATGGCTTACATCAAGCAATTAGGCCTATCTCCAGGCAAATACAAATTTTGGTGAGTAATTTGTGACTTCTCCTTGACTAATCTCTACATGTTAAGTGACTGAGGACGCTAACTAGCAAGCAGTTATGGCAGATGGCGAGCCAAATGGCTGAGGATGCTAGTTACCAAGCAGTTGTGGGAAGTGGTCAGCCACTCATTAATTTCAGACTTCTTTTCCCATGTCAGCTGTAGCAAAATGGTCAGACACAAATCAAAATTCAAATGAATATTTTTGTGTCTGAATCAGTTCTTCCATACTTGTGTTGCTTCATTAACAACAAATTCATTAGAAAAATGCTGCCATATTGTAGTACAGGATCTCTTTCCTTTCAGATTTATTTGTGTTGTAAATAGAAACTTAAAATATTTTATTATTCTGTTGTCAAATGTTTCAGAAAGCGTTGTGAACATTCAATGGTCCTGTGTATAAGATTTACATTTTGCTATGTTGCAGTGGCACTGTTTATATGAATTATTAAAATAATTGATACAGATTCTGCAGTGTCCACATTCAAGGAATGATTGACACAGATTCTGTAGTGTCCACATTCAAGGAAAAACTAAGTTATAACACACAAATTTTTAAAACAATGTGATATGTCTTTCACCTCATAAGTACAAAGCCTTAACCCCAAAGTTTGTAATACGTGCTTTCTGTTTATGTTGTAATTTTGTCTGTAATTTTGATGACACAGGAAAGTGGCATGATTCACATTTACTGTACCCAGAAGACAGTACCACAGTATGAATCTGTGTTGTACAAGATCTATTACAAGTGCACCATTGGAAATGTGTCTGTAGTTGTTACATTGCCATTACCACAGTGTCAACTTTCATTGCTTCAGATTTCTTTCTGTCACTGAGAGTTTCATTATTGTAAATTTTTTAAAGATCTAAATAACTTTTGATAACCATCTTAGTATTCCCCTCCCTGCCTTCCACCCCCCCCCCCCCCACACACACATACAAAAATCAAGGTTCGTTAGCTGTCTCTTGTGTTGAACTTTTATTACATTCTCTCTTTTTCGCAAGTTCTTGTCAAACCGTTTTGAACACGTCAAACATTAATTGTAGATTTAGATGCTAGCTAGTGTGAAGTTAGTGCCTTAAAATTTTTTTATACATGAAAATACATGTATTGCTGCTTTACAATCCTCTTCTCATTACTGGCTGTTTTGTGTATGGCAGAGATACAAAGAAGAGCCAACTGTTTTTCTCTATATTCGTTATTTCATAGCCTTTGTACGTGTCATATAGTAAGTAAACATATAGATTATAATTTCATTTCATCAAACTTGTTGAAATGATCACAAAATACGTGAAGCCTTTAGGGCCATGATGTTTTCTTCCACTATGATTTATTTTTTCTACGTTAGTGCTATGTACTGTGTACATTCATGTATATCAGTTCTCTGTTGTTGCTTTTTTAAGGTAGTGGGTGACAGGAAATCTGTGTCCTCCTTGTCATTTCTTTATGTTGAAACTGTCTGAAAATGGTTAGAGAACTGAGCCAGTTCCACTTTGTGTGCATAACATGAGAAGTAAAGTTTTTACCATGGTGTCTGCGTATTGGACGAATTGTGTAGGGCAACATTTGGGTTATTTAGACCTCTTTAGAGTTAATTGAATATTTGTTAATATAAACAGCTCAGTGAAATAAAGATACACTTGTTGGGCCTAATAAATCGATGACAATTACAAATCTAATTCCAGTCACAAGGATATTTTCTGACAATCATACTAAACTTAATGGAGAGGATGAGCAATTGTTAAAAATTCAGTAATAAAATAATGCACTAAACTCTCTCTCTTTGTGTGTGTGTGTGTGTGTGTGTGTGCATGTGTGTGTGCATGTATTTGTGTTTGTTTTCTAGCTGTGTATAATACTTCAATAGCACTGACTTATTTGATCTACTAGCTAGATATGTTAGATGGTTTCTGTAAAAACAAAAATATTCTGAGTTGTCTACGTTCTTCATCCCTGTTGTCTATTATTCAGTTTTTGTCAGTACTGAGAAAAATAAATTAAGAAATTCTTGTACTGGAACAAAGTAATGTTGTCTTTTATAGAAAGTGCAAATATGAGACTTTTAGCTGTGATGTGATGAAATATTTGCATTTATAGTGTACTCTAACTAATGTGAAGTATATGTATCATTATTAATGCGAATATAATTTTTCCAAGAATAGTTGTGTATCTGTGGAAAATTGTAAAATTATCCCTAGTTTTGGTGGCAGTAATTCATGTTTCATGAATATAACATTTAGGTAATGTGGTGCTTATGTCCAATATTTTTATGTCCACCACTCTCTATATTTATGTTATACAGATTTGCACTTTGAAAGTGATATATTTGCCAGAAATGATACCACAAGTGTAATTTACATATTGTAGCTTTTATATTTTCTTCTCTTGTTTCCCGTTTTGTGCCACAGTACCATCCATTTTTTTTGTTGCAATAGGGTCTTAGTTTGAGTTGTTAGAGTAGATACTCATTAATAAGACGTGTTCGTATTTAACTGAGTCTGTTCATTCCTGTTCATTGTTTCTAATGCTTCTTGACAGAACTGTGTGTAAGGATACACAGAATTATCCACATTTAACATTGATGTCTATAACTATACTGTTATAGATTCACATTTAGTTTAGGGTAGAAGTAGCAGTGGTGACATGATTCAGCAAGGACCACAGGGTTATTTAAATATCTCAGTCATCCTTAAATCGCATATTTTAATTATATAAAACATGTATATCATTTGGCAAATTAAATAATTTTACTGTCCATAATTTTATAATTTGCACATACTCATAACTGTACATTGTATGTTCTTCCATTATTAAATTTATAGAACACATGTTATTTTGCAAATTTGTGTACAGTGGATGTAAAATATTACAAACATAGTGCTGTTCTGCTTAGGTGTTGGTGGCATTTGCTACTGCTTTATTTAAATAGAAACAGCTACAAAACTGAAATAAATTCACAAAAGTCAGTTTGAAAACATGATTTTCATTGCATTTCTTTTAGTTTGTCTTTATTTTCTCTATTTACCTTCAGTGTTCCCATTCTTATGTCACTTTCCACAAGCATGCTCTATAGTTTTATTTTATATTCGCGCTCAGGGGGCTATAATCTTGATGTTTCAATAGAGAACAATTTTTTGGGGGGGGTGTAACAGAATCCTGGCTTGCCTGTTGTATATCTGCCTGTAATCAGAGGTCACTTTCAATTAAAACTGCGCGATATATTGCTGTCACAGTTCACTTTTACTATCGTTTTTCCCAGTTCAACATTCTCTCCTTCGTCTCCATTTCCAGTGTCATTACCCACATGAAAAATATGTTTATTTGGAGTTAGAGACATCTCTTCATTTATCATTTACTGATGTGAATGAACTGCAACCTTCAGTGTTATTTAAATCTCTATCAGAACAAAAAATGAACAACATCATAACGAATAAATTTGTAAGCTGCTATTTATGCAGCAAATTTGTTTCAAAAAATTTATCTGAGCGTATTAAAATGCATATAAACCACATCCCACAACTTCGGGCTGACAACGTGCTTCGTCATCGTAGGGGCTGGAAATAGGAATAAAGTGTGTCTGCAGGGCTGCAACTAACTTCTGTCCATTTTCTGCAAAAACAGGCCTGACGATACTCCTGACTCCAATTTTAAGCATTTCAATGAAAAATGTTGACGCTGTTTTTCCTCCATTTCACACAGCACATATAACTACGAAAAGATGAAATGTAATAACTGTAGAGGGCATCTTAACATTACACCTTGTCATGCACGAATGCTTTCTCGCTCCTGTTCGTATATTATCAAGACACTTTTCCAGTCACAGTTAGCTTCTATGTTCAGAGAATTAAAGTCAACAGTAACTTCTTTCCACATTTTTTTTCTTGGTTGTAGTAAATCGTGTCAGTGTTTTGTTTTTCCATCCGTTGTCTTTATATTGACCTAATGCGATTTTCAGAAAAAATCTTTTCATCTGGGGAAAAGTCTGAAGATCACATCTTTTTTCTGGCTACTTCCATCTTTTCAACACGACAACTTCGATAATAGATACTGTGTATTTACGAAGTGGAATTAATATCTGAGGTCGAAGTGCAATTCTTCTTCTTTTGGATTTGCAGCTCTTGCATTTCTTCCGTGTTTGCACTTAAAATTATTGGATTCAGATTTCGCCTTTTATATAAAACATAGTTTTTTCTTGTTACCCAAACATGTTTCAGCGCCTCTGTGTCATCATCAGTGGGTTTTGTTTATTGGACAATTGTAAAAGTGAACACATTTTAGGTTGTAACAGCTCTAACAAAATGAACTGAACCTAAAGACCGTTTTTATTCGTTACTGTTGTTACCGTGACTATACATGATGTGGTCTTACAGGACTATATGTATGCTGTCCTGCACTGATAGCTTGTCATTTGCAAACCAAACAATGTAAATGTGAATTTTATGAGTTTTATATTTGGCTCAAAGGTGCTACAACCCTCCTCTGCAACAATGAAAAAGTGTGGTGACATTACCCTCAGTTTTGGCGACGCTTTAAACAGCAAGGTGTCGACACATGCGAGAAAAAAGGTCACAGCTCAGATGGTCATGTGAGGTGGAAGATAAATAAATGATGTCACATTGGCACAAAATTTCACCACAATTTTGCCCATTGCACTATGGGCCTGTCACACGATGGAAGGGCGTCACACCCCCTCTTATGAAAACTTGACCATATTTTGAAGCCTATGTGATGGAGGTCAGAAACGCGACGCCCAGCTTTGAAATCACGCAGTTTTCTTATGGGTGGCTGAGAAAAATATTTGGAACACACTTCCGCTCAGAATCAACAGGAAAATGGCTCGGGGGACAAGACAATGGGCATCAATGAAACCACGCCTTCCTTTGGGGCATTGATTTCCACAAATTTGGTAGTCGAAAACGACAGTTTGCAGTGCTATGAGGAGCAAGTTGATGTTCTTGTCACCTTTGACGCTGCTGACACACCTCGGATGATTCAAGCCCTAAGGATATTCTGAGCCTGCAGCTCCTTTCATTGTGATCACACCACTTTAGAATTTAGTGTGGCTGCAGTGTTTGCTCAGGTGTACAGGGTGGAACGACTAGGGACCATTCAAAAGCACTCGATGAAATGTGAATGTGATCCATTAACAGTAAAGGGTGCTTGTGTTTTTTCAGCCTTTCTGTTGCGCACACTGATGTAAGGGGAGGGGGATGCATGCGACACAAGCATGAATAAAATGACAAAGGGTTCCTCTGAGGTTCCTCCAGTTTGGCAACACTGTCGACGCCACCCGCACACCTTGAAGGATTCCTAGGTGCCTGGTGGTATGCATCCCCTTGACACCCTTCGGCTAACGCCCAAACCTCCAGGTGCCAGACACTCAGATCGGTACAAAATTGTTGAGGCTTTCGTGGCCACTTGTTGACAAACTGCCTATTGGCTTCTGTCTCGGGTTCTTCGGCCGACGTTCATCTAATGATTTTTCTGACGTTTCGCCAGCACGAGTGGCTGGCATTGTCAAAGCTTCACCCTCCATTGCCGGTGGTGAACTGGAGCCGTGCTTTATAAAGGATGGGGCCCCTCCACGCCCGCACCAACGTGGTGACCAACACAAAAGTTTTACTGTCACCTCCGTAAGCATGTTAGTTTTGAATCAGGCGTCACAGGATGCAGGCTGTGATGTTATCCATGCGTCTGAGTAGGACTACTCATTAACATGGTCCATCAGGAGATAGTAGTGGTCGAAAACGATCGAAGGGTAGCGGTTTTAAGAGCAGAGGAAAAAAAGTGCCAAGGCCAGCGCCAAGGGAAAAAAACCTCTGCGACAGTAGGACGGGTGGTAAGGGCAGTAGCGGCTTGCTAGCTGCGACAGAGCATGCAAGGTGAGGGGGGTTAGCGTGAGGTATCGTGCAACGTTACCTATGTACTGCGTGGTTGTTAGCTGGGGCAGTCCGGTGCTGCGGCTGGGCTCGCTTGTAGTCTCCTGGGCCGGCCGCAGTGGCTTACTCCCTGTAACATAAAAATTCGGCGCGGCAGGGCGGCGACGCTTCTGCGATGCCTATTGGCTCCTCGACCCCTTGCGGGGCCCGGTCCCGTAGCAGTCGGCGTCGCCAGCGGCTCCTCTGCGGCGGCGGTTGTCTTCTTCTTCTTTGCGCCTCTCACCCGCGCTGCTGCTGGAACAAGAGCTGGGATAGGCGCACGAACGTCCTTCTGCGAGGTCGCAGGAGTGTTCGCAGGTACGACTGCGCTGAGGCCTTGGGCGAAAACTGCTCGCAGTTGCCTCAAGGCCTCTTCCTTCTCTGCAGCCACGGCGGCTGCGAAGGCAGCCCTCTCCGCCGCCATGACGGCTTTGAGGGCTGCTGTGGCCTCCTTCACGGCGGTGCCGAGTTCGAGGTCACATCTCTTCGCAGGAAGGCGAGCTGCGTCCTGGCTGCTCGTTTCCGAGCGGCCGTCCCTGCCCCTGGCAGGTGGATCTGCTGCTGCGCCGTCCCTCAGCTGCGCCGGGCTGTTCTGCGCCCTACGCCGTTTCCGGCGTCGTCTTCTCTTCTGCTGCTGCGTCGGTGCGGCCGCGGCCGCTTCGCCGCCCCCGGCACGGCTGCGGCTTGAGAAAGCCGAACAGCCGCGCCAACTGGCGACGTGCGGGCCGCCACACCGGACACATGTCGGCAGAGCGTTGCTGCCGCGGTCGCAGGCGCGGCTGTCGTGCTCACCTGAGCACTTGCACCGCGCCGCGTTGCGGCAATACTTCGCTACATGGCCCTCGCCCTGGCACCTGAAGCACTGGGGCTGAGGATCCATGGCGGTCGGGAGAGCCTCCGTCGTAACCGGGAAGCCCAGCAACTTCCGCAAGTCGAAGATGTCACTCCCGCCGTCGACCGTTTGCACGGCCACGGCATAGAGCGGCGCCCTCTTCCTGTTGGTTCGGTTGTGCAACCTTGCGGCTGCACTACCAAACCCGGCTCGCAGCAGCCCTTCCCGGACCGCTGCCTCATCACAGCACCAAGGCAACCCCCTGAGGAGTGCCTTAGTCGTCTTCATCCTTCCTACGGAAGGTGCCTTCTCACGCGCCGGCGGCGCGTCGACGATGTGGTCGGCCACTGCGACCTTGATCGCCCTGTGGTCGGCCACGTTTGCGGCTCGAACGCAGATCAGCGAGTCTGTATCGACAGACTCGTAGACCACCTCGTTCCGAGCGCAGCTCGTCATGGTGTCGAACAGCGCTGTCCACCCGCCTTTGCACTTGACGTACAAAGGGAGGACAGGCCGCGACTCGTCTTCTCGGGAGTTCCTTGCACGGTCGGCAGACTCGGTGAGTTGCACAACCGAAGGACCCTTCGTAGCGGCAGCCACCGGGCCCCAGCCGAGGACGTCGGAGGCTGAGGCCGGCTAAGCGTGTTGCTGCGTACGAGACAGACTCATGTAGATGCTACGGGACTCTTGGGTGCAGTTATAATTTAGTTATCTTCGTGAGAACTCCCAGATAGCACACCACACACAAACATTAAGTATAATCAGATGCAGGAGAAGTATAATAAGAATTTAAACAAAAAATAAAAAAAAGAATAGGACGGAAAACGGGGATCAGCACGTACTTCATGCTGTACCTGTGTAACGTCACGCGTTTTCAGGGCAAAAAAAGCCTTTATCAAAGAATATGAATTTTTAAAACAATATGCGGATTTTGCTTATGGTATTTGCTTCACAGATGCTGATGTTGTAGAACCGTTATAGTTGGTACAACAACAGTATCTCTGATAATGTTCAAAGTAATAAAGCTATTACAAAATTGTTAAGGCTTTCGTGGCCACTTGTTGACAAACTGCCTATTGCCTTCTGTCTCGGGTTCTTCGGCCGACGTTCATCTAATGATTTTTCTGACGTTAAGGACTCAGGACATTTCATTGAGAAGCTGAAGAAACTGAAACTTGCACCAAACGACATTCTGGTCAGCTTTGATGTTGTTTCGCTATTTACGAAAGTGCCACTCAGTGACGCTCTGGAGCACATCGGTTCCATTTTCCCGCAAGACATCAGAAAGCTCTTCCATGCATGTCTCACCACGAGCTATTTCACGTGGAATGGCGATTTCTACGAACAGCTGGAAGGCGTCGCCATGGGTAGTCCCCTCAGTCCAGTGGTGGCCAACTTCTTCATGGAACAATTCGAAGCACAGGCACTGGACTCGGCGACTTGCAAACCTAAGGTGTGGTACAGGTACGTCGATGATACTTTCGTGGTGTGGAGCCATGGTGAAGAACAGCTCGGTGATTTCCTAAGACACTTCAACAGCCTCCATGCCAACATAACATTTACCGTGGAAGTAGAAAAGGACAAGAAACTGCCATTTCTAGATGTGCTGGTCACAAGGGACGGCGAAAACCTGAGACACAGCGTGTATCGAAAACCGACTCACACGGACCGATACCTGCAGAAACTGTCAAACCACCACCCGAGCCAGAAAAGGGGCATGATTAGTACGCTCGTAACGAGAGCAGGACGAATATGTGAGCCGCAACACCTCAAAAGAGAAATGCAACACCTGGAAACAGTCCTGAGGAGCAATGGGTACTCCACAAATTATATTAGAAGTGTAACTGAGCCAAACACTCGGCGAAGTAAGGAACCAGAAAAAGAAATGTCGGGTACGGCCTTTCTGCCATACATTCCCAGAGTGACGGACAGAATCGGACGTATATTGCGCAAACATGGCGTAAAGACGATCTTCAAACCGACAAGGAAGATCAAAGAGTGTCTTAGATCGGCGAAGGAGAAAAGAGACCCACTTGCAATGTCGGGAATATACCGCATACCATGCACATGCGGAAAAGTTTATGTCGGGATGACTGGACGATCCATTAACACCAGGATCAAGGAGCATAAGCGACATTGCAGGTTGGGGCAGGTGGAGAAATCGGCCGTGGCAGAACACGCACTGAATGAGACCGACCACGTAATAAAATTCGCCGACACGGAAGTTCTGGCTGTAGAGAACCACTATCACACGCGCTTGTTCAGAGAAGCTGTAGAAATACAAAAACACGCGAACAGTTTGAACAAGAAAGAGGAAAGCCTTAAGGTCAACGGATCCTGGCTTCCCGTACTGCAGCGAACGACCGTCGCAGGTAGCAAGAGGAGAACCGCACCGGAAATGACCGCGGAGAAGCCCTCCGACGTTGGCGCGCCAGGTACATATAGTCTGCGCCCGCGAGCTCGGCTCCAGTTCACCACCGGCAATGGAGGGTGAAGCTTTGACAATGCCAGCCACTCGTGCTGGCGAAACGTCAGAAAAATCATTAGATGAACGTCGGCCGAAGTACCCGAGACAGAAGCCAATAGGCAGTTTGTCACTCAGATCGGTGCCAAACGCTATGTGTCGATAGAGTATCAAACAAAACACCGATTTCGTTTGTGCTGTGTGCTGTCGTCCAGTAGAAGATGCGTAAACGGTAATTAAAAGTAGTACCAGAACTACAGAGCAAAGGCAAACCATATCTGTAGAGGCTGAATGCGAAGGTCTGTGGGAGGTGAGCTGGTAGAGCGTCAGATTGTTGTGCTAAAGGTCTCGAGCTCAAAACCTAATGATGTAGATTTTATTTAAACAGATTACACATGAAAGTTATATGGGGGAACATTTTTCTGCTACGTAAAAGGACGTTCCAGAGTTCACAGCAATGTTCTTTTGGCAGTCTGCTTTTGCTTCATTAGCTGAAAGTTTTTTTTTTTTTTTTTTTGGGTCATCAGTCTACTGACGGGTTTGATGCGGCCCGCCACGAATTCCTTTCCTGTGCTAACCTCTTCATCTCAGAGTAGCACTTGCAACCTACGTCCTCAATTATTTGTTTGACGTATTCCAATCTCTGTCTTCCTCTACAGTTTTTGCCCTCTACAGCTCCCTCTAGTACCATGGAAGTCATTCCCTCATGTCTTAGCAGATGTCCTATCATCCTGTCCCTTCTCCTTATCAGTGTTTTCCACATATTCCTTTCCTCTCCGATTCTGCGTAGAAGCTCCTCATTCCTTACCTTATCAGTCCACCTAATTTCCAACATTCATCTATAGCACCACATCTCAAATGCTTCGATTCTCTTCTGTTCCGGTTTTCCCACAGTCCATGTTTCACTACCATACAATGCTGTACTCCAGACGTACATCCTCAGAAATTTCTTCCTCAAATTAAGGCCGGTATTTGATATTAGTAGACTTCTCTTGACCAGAAATACCTTTTTTGTCATAGCGAGTCTGCTTTTGATGTCCTTGCTCCGTCCGTCATTGGTTATTTTACTGCCTAGGTAGCAGAATTCCTTAACTTCATTGACGTCGTGACCATCAATCCTGATGTTAAGTTTCTCGCTGTTCTCATTTCTATTACTTCTCATTACCTTCGTCTTTCTCCGATTTACTCTCAAACCATACTGTGTACTCATTAGACTGTTCATTCCGTTCAGCAGATCATTTAATTCTTCTTCACTTTCACTCAGGATAGCAATGTCATCAGCGAATCGTATCATTGATATCCTTTCACCTTGTATTTTAATTCCACTCTTGAATGTTTCTTTTATTTCCATCATTGCTTCCTCGATGTACAGATTGAAGAGTAGGGGCGAAAGGCTACAGCCTTGTCTTACACCCTTCTTAATAGGAGCACTTCGTTCTTGATCGTCCACTCTTATTATTCCCTCTTGGTTGTTGTACATATTGTAGATGACCCGTCTCTCCCTATAGCTTACCCCTACTTTTTTCAGAATCTCGAACAGCTTGCACCATTTTATATTGTCGAACGCTTTTTCCAGGTCGACAAATCCTATGAAAGTGTCTTGATTTTTCTTTAGCCTTGCTTCCATTATTAGCCGTAACGTCAGAATTGCCTCTCTCGTCCCTTTACTTTTCCTAAAGCCAAACTGATCGTCACCTGGTGCATTCTCAATTTTCTTTTCCATTCTTCTGTATATTATTCTTGTAAGCAGCTTCGATGCATGAGCTGTTAAGCTGATTGTGCTATAATTCTCGCACTTGTCAGCTCTTGCCGTCTTCGGAATTGTGTGGATGATGCTTTTCCGAAAGTCAGATGGTATGTCGCCAGACTCACATATTCTACACACCAACGTGAATAGTTGTTTTGTTGCCACTTCCCCAAATGATTTTAGAAATTCTGATGGAATGTTATCTATCCCTTCTGCCTTATTTGACCGTAAGTCCTCCAAAGCTCTTTTAAATTCCGATTCTAATACTGGATCCCCTATCTCTTCTAAATCGACTCCTGTTTCTTCTTCTATCACATCAGACAAATCTTCACCCTCATAGAGGCTTTCAATGTATTCTTTCCACCTATCTGCTCCTATCCTAGCTGAAAGTAGCGAACCTGTAATTTACATTTGTATAGGTAACATCACATCAATCTACACAAATGTACTCTATAGGTTTGCTACTTTCAACTAATGAAGCGAAAGCAGACTGCCACAAAAACATTGCTACAAACACTGAAACGTCCTTTTACAGGGCAGAAAAATGTTCTCTCATGTAACAATTTCATGTGTAATCTGTTTAAAAAAACCGCCATCAATGGGCTTCGAACTCGTGATCTTCAGTTCGACGATCTGACGCTATTCCAACCTTTTTTTTTTTGTATTTGGTCGTAGCGGACGTCACATGACAACTGTTGAAGTTCGTTGTTGATTCCTTCACTCAGTTCTTTATTACAGATAGCAGATAGCTCTCTGACCAAACACGCTGAGCTACCAAGCTGAATAGCCAACTCACCTACCAGAGATCTGCACATTCGGAGATCACAGATTGGTTTCCCTATACTCCATAGTTCTGGTGTTACTTTTAATTACCGTTTACGTATCTTCTACTGGACGACAGCACACAGCACGAACTAAATCAGTGTTTTGGTTGATACTCCATCGACACACAATGTTTGGTACCGATCTGAGTGTCTGACATTTGAAGGTTTGGGTGTGAGTGGCACTACAATGCTACTCTAGCGCCTATTTGCGAGCATGCGGAATGTGAGAAGTGCTCAACTGAGGGGGGAGGGGGGGGGGTGGCAGAGGGACCCTTTGCCATTTTATTCACGTGTGTCAATGACGCCGCAGGAGGGTGCAAAACCGGAGGGCTGAAAAAGCATATGGAATCTGCAAAAAAAATATTGTGAACAATTTTTTGTTGATATGGCTGTATGTTGCAGCACACTCACACTGTGCATACTCAATGGTGGGGAGATGTGACCTTCAACACGCGCCAGTCGCCTGCAAGCATTCATTCACGCGTAATAGTTTTTTCGAGGAACCCTGTCGAGTGAGTTGGAGCAAGCACAAAATGCAGCGAACATGACTGAACAGCAGTATGCCATCAAATTTTATGCTCCCACAGGGGGTATTTGTCCACAATGGGGCTCCAACCTTTGCAGCATCTTTTCCCTTCTATGCTACATGTCTCTCCTTTCTCCCACCCGTTGAGGAACATGTCTGGGGTGTTATTGGGAATGTTCCGCATTGTCCATCGCTGACATAAGAACAGTCTCACCTCTTTTTCTCATTCCATTTACCTTTCTTTGTTTCCCTTCTCCTCTCGTTCCTCCACTTCGGTGTTTGAGGTTCCTCTTTTTCTTCTTTCTCCCTGTGCACTCCTGACGGTCAGCCCACGTGTCTGACGCATAACAGATGACTGGGTATCGCGTAATTCCCAGCCCTGGATCGAAAGGTAGGGTTTGCACATACCCCCTGGTACAGGCCAGGCCCAGGGAGGGATGATTGCCTGAGCTGCTACCTCCCCTGATTGCCAATTGTTCCCTTCGTCAGGTGTTCAGGAGGTGTGACCTGAAGTGTGAACAATCACCTAAGGTGGGTGTGTACCCTTGTGAAGGGTGGCTGGCAGCTTTGCTCCTCCCTGGCGACCTTCGAAGAACAAGAATTCCCCAGTTGTGATGACCATGTGGAATATCTCACAAATGTTATACTTACTGCTGTGAAACGTTCCATTCCTCGCACTTCCTCTTTACCACGCTGTGTCCCAGTCCCTTGGTGGACTGAGGCATGCCGCGATGCAATTCGCGCGTGGAGACGTGCTCTCTGCGTTTGTAACCATCATCCTACAATGGCAAACTGCTTTCATTATAAACAGGTGTGTGTAAAGTGTCATCGTATTTTTTGAGATAGCAAAAAAGCTAGCTGGATTTCATTCACTAGTTCTTTTAACAATTCCATTCCTTCCACTGTCGTGTGGGCCAACCTCCTACGGCTCCCTGGGACCAAGATGCTTTCCCCAATGGCCTGACAGTAGCAGACAATGTCGTCGTGGGCCCTGTTGCTATCTCCAACACCTTGGGCCGCCATTCTGCGGAAATTTCGAGCTCTTCCCACTATCATCCTGCCTCCCTCCATCGGAAATGAGCAGAGGAGGCTCGGGTGATACCCTTCTCTTCTCAGAATCGGATTGGTACAATGCCGCCTTTACTATGAGAGATCTCGATCATGTCCTCAGTTCATACCGATCCTCTGCCCCAGGGCCAGACACTGTCCACATTCAGATGTTGCAGCACCTTTCTCTTGTGGGCAAGCACCTTCTGCTTCATACATACAACCGCATATGGGCAGAGGGCACGTTTGCCAGATATTGGCACTAAGCCACCGTCATACCCATAACTAAGCCCAGAAAGGACAAAAACCTTCCATCTAGCTACCGCCCCATCTCTCTCACCAACTGTGTTTGCAAGGAGGAACATATGATTCGCGCCCGACTGGTACGGTGGCTCGAGTCTCGCAATTTACTAACGACTGCACAGTGTGGATTTCGAGTGCGCAGTTGACCATCTCGTTACTTTGTCCACCCATGTCATGAATGGTAATCTGCGGAAATCCCAGACTGTGGCTGTGTTTTCCGATTTGGGGAAGGTCTACAATACCTGCTGGAGAACTGGTATCCTCCATACTCTTTACACCTGGGGCTTCCGTGGCCACCTGTCCCATTTCCTTCAGGAATTTTGTGAAGACCACATTTTCAATTTTCGTGTTGGTTCTGCCTTGTCGGACACCTTTATCCAGGAAACTGGTGTGCCTCATCTCTGGTTCCATTTTTGTTGACGATTTTGCCATCTGTTGCAGTTCTCCACAGGCCTGTCTCAATGAGTGGTGTCTTCAGCGATATCTTGATCGTCTCTGCTCCTGTATGAATTTCTAGCGGCGCAATTGGTTTCTCCCACCATCTTTACATCTTGGGTCTATTGCTCTTCCGTTCGTTAAAACTACGAAATTCCTGGAGTTCATGCTTGATAGGAAACTCTCTTAGTCCTCCCATGTGCCTTACCTGCCAGCCCACCGTACGTGGTCCCTCAATGTCCTACGTGTTCTCAATGATACTTCCTGGGGTGCAGATCAAACCACCCTCCTCCGTTTGTACCGGTTCCTTGTCCATTTGACTATGGGTGCTTTGTTAATGTGTCTGCATGACCGTCCCTCTTACGCCATCTCAACACTATCCATCATCGTGGCATCTGTTTTGCCACTGGGGCCTTTTACACTAACCCAGGTGAGAGTCTGTTTGCTGAAGCCGCTGAACTACCACTGTCCTACCGCTGTGACTTTGTCCTCAGCAGGTATGCATGCCGTTTGTCTGACATGTGTGGCCACCCATCCTACGCCTCCTTCTTAGAAGATTCCTTTGATCGTCAGTATAGGGCATGTCCTTCTGCTCTGTTACCTCCTGGAGTCCGCTGTAGGCACTTGCTATGGTGGCTTAACTTCACACTACCTGCAACTTTCCCAGTGGGTATGAACCCTTCAGCACCTTGGCTTCGTAAAGTGGCCCACGTTAACCTTGGTCTTCATTCGCTTACTAAGGACGCTACTCCAGCCTCGCTCTGTCGCCTTCACTTTCACGATCTTCGCATGGAAACTCTCGACAGCACCTTAGTGTACACTGATGGCTCTTATATTGACCATGGTGTCGGCTGATCCTTTGTCGATCGGAAAAATCTGGTACGGAGACGTTGGCCATGATTCGCAAAGTTTTCTAGTATGAAACTGTAGTTTTTAAGTGGCACAAGCTCTTCAAAGATGGCCGAAGGACTGTGGAGGACAAGCCCCACACTGGAAGGCCATTGATCTGAAGAACCGATGACAACGTGAAATGTGTGTGTGTGTGAAGTGCTGAATTCAGACTGTCGGTTAAGTTTATGCAAGGTTGGAGATGCAATTGGCATTGATAAGATGACTGTGCACACCATTAGCACCGAAGATTTGGTGATGCGGAAGATCTGCCCTAAACTTGTCCTGAATGGGTTGACAGATGACCAAAAGCAGAGGCGACTCTCTGCTTGCGAAGAATTTCTACAATGCGTTGAAGAAGACCCCGGCTTTCTGGACACCAGAATCATGGGAAACTAAACTTGGATATTCCAATACGAACTATAAACAAAGCGGCAAAGTTCGCAGTGCCACACTGCTACATCAGCTCGTCCAAACAGGATCGAATGTGCAAATTCAGACCGAAGGCCATGCCATCATTTTCTTCTATTCCAAGGGTATTATCCACCTGAAGCGCAGACAGTGAATATTGATTTTACATAGAAGTGCTAAGAGGACTGAAGAGAAGGCTCAACGGGATGAGGCCAGCCATCGCGTCACGGCAGCACTGCCCCAGTCTTACTTGCTCCAAGGTCACTGACGACGTGACGACAAACGGCATCGCGGCGATTCCCCAACACCCTTACAGTTCCGACTTTGCACCAGCAGACTATTTTCTATTCCAAAAAGTGAAATCCTCCCTCAAAGGACACCACCATGGGACCCTAAGTGTCATCAAAGAAGATTGCACACATGCCCTTGAGGACCTTCTGGAATCCGCTTACCTGGGAGCCTTTGGGTCGTGGAAAAGCCGTTGGGAAACGTGTGTCGTCGCTCAAGGGCTGTGCTTTGAAGAAGTTTGAGGCTTTGTAGAAATATCTCAAACAAATCTATTTTCCGAAATTTTTCACAATATTCTTTATAAAAATGAGTGGGAATCAACGCCCTAAGCAAAGGGGTGGTATGATTCGAGCTCTTTATGCCACGCCCTGACGGCTTTTCGTTTCTGTTCTAAGAAGCGGTGTGTGTGAATTATTTTTCCTCTGCCACCCATAAGAAAACTGCTTGATTTCAATGCTGGGCGTCCGAGTTCGGACCTCAACTGCCGAGGCGTCAAAGAAGGGATGAAATGTGGGTAAGAGGGGGTGCGCCACCTTCCCATCATGTGAAATGTCCATTGTGTCTTTAGACAGATTTGTGGTGAAATTTGGTGTCAATGTCACATCATTAACTCACCTTACACCGCACATGAACTTCTGAGTTCACGCCTTTTTTCGCATATGTCGACGTCTTGCTGTCTGAGATGTTGCCGAGGCCGAGGGGGACATTGCATGGCGCCACGCTTTTGCGCCGTTACAGAGGAAGGTTGTTGTTACCTTTTGAGGCAAATTTCAAACTTCTGCGTCGCAATGGGAGATAATTACGGGGCTTCGAAAAAGCGACAATTTAATTGTGTTGCACACTGCAGATCAGCACTGAAACCTGTTCGGTGGATTCAAGTTTAGTTTAACACAATAGAGCGAATTCCTAAACAGAGTTAAATTTCCCAGTTAAGATAAAAATTGATCCCCAGTCAGCGATGTCTATATAATCGACCCTAAATCTGTGTGCCCTGCTGGGACTCGTACCTGGGACCTTTGCCGTCAGTGGTTAAGGGTGCTACAACAGACTGCGCTGTACAAGCACACCGCATGACCCCTCCTCACTGTTTCATTTTCATTAGTATCTCTGCAAAGGGTCTAGGTTCGCGTCCCTTCCTGGTATACAGTTTCAATCTACCAGAAAGTTTCAGTTTATTTATTCTGGTACTGTGTGTATGCAACTCCTGAGCCGGCCGGTGTGGCCGAGCGGTTGTAGGCGCGTCAGTCTGGAACCGCGCGGCCGCTACGGTCGCAGGTTCGAATCCTGCCTCAGGCATGGATGTGTATGATGTCCTTAGGTTAGTTAGGTGTAAGTAGTTCTAAGTTCTAGGGGAGTGATGACCTTAGAAGTTAAGCCCCATAGTGCTCAGAGCCATTTGAATTTCTAACTCCTGAAATTCACTTCCTGTCACAACACACATGTCGTCTTTTTTCGTTAAACCATCATGGTATAGAGTGAGGGTATGTTTCTTGTCTGTTTCTTGCTTACAATCATTCGATGTCTGCATGCACGCCCCACAAGGATTTTTAACTTTGGCACTGATGCTGTAAACTAACAAAAGGGCCAAGAAACAGTGTCACAGATAAAATTCGTGTGATACGTGCAGACAGGCAAGACATCTGTTTGTAAGCGAGAAGCAGAAGTTTGAAGTGGATAACATGCATAGTGTATGGTGACAGACAACTCATTTTACCATTTGCATACACAGTTACTGTGAATGATGTATTCATATCAATCAGTGTGAATTATACATTGCCATTTAATGCAGATTCTACTAGTTTAATGTAAATAACGAAACGCGACTCAGCAATGCTGACATTGTTATTAATGTATATGCGCATAATGAGCAACTACAAAACTGATTTACGTTACCCTAGTCCTAGTTTCATTATCGACACTCGTCTTTTTGCGCGCTTTTATGCAAGATATCTTTCACAGTATTAATCGCACAATTCACAAACGGAGTCTTCATTTGGCTGGTGGAATCACTTGTTTTGGTTTAACTTGTGGAGAAAACCATGAGTTGCGATCGTTTCACAGCATGTCGGAGTCCGCATTTCGCCTGTATCCATTCTTCCGTTGTTGTGGCACCGGTTGAGTAGAAGGCTTTCCCGTTAGAACTGTGTTTTTCTATGAGTATTTGCCGTGTGCTTTCGTGGTCCTTGGTGTTTGGCAGGAGCATCTGCATTCTAATGTCATCTATTTCTATGAAGAAAGTTTCTTTCGTTAAGATGTAAGCCAGTCTTGAAGGCTCTGTCTTTCCGTTGCTCAGGATTCGTTTGATATAACGGGATTTGACTTTCTCCAATGTTACGAGGTCATTGACTTTTAGTATTTCCCAGATTGTATGAATTCCATGAGTTACTATTGGTGCTATGGCCGTTTTAAACAGTGTCATTGCCCTTTTTATTGAGAGTTTCTGAAGCTGTTGAATGTTTTGCTCTTTCATTACATGGGTATTGAATGACGCCAGAGCTGCTTGCAGAGTAACTCAAGAGATATTTGTATTTTGCTACCACTTCCAGAGGTTTATTTTGAAGGGCAGGTATGTCTTTTGGCGTGACTCTACCACCTTCTCTAAAAATCATCTGTTTGATTTTGCTGTGGTTTATTTGTAGGTCGCCGCGCGGGATTAGCCGAGCCGTCAAAGGCGCTGCAGTCATGGACTGTGAAGCTGGTTCCAGCGGAGGTCCGAGTCCTCCCTCGGGAATGGATGTGTGTGTTTGTCCTTAGGATAATTTAGGTTAAGTACTGTGTAAGCTTAGGGACTGATGACCTTAGCAGTTAAGTCCCATAAGATTTCACACACATTTGAACCTATTTGTAGGTCACTCTCTAGGATCCATAATATAAGTCTGATTAGCACATTTTGTAGCACTTCTTTATTTTCTGAACGTATTACCACTTTGTCCGCATAAAGTATGAGCGTTGCTGAGCTGTCCATAATGAGAAGTGTGGCGTCTGCTGTCATCATGTTGAACAGAGTCGGACTGATCGGGTTTCTTTGTAGTACTCCATTTGTTTGTGTTAAATTCTGCTGACATTGAAGTCTTACAGTAGGATAATGTTTATTGGACGACCAATGCCATTGGCCGGTGGTCTCCGCCGAAAGGAAGGTAGCGAGGAAGAACTGTCCACCTGCTCCTTCCTCGCCGTTCGCAAGCATTCTTTTCAGCTGCCTACACCAGGGTGATCAAAAATACGGCCTGGGCCGCATCTGACTCACGAAGGGATTGTGTTAACGGCCGGCGCTTGATCGAAATTTCTTTGAAAGATAGATAGATATTCAGCAATCACAGGCCCTGCAGACCACGCGCTGCTTCCACAAACTGCCTCCATCCTTTGTGCGCGGTTCCACCAAGTGTCTTCAATTCCCAGGGCTGCTAGGTCCTTCGCCAGGTCGTCCATCCAGCGCTGTCTTGGTCGTCCAATGGGGCGTTCGGTGTTTGGTTTACCCGCTTGTGCCATCTTCGCCTGTCTTCCATCTGGCATACGGGCTACATGGCCCACCCATTGTATTCTTTTGCTCTTTATCTTCTGTAGGATAGTTGGTTCTCGCATCAGATCGTAGATATCCTCGTTTTTCCACCTCCTCCATTCTCCGTTACCTAAAACTGGTCCCCATATCTTCCTCACTACTCTTCTTTCAAATATTAATAGTTTGTCCCTTTCTCGCTTAGTCATGCTCCATGTTTCTGAACCGTACATTACTGCTCGGCATATCAATGTGTTGTAGATTTTCATCTTAGTGTTCACTGAGATCGATTTAGAGCCGAGCGTCTCTCTGAGGGAATGCATGCATTTCGTTTCCACTGCTATTCTATCCTTGATGTCCATTTTTATGTTGTTGTCCGTGGTAAACCAAGATCCCAAGTATTTGAACTGGTCTAATCTCTTGAACCTCTTGCCATCTATCTCAAGAAATTCTAACTGTTCTTGTCTTCTTCCTAATTGCATGAACTCTGCTTTGTCTCGATTCACTTTGAGCCCTACCTTCTGTGCATTATTGTCCGTTTTCTGGTACATTTCTTTCAATTCGTGCTTTGATTATTTCTTTGAAAGTAGCACGTGATTATTCCCACTCGTTCATCTAAGGAACGTCGCTTTCATTAGATCATAAATAACAGAGATGCCACCAGGAACCCTCTGCCTGCAGCTGACTGTGACATTCCGGTCTTGTTTGCTGTGTTATTGTTTCAAGTTTTCTTTCTTTCGAATAATTGGTATTTATCAACCTTCTTTTCTTAGAGGACAGAGACTGAAATATTTCTGAATGAGAAAAATAATCTTTGGAAGTCTTGTCGGACAAAGGATGACTATAGATACTAGCTTTCTTGGCTGATGTTGCTCTTCATTTGAATGAATTGAATGAAAACCTTAGAGGGGAGCACAGCATTATTTGCGATCTTTGGACAAACGTTAAAGCTTTCAGATAAAAACTGTTACTTCATGAAGACAGACAGCCATGGTGTACGTCATTTGAAAAACCAGCCATGTTTATCAGTTGCAAAATACAAAGACCGTTGCGATGTTGCCATTTCTCGCTCAACAGCACAGGAAAAGAGAAAGAGAGAGAGAGATGGTTTCTGTGACTATAATTCTCTAGTTAAAATACACCATGAACGACTAGAGATAGGACGTTCACATTCACAGGGCACGTACATTAGAATGTTCTGCAGAAATGATAAGCATTTGAACTACGTCAGCCAGCGTGTTCAAGGTCGACATCGATACCTCGGCGCAACACTACCTACCGGTAAAATACGCCTGCGGCTCTCGTTGTCTCTATAACCCGAAAGGTAATGGACGAGTATGACTTTGAACTCGTTCCGGGAGAGGGGTGCAGGATGCCTCGCAGACGTACGCGCGGACCGTACCGTCAAATCAGTGAGTTTCAAGAGGGCGCATTATTGGCACGCGAGAAAAATATCCATCCATCCGGGTCACTTACTCAGTTTGCTTCAACAAGCGCTTGTACTGTCGGTCCATCAATTCATCTGAGAGGGAATCGCATAGAGGACGCTACTGCCAGGAATTCTAGAGTATTATTCCGGTTCTTGGAATCCGTATCAAGTAGATACGACAACAGATACCCACTGGTTTCGGAAGATCGACGATGGGATCATAAAAGGTCTTCATGACCTGTACAAAAGTGTAACAGAAATAGTCGGGGAACTTAAATGGGAATCGTTGGCAGGAAGACGACGTAGAGCTCGTGAAACCCTATTGTGTAAATCTGGAGAACAATGGAACAGAACAGAAAATGAATAATAAAGGATCGATGTTCCATCCGTCATGCACTGTACAGTGGCCTGCGCAGTATTTGTGTAGGTGTAGATAATGTTACGCCGTCCGGATAGACGTTCGCGTTAAAGCGCCGTTTCCGCGACAGGGAGATGCGCCAGCTCCGGATCGAATCCGCCCGGCTGGTTAAGGCCGAGGGCTGGGGTACCGGCCAGCCTGGATGTAGTTTTTAGGAGGTTTCCCACATCCCACTAAGCGACTGCCGGGCTGGTACCTAAGTCCCGCCTCAGTTACACGATTGGCAAACACTTAGGAAACTGTCGTTCACTGCTCACTTTCACATGCATAACAGAGCCCGCAGACATCTGAGGTATACGTTAGGGATGGGAAAAACCCATACCGGTATTTTTGTTATGAGTAATCGGCATTTTTCGGTGTTTGTTTGATCTCGGTTGTAACAGACGTTTTTATGTTTTTTACTAATAAACGGATAAAAAGCCGAAATGTAATTAGCCATAGCAGCAGTGCTAAAATTTTTCGTTCTTTTTTAAATTAACCTTGCTTTTTTTTAAAAAAAAGTAATTTTTATTCGTAAAATTAGAATTGGTTTGAAATATTCTGCTATAATAGAAAATTGGACAGGGATCAGTGCCATTTTAGTAACAATGCCGACAGAAACGAACAACAAACACATGGCATAAGAATTGGAACAGCACTGCTGAGACAATGTTCCCGTTGCCGTGTGTCGTGGCTCAAAGTACCCATGTACGTGCAGTGTGCAAGACCCACCTGGTGTATGCGGGGGTTTCTCGCTGTCATCGCTGGACATCCGTTGCACTGCAGAATGGTACCCACCCTTGTCTATTAAATATCTTTACGAAGTGGCGTAGTAATGAAGTACAATGCTTCATTTGCTTTAAAATATTAAAGATTTTCCTACAATTTATATAAAATTATAAAAGAGAAAAGAAATTGTGGTAATAGTACTAAATGAAAAATTTAACAACAAATCATTCATAGTACGTATACAGTAAAAATAGAAAGTAGATGATCTTCTGCCTGTGTCTACGTAATATGCCTTCACGTGCTTGTAGCCAGTGACACGAACAAGTCAACACGAAATACTGAGTTCTTCAAGCTCAGTTTTCACTCTTTAGCAATGACCATTCGTAATTACCAAATAGTGGTATGATCTCCAAGTGCAACATGAATTTTGAGCAGGAATTCAAAAAACTACAATCGGAGTAGTAGAACACTGGTGATTTTTTGTACTAATCAACCACTTATCACTCTGCGAGAAAAATAGCGAACGCTGGACGAACTGTTTTCTTTTACTTGTCTGTTTAATAATTTGGTCTCATGTTTCTTGAAACTGAGAGTGTCAAAATATTCAATCTTCCTATTTTTACGCTTATTGCAGGAAATAAAAGACATAAAAAACTGAAAACCAGTTGTTTCAGTCATTCCTGATATACGTATTTCGTTCCGGGAGAGGGGTGTAACGGAATGGAGACAGAAGGGGCATCCGGCCACCCATTAAATTAAACATGCGAAATCCGTTAATAACCACGGCGAATCGGCGTCGCTGCGGAACCATCCTCGTGAATCACTCTATTTATTAGTGAGAAACGTATCAAAATACGTACAATAGTTCCTGAAGTTATCCGTATGTACAGACAGAGAAACGCTGCGAGGATCGTTAATTATATATATACGTATTTCTCCATGTAACTGTTTGCGAAGTGGCTACTCATTGTGTTGGTGCTGAAACATGTGTTTCTGCGTGGAGCTCAATGCGACGTCAGTGATTGGAAACTTGATTCTTCCACACGCTTGCAACGGAACTTGGTGCTGGACAAGGACGTGCAGCTAGATGCCCTTGGCCGCGCATGAGCACTCGTGGAGGCCAGCATATTCGAGGAATTCCGTTTCCAGCAACGCGAGTACCTGTACTTCTGTTTCCTTTTCACGAAGGTGAGGTAATCGGCATGTCTTCGGAGAAATGCACTCTCCTCGTGACGTCAGTTCTTCTGTTAAATGTATGGTGATGCGTGGAAATTCCCTATTCCAAAATTAGATGCAATACGATTCCAGTCAACCTCATCGTTCAAGGCGCGGAGAAAGGCTAAAGTACAGGAGGGGAAGGGGGGGGGGATGGAGACTGGGCCTATAAGAACACACACGGTAAACTCCCGATCATCCGGGTTAATTCGAACCCGAGACTACACGGATAACCCAGAAATCCAGATGCTCCACATGTGCGAGACTGCAATTGCAGTAAAATAAACAAACCAAAGCCGAATCTCATACCTCGAAAACATTACATAAAAATGGCATAGTGCAAAGAATTACATGAAAATAGAAATCATTTCCCGAAACGCGTCGTGTAAAATATGAATAAAAGAAAATTGTGACTGGTAGCAGAAAAGTTATTTATAAGCAAACCAGTGTTTTCAGAGGCACAAGCTTTCAAAAAAACATTTATAATGCACAAAATCAAATCAAAGTACCAACGTTTCTAACGGAAACTGCTCGTGCTGTCTACTGTTAGTATTTGCAAAACATGCTATATGACACATTTGAAAGCACTCTGCATTACTTACGCGTCACTCGCCGAAAACAAAACTTATTTACAGAAATTGCACTGAAAATGCGCCGTATTTCCTCTCGTTTGCTTTTCCTCCACTGACGGAAAATAATCACCCATCTTTCCATTCATTATTCTCCCCTACCAACGGCTCTTGTATTTCTGGAGAATCGATGTATCGACACAGTCCAATGAATTTTGTCTTACATTCTACAATGAAGCGGCAGTTACAGAGATATGTAAACAGGCAGAACACGACGCTGCGGTCTGCAACATCTACATAAGAAAACAAGTGCTTGGCGCAGTTTTTAGATCGGATACTGCTGCTACAACGGCAGGTTCGCAAGATTTAACTGAGTTTGAACGTAATAGTCGGCGCACGACCATGGGACACAGCATCTCCGAGATAGCGATGGCTCAAATGGTTCAAATGGCTCTGAGCACTATGGGACTCAACATCTTAGGTCATAAGTCCCTTAGAACTTAGAACTACTTAAACCTAACTAACCTAAGGACATCACACACACCCATGCCCGAGGCAGGATTCGAACCTGCGACCGTAGCAGTTCCGCGGTTCCGGACTGCAGCGCCAGAACCGCTAGACCACCGCGGCCGGCAGATAGCGATGTATTGCGGATTTTGCCATACGATTATTTCACGAGCGTACAGTGAATATCAGGAATCCGGTAAACATCAAATCATTGACATCGCTGAGGCCGGAAAAAGATCGTGCATGAACGGGACTAACGATGACTGAAGAGCGTGACAGAAGTCCAACTCTTCCGCAAATTGTTGCAGATTTCAATGCTGGGCCATTAACAAGTGTCAGCGTATTAACCATTGATCGAATCATCGTCGATATGGGCTTTCGGAAACGAAGGCCCACTCGTGTACCCCTGATGACTGCACGACACAAAGCTTTACGCCTCGCCTAGGCCCGTCAACACCGACATTCGACTGTTGATGACTGGAAACATGTTAACTGGACGGACGGGTCTCGTTTCTAACTTTACCGAGCGGATGGACGTGTACGGGTATGGAGACAAGCTCATGAACCCATGGACCCTGCGTGTCAGCAAGGGACTGTTCCAACTGGTGGAGGATCTGTGATGGTGTGCAGTTGGAGTGATGTGGGACCCCAAATACGTCTAGATATGATTCTGACAGATGATACGTACGCAAGCATCCTGTTTGATCACCTGTATCCATTCAAGTCTATTGTGCATTCCGACGGACTTGGGCAATTCCAGCAGGACAGTGCGACACCTCACACGTCCAGAATTGCTACAGAGTGGTTCAAATGGTTCAAATGGCTCTGAGCACTATGGGACTTAACTTCTGAGGTCATCAGTCCTCTAGAACTTAGAACTACTTGAACCTAACTAACCTAAGGACACCACACACATCCATGCCCGAGGCAGGATTCGAACCGGCGACCGTAGCGGTCGCGCGGTTCCAGACTGTAGCGCCTAGAACCGCTCGGCTACAGAGTGCCTCCAAGAACATTCTTCTGAGTTTGAATACTTCCGCTGGCAACCAAACTCTCCAGACATGAACATTTTTGAGCATATCTGGGATGCCTTTCAACGTGCTCTTCAGAAGAGATCTCCGCCCCCTCGTATTCTTACGGATTTATGCATAGCCCTGAAGGATTCATGGTATCAATTCACTACTTCAGACACAATTCGAGTCCATGCCGCGTCACTTATGCGTGCTCGTGGCGGCGCTACGCGATATTAGACAGGTGTACCAGTTTCTTTGGCTGTTCAGTTATGTTACTGAACGGCTGAAAACCTAACTCGGTCTCAACTTCAAGTTGTCTATCTAACGGCTTCCAGAGGCAACAAAACATTTTATTTTCTGTATTTCATATAATTACTGACCAAATTTTAAAATTTAAAATGCTGTCACAATCCACTCATTAAGAGGTATAATCTTACGTTATAGCTTTAACACAATAAGTCCAGTATTAAATTATGTCTTGAGGTAGCTATTATAGGATGATTCAAAAGCAAAGAACACATTTCAATTTTTGCTATAGACGAACTGTGAAATATAGTAACACATTGTGCACGTCACTGGATAGAGGAAGCTTCAAAGTTTTATTTTCGCAAAGGCATTATACCGTACATTTAACATGAGCACCATGCGTTGCTCGAGAAACATAGAAACAGCGGTCTACTTCGTTCCACACACGAATCAACAGGTCTCTGTTTATTGAATCGAGGGCTGCAACAATTCAATATCTCAAAAAATGGTTCAAATGGCTCTGAGCACTATGGGACTCAACTGCTGAGGTCATTAGTCCCCTAGAACTTAGAACTAGTTAAACCTAACTAACCTAAGGACATCACAAACATCCATGCCCGAGGCAGGATTCGAACCTGCGACCGTAGCGGTCTTGCGGTTCCAGACTGCAGCGCCTTTAACCGCACGGCCACTTCGGCCGGCTCAATATCTCAGCTTATGAAGACTGGCTGCCATAGGTGGGACAAAGACTGTGTCTTTTATGTACCCCCATAGAAAAAAAATTGCAGGGTGTGAGTTTGGTGACCTAGGAGGCCAAAAGCAATGAACAAAATCTTGTTATTCACCTCTTCCAGTCCAACGTTGTGGGATGGTGTCGTTAAGACAACGCCGCGTCCCAAGGTTAGTGAGGCGGGACACCGTCATGCATAAAACTGAAACCATTGGAATGTTCGTGAAGTTGAGGAAACAACCAATTTTGCAGCACGTGCAGGTACGACATTTGTCACAGTTCCCTCCGCAAAAAGAAAGGCCCATAAACTATCTGATCAGAAACGACACAAAACACAGTTTCGGCAAGGCACTTCCATGTTCGACTACCACAAGTGTGCAGCACATCCACCTGTGCCTCTCCCGCTGCTTTTCCGTACATTTCAATCGTCATTGTATTTTCGTTTACTCACATGGAGACTACAATATTTTTTACATTTGTTCGACATCGTTGACTGTGCGACAGTGAAGCGCTGCGTGGGACAATTGGCGTGAATAACAAGGCGCATCTAAGTAGTTATAATACGTTGTAAACGTTAAGTATTGTTAAGGCAAAGCTGTCATTAACTCGAAGGTTGGTTTCAACTAGGGACGCAAGCATCACTATGATAAACATCCATGTATCTATATATCGATGTTCTAAGAAAAATATCGATGTGAAAGGACCGATGTATTGAAAGCGATAATCTTACAAATCTTGTTTTATATTTTTGTTATTAACTTTTAAGAAATATAACTTTAAAATTTCTAGTAAGAAAACGAAAACAATGGCATTCCGAGGAAAATCTGCAGTCAGATTAAAAATTGTTTTGGATGATTCAGCTTTAGGAGAAGTCTCTCAAATCTCTTATTTAAGCTGCGCTATAAGTTTTGATTTTGACTCTGATATTGAAAATAAAATACACACATTCCAAGCTGTCTGTGGTACAATTATCAGAACATTGGACCATAAAGTACAAAAAGAGCCCATCATGAAACTTTATAAAATGATGGCAGTTCTCGTATTATCCTATGGAATCGGAAGCTGGTGATTGTTCTTTCGGACACGTTCGGACATGTCCGAAAGAACAGATAAGACGCATTCATACAAATGATTCGCTTAGATGGGCAACGGATCCACCTTCTTCAGTGCAGACGCACCAGGAGATCCGACCGCATGCATGGAGGGAACGAACAGGGACTGCGTGTAGGTGGTGCCCGGTGGGAATGTGAGCCGGCCGTGACGCGTGCCGCAACTGTCTGCTCAGTTGCGATAACACTGGCTCCCGGACGGCGCAGCGGTCAACATACCTGCCTACTACCAAGGGAACCTCCCCATCGCACCCCCCTCAGATTTAGTTGTAAGTTAGCACAGTGGATAGGCCTTGAAAAACTGAACACAGATCAATCGAGAAAACAGGAAGAAGTTGTGTGGAACTGTGAAAAAAATAAGCAAAATATACCAACTGAGTAGCCTATGTGCAAGATATGTAACATCAAGGAGAGCGTAAGCCGAGGAGCGCCGTGGTTCCGTGGTTAGCGTGAGCAGCTGCGGGACGATAGTTCCTAGGTTCAAGTCTTCCATCGAGTGAAAATTTTACCTTCTTTATTTTCGCAAAGTTATGATCTGCCCGTTCGTTCATTGATGTCTCTGTCCACTGCAATAAGTTTAGTGTCTGTGTTTTGCGACCGCTCCGCATTTGTACGGAGACACAAATATCGGCAAGTCTACCTTAATTGAAAAGGTCTTGTCCCGTAAGCAACATGTATACCTGCCATTCTGTTCCGAATTCGGATTCGGTGGCTACGATCCACGTATACATAATGTTATTGTTTTCGAGGAATTTGAGTGGCTACGATGGCGTCCGTATGCCTCTATTTTGAAGCGTATAGTTGAAGGGCGACCTGTAACTGTTAATGTCAAAAATAAACCAGGCATGGTTATAAAGCATAGAGGCTTGGTTATATTTGTGTCCAATGAGTTTACAATAGGTGATGAAGCTTTAATATCAAGGTCAAGGTCATAGGTCAACCGATTCCTCCACAGGAAAACACGTCTGATATATTCTATACGACACTGGTGACGGCATGTGCGTGACATGACAGGAATATGTTGTCGACCCTCGTAACTTGTACACTTGGCGAATGGGTAAAAAGATTCTTCTAACTAGCCACATTTAGGTTTTCCTGTGGATGTAATAATCACTCCCAAAAAAGTGATGAAAACATAAGAGTTTGTCACATAAACTGCAAAAAATGAATGCAACAGTTTCACAGTCGCACAGTTTTCCCTGTGCTCTGTCAAAACATATGTTTTTAAGATTTTCATACAACGTCCCCATACTACGGCGCAGTTACCTCCCATCGGACGGACGGACGGACAAATAATAATTGTCTGAAAATAAAAAAAATTAACTTTTCACACGAGGGAGACTTGAACCGAGGGCCTCTTGTTTTTTTTTTCTTTTAGTCTCATTTTGTTCGTTTTCGTTCGTTGTACCTGCTCTGGGCGGACGTCGAAAGACACCCGTTTCAGTTCGTTGTTGATCCATTACTTAACTCAGTTTTTTTTATTACAGAGGGCAGCTAGCCCTCTGACCGAACACGCTGAGCTACCGTGCCGGCGAACAAATAATAATTGTCTGAAAATTAAAAAAAAAACTTTTCACACGAGGGAGACTTGAACTGAGGGCTTCTCGTTCGGCAGGTGCTCGCGCTAACCACGGGACCACGGCGCTCCTGAGTTCACACTATCCTCGATGTTGACTATCTTGCGCATGGTCTACTGAGTTTGTATATTTTGATTATTTTTTTCATAGTTCCACGCAACTTCTTCCTGTTTTCTCGACTGATCTGTGTTCAGTTTTTCAAGGCCTATCCATTGTGCCAACTTATAACTAAATCTGAGGGGGATGCGATGGGGAAGTTCCCTTGTAAGCCGGCCGCAGTGGTCATGCGGTTCTAGGTGCTACAGTTTGGAACCGCGCGACCGCTACGGTCGCAGGTTCGAATCCTGCCTCGGGCATGGATGTGTGTGATGTCCTTAGTTTAGTTACGTTTAAGTAGTTCTAAGTTCTACGGGACTGATGACCAAAGAAGTTAAGTCCCATAGTGCTCAGAGCCATTTGAACCATTTTTGTTCCCTTGTAAGCAGGAGGTCCCGGGTACGAATCCTGGTTCAATGCACATTTTCATTCGTCGCCGCTGATTCCGCATGTTGTCCCGAGGCAGTTGACATCAGTAATCCCTTCCCTTTCTTTTCCTTTCTGCCCCCCCCCCCCTCCACCTTCAGTTTACGTATAATGTATCACAGCTCCGAACTGCGCGTGGTGTCTGTTCTTTCAGACATGTCCGAAAGAACAGACACCACACTTTCATATAATTCTTCTCAGTTGCCTGGTGTGATAGTACGCTATTACCTTCTTCCATCCTCTGTACCGCCATTTATGGAAGTGACCTACAGTTGAACATGGACTCCAAACCATAGTCAATCTTGACTTTTTCCGAATTAACAAAATATTGCCGTATGTGGAAGTGGCGACAGAAAGAATCCTTGGATGGACTTGAAATCGAGACATGGACCTTACAGTCTGACACCCACGTGCCACCTACTAAAAACTGCAGGTGTTGGGCAAAACTATGGAAACAAGTGAGAAATGCATACTTCAAAATTAATGTAGATGCTAACCAAGCCTGCAGGTTGTGCAGTTGTATTGGGCCGGCCGCTGTGGCCGAGCGGTTCTAGGCGTTACAGTCTGCAACCGCGCGACCGATACGGTCTTAGGTTCGAATCCTGCATCGGGCATAGATGTGTGTGATGTCCTTAGGTTAGTTAGGTTTAAGTAGTTCTAAGTTCTAGGGGACTGATGACCTCAGAAGTTAAGTCCCATAGTGCTCAATGCTATTTGAACAATTTTTTGTTGTTGTATTGGTCAATGTATTCAACACGTTACAATTGTCAGTCGCTCTCAGAACAGTGTTCGGTGTAGTTGTGAGCGCATTATGCCGGAGCTAAGTAAGTTCGAACGTGGGTAAATTGTTGGTGGGCGTATGGTAGGTGCTTCCGTAACCAAAGGAGCCAATGTGTTTGGTGTTTCAGGAGGTGCCATATCGAAGATTCACACCGGATACAGGGAAAGCGGAAAAACATCACCTTCTACGTCAGAAAGCAGACGAAAGTGTGCGTTGAGTGATGACGACAGGCGGTCACTGAAGAGGGATGTGACGGAGAATAAGAGGACAACATCTGCAGAAGTAACTGCAGAAATGAATGTGGCACCTGTGAATCCTGTCAGCACCAAAACAACACGAAGGGAACTCCATAGGCAGGGAATTGCATGGTGACCTGATATTCAAGGTCACTCGTCAGTTCAAATGGCTCTGAGTACTATGGGACTTAACTGCTGAGGTCATCAGTCCCCTAGAACTTAGAACTACTTATTCCTAACTAATCTAAGAACATCACACACATCCATGCCCGAGGCAGGATTCGAACCTGCGACCGTAGCGGTCGTGCGGTTCCAGACTGTAGCGCCTAGAACCGCTCGGCCACACCGTCACTCGTCAGTGATTCAGTCGCTAGTAACAGGAAGAAAAGGTGCTGAAGCCATAAAACTTAGACTGCGGGGCAATGGAGGAAAGTCGTTTGATCACATGAGTCTCGTTTCACACTGCTTCCAACTTCTGTCTGAGCTTACGTCCCGAAAGTGAAACATGGCGGTGTTCAATGATGATTTGAACAGTCACATCATGGTATTCCATGGACCCCATGATTAATCTGAAAGGCTGTATTACTGCCAAGGAGTATGTGACCATTTTGCGTGGTCTGGTTCACCCCATGGTAAAACGTTTGTTCCCCAGTGGTGACGATGTGTTCCAAGATAACAACGCCCTTGTTCACAAAGCTCGCATCGTTCGGCACTGATTTTGTGAGCACAATGATGAATTTTTGAATCTCACCTGGCTAACAGGTAATAATGGTTTTTATAGACATAGAGAAGGCATATGACTCAGTTAACAGGGAAAGACTCTGGGAAGAAATGAAGAAGATAGATATAGAAGATGGATACATTAATGTAATAAAAACAATGTACAGAGGACACAATTGTGGAATTAGAGCACCATTGGGGAACTCTGAACGCTTCGAAATAAGACAAGGACTTAAGCAAGGAAGTATTCTATCCCCTGCACTTTTTAATGTTGTGATGGAGGGAATGAACAGGGCAGTTAAAGATAGAGTAAAAGAAAAAGACAAAAAGATGATTTTTGCAGATGATATGGTAATATGGGGTGATAAAGAGGTAGATCTACAGTTACAACTTGATGCATGGAAGGAAATAATGAAAAGGTATGGATTAAAAATAAATAAAGCGAAGTAATGGTATTTGGAAGAGAGAAAGCGATCAACTGAAATATTACCTTGAATGGAGAACCCCTAAAAGTGGTAGAAAGTTTCACTTATTTAGGGAGTGAAATATCTAGGGATGGAAGAATAACTAAAGAACTTTATAGGAAGTTACAGAAGGGAGGAAATTTCTACCAAACAATAAAACACCTGATTTGGAGTAAGGAAGTTTCAGAAAAAGCAAAAATCCTTGTGTATAAGAATTATTACTTCCCTATTGTCACCTATGGTGGAGAAACATGGACGATGACAGAAAGGGACTGGAGCAGACTGCAAGCAGGGGAAATTAAATTTCTCAGAGCAGTTAAGGGCAAAACAAGAATGGATAGAGTGAGGAATGTAGAGTTTAGAAAGGACCTTAAACAAGAAAGTATGAGAGAAGAAATTGAAAAAAAAAGCGATTAAAATGGTAAGGGCATGTTAAGAGGATGCATGGGCAGACTCCCCAAAATTATGGAGGAACTAAAGATGGATGGGAAAAGACCTAGAGGGCGCCCAAGAACACGGTGGAAAATGGGAGTGAGAATATCTGGAAAGGAGAGGTGTGAACTTGCAGCAAGTGGAGGAAGAAAAGTGGTGGGAGGACCGAGCCAAATGGAGAGGACTCGTCAACACCCAGACCCGGCAGTAGCTGGAGCGGGATCCGGATATAGATAGATAGACCTGGATATCACAGTGACCAGGTCTCAATATTATTGAGCCGGTGGGGCCTACTTTGGAGAGAAGGGTGTGTGATCGCTATCCACCTCCATCACCGTTATCCAACGTGCGGCAGCCGGCCGAAGTGGCCGTGCGGTTAAAGGCGCTGCAGTCTGGAACCGCAGGACCGCTACGGTCGCAGGTTCGAATCCTGCCTCGGGCATGGATGTTTGTGATGTCCTTAGGTTAGTTAGGTTTAACTAGTTCTAAGTTCTAGGGGACTAATGACCTCAGCAGTTGAGTCCCATAGTGCTCAGAGCCATTTGAACCAACGTGCGGCTATTTTGCAGGAAGAATGGTATAATATTCCCTCGAGAAGTATACAGGATCCGTATTTCTCCATTTCGAGACATCTAGAAACTTTTTTGAATGCCAATGGCTTACCAACATCGTATCGGGCATGGTAATCTATTGTCTTTTTGGTGTTTCCAAATTTTTGCTCGACCCTGTACTTCCCATTCCCATTCCATTCGCACGTGGAAGAATGATCAAGAGCTAGAAGAAACCACTGATTCCATCAGACTGTCAACAGATAACAAATATTTCTTCATCTGTTTCCTCTGCGGCAGTGTAAATAAAAACAGCACTAGTTTTAACATGCAATAGTGGTTATCAAACTTGTAATATTTCATTTGAAGCGATCGTCGTTTCAAGACTACAACTTCGTCGATGTCTTTACCTATCTTACTTAGTTGCCAGCATTTCAGTGGGCTGAATACGATTTGAAGATGCTGCTTTCTGTGTCGTTGCTGGCTGAAAATAAAATGATAAAAGGAACGGCTGTGGGGTTAATTAAACTGTCTGCGCCAGATTCCCAATTAGCTGGAACACTTGGTCTGACGTGCTATCCTGCTGTTGTCTCTACCAGTGTGGTACAGGACTCCGTTTCGTTTAGCACGGGCCTGTGGCAGCTAAATAGAACTTTTTACGTGAGGCAACAGGGGAATACTACAGACCAGAAGAAACGCACATCTGGTAAAAATTCGAAAATGTGGCTCATCATCACAAGAAATGTGAGGTAGCCTGTTACATTCTAACAGCAGTTACGCCACACATAATGCAAAGTAACAACTTTACACGAACAACGTCTTACTACAAGTCAATACAAATTAATAAAACTAGCTGAATACTTGTTAATGGGTGTTAATAACGCTTTAAGAGAGAGAGAAAGCAAACTGAGAACTACACTGGAAATAATTAATAATCAAAACATCTGCTCTGACTGAAGCCTAGGCAGGGGCAGCATAAATTTAATTGTCGCGGAAGCGTGGATAGCACCATCGCGCCTATTGATCAAGATGTTAGTGGACGTATCACTAAGAAATCACGACCGAAATTATTACGATCCATATTATTGAACAAAGGCAGTACTAACACGAGCTGCACGGTCCTTGGTGGCTACCAATTACAAGAAACGTGCAGACAGACATGAAAATGGCACCATCACACGCATTATTGCTGATCACAAAGTTGCAGAATTGTGACTTAGTGGGGTTGCAAAGCATCTCACTTTAGTTCTGACAATTCGGACACCACACCACAGCAGGCATTTGCCAGTAGGAGAAGGATCCCTCGGTCAACTTAACAAGGGTGGCCGCTATGATTTGTTCTGGGCAGCGATAGACTGAACTCTCAGCTCAGAAGTTGGAGTGAGATGAGAATTAAATCAAAATCCTAAGCTGTCGACAGGCGTTGATACACATCAACGGAGACAGTAGAAAATGTGTGCCCCAACTGGGACTCGAACCCAGGATCTCCTGTTTACATGTCAGACGCTCTATCCATCTGAGCCACCGAGGGCACAGACGATAGTGCAACTGCAAGGATTTATCCCTTGCACGCTCCCTGTGAGAACCACATTCCCAACTTAATCTACGCACACTACATTCGTAGTGCCCCTGCCCATTACACTCATTTCTCGCGGCAGGCAATCTTACCGAGTCCCGTAAGAGTTCTGGCAATGCGTGTGCATCCAGCACAGATGAAGAAGGTCAATGGCCGGTTAGCCTTAACTATATGACGATGGTATCTGTTCTTTCGGACATGTCTTTCGGACACATCCGAAAGAACAGATACCATCAGATGGCTCAAATGGATAAGCGTCTGCCATGTAAGCACGAGATCCCAGGTTCGAGTCCCGGTGGGGGAACACATTTTCAACTGTCCCCGTTGATGTACATCAACGTCTGTCGACGGTTTAGGGTCTTGATTTAATTATCATTTCATTCTAAGAGAGCTGCATGGTCACCGATGGTATTTGTTCTTTCGGAGAAGTCCGAAAGAACAGATGCCATCTTCATACAGGAGTTGGAGGGATCGAAGTGGAGGCAATTCCGTGAATGGCAGGACGGTCTGGCATCCTTATATCTCGTAGTGGCGGTGACTCGAAATTTAAAGTAGAAGTTTGAATGATACTTCAGCCATTTGACTGTACAAACTTCTTTATTTTATATTACTATCAAGATTTTGGTCTTGCTGGGTATAATTAGACTTCGTTAAGTGAAGTCATCCCGCCGTAAAACATGACTGGAAAACATGTTTGCTACCTGTCTGCCATACATTTCGGTGATTTTGTGCTCATCCACACAGTTTAACAGATCTTGACGACGACTTCATCTAACAGGTCTGTTGTCAGTCTGATGCTACCTGTAGCTCGACATATGCGAGCAGCTCGTAGTGGCTTGCGTTCCACTCACTTTAAAAATTGTGACTAAAGCTTTTTCGCTTAATACTTATTTTATACGTGACGTGTAAGTATTGCTTCTTTTTGCACTGTTAATCAGTTTTCAGTCTTCTAACTGTATTTCTAAACTTTTACATAAACAAAAAGTTACCATGTTTGCTGTTGTCAAATAAAACTTTGCCTGTTAGTTGATGTACTTAATATTCAACTGTCTACATTTTAAATGTTAAGTAGCCTACTTATACACTCCTGGAAATTGAAATAAGAACACCGTGAATTCATTGTCCCAGGAAGGGGAAACTTTATTGACAAATTCCTGGGGTCAGATACATCACATGATCACACTGACAGAACCACAGGCACATAGACACAGGCAACAGAGCATGCACAATGTCGGCACTAGTACAGTGTATATCCACCTTTCGCAGCAATGCAGGCTGCTATTCTCCCATGGAGACGATCGTAGAGATGCTGGATGTAGTCCTGTGGAACGGCTTGCCATGCCATTTCCACCTGGCGCCTCAGTTGGACCAGCGTTCGTGCTGGACGTGCAGACCGCGTGAGACGACGCTTCATCCAGTCCCAAACATGCTCAATGGGGGACAGATCCGGAGATCTTGCTGGCCAGGGTAGTTGACTTACACCTTCTAGAGCACGTTGGGTGGCACGGGATACATGCGGACGTGCATTGTCCTGTTGGAACAGCAAGTTCCCTTGCCGGTCTAGGAATGGTAGAACGATGGGTTCGATGACGGTTTGGATGTACCGTGCACTATTCAGTGTCCCCTCGACGATCACCAGTGGTGTACGGCCAGTGTAGGAGATCGCTCCCCACACCATGATGCCGGGTGTTGGCCCTGTGTGCCTCGGTCGTATGCAGTCCTGATTGTGGCGCTCACCTGCACGGCGCCAAACACGCATACGACCATCATTGGCACCAAGGCAGAAGCGACTCTCATCGCTGAAGACGACACGTCTCCATTCGTCCCTCCATTCACGCCTGTCGCGACACCACTGGAGGCGGGCTGCACGATGTTGGGGCGTGAGCGGAAGACGGCCTAACGGTGTGCGGGACCGTAGCCCAGCTTCATGGAGACGGTTGCGAATGGTCCTCGCCGATACCCCAGGAGCAACAGTGTCCCTAATTTGCTGGGAAGTGGCGGTGCGGTCCCCTACGGCACTGCGTAGGATCCTACGGTCTTGGCGTGCATCCGTGCGTCGCTGCGGTCCGGTCCCAGGTCGACGGGCACGTGCACCTTCCGCCGACCACTGGCGACAACATCGATGTACTGTGGAGACCTCACGCCCCACGTGTTGAGCAATTCGGCGGTACGTCCACCCGGCCTCCCGCATGCCCACTATACGCCCTCGCTCAAAGTCCGTCAACTGCACATACGGTTCACGTCCACGCTGTCGCGGCATGCTACCAGTGTTAAAGACTGCGATGGAGCTCCGTATGCCACGGCAAACTGGCTGACACTGACGGCGGCGGTGCACAAATGCTGCGCAGCTAGCGCCATTCGACGGCCAACACCGCGGTTCCTGGTGTGTCCGCTGTGCCGTGCGTGTGATCATTGCTTGTACAGCCCTCTCGCAGTGTCCGGAGCAAGTATGGTGGGTCTGACACACCGGTGTCAATGTGTTCTTTTTTCCATTTCCAGGAGTGTATTTACTGCCAGTGGATGGCACTCTTGGTGTAACGTTCACCCGCCCGCACTTGCTAACGCGGGCTCCTCAGTCTGTTGCTACCTGTGGCTTTCTAGGTATGAGCAGCCCATAGTGGCTCGCCTTCCATGTATTCTTTTTTTAAAAAATTGACCTAAGCCTTTCTCGCTTGATATTTATCTAATACGTGACATGTAAGTACTGTTTCTTTCTTGTAGTGTTAGTACTTACACTTTTATATAAAAAAAATTTCCCATAAATTTGTACTTACGTTACAGGCCAATTTGAATATGTAAACGGTCACTGAACTAGGCAGCCATATTTAAAACTTCTTACAAAGTTTGAAGAACCGGCTTTAAATGATGTCTCTACGAATACACTACAAACCCCTACGTATTTTTCCTATGGGGATCATGGGGACAAGATTAGATTAATTACAGCACGCACAGAGGCATTGAAACAGTCATTCTTCTCATGCCCCACACGTGAATGGAATGACAAGAAAAGCTAATAGCTGGTACACTGGGATGTACCCTCTGCCATGCACTGCACAGCGAATTGCAGAACATATATTTAGTTGTAGATGTGAATGTTCTTTCAGCGTTCCAAAAAATGAAAATCAAATGGTGCTAGGTTTGGACTGTATGGCAGATGTTTTCTAAGCTCCCATTGAAAACGTTGAAGCCAAGCTTTTGTTGTGCGTAGCCTATGGCGTGTTGCATTGTCGTGCAGGGAACAATGTCTTTGTTTAATTCCCACGCCCTTATTTCTTTTTTTGTGTTGCCCAGCGATGTCAGTGTCGCAGAGTACGAGTCGACATCAGTGGTACTATAATTCGTCAATAACTCTGTGTACACAACCCCTTTATAGTCGAATATAACAGTCGCCATGAACTTCCCTGCTGACGTAACTTTGCATTTCTCCCGTGGAGGCGGGCTGGTGTGTCTCCGTTCCATAGACGCTCTCTTCAATGCTGGTGTGAAATGGTGGACACAAATGCCCTCGCCCCCAATGATGCGGGCTAGGAAATAATTGCCTTCCAAGGCTTAACACTCGAAGAAGTCCAGAGACACCACAAACTTTGCACCTTTGTGTGCAGCTGACTGTGATCACAGAGCAGACTTGCAGACGATCTCGGGCAGTGGAACGAGCACTGCCTACTGAGACGCACATCTGCTGAGCAATGCCTGCGATATTCACTCTACGATTCCTGTGAATCAGTTCCTCGATTAGCTGGACACTGCCGTCTGTGGCAAATGTCGATGGTCTTTCTTCCCTATTAGCGTCATCCACGTCTGTGCATCCTTGGTCAAGTTGCTGGAGACCTTTCTCTACTGCTGATGCGGCATTACATACCGTTGATATTAAGGCTGTTGGTAATATATCGAGATTGGATTCAACCGAATAGTATCGATATATATCAACGACGTCCATTAGTCGAATATATCGATATACTGACATCAAAATGACCATATCGAGTGCTAATATTTTTATTTTATATTTTTTCGCAATTAACGGTAAATATTTCAAATTGTTTGTTTTAAATTTCAGTGGAACAATTTTACTTTCACTGTGTGAAAAAGTCTTGCTATTTTTTTAGCTTTCATCGTGTCCAGACTTTTTCTTTGATGTGTGAGGCAAGTATAGGTGGCACAAAGAAGCAGTCCGGTTGTACTGGGGCATGGCGGTGTGAATAGAACAACAATATTTCCGATGTGAAGAAATAGCACATCAGCTGCGTTAAAAACCAATTTTTACCGCAACTAGTGGGCTATTTCTTCACATCGGCATTCTTCAAAAACATTTGCTGAAAATGATGAAAAAAATCTAAATGACAAGGTTGCTCTTTGCAGTGGGCGGAGGAAGACGTGTGAGGGTAAAAGCTAACGCTGTCGTAAATAAGTGCTCCGCGCTACCAAAAGAAACTGCTATGTTTAACTTCACTCCCAATTTTGACACTACATCTGTTACGTAGCTGGCGTTTGAAGAAATGAAAAACAAAACAACAACAGGGTAGTTGACATGTAGTGTTCCGGACAATGGACCCCCCCCCCCTCCCCCCAATTGGACACCGTTTATTGTGCCACTTACGTGCAGTTACCATTCTTAGCAAAGTTGTTATCGGCAAGCGTGAACATGCATTGCTTTCTGTTAAATTCTTGCTCTAAGAGGGATAAGCAGGCTGCTAGCTTGTTGAGGTACAGCATATCTAATACTAAATCAGTCTTAAATATGCAGCTCTAGAACCGGCAGTATATGTACAATGTGCAACCGATATTTTTATAGGCTAGTACGTCGATACTCCTTCAGTCGATGTACCGATATACCGATACTTTCCTCTGTATATCGACGGCCGATAATGATATTTTTTTTAAATATAGGCATCTCGGATATTTTTAAAAATATCAACGGTCCTAGTCCATATACCACAATAATTTCACGCTGAATCTGTGTGCAGTTTAGACGTTTTGCCCATAAGATTGGTACTACCTCGCATATTTCAACTCTCAAGTGTGTTTTCAGTTACTGCACCATTTCAGTTGGACTCTGTGATGCACTTGTTATTCGTACCACAGCAAAACACTGCCTGCAGGAGACACGGAACATGTGCTCTCTCTGTCGATGTGTCACTCTTGGAGAATGTCTTAGCGTGGGATGACATGTATAATTTTCTTCCTGAATTCCCTGTGTATGATATCAGAGCCTCTCCAAGATTTTTTTGAACTGTCAGGTACATTTCACAAGCTGTCATGCATTGACTTCATGTGGCAAATGGTAAGTTATACGCACTCACATTTTTCAATCTAATGTTCTTGAGACAGGTGCGCATGTTTGTCTAATGGTAAGACCGTCATAAACAGTGGTAAGGTGAAGCCGGCCGAAGTGGCCGCGCGGTTCTGGCGCTGCAGTCTGGAGCCGCGAGACCGCTACGGTCGCAGGTTCGAATCCTGCCTCGGGCATGGATGTGTGTGATGTCCTTAGGTTAGTTAGGTTTAACTAGTTCTAAGTTCTAGGGGACTAATGACCTCAGCAGTTGAGTCCCATAGTGCTCAGAGCCATTTGAACCATTTTTTGAGTGGTAAGGTGAGAGTAATATGACAGTGAGCACTCCCAGTCCAGTCAGCGTATTACCAGATCTCCCCCAAGTGCGAGTTCAAGGTCACCTCTCTCCCTCCCCCGTCCCCTTCCCCTCAAACCTGCCTCCTGCTCTAGGCCAATTGGGCAACTTAAAAATGGTGACACAATTAAAGTGGTGTTATGCTATTGGTCAGTCGTCGCTGGTGGTCTACCAATAAAAAGTTCAACTGGAAAACAAAAGGTTGCAGGATCGAGTCCTGGTCGGCATTGGATTTCGCAGTCTGTGTTTTAATGTAGCCTTCATTTTTCAAAAGATGTGAGGAGTTTCCAGAAACGACACATGGTTGGGATACCACGTTCAACTGTTGGTCTCCTTTCCCCAGTATGATAACTGGGATGGGTCAGTGACACCTAAGTCGCCGAAGTGGTGTTCAACTGAAAGACTTGCACCAGGCCACTGAGTCACACGAAATTATTATTATTACTATTATTATTATTATCATCATCATCATCATCCTATTGGCCAGGAAGGCTGCCTCAGCCTGCATGTCTGCCAGATTTATGTGAGATGGCAGATCTTATTTATTAGCATTATTAGTGACCAGTCACATTCATCAAACCTTTCCAATGTTATCGCCAATTATTATTACTGATAACTGCCACACTACCCTCTACGGTTTATGACCCAAAAACAGCAGAGATTCTGGTGCAGCCTGCTTGAGGAAGACAGACTTGTCCAAAATGGCTGTCAGTTGGTGGGAGATTGAAACCTTGGAGTTGGTTGTTGGTTATTGCCCAATTATTCTTATATTATTTACTAGCCAATTTATTTTCCCTATTTATAACTCAATTAGGACTGCCTAGTTTATCATCCAATTATTTTGCTATAATGTATTACACATTTTATAATCCTCATCACTATAATTTCTTTCCCAGTTAGCATTATGTATGACCCTAAAATGTGACTGCCAAGAATTTCTCTCTCAAAATAGTTGTTTCTGGTGTGAGATTAAAAAATAACTGGAAAATTGAAGATGTCTTGCCTGTTCAAATGAAAATTAAAACAGCCCACTAAGTTTACTTGTTCCACATTTAAAATGGTAGGACATTTAAAAAATCCACTGGGTTCTAAGAAACAATTTTTACAATCACTTCCATCAAACAGGGACTTTTATATTTCATGAGTCACGTTTCCTGTCTGCACTTATGTCCTATGCCCACGCACACCTGATGTACGTCTCAATCTTCCATATACCTATGAACAGGCGAACTGTATTTTTAATCTGTGAACAGCGGTTCTGTCAAAGTGATTAGATTTGAGAAATCGCATTCCTTATGTACACCCTTGTCCTAATACCTACACCTGAGAATACTTTTGGAAAACTTAAAGCTAACAAACGTAACTACTGTAAGGAGCTTAAGTGCAGAATGTATGTACAGGTGATACGATAAAAACACGCTATAGAGCGCAGACGATACATCGCTTAATAATTTATAATCCAAAAAATTGAAAAAACGGTGATAAATTTAAAAAATCCTGAGATTTCGACTGCTAAAACAATTACTGCCGCATATCGTCACACACCTGAAGTAAAGGTAGCTGGAATTCCAATACCGCTGCCTGCACACACAAACCCTTTATAACCTATCAAGTACACTATTGCCACAAAACAATTGCACTACATGTCAAGCACAAGAGATCTCTAACTTACACTGACAGCCCCTAGATCACTGATAATTATTGCAGGTTTCTTTTTATCCTGTTTCACTGTGCGGTAGGAGGGAATGGACCAATGACAATGTCTTTAACAATAACAATCACAGTGACTTGTGCGAGCAACTCCCACACACCACAGCCATCGCTGCTACCAGGCCGCCAGCCACAAGCAGCGAGGAACCCAAGCACCTCTGCAGACATGTGACTCCACGCCATGAGTCTCTCCTCAAAGCACAGGCTGCTGTGGTTTGTCACTGGCTCCTCCCTCTTTGTCAGGCATCCAGGTGTATACAGACAGAGCTTCATTCTACATCCCCCCATTAGATGCCAGCACAACGCAGAAATATACTAATTACAAAACTTATCCTGATAGTGCGTATTGCGACAAACAGTAATAAACTCGACTGTGGAAAAACTTCGTTAAAGTATTGATATGTGTGCTGTCACCTCCTTTATATACACTCCTGGAAATGGAAAAAAGAACACATTGACACCGGTGTGTCAGACCCACCATACTTGCTCCGGACACTGCGAGAGGGCTGTACAAGCAATGATCACACGCACGGCACAGCGGACACACCAGGAACCGCGGTGTTGGCCGTCGAATGGCGCTAGCTGCGCAGCATTTGTGCACCGCCGCCGTCAGTGTCAGCCAGTTTGCCGTGGCATACGGAGCTCCATCGCAGTCTTTAACACTGGTAGCATGCCGCGACAGCGTGGACGTGAACCGTATCTGCAGTTGACGGACTTTGAGCGAGGGCGTATAGTGGGCATGCGGGAGGCCGGGTGGACGTACCGCCGAATTGCTCAACACGTGGGGCGTGAGGTCTCCACAGTACATCGATGTTGTCGCCAGTGGTCGGCGGAAGGTGCACGTGCCCGTCGACCTGGGACCGGACCGCAGCGACGCACGGATGCACGCCAAGACCGTAGGATCCTACGCAGTGCCGTAGGGGACCGCACCGCCACTTCCCAGCAAATTAGGGACACTGTTGCTCCTGGGGTATCGGCGAGGACCATTCGCAACCGTCTCCATGAAGCTGGGCTACGGTCCCGCACACCGTTAGGCCGTCTTCCGCTCACGCCCCAACATCGTGCAGCCCGCCTCCAGTGGTGTCGCGACAGGCGTGAATGCAGGGACGAATGGAGACGTGTCGTCTTCAGCGATGAGAGTCGCTTCTGCCTTGGTGCCAATGATGGTCGTATGCGTGTTTGGCGCCGTGCAGGTGAGCGCCACAATCAGGACTGCATACGACCGAGGCACACAGGGCCAACACCCGGCATCATGGTGTGGGGAGCGATCTCCTACACTGGCCGTACACCACTGGTGATCGTCGAGGGGACACTGAATAGTGCACGGTACATCCAAACCGTCATCGAACCCATCGTTCTACCATTCCTAGACCGGCAAGGGAACTTGCTGTTCCAACAGGACAATGCACGTCCGCATGTATCCCGTGCCACCCAACGTGCTCTAGAAGGTGTAAGTCAACTACCCTGGCCAGCAAGATCTCCGGATCTGTCCCCCATTGAGCGTGTTTGGGACTGGATGAAGCGTCGTCTCACGCGGTCTGCACGTCCAGCACGAACGCTGGTCCAACTGAGGCGCCAGGTGGAAATGGCATGGCAAGCCGTTCCACAGGACTACATCCAGCATCTCTACGATCGTTTCCATGGGAGAACAGCAGCCTGCATTGCTGCGAAAGGTGGATATACACTGTACTAGTGCCGACATTGTGCATGCTCTGTTGCCTGTGTCTATGTGCCTGTGGTTCTGTCAGTGTGATCATGTGATGTATCTGACCCCAGGAATGTGTCAATAAAGTTTCCCCTTCCTGGGACAATGAATTCACGGTGTTCTTATTTCAATTTCCAGGAGTGTATATTGTAGCACAATGTTATTTGTCAGCAAGTGCGTACATCATTTATTCGACTCAAGCACTATTTAATGTGATGTATAATGCATCTGCCATTGCTATTTAGTTCATATTTAAGAAACAAAATCGTGGAAAGCGGTAGAAAAAGTTATTTTATAAACTCGTCCATTACTTACATCTCGCTCTGAATATGGTTAATGTCCAGCTATTTAACAACATGTACATTAGATCCTCTAGGAGACATGTGCACAGAATTTGTGACCATATGTCTGCTATACAAAGATCGATTTGAGAGTTGTTTTGACATCCATGTGCATGCAGTTCTCAGACTGGTTTCTCATCTCAGCATTATAAATGCTATTGTTTGCATTGTCCATTAGACAGAAAGCTGTCTTGATTTCCAACCCATCGCTGGCTATGTAGACTGATATCACAATGAGAAAAAAAAACACTGAAAACTAAACTGATTTCTTAAGAAAAGACACTACTGATTACCTCTCCAAAACTAGCTAATCAACACCTGCACTCCCTATATGGTGTAAAACAGATAAATTTATACATACTAGCTTTCCCAGATGATGATATTACCTTTATGAGGACTGTACAGAAAATAAAATGCATGACAACCACATACTACCTTTGATGTGTGGTGTAGAGTACTAGATTCATTTAACCTCTGTCCCTGCTCCATTCGCATGGAAAGTAATTTGCAAGTCTTGCTTGCAGCCCTCAATGGCCTATTCTTTCTCCACCAACACTTTATATTCTTCCTTCGTGGAAGTTGTTTTTGCCACATACTCCAGTGCACTTACGCAAACTTGCTTCCCTATTAGCAGCTAGTAATGTGCTGTGTGATTTACATTTTGCATGAACTATCTGGACATCTACTAGCAGACGGTAATAGGGGGTGTGTTTTCTGGCCAAAATACAGACCACATACTGCTCCAAGACTACCATACCATCTGCAAACATCCTACATCTACATCTAAACGCATACTCTGCAGGCTGCTGTACAATGCATGATGGAGTGTGTATTGCATCATTATTATCGATTTCCTTTCCTGTTCTGCTGTCACATACTGGTCGACAAAAAATGATTGTCTACATGCCTCTGTAAACGCCCTACACCCTCTTATCCTATTCTTATGATCGCAACTGGCAAATATACAATCTTGGTGAAATAGAATTGATTTGTTGGGAATGTTTATTTGCACACCAGTCATCTTTCGCATATCGTTACTGCCCCCACCTAATAAATCATAGTAACAGGTATAATATTCTAGACAGTAAATTATATCAAACTAATTGGGTGATAAATTATAGAATGTTAAGGGCACCTGTGCATTTCTAGCTATGTAATATATAGGGATGATTAATTGGGTAACAATTGAAAGCATAATAATTGGATATATAGGACAATGCCCCAACTCTATTTTTTTAACTGCCATAACGGATAAATCTGGCAACCATGTATCCTGCATCTTCTTTCCCGCCATTTTTGGGTAATAAATCATAGAGGATGGTGTGACAGGTCATCAGTTACAACAACTGGGTAATAAATTGTAGCAATAATGTAGAAAGGTGTGGCTGAAAGTGATAGTTCATTAATAATGGCAATAAATTAGAACCACCATCTTGGATAATTCCAGTAACCATGCAGCCTGAGCTAGCTTTCCTGACCAATAAGACAGCATTTCCTTTATTTCCCTGCCACTTTTAACTCACTCAACTGTCCTGGAGCTGGCGGTGAGGGAGGAAGGGAGGGGGAGGGGTGACCTTGAAGTTGACCTTGGGAAGGATAATGCAGACTGGCCTGGAATGCCCACTGTCCTATTACTGGCAAGGCTTTCGCTACAAACCTATTATTCTATCACAAGTGGGAAATTAAGACTTTTTGGGGAATACTTGCTTGTAAATCAAGCGAGAATCGTTCCATCATGAAAAATCCATTGAAATGAAAAGCAGAAATTTTCCTCATCCCAACAGAAACACACCTGTTTCTTTCGGTATGCAGATGATACCTTCATCATATGCCCACATGGAAGAGACAACCTATAGGGCTTCCTCATAAATCTCAGTTCAGTACATCAGAACATCAATTTTACCATGGAAATCGAAGTGGATGGAGTGCTCCCCTTTCTGGAGTGCCTGGTAAAAAGGAGAGCAGAAGGCACTTTGAGCCGCAGCGTGTACTGGAAAAAACCCACACCGACCTACAACTACATCTGAACAGCTGCCACCAACTGGCACATAGGAATGGCATGCTCAAAACATTGGTACACAGGACTCGCACTGTCTCTGACAGTGAAAGTCTCAACCAACTTTGATTCCATCAGCAACCGTTGTGCACAGCAACCGTAGATTATAAGGAAGAAGAGGCATACAGCAGTCAATCGCAATCCCATTATTTTTAAATATACTTGCAGATCTAGATCTATTGTCCTTCTGTGTGTACACCTGTATGAATATGTGGTGACATGAACTCCCGCGAGTCTGTTGCATTGAAATGGAAATGCACTGAAGATTATTTGTAGCCGAAATCTAGATTTGCAACCATAATAAAAACTAATGGGATTGCGACTGACAGCTGTGTGCCTCTCCTTCCTTCCAATGAAAGTCTCTACCAAGAACTTAAACATCTGAGGATTTTGATCCAGAGGACCAGCTACAAGGCTTGGCAAGTTTGGAAAGTACTATGTCCTATGCCCACTGTACAACAGCCAGAAACAGAAGAGGAACTTCCAATTATTCTGTTTTGTGGCGCTTAATCCAGTAAGATAGGACAAATTCTCCAGAAACACCAAGTGAAGATGGTTCTCTGCCCACCAGCTAAAACATGGTCACTGCTTGATAGTGTCAAAGAAGACCTCGGACTACGGAAACCCAAGGTCTATCAGATATCCTGCTAATGTGGCAAAGTATATACAGTATAGGTCAGACAATGTATACTGTCAAAGACAATTGCCGAGAACGCCAAACGCACCCCAGATTGCAACAGCCGAAAAAGTTGGCAGTCACGGAATGTTGCCTATCGGACTCATATGGAATGAATTACGACCACACTAATATTCTGACGCGTCCAGCTTCTGGGACTGTGTCATTGAAGCATCTATTGAGATTCGAGTAAAGGAACCGCTGATCAATTGTGATAGTAACTACATTCTTAGTAAGGCTTGGGAACCAGCATCTGGTCTAATTAAGAATGGGAAGGAGATATTTCACAACGAACTGACGTCAGGGGCAGTCCCACAACGAACTGACGTCAGGGGCAGGTGGAGAAACAACAGAGGTGGTGCCAGCACGCAGTACTGAGTGCGAACCTAGGACGGAGTGTTGGTGGATGAGTGGGGAGGAGGGGGGGGGGCAATGAGGCTGTGCGCGAATAGCGTATAGAACGGCAGATCGGAGGACGAGGTAGGGGGTAGGGGAGGAGAGAAAAAAGCATCACACCAGTCCCCAAGCAGTCATGAGTTCAGTCCAAGCAGCCGTACAAACGCACTGTTGCTGTTGCATGATCTGCTGCTGAGACTGAAAGAGAGCTGAAGAGGTGTACTGTCGTGTCCTAACACAGGATAGAGGAAGACAGGGGATCTGAGATCAGTCTGCAATTTCCCAGAGGTGAGGAGCAAATTCAGGAAGGCAAACTCACAGTGAAGGCAGGCTGATGACTTGGATTAGCGCCAGACACTTTCACAGGGCACCTACGAGAGGCACGGATTCTAGGACTCAACGGGATACTTGTAGCAGGAGACTCTTGGAATTCAATGGTCTGATTAAAACTATTTATTTGCGATCAGACTAACTACTACACTGCAGGCTAATTCTGAACATTAGAAAAAGCAAAAGAGGCAGCTGGTTGCACAACAGAGGTCAGTATCTGAAGCCACAGGGTGGGTGCTAACAGAAGTAGCGAACACTAGCAGCACGTTAAGTACGAACTTGGAGCAGCACACCAAGGAAGAAAAGCAGACATGTCGGAGCTTACTGAGGCTGGACACAAGCCACACAGAGTCGGCGCCTCAGCGCTCTCACTGAGAACTCTCTCTCTCAATGCAAAAACATGGGTTTTTAAAGAATCGGGTGACGTATGTTTTTCCCTTCCCATAGTCGACCCACCAATTAAGTGGCACTTAACAAGCTTCGACCAGCTTGGCGAGTCGTTCTGAACCTCTGGGACGCCTCTGGCCAACCACAAGTAGAATCCTCCCTCACTCCTACGCAGGAGGTAGAGAAGCTTCTGGTTATTACATTAACAAACTCCATGTTTGGTATTAACAGCAACTCTAGCTATATCTTCATGCTATGGAAATTCCTGGGTTTCCTTATCAGGTTCTCCCAATTGGCCTAGACCCTAAGCCCCAATGCTCCGGCTGCCAGGATGAAGACCATGTGGTGAAGCACTACCGTAACGCCTGGTGAGCATGCCAATCACACCTGTGACAGGGGCAGAGACGAAAGAATGATGTGTGCCCGCAGTGGTGGGACCCATGTTGCCAACTGGCAAGGCTGTCAGGCTTTCTCAAGCGACAGCCAGACCAAGGGCAGGATGGCGACCTCAACCACTCTGGCAAAGGAGGAGACGATGCCAAATGATAGACCCAAAGCCGGTGCAGCAGAGAGAAGAACCAGCGGCAGTTCTTCTGTCCGCGAACGGCTGCAATACCCCGTCAGCAAACTAGAGACAGGAAAAACCGTTGGGTTAAAACTGATACCACTATTTTATTTCTGAATAACCGGTATTTTTCGGCATTTGTGTGGGCTCGGTTATAACAGGTGTTTTTTTTATTTTTTACTAATAACTGAGTAAAAAACCGAAATATCAGCTAGCCATAGTTGCAATGCTAATTTTTTGTTTTAAATAAACATTTTTACAAAAGCGAGTAATTTTTATTTGTAAAATTTCCATTACTTTGAAACATTGCATTATAACAGGAAATGGGAAAATCAATCAATGCTATTTTAATAACAATGCCTACAGAAACCAAAACGTGGTGTAAGAATTGGTAAAGCATTGCTGAGACAATACTATACATGTTACCACATGTCACAGCCTATTCGATGGTACATGTGTGCAATCAATGTGGAAGACTTGCCCCATCTGGTCTATATGGAAGTTTCTTACTGTCGTCGTCAGACATCAATTGCATTATAGAATGGCACCGTTCCTAGTCTGTGTGCTGGTGTAGCCTGTCGCCAGCACACCGGTCGGCAAAGATCTAGCGCGAAGATCGATAGTAAGCACTCGATCAGGCGAGAGAGAGACGCCAGAGACTGACTCGCAAGTAACATCCGCCAACGCCCTCTCGACTGCAAGTGTTTAGGCTGCCGCCGCTGACTGGAGGGTCTCAGTCACTAGCTCACTGATGGACTGACTCGACTCACTACTCCAAGCTGGAGTCTGTCATTTATTCGCGGAGCAGCGTACTTCAGCACAGGTTACGCCAGTACATAGCATCTAGCTTTGTGTCTATAGCAAGACTACCGATATAATCTGCAAGAGGACTATTCTTACTGAACTTGTAACACAACACATCTATCCAAGATAAGCAGCTTTCTTTTCCTTAAAATAAAAAACCGTATTAATCCACGTGTGCATTTGTGTTGTAGAAAGAGGATACCGACGACCCATAGCATCCTCTCCCTTGCCTCCCTGGTACAAGACTCTACAGTGGCCACCAAGATACTACAGTCTGGTAGTGTGTTGCAAAAGTGCAGTACTGGTGATATACAATGTTAAAATGGAAGGAGCCACAACAAACTTGTGACATCGTAGGAGGAGAAAACTTAAGACTTAACAATTCATTCATAGCGTACGTTAAAAATAGAAAGCAGCTGGTCTGCTGCCTATGTCTGCATAATATGCCTTTATCTGCTTGGGGCCTTTGAAAACAGACAAATTAACACGAAACATAGTTCTTCAACCTCAGTTTTCACCCTTTACTACTAACTAGTCATAATGCCCAAATAGTGGTACAATCCTTAATCACAGCATGATTTTTGAGCACAATGTCAAAAACAAATATGATGATTTTTATAGTATTCAATCACTTATCTTTTCCGGAAAAAGCAGCGAAGGTGGACGGACTACATTTTCTTTCATCTGCCTAATTAATTTAATATTCTGATTCTATGTACCTTGAAACTGAGTGAGACAAAATTTTTCAATCTTTGTTGGATTTCTGTGTTTATTACAGAAATAACAGGCACAAAAAACCTATAGTCAGTTATTTTAGAAACCGGTTGTTTTGAGCGGTTGTAACAGGTTTAACTGGCGTCGAGAAAAACCGATATAACCGAAAACCGGTTGTTTCAGAGATAACAGCCATCCCTACCGCAAACGGAAAGACGGAAAACGTTGCCCGCGGCCGCGAAGATGCAACAGAGGAAGCCGCGCGGGATTAGCCGAGCGGTCTTGGGCGCTACAGTCATGAGCTGTGCGGCTGGTACCGGCGGAGGTTTGAGTCCTCCGTCGAGCATGGGTGTGTGTGTTTGTCCGTAGGATGGTTTAGGTTAAGTACTGTGTAAGCTTAGGGACTGATGACCTTGGCAGTTAAGTTCCATAAGATATCACACACATTTGAACAACAGAGGAGCGACTTCACGCGCACCTCACTGCGCGCTGCCGTTGGCGAGATAACTGTGGCCTTTAAAGGAGTCATGGCGGCAGAGGGGCAGCATTCAGAACGGTACTAACTGCAAAGACCGAGGAATCCTGCTGTCAGCTGCGGCAAACGTGTGCGGGACCTGTACACGACCTCCGTACTGAAGAACGAAACGAGCCCGCCCATACCACCGTCTCATCCATGGAGCACGAGAACAGAAACGACGCAGGGTTTTGCACTATCCCCACCACTCACTCGTACCAGCTCTAATCAAGCCACCAATGAAAAGTCAGAACTGGAAGAGCAGTGGGAAAGCGCTATGTTTCAACAGCGCACTTGCAGAGTAACTTTGTTTCCAGATTGCAAACAGCTGGTTTTTGTTGACCATCTAAGGCACTGCTGCTTCTCTGAAAATTTGCCTACTTATGTGTGAGAAAGTTTCCTCTAAAAATTGCATTTACTGCGAGAATTGTATTTGTTTCTGAAAATCATGAGTAATGTCTTTTTCGTATCGCTGTATAGTGAAATCAGATAACCTATGCGTGTATGAAGTGAAATCTGAACTTCTAGAATAGTTTTACCAGAAATAATTGGTGTAGTTTACAGTGCATTCGTAAAAACAAGCCATACATCGTGAAGGCTATCAAATAGACGTGAAGGCTATCAAATAGACCCCAAATAAATTATATGAAGCGCAGTTATTTTTACTATCATAACGACCGGGAGAGCGGTGTGGTGACCCCACGCTCCTCCTATCCGCATCCTCCGCTGAGGATGACACGGCGGTCGGATGGTCCCGGTAGGCCACTCGTGGCCTGAAGACGGAGAGTGCAGTTCTTTTAGAAACATTGTAAACAAGTTGTTATTTTTCGTCTTAAAGTTTGACACAGTACTCACACGTGGCATGGTACACACTATTATTCTCTTGCTGATTCCAAGAGGATAATAGGAAGGGTTGATCAAAGAAAGTGGTGTCTGTCTAAAATGACTAAAGCTATTGATGTAGTTCAAAAATAGGTGAGTTGGAAGAAGGCCAGTGAGCAGTTTAATGTCCCAAAAACAACTATTATGGGGATGTCCAACTAGAAGTACAGTACATCTGAGGAAGCAGCAAAAGCAAAGAGAGCCAGCCCTACACTTTTGGGTAAAGATCTTGAAGAAGAGCTGCTTTAATATTGTCTTGCTATGGAAGCTTCTTTCGTCATGCTACATGCAATGACTTGTGAAGGATGGCTATACAACTGGCAGAGAGAAATAACATTGAACACCCTTTGAAAGACGAAATTGCTGGGAAAATGTGGGTAGTTCCTAAACGATACAAAACTGAACTGTCAGAAATAAATCTTACATGAAATCCCATAGCAGGGCTCTTTGGTTCAGCAAAGAAAACACGCAGCGATTCTACAACTTTTTGGGAGATGTTGTATTATACCTAATTTGCGACTAGATTACGTTATCTCCAGTTTAAGATGTATTCTGATTTTGTTTAGTGTTATTCTGATTATTTGTACTTGGGATCCGATTCTGGCAGCTATTTTTGGAACTACGTAATTGTGAAGTTTTTAAAAATGTCTTTCATAATAAATTTTCGTGTATTTCCTATTACTAAAATGTAAATAGTGCATAACACTATGAAGTAAATATTACTTGCTTTTAGAGAATTTTTTACTCTTTCCTAACTGTTAAATACACTACTGGCCATTAAAATGGCTACACCACGAAGATGACGTGCTACAGACGTGAAATTTAACCGACAGGAAGAAGGTGCTGTGATATGCAAATGATTAGCTTTTCAGAGCATTCACACAAGGTTCGCGCCGGTGGCGACACCTACAACGTGCTGACATGAGGAAAGTTTCCAACCGATTTCTCATACACAAACAGCAGTTGCCTGGCGTTGCCTGGTGAAACGTTGTTGTGATGCCTCGTGTAAGGAGGAGAAATGCGTACCATCACGTTTCCGACTTTGATAAAGGTCGCATTGCAGTCAATCGCGATTGCGATTTATCGTATGTAACATTACTGCTCGCGTTGGTCGAGATCCCTGAGTCAACAGATGGGGACGTTTACAGGACAACAACCATCTGCACGAACAGTTCGACGACGTTTGCAGCAGCATGGACTATCAGCTCGGAGACCATGGCTGCGGTTACCCTTGACGCTGCATCACAGACAGGAGCGCCTGCGATGGTGTACTCAACGACGAACCTGGGTGCACGAGTGGCAAGACGTCATTTTCTCGGATGAATCCAGGTTCTGTTTACATCATCATGATGGTCGCATCCGTGTTTGGCGACATCGTGGTGAACGCACATTGGAAGCGTGTATTCGTCATCGCCATACTGGCGTACCACCCGGCGTGATGGTATGGGGTGCCATTGGTTACAGGTCTCGGTCACCTCTTGTTCGCATTGACGGTACTTTACTTTGAACAGTGGACGTTACATTTCAGATGTGTTACGACCCGTGGCTCTACCCTTCATTCGATCCCTGCGAAACCCTACATTTCAGCAGGATAATGCACGACCGCATGTTGCAGGTCCTGTACGGGCCTTTCTGGATACAGAAAATGCTCGACTGCTGCCCTAGCCAGCACAGTCTCCAGATCTCTCACCAATTGAAAACGTCTGGTAAATGGTGGCCGAGCAACTGGCTCGTCACAATACGCCAGTCACTACTCGTGATGAACTGTGGTATCGTGTTGAAGCTGCATAGGCAGCTGTACCTGTACACGCCATCCAAGCTCTGTTTGACTCAACGCCCACTCGTATCAAGGCCGTTATTACGGCCAGAGATGGTTGTTCTGGGTACTGATTTCTCAGGATCTATGCACCCAAATTTCGTGAAAATGTAATCACATATCAGTTCTAGTATAATATATTTGTCTAATGAATACCCGTTTATCATCTGCGTTTCTTCTTGGTGTGGCAATTTTAATGGCCAGTAGTGTAAAAACGAAACGGGAGTCCTCTTTTACGCACTTTCGTCTCTAAATGTCATTGCTGCTCGTTCACTCACAGCAATTTAAGCTGTAGTCTTAGGTTCCTGACAAAACACACTCATGGAAATCGCGACTTCGTCGAAAAAGACGGTCAAATATTTGTGAGAAGTAAGAATACAATTATCATTGCTGGTCTCAGAATCTGTTACAAAAAAAAAAAAAAAAAAAAAAGAGAGATGCATACAATGAGTGGCGAACCTGTAACTATTGACACATTCCTATGAAGCCCTTAACGACATGGCTGTACTAAATATGATGCACAGGCATTGAAGTTACTGCCTATGTTGAAATGTCCTGATGACTTTTTCCGTCGATGCGTCGTCAACTGATATTTAATTATAAGAGACCCTACCATTGGTGTTCCCGGCGGATGTTCGAGTACTCCCTCGGGCATGGGTGTGTGCGTGTTTGTCCTTAGGATAATTTAGTTAAGTAGTGTGTAAGCTTAGGGACTGATGACCTTAGCAGTTAAGTCCCATAAGATTTCACACACATTTGAACCTACCAATGGTGATATATTTGTGATAAATCTTCAATACGCCAAAAACAACTTTAGTAAGAAAGCGAATATAAACCTGCACGGGGGTGAAACAGCGTTTTCCGATTGGCTTTCCAGTTCTGACTTTTCAGTGGTCGCTTGGTTATAGCTGATACGACGTGGTGGGGATAGTGCGACACACTGTGTCATTTCAGTTCTCACTACACGGAGCGGAAAGGGTAAAGGAAACTCACGACCAGGAGACGCCTGCCTTCGCCTTCGCCACCCAACCGACAGTCCCAGCAACCAACAACCTTGTCACTACAGTCACACAGAGTCAAACAGTGCATAACATCCAGTGGAGGTAGCATGTCGTGATGGACGAAGTCTGCGGCAGAATACTTCAGCGGTGTGCGGACATTTGCCACACCGGACATTTGCCACGCAGGCCATTTGCCACGACTTTACCTGCTCCAAAGGGTTGGGTCCCTTGTCTGCCCCTCCTCCTCCTCCTCCTCCTGCTCCTCACCTGCCGCCCGACCCGCAGTAAAGGTACTTACTGATCCTTTCCGCTGGTTTACTTAACATATAACCAGACTCTGTTTGTATTTTCCGCCACATGTCTAGAGAGAGTTCCGTTGTGGAAACTACTAAATGCTTCTCGCATTGAAATCCGCACCAACTTTCGAGCCTCAGTAAAACTTCGCCAGTCTTGGAGATTTTGCGTTCGTCTAAATTATATTTGCCTTTTTCGATGCTCCTGCAGCAGCTTTCTGTCGTGTTTTGAGTACCATGGGGGATCAGTTCTGTCTCTTCTTAATTTATTTGGTACGAATCTCTCGAGTGCTGTCGATACTATTTCTTTGAACTTAAGCTACATATGGTCTTCACTTACATAGTTTGGAAGGATTGGAGTCTGTCTCTTAGAAAGACGTCAACCGAATTTTTAGTTGCTTTTATAAATAGATATATTTCGCGATTAGTTTTGGTGAATTTCTTTGTTACGGAATTGAGCCTCGCTACGACTGTAATCCCTGTATCCGTCGTGATGCTCAGGATTATTTGTGGCTAAGAGATTAAGAGATCAAGTGTGTTTTCGTAACCATTTACAATTTGAATAGCCTCGTAAACTAATTGTTCAAAAAATTAAAAAAAAGCATTTAGAACAATTACGGAAGTTGTTTTCTAGCTACAATAGGGTCTGAAAATGTATTTCTGTCAACATACGGAAGGTAGATTGAAGTACCTATTTGTGAGACACTCAAGTTATCTTTGAACTGTTCAGCAACTGTCTCTTCTGAGACCGGGGGTTGGTAAAAGGAGCCAGTAATTAATTTATTCCGGTTGTCGAATATAACCTCTGCCCATACTAAGTCACAGGAACTATCTGCTTCAATGTCGCTTGTGAGCTAGAACACACATTACATTATTTTTCCTTAAGTTGTGCTTCTTGTTCCTGTTGTAGTGCAGATCATTGCAATTACGGCTTTTCCCTCCAAAACCTAGAATGCTTTCTCTGTGACCCAGTAAATACCAGAGCTAAACAATGTAGAACAACAACGTACGTGACTAGCATAGCATTCTGTATTACTTCATTTACTTATTTCTAACATTTTAAAATTGTATGTCGACTTTAGGTGACATGTCAATCATAAATATTCTTATCTCTATTTAGTGAACGTATTTTCAGTCATGTTTTGAACATTGTCCCGCTACACTTTATTAACTAATGTTTCAACGCAAGGGATATCGCATTTTAGAGAGTAAATTAATATGGAGTATGTCGTTCTTCTTTTCAAACATTCCCATACCCATTTCTTCTTTCCTTGTCTTTTGGGCATGCAGTTGTAGTAATTAAAGTAGGCACAAATGCAGTGATCAAAAAGAAATGATTAGCGTACATTCGCATTCTGTTTACATCGTTCCTTTCTTGTTGCTCCCATGGCGATGGACCGTTTCTATCACAAGCAGTAAGCGTGAAAGGAAGCTACCGTACAGACAGAGGAATCTATATACTTGGCTGAACTAATTACATACTGACATAATCGTTGGTATTGCTATCGTTTCCCAAAAGTTATAAATATTTCGATTTCGGAAAAGAAGCTCTGCATTTGGCCAAGATGTCGAAGAAGAAGGTCCCTTACGTAATGGCTGTATCGAGTAAGATGTGGAGACGGCAGTTTGAAAGCGGACAGAAGAAGTACGAGGAAGGGCGTCCCTTACCTGAGGGATCGCTACCTCGTGAAGGGGCAAGTGTGGCAAATGTCCGGCGTGGCAAATATCCGGCATTCACTCCGGCACGTCGAACAGTCGCCCAAGGTGCCGTCTCGGAGGGATATCGACCCACTCCGACGGAGCTCCCCCAACAAATCGGCCGCCAGCGACGGAAGGGGAGCTACAACCAACCTAGGCCTGTTGGCTGTGCCCGGTCAACACTGACAAAGCACAGCACGAAGGCCACCAAGTAGGCCAAGAAAATTACAGTTCTGCCTTCCAGAACTTAGTGGAATTTTGGAAACTGTTTTAATCACTCAAGAAGGCCTCTGTTATGAGTAATCAGAGTTTGCCACTATTTCTGAGCGGAGCTTTAGCCGTGATGAAAAGAAAACTACAATATTTTCCGACTTTTTGCTGTTTTCTCCAAATTCTACCAAAACTAAGCATTTAATTGGGAAAGCAATGGCAGAGCATTAAATTCTGCATAGATTACCAATACTTTGCATTTGATTATATTTTCCTGCAGAAAATCTGTGTCATAAAACGATAATTTTTCACACTCATTTCGAAAAATACTCGTTTCGTCGCTATAAAGCATGCAGCATTTGACGCTTGGCCATTTTAAAGCATAAATTCTTAGGAGAAAAGTTGCAGAGCAAACAAAAGTCAAAGAAAGTGACAAAAAAACCTAGCTGGTAAGTAAATGTGATTCTGAGCTAAGTAACATATTAAGCTATCTGTGTAACCAGTCGTTTATTAATGGAATATTTCCTGAATGGCTGAAATATGCTGAAGTTAAGCCACTGTTTAAGAAGGGAGATAAAGAAATAGCATCAAATTTCCGTCCAGTTTCACTGTTGCCAGCATTCTCAAAAATCTGCGAAAAAGTGATGTACAGTCGGCTTTATAACCATCTTATCGCAAATAACATACTGTCAAAGTCACAGTTTGGATTTCTAAAAGGTTCTGATATTGAGAAGGCTATCTACACTTACAGTGAAAATGTGTTTAATTCATTAGACAAAAAACTGCAGGCAACTGGTATATTTTGTGATCTGTCAAAGGCATTTGACTGTGTAAATCACAATATCCTTTTAAGTAAATTAGAGTATTATAGTGTAACAGGAAATGCTGCAAAATGGTTGAAATCTTATAACTCTGGCAGGACACAAAGGGTGTTATTAGGAAAGAGACATGTATCAAGCTATCAGGTATCATCCAACTGGGAACTAATTACATGTGGGGTCCCACAAGGTTCCATTTTGGAGCCCCTACTTTTTCTTGCGTATATCAATGACCTTTCATTAGTAACATTACCAGATGCCAAGTTCGTTTTGTTTGCCGATGATACAAACATTGCAATAAATAGCAAATCAAGCGTAGTCTTAGAAAGATCAGCTAATAAAATATTTGTGGACATTAATCACTGGTTCCTAGCCAATTCTTTGTCACTAAACTTTGAAAAAACACACAACATGCAGTTCAGAACTTGTAAAGGGTGTCCCACGAGTATAGGTCTAACATACGGTGACAAGAAGATAGAAGAAGTGGACAGCTTGATAATAAATTCAACTGGGAGGAGCACACCACAGAACCGCTGAAGCATCTTAACAAATCTCTGTTTGCAATGCGAATTTTGTCAGACATAGGGGATATAAAAATGAAAAAGCTGGCATACTATGCTTACTTTCATTCCATAATGTCATATGGGATTATTTTTTGGGGTAATTCATCAAGCCAAGCTAAAGTTTTCCGGGCACAAAAACGTGCAGTAAGAGTTATATGTGGTGTGAACTCAAGAGCATCCTGCAGAAGCCTGTTTAGGGAACGAGGGATACTAACTACTGCTTCCCAATATATTTATTCCTTAATGAAATTTGCCATTAAAAATATATCACTTTTTCAAACCAACAGCTCAATTCATGGAATCAATACTAGAAATAAGAATAATCTTCACAAGGATTTAAAGTCTTGTACAAAAAGGTGTGCATTATTCACGAACACACATTTTCAATAACTTGCCAGCAGCCATAAAAAGCTTAACAACCAATGAAATTCAGTTTAAGAGAAGCCTAAAGGATTTATTGGTGGCCAACTCCTTCTACTCCATTGATGAATTTCTCAGTAAAACCAACTGATTTGTGTATATATATATACAGTATACAAGTACAATATAACTTCTGTGCAATTTCAGTGCAGAAATGTGTTCATTGTAAATGTGTGTGTGTGTGTAAGTACAATCTAACTTCTGCACCATTTCAGTGCAGTAATGTGTTCATTGTAAATAAGTATTATAGTAGTTGTATTACATGTTTATTACCTTATAAATAAATAAAAAACTTTTTTATTTTAAATTCAGTGCATTAGTATTTGTAAAATGACTTTCATATAGTGTTCATTAAAAAATGACGATCATTCCACTTGGGACCTGTGGAATGGTACATTAGCTTATTTGTTTTAGTTGTAAGTATTTGTCACATATTGTTGTTTTTCTGACATGTTCCACATCCTGGAGGACCTCCTCACTATGGATCAACTGGAATGAAAGTAAATCTAATCTAAATAGCGCTGTTATTCATTTATATTTAAATGTCCTGGTTAACGACTTACTTCAGCTATTGTTTCCTATTCAATGGCTTTTTCCAATATTCAATTTCTTTTATTTTTGTTAATGGTGTATGATTCCTGTCCTACACATTATCAAGATAACAGTTCCGAAAACTGTGAAATTAGCAGGACAAAAGATTTGTTTACTGAGGTATTGGTGAAAAGAAATGCGTCACGTTTATTATTGTTTTATTAAGAATAAAGAAACGTAATTCAAACAACTTGTTCTTGTGTTACTTACGATTATATAAAATTTTATTAAAGTAACACAATAAAAGTATACTGACTCAGCCTAAAATTAATTTTCGGCTATGTACAATGTTCTTTTCAATTTTACAGTATCACCTCTTTACATACTTGGAGGATGAGGATCCAAATAACACAACTGTAGTTCTTTAATTTCTTCTGTATCCACATCCTTTGTGTGATCTCTTCTTCCTTCTTCCAAAATGCCATCATCTATGTCACAGTCATCAGTGTTAGTAACAGGGGGTTTCAGCTGAAACATTCGTACAGCATTAGCCTTTGCATGTTTTGCAAATGGTAGTACACTTAATGCCGTTTTTACTTCAGGGACAACCTCCATTGTGTCCTGTCCCATACGTGCAGTAAACAGTTTCCAAAGAGTTCCACTGGTGCAGCTTGGATAGACAGTAGTAGATTTGCAAAAGGTCGTATTTTGAAGTCTTCCAGCTCCATTATAGTAGGTTATTTTTCCAAGCTTGCACTTGAAATACGTCCTCACGGAATGCTCCCGGGCAGGTGCTTATGTAGGTGGCAAAAAGGCGATGCCGAATGATGACTTTGAAATAAAATTTTTTAAAGATGTGATAGCGAAGCACATTTAATGGTTTCGTTTATCTTCGCAGTGTCATCAGTCTCATCGGCGGTAACACTGGAATTGCTAAATATCTCTGCTGCTCTGTGGATTATTTTTCGTCCCCAATGCCATGAAGAGCTGCAGTTTTCCTTTGCTGAAAAACGACGAAGTCGTATCGCAACCGCTGAAGGCATGTAGGAACAGAATGTTGCCTTTCGAAACTCGAGGACACTTGAAATTTAGGAGGCTGTGAACAATGTCGCGTTATCTGCCTTTTCCTGACCTCAGCAGAAAAATGTTGAGGGACAATGAGGCTACTTTTCCTCGTGCACATTAAGGTTTGTTCAGTTGTCATGTCAGACCAAATTCCTGCTCAAACGGACATGAGTGAACACTGAAAAAAAAATTCAACTGAAAATAAAAAAATTGTTGTTGGTGAAACTTCCTGGCAGATTAAAACTGTGTGCCGAACCGAGACTCGAACTCGGGACCTTCAAGTGCTCTACAACTAGAGCACTTGCCCGCGAAAGGCAAAGGTCCCGAGTTCGAGTCTCGGTCCGGCACACAGTTTTAATCTGCCAGGAAGTTTCATATCAGTGCACACTCCGCTATAGAGTGAAAATTTCATTCTGGAAATTGTTGTTGGTCTTTAACCATGTGATTTACATATAAATGAATAAGGAAAAATTAAACCATGTGATTTACAAATAAATGAATAAGGAAAAATTAATTTCCAGCTAGGTTTTTTGTCACTTTTTTTTAACTTAGTGAAAATACAGTTTGAAGTTCTACAATTTTTTCTGTTGAAATTTTGCATTAAATTAGCCAACTGTCAGGTACTGCTCATTTAATAGCGACAAACGAGTATATTTCGAAAAGTGTGAAAAATTACCGTTTTTGACGTAGCTTTTTTATAGGAAAATATAATGAAACAGCAAAAGTTTGCAACTCAATCGATGGAGGATTTAATGCTGTACATTTTCGGTAAGCTCGTTTTTTTTTCAGTTAAACGCTTGGTTTCGGAGATATTCGAAAAAGTCCGAGAATTTTGTGGTTTCTTGTTATCACTGTTGAAGCTCTACTCAGAAATCGAGGCAAACTTAGTTATTCATAACAGAGGCCTGCTTGGGTGATTAAAATAGTTTCCAGGATTCCACTAATTTTTACAAGGCGACTCCCTTTTTGGAGGTAATTTTACTGGCCTAATAGTGGGGCATAGAGCTGCCACATCGATTCGAGCTGTCATCTTTATGATGAACGCGGTCAATGACACTGACATCTGGCAATTGCGCGATACCTGCTACTAACATAACCCTATCCTTGCATGATGTCACAGACGGCGAGCAAATCTTCCAACACGTCCTGACAGTGGCAGACGGTTTTTCTTTCCTCGGCGCTTGCCATGATACTTTTTTCCTTCTATCCTTAAACCACTATCCTTCAAATTCTGTCTGCTACCTCTCGATGAACCAACATTAGTGGATGATCTCACCCAGACGTACGGACAAAGTCACAGACCCTCATTCTGCAACTCCTCGTGTGCCTGTTCACGCGTGACTGTTTCATCATGAAGTACGCTAGGAGAGGCTAAGGAATCACAAAGAGTACTTCTACATCTACATCTACATTTATACTCCGCAAGCCACCCAACAGTGTGTGGCGGAGGGCACTTTACATGCCACTGTCATTACCTCCCTTTCCTGTTCCAGTCGCGTATGGTTCGCGGGAAGAACGACTGCCGGAAAGCCTCCGTGCGCGCTCGAATCTCTCTGATTTTACATTCGTGATCTCCTCGGGAGGTATAAGTAGGGGGAAGCAATATATACGGTACCTCATCCAGAAATGCACCCTCTCGAAACCTGGACAGCAAGCTACACCGCAATGCAGAGCGCCTCTCTTCCAGAGTCGGCCACTTGAGTTTGCTAAACATCTCTGTAACGCTAGCACACTTACCAAATAACCCTGTGACGAAACGCGCCGCTCTTATTTGGATCTTCTCTATCTCCTCTGCCAACCCGACCTGGTACGGATCCTACACTGATGAGCAATACTCAAGTAGAGGTCGAACGAGTGTTTTGTGACCCACCTACTTTGTTGATGGACTACATTTTCTAAGGACTCTCCCGATGAATCTCAACCTGGCACCCGCCTTACCAACAATTAATTTTATATGATCACTCCACTTCAAAACGTTGCGTACGCATACTCCCAGATGTTTTACTGAAGTAACTGCTACTAGTGTTTGTTCTGCTATCATATAATCATATAATAAAGGATCCTTCTTTCTATGTATTCGCAGTACATTACATTTGTCTATGTTGAGGGTCAGTTGCCACTCCCTGCACCAAGTGCCTATCCGCTGCTGATCTTCCTGCATTTCGCTGCAATTTTCTAATGCTGCAACTTCTCTGTATACTACAGCATCATCCGCGAAAAGCCGCATGGAACTTCCGACACTATCTACTAGGTCATTTATATATATATTGCGAAAAGCAATGGTCCCATAACACTCCCCTGTGGCACGCCAGAGGTTACTTTAACGTCTGTAGACGTCTCTCCATTGAGAACAACATGCTGTGTTCTGTTTGCTAAAAACTCTTCAATCCCGCCACACAGCTGGTCTGATAACCCGTAGGCTCTTACTTTGTTTATTAGGCGACAGTGCGGAACTGTATCGAACGCCTTCCGGAAGTCAAGGAAAATGGCATCTACCTGGGAGCCTGAATCTAATATTTTCTGGCTCTCATGAACAAATAAAGCGAGTTGGCTCTCACACGATCGCTGTTTCCGGAATCCATGTTGATTCCTACAGAGTAGATTCTGGGTTTCCAGAAATGACATGATACGCGAGCAAAAAATATGTTCTAAAATTCTGCAACAGATCGATGTCAGATATATAGGCCTATAGTTTTGCGCATCTTCTCGACGACCCTTCTTGAAAACTGGAACTACCTGTGCTCTTTTCCAATCATTTGGAACCTTCCGTTCCTCTAGAGACTTGCGGTACACGGCTGTTAGAAGGGGGGCAAGTTCTTTCGCGTACTCTGTATAGAATCGAATTGGTATCCCTTCAGGTCCAGCGGACTTTCCTCTGTTGAGTGATTTCAGTTGCTTTTCTATTCCTTGGACACTTATTTCGATGTCAGCCATTTTTTCGTTCGTGCGAGGATTTAGAGAAGGAACTGCAGTGTGGTCTTCCTCTGTGAAACAGCTTTGGAAAAATGTGTTTAGTATGCGTAAAGGTGTTTACTTGTGTCTTATACCTTCTTTGTTTCGTTATATCATTTACTTTCTGGGCGTGTTTTACATTTTGTAACAGTACGCATGTCATTTTAAATTGCGGGCAACCGCAGTCAAACTTCCACGATTTTGATGAAACGATCCGCAGTGGCTGCAAAATATTTTTATTGAAAAGTCACGACCGGTTTCGCGTCAATTGAGGACGCATCATCAGGTGATAGAGATTCTATTTAACAACTCATATTGTAATGGCAACTGCCTTACAGCCACTCGCTATCATTCACGTCCAATTATAAAAACAAGAACGCTAAAATCGATAGTCCATACTTAAAATGCAAGGGACGATATGGAACTGTACCATGAGCAGAAACGTGGCTGAATGGTGGTAGGCAAGGTAGTTCTGACCGTTCTGTATGTTTTACTGGTGGCGTCAGAGGCGGTGGAAACAAAACCGCCGCTGTAGAAAGCCTGAAGGGTGGTGGGCGGCTGAACATGAATTAAAATACTTAAAACATATGTATTGTTTATGGAATATTCCGTCGTTTCTTGAAGGAACAAAGACATGTTAATAACTTGAAGGCACACAATAATATTTATTAAACAGTTCCTTATCAACTGGCTTTCGGCTTCTTAGCCCATCGCCAGCTAACTCAATATTAAACAGACAGTTCACACAACTTTAACGAGAATTCGTAACTGTATAAAGCACGTTGTATACAGATATATGGCATTTTATGACTATATCGATACAAAACACAAGCATAATGTAGTACCTAAGGAGAAAGTGAAAAAATAAATTTTATATTATACACTCCTGGAAATTGAAATAAGAACACCGTGAATTCATTGTCCCAGGAAGGGGAAACTTTATTGACACATTCCAGGGGTCAGATACATCACATGATCACACTGACAGAACCACAGGCACATAGACACAGGCAACAGAGCATGCACAATGTCGGCACTAGTACAGTGTATATCCACCTTTCGCAGCAATGCAGGCTGCTATTCTCCCATGGAGACGATCGTAGAGATGCTGGATGTAGTCCTGTGGAACGGCTTGCCATGCCATTTCCACCTGGCGCCTCAGTTGGACCAGCGTTCGTGCTGGACGTGCAGACCGCGTGAGACGACGCTTCATCCAGTCCCAAACATGCTCAATGGGGGACAGATCCGGAGATCTTGCTGGCCAGGGTAGTTGACTTACACCTTCTAGAGCACGTTGGGTGGCAAGGGATACATGCGGACGTGCATTGTCCTGTTGGAACAGCAAGTTCCCTTGCCGGTCTAGGAATGGTAGAACGATGGGTTCGATGACGGTTTGGATGTACCGTGCACTATTCAGTGTCCCCTCGACGATCACCAGTGGTGTACGGCCAGTGTAGGAGATCGCTCCCCACACCATGATGCCGGGTGTTGGCCCTGTGTGCCTCGGTCGTATGCAGTCCTGATTGTGGCGCTCACCTGCACGGCGCCAAACACGCATACGACCATCATTGGCACCAAGGCAGAAGCGACTCTCATCGCTGAAGACGACACGTCTCCATTCGTCCCTCCATTCACGCCTGTCGCGACACCACTGGAGGCGGGCTGCACGATGTTGGGGCGTGAGCGGAAGACGGCCTAACGGTGTGCGGGACCGTAGCCCAGCTTCATGGAGACGGTTGCGAATGGTCCTCGCCGATACCCCAGGAGCAACAGTGTCCCTAATTTGCTGGGAAGTGGCGGTGCGGTCCCCTGCGGCACTGCGTAGGATCCTACGGTCTTGGCGTGCATCCGTGCGTCGCTGCGGTCCGGTCCCAGGTCGACGGGCACGTGCACCTTCCGCCGACCACTGGCGACAACATCGATGTACTGTGGAGACCTCACGCCCCACGTGTTGAGCAATTCGGCGGTACGTCCACCCCGCCTCCCGCATGCCCACTATACGCCCTCGCTCAAAGTCCGTCAACTGCACATACGGTTCACGTCCACGCTGTCGCGGCATGCTACCAGTGTTAAAGACTGCGATGGAGCTCCGTATGCCACGGCAAACTGGCTGACACTGACGGCGGCGGTGCACAAATGCTGCGCAGCTAGCGCCATTCGACGGCCAACACCGCGGTTCCTGGTGTGTCCGCTGTGCCGTGCGTGTGATCATTGCTTGTACAGCCCTCTCGCAGTGTCCGGAGCAAGTATGGTGGGTCTGACACACCGGTGTCAATGTGTTCTTTTTTCCATTTCCAGGAGTGTAGTATATTCAATTGTTAAAATATAACACCTTTGTAGAGAATTACTAGACTGACTGAGGATGAAAAAATGGTTCAAATGGCTCTGAGCACTACGGGGCTTAACATCTGAGGTCATCAGTCCCATAGAACTTAGAACTACTTAAACCTAACTAACCTAAGGACATCCCACACATCCATGCACGAGGCAAGATTCGAACCTGCGACCGTAGCAGTCACGTGGTTCCGGACTGAAGCGCCTAGAACCGCACGGCCACCGCGGTCGGCTGAGCATGAAAGGAATTGGAGACTCTGAAGGAAAGATTCCACTTTTGCTGAACATGCTCTGATATTCATATGATGTGAAATGTGATATTCTCTATAAAGGCAGAAGACTAACATTACTTGAAATTCTGGCCATTAATAAACACCAATCAAAGAATCCTGACCTAGTCCTTAATGATCAAACACAGTTCCATTACTCACCTTTATTAGAGCAGCAGCAGCCAGTTATTATTTCTCTCAACACTAGATATAACTGTTCCACACCCACATTCCTTAGACTCCCCACCCCCATCAGTTTGTCGATATGACATAGCGGCCTGTGCCATTACTCACTAGTACAACAATGTTTGCCTATACATTCATATAGTTTTAATATTTGAATATACTGTAATATAATATTTATTTGTCCAGAGTCTATTCAAGTATATGAAATCTCGCTGAAGTTGTGTGGTCTATCTGTTTAGTATTAAGTTATCTGATGATGGCCTAAGAAGCCGAAAGTCGGTTCATTACGAACCAGTACATAAATATTATTGTGTACCATTAATACTGTGTGTATAAGTTATTAAGATCATGTAACAGTATAGAACAAACTGAGACCCGTTTATAACACTGGAAATGGATATTTAAATTGTAAAATATTAATGAAGCCTGAGTGGTAATTCAAATTCCGCCTTTCACAGATATAATACCATGTTAGTGGAAAGACGCAACAGGATAGTCTGGGAAGCTAAAGACCTATGATAATAAAATAGTGCCTATTCTACTTAAACAGTGAAACTTCGCTAAAAGACCCTTGCATAACAAGTCTGTCTGCGCATTCAGGGTAGAATTAGGGGATCTTTTTAGAGCACGACAAATCTCAACCTCCTCTAAAACAAGTGTAGTGCCTTTGCTTTCGAAATGTGGTCAGTGTTGCCAACTCTAAAAAGTCCGAGTCGCTAGATTCAATATCAAAAGTCGCTAGAAAGTCGCTAAAACTGATTTTACTAGGGGTGTCCTGAAAATTTCGTGCTCTGAATCGTGCAATAAGCCAGTGTGTGTGGAGGGGGGGGGCGGGGGGGAGGGTAATAAAATATTAATATATATTGTCTCATACGTAATTGCTATATTGTCTTAATTAAATAACGCATCGCAACAACATACATATAAAGTACGCTAATGTTTAATTAAACATGTTATCATAATTGACGCAACACATAAATTGTTGTTTCAATCACAGTAGTCAAATATACTAGAAATATACAACTATATTTGTAACAAATGAAATCAAGAACTCAAATTAGGTTACAAAATATATACATAACGGTATGTGAGCTATTCATCGTCGTCACTCAGAAGATCGAATAACTCTTCTCTTTCACGCTCTGACAGAACTGGTTTTGTCGCAAAAGAGTAGCTTTTGTTCGTTCCAATAAGCTCCAATACGTCTGACGGTATGTCAAAAGATGCCACAATGTTTATTTTGTTTCTTCAGCTGGTCTCTCAATATGATCAAAGCATTAATTGTCTTTAACGATAATCTGTTACGTTGTTTAGTTTTTATAATGTTCATAGAACTGAATATTCTTTCCACTTCTGCATTTGAATGCGGTAGGCATAGAACATTCATTGCTAGCTGTGAAATCAAAGAGAAAGGATTCTCCCCTGCGGCATTTTTATACTGCAAAATCGAACAGTGTTAGTAGTGTTACTGCACCTAATGAAGTTGATATTATGCCATTCTTGCAGCACACCGTCTATGAAATCGCCACTAAAACCCAATTCTTTGGCTACATCCGCTACAGCATTATTTTTATTCACTTTTAGTGTTTCTTCAACATTCAGCATTGACATTTTTTTCAGGATCGTAACGTTACTTGGCAGTCTTTGTTGAATTTCTTTTATGAGTTTCAGACTAAAGTGAATGCATCTCTTCTTCAAATAAAATTTATTTTCTTCAAACAGACTTGACTCAGACAATTTCTGTTCAAACATAAAGCCAAGGTTCGGATTTGCGTACATACATTCGCTTGGAACGGTGTTGTCAACAAATCAACTGTTGGAAAAACTATGTTTAGTCCGAGTGACTGCATGAGAAATACAAGTGTATCTAGTAATTTAGTGGGGTCATTGTCTTCTCCTTCAAGATCTTTTATTGCTATTTGTACGTCTTCTAAAGCATGTTTAAGGTAAAACATGTAAAGATGATTTGAGTCGTCACAATACATCTTGTAGAAAAGATCGACAGTGTAAAAATTGTCTTGAACTAAGGCAAGTGAAAATGTAGCTTTAGTTCTTCCCACTGCTCCAGAATTCTTCGTGCTTCTGGTTCAATTGAAAGCCAACGTGTTGCACAGACCTTCAAAAATTTTAGTGGCTGTTTTGCACAATTTATTGTCTCATAAACCTTTTTATATTCCTCTTGTCTTTTGGGTGAAAGGGAGAACCAATTGTAGGTTACCCGTACAAGAAACTCTATGTTTCTATGTATGGTGTTCACTGAGGCGTGCGAAACTGCAAGCTGAAGAGAGCAACAAATGCAACGGATCAATAACAAATGCTTCAAACCATATTCTCACTTGAGTTGTTCGAAAAGCCCATTGTTTATTCCAACCATTGCAGAAGCATTATCTGTGCCAATTCCTACCATATTATCGATTGGAAGTTTGAGATCTTTCAAAGAATTCACAAGAACAGCAGCCAGATTTCTTGCATCTGCAGTTTCTACGACAGCAAGTTTGAGAAACGCTGATCTAATGGTTTGGTTGTTTACACTATAGTACCGTATAACGATACCTAACATTTTAGATATTGATACATCTGTGGATTCGTCTATTTGTAGACTGTATTTTTGGTTACCTATATCTTCAACCAATGATTGTGTAAAATATGGAGCCAAAACTTCAGTTATAATGTTAGTGCACTTTGTACGATCTAATTGGAAGTTTATAGCGCCCTCATCACCGGAAAACACCTTCTTGCACAGTATACCTAAATGATCTACAGCTAAAATAGAACAATGTTCAGCAATAAATAACGAAAGGGCGCCTTCCGCTCTGCTTGCTATTCTAACTGTAGTTTTCGGAACAATTTTCAGAGGTTAGGTTTCTTTTTTTAAAAATCAATTTTTTGTTTATGCTTAATAGTTTTCGAACGCTTTCTAATATCACATAATTTAGCATAAATGTGTTGCACATACTTGACAACTTGCCTTGGATAAGTCTCCAACGACTGGTTTCAGCCACCCATTGAATTCAGGTTCTGCTTCCCACGCATCCCGATATTTTTGAGCGTACTGCTTCTTCTTCTGCGGTAAATTCATTATGTAAGCCACCACAATTTTCACCAGTTTATAATCACTGAAAATATATTAAAATTCGGGCGAACTAGAGGTCATGAAACAATCTAATCACTCGGTAACTCGATATCAGTCCTATTGTTCATTGTTTAAAACGTAATAATGTCTCAGATACCACCACCGAATTGTTCTTGCTTTACCACTGCGCATGTGGTAATAATTTGACTGCGAGCTAAAATTTCGAACAATTGGAAGTTGCTGGACAGAAATGTATTTTATTATACTTAATATTAAGTATGTTTTTTTGTCAATTCGGAAAATAAAGGGAGTTCAAAAGTTGAAGAATTATAGATCGATACGCTATCGACGACAACAGGCTAGTGGGTAATGAATAACGAATTGTTCTACTTGATTGTTCTTACTCTGTAGGCAATTCCTACATTCAGGTTTACTGAATGCTACATGATCTACTAAGAACTTAATTTAACTTAGTAAATCTAGAACAAAGTCAGTGTAGTACCCATTCTATAGTTAAAATCTTAGTTTTGTTAATGAAAATACTGGCCCAAAATAGTTTTGATTTGTACTACAAAAGTCGTCAGTACTCCAAAAGTCGCCAGATAAGTCGCTAAATAATTTTTGTCGCTAAAAAGTTTTTTTTTGTCGCTAAGACGAAGGCAAAAGTCGCCATTTCTAACGACAAAGTCGCTAAATTGGCAACACTGAATGTGGTACGTGTATATTCTTTCGGATGTCGGTGATCAGGTGGCCAGTTTCGCGGAAATATTGTTATTATCCGAGAACAAACTGATTTCAGTAACGGTGTCACAAAAGGCTCATTCAAAACGTGCCAATGAAATCGGCTTACAGCAGAAACCAGTTTTGTTGTTCTATTCTTGAAATGTTGCTCACCACTCTTACCTCAGACTGCACTGAACTTTTTTTTTTTTTTTGAGAAATTTTAATTTGTTAAGAAATGTTAAGAAATTGGAACCAGATACCTTCTAATCTGTTATTGTGCTGATACTGGGTCATGTCATCAAAGCTTTTGGGCTGAAGGAATCGGTTCCACTTGGAGCCTTGTCTTCCCTTCAAATCGGAAGTGCACGTCAGAAGCAAGTACTGAACATAGAGTGTGCGATTGCTAATTATTAAATGCTCTTAGAAATTGTTCTCTATATTTTCGGATTCTTGTGCACATTTGCAAGAGGAACAATTTTAAAACTGCAACGTGGACCTGAAGTTTAATTTCTCATAACTCTGGTACATCATTGGCCTCCCAGTAAAAGTTAGTTAGTTGCTCCCCCCCCCCCCCCCCACATGCTATAATTGCAGTCACATACAACATTAAGCTTTAAAACACAAAAAAATTATATTGGATATTCGTATCTTATTGTTAGAAATGTCTTACGACACACAGTCCTTACACTGCCTTCTAAGGATTTATGCCACAACATACGGAAATTACTAACTTCTTCGGTGAATAAATTCTTTGTCTATAACGTGAAACAATAAATTATTGCGTCTAGCCAGGAGCAGCTACCGTTATGGCCATACGAGAAAAATTACACATTGCATTCTGAAACCACTTTACATCGTACATCCAGCTATTTTTTTTTCTTTTTTTTTCTACCGAAATGAATAGACTGGTCTAACTAACAACAGGATTTCAGGATTGTGTCAGCTTGTTTCGCACATTAAATAGCGTATGTCTAATGAAATTCGTTATCGCTGTATGCTGCCCGCTGTGTACCTCGATATATCGCAACAAGACATTACGGCACAAATCAATAGTCAAGCAGTTAAATCAACTGGTAATCTAAAATTCCATACATGAAATCTTACAGGATTTTTTTTAAGCGCTAGTGCTACTCGAGAGATCTTGACGAGATAAGCAGAACAACTAAATTACATTGGACGAAAACCTTTAAAGCAGAATAGGTTAACAGATTCTAGTAATGCAGGACGTACTGTAGATGACCCGATAATTTGATAGACAGTGGGTCTAAGGATTTTAACGTCAACGTTAATAAAATTGCTGCCGTTTTCCGTCCGCGGTGTTGGCAACCCTATCCCTGCTCTGTGACGTCAATAGCGGCCGTATTTCGTCAGATTTGAAGAGCAAGCCGTCTCAGTGATCCGGGGAGCGCAAGCCAAGGCGGTTGTGCGTTAACGCCGCAGTTGGTTATTGTGAATCTATAGTGGTGTGTTGAACAGAAATGGCAACTGAAATGGAATCTGCTTCTGATATGAATGATGCTGGCACACAGCTTTTGGAAGAAGAAAAACGTCCTACAGTTTTGCCGTTAGAAACAGCAAAAAAAGCGAAACCAGCTGGCGCTGAGCAAGACGATGGAGCGACGGAAAAGCTAGTCTCGAATGAAAAAATTAACTCCAATAAAGATGCTTCCGAAGTAAAGTTCTTGTCGGCAGATTCACAGAATGGAGACGCGAAGATTGACATTGAAAATCTAAAGCTAGCTTTCACTGGGATGACGAAGGAAGAATTGATGAAATTTGCAAATGACCCTTTTTGGATCCGTTTGAGATGGCTGCTTTTCGTCCTGTTTTGGCTTTTATGGGTAGCTATGCTAGCAGGTGCGATTGCGATTATTGTGATGGCCCCGAAGTGTGCACCACCGGCTCCACTGAAATGGTGGGAAGAAGGCCCGCTGTATGAAATTTACGTCAGGTCATACAAAGACGGTGGCGTGGACCAGGATGGTATAGGGGACCTCAAAGGTAAGTAAAAAAATTGAAATAAAATCCTGAGGACTAACGACTTCTATTGCATATCATATGTTAGAATAGGGGCGTGTCCCCAGGCTTTTAATGGTTGGATTTAGTAAACGTTTGTGCCTAATGAACACCTGTATCACATTGCAGGTGTGACTTCAGAAGTAAAGTACGTTGACGAACTGGATAGCACAGGCATAATTTTATCATCTATTTTCAAGTCAGATAATCAGGATCCCAATGCTGTTGAAAGTTTCACAGAAGTAGATCCAATATATGGGTCACTGGAAGATTTTAAAGAACTCCTATCAGCAGTTAAGAACAGGAGTGAGTACTAGATTTATGGTAGATTTCTTTTGTAATATAAAAGACTACTTACATAATGTGCCACTCCACTGACTAATTGATTTTTTCAGGTTTGCACTTGGTACTAAATTTTATACCGAATCACACCAGCAAGAAACATCCTTGGTTTATTGCATCAGAAAATGGTAGTGACATCTACAGTGATTATTACGTGTGGGCTCCAAGCAAAGGACAGAATGATGATGGAGAAATACCACCTAATAATTGGGTTAGTATCAGAAGTTGTTGTCAGTTGTTATCTAGTTGTGTGCAAATGACTTAAGTGTGATTCATGGCTTTTAAACGTTACATTAGTTCCTTACCTGTAATATTTACATCCCTTTTACATTGCTGTTGGACATAAATTTGTAAACTAGAAGTAACTTACATAACTGATGATCCTGTAATATTTTATTTTGATGTGACCAAAAGCTGGAATGTTACACACAGTTCTTTGTGTGATGTAAAGCTACAAACAGCACATAGTTTCAGATATTGCCCTATAAACATGGGTGAGATTTTTCTTATAGTGTACTATAAAAATTACTCTAAACTACAGATAAAATGGTAGATCTCTTCTTAATGACATACTTTGTAGTAGTACAACAATATTTGTTTATGGATAGGTCAGTGTTAATGGTGGATCAGCATGGGAGTGGAGCAGCAAACGAGGGATGTTTTACTTGCATCAGTTTGGTAAAGATGAGCCGGATCTAAACATGAGGAATCCGAAAGTTGTTGCTGAAATAAAGGTAAGGTCTAAATGGAGTAAAGTAGGCTATATTTTGTACAATACTTAAATTACACAACTTTGCCTTCTTGCCTTGCTTAGGGCCCAGTACAAATGTTTGCATTTGTGGGAGTGAGTGAGGGTGGCTACTTTTTAAATAAGTTCTTTCATCAGTTAGATATGGTGAACAGGCAACACAGAAAATTGTCGTGTGAAAGGTTTTATAAATAACACTTCAGTCATTCCCAAGGACGCTCATTATGTTATTGTACAGATGTTTTTCAGCTGTAGTTTCTATACAGCTTCCTGCCCTTTTTTTTCCTACCTTTCTAAGCAGATAAGTCCCCCCCCTCCCTCCCCCCCTCTCTCTCTCTCTCCCCCCCTCTCTCTCTCTCTCTCTCTCTCTCCCCCTCCCCCTCTCCCTCCCCCTCCCGCTCCCTCTCATGTGCCCCCATTTTGTTGTGTGTGATTAATTTTTGTTCTTACCGTATGATGATTCCATCTCTGTTAACTCACCCGTGCCTCCTATCCGTCCTCTGTTTTCGCTTTTATGCATTTACATCACTAATTTTATTCGGATCTCACGTTTCTTCAGTGTAGTTCCACTTTTACTTGTGTGTCATAACAGCTAAGGGTTGGTATCATTCTATAATTTGGATATTTGCTTATAGCTGCATATTTCTCTGCAACTTGTATCTTGCTGTTGATCTAAACTATGGTCCTCTTAATGATTGTTACTGATAGAATCACTGTGAAAGTTGATACTTTGAAGCCACAAATTGTGTTTTTTTTTTTAATTTTTTTAATTTTTCCCAGAAAGTGCTGCAGTTCTGGTTGGAACTTGGTGTTAGTGGATTCCAGTTAGAAAAGGTGGAGTTCCTGCTAGAAGATGAAGAGCTGAAAAATGAAACTCCATTACCTGTTCCAAGTGATGCCACCCATTTAGATTGGGACTTCTACACACATCTCCATACAACTAATCTTCCTGGGATAGTAGATATACTCACTCAATGGAAGGAAGTCATTACAAGTTATGGTGATGACAGGTATTTATTACTCTTGTTTTGATTTCTGTGCCCTTGTTCATTGTTAACCTATTATAAGATGGTTCCCATTTTTACAATGCTGCTGTTCACTCAGTTTAACTTTATGCATTTTTCTTTGAAACTAGTAACATGTTCTGGTGGTGGTGGTGGTGGTGGTGGTGGTGGCATTGTTGTTGTATAAGGATTAATGTACAAAAGATGCCTGAGAATTGCAGTGAGCTTGGCATAGTTGTTTTGCACATCTACCTCAACCAATCGCGTATCACAATTTTGTATATGTGTCTATGGCAACAGTTTATTTGCACATCTAAGTACAAGTATGGTATTGTTTTTGCCCATAGCTGTTAGCACTTGATAGTTAAAAGCTGAAAATCTAGTTACAGGGGAACACTGGGGGCTGAAACCTGAATCGTTAGTCTGTAGTGTGAGTTGCTGTATTTTAAAGTTGAGTAATCTTGGGTATTATATCCTTACTGAGTCTGTTAGATCTTCAGTCCAAAACTGAAGCACCCCTCACATGGTAGGTATAATATGCAGTATTATTGTGGTTCAGAATGCTGGACATTAAAGATGCTTCTGCTATGGTAATTGATGTTTCGTTGCAAGCAAAAAAAATTTGGTTGAAAAATTGGTTCAAGGAGCGACAAACATTACCCACATAAACTTGAGAGAAATAAAACTGAAGTAAGACTTCCATAATTTTTACACTGATCTGTAGTGTAGGCCTTATTCAATCTCACTTTGCCATATTTAAAGCACTTCATATCCCAAAACCTAAAACTACATGGGAAATTCAGAAAATTTATATTAGATAAGTCTCAAAGTATTTTGATGCATATTATGTATATAAATGTTAAGTAAACTCTGAAAATGCAAGGAGATCTAATACTTAACTTTTAGCAAAACATAAGTGATAAATAAAATAAATGAATAAAAGGGCAATCTAATGTACATTTTCTGAATTTCCCATTTAGTTATAGGTTTGAAACATGAAGTCGATTAAATATGGCAAAATGAGATTAAATAAGGCCTACACTACAGATTAGTGTTTCACCTCAATCGAAATTTCCCCGGGGGAGTCCAATACCACACATAAGTTTCTGTTTGTTGGTTTTATGTATTCAGTGTAATTTATCTATAATTGATGTTGTCACTTAGTTCTGGTGGCTCAATGGATCTGAAAACTTACCAACCGAGTTGTACCAAAAATAAAATAGCAATTTGTCTCCCCCTGTCCGCAGCTCGTGGTCGTGCGGTAGCGTTCCCACGCCTGGGTTCAATTCCCGGCGGGGGTCAGGGATTTTCTCTGCCTCGTGATGACTGGGTGTTGTGTGATGTCCTTAGGTTAGTTAGATTTAAGTAGTTCTAAGTTCTAGGGGACTGATGACCATAGCTGTTAAGTCCCACAGTGTTCAGAGCCTGCCCCCCCCCCCCCCACCGCTGATGCTGGCCTGCACCCATGCCCTCCCTCACCTCCTTGCTGCCAGAGAAATTTCTGAAGACATACTTACACCCATGATTAAAAAAAAAATATTTCCACGAAGTCAGCACTTTTCTATGGCGCCATAACTTGCTACCGCAGACTAATAGTGTGCCAAAGTCTTTTATTGGGGTATACACACAAGAAAATATCTGTATATCCTTTTAACTTTGCATTAATCAGTTTTTTAAAAAATTGTCATCGTCGATTGTATTTTCTGAGCAAAAAATATCGTACAATTCATTAACATTTTTGTTTATATACTCATCTGCCCCAAACATCCCACAGTCCAAGCCAGGATTTATACGTTACAATGTACTCTTAATGAGTGTACACTTTCATATTGTTTTGAGCTCATTTCAAATACAACAGCAGCAGCAAATACAGATATCCAGCGGCTGTAGTGTGCAAGTGACTGCCAAGGATATCAATGTCTTCATTTGGCATATGATATTGGTATATCCTTTTCTCATGTCAAGCAATTTTTTCGGATGTTTTGGCCATGGAACCGTGTATCAGCAAAATTTGTGTAGCAGTAAAATTTGTTCCTGACTGTTGAATTTCAACTAGAAATGATGTCACATGGACATTGCTCACATATTGCTAGGTGAAGTCAACAACAATACAGAACTTCTGAAGCAGTTTACAACAGGTGATGAAACATGAGTATACAGGTATGACATCAAAACCAAGACCCACTTGTCCCAATGGAAACTGCCTGAAGAGCCAAGACCGACAAATTTGATCACTTTCGAAGGTTATTCTCACTGGTTTTGTAGACCACAATGGGATAGTGCATCATGATTTGCTGCGTTATGGTCGTACAGTCGGTAAGGAATACTATCCCTGTAAGTTAGGTGCCATTTGTATGAAGCAATCCAAAGAAAACTACCAGAACTGGGGCAAAACCACTCATTGAAACTGCATCGTGATAAGGCTTCCACTCACACCTTAATACTTTCTGTGATTTTTTTTGGCAAACAAAAGCATTATTTTGCCTTGCTGGACATGGCTGCCCTGCGACGTTCTTCTATGTCAGAGGCTGAAAGGAACCAGGTAAGGACGTAGTTTTGACACCATTGATGAGATAAAAACAGAATTGCTGATTGAGCTAAACGCCATAATAAAATGTGAGTTCCAGAAGTGGTTCGAAGATTGGAAAAGTGCTGGCACGATCGTATATCTAAGGTGGATTACTTTGCAGGGGACAAAGTTGATGGTGATGAATAAATAGTTTCTTTAAGATAAAAAAATTCCAATTACTTTCTGATCACATTTCGAATTTTTGTATCGATGGTTGGGAAAAATTAAGTGCTTACTGTAACATTCACCTTAATGGAAAAGTTGCTATAGTGCAATAAAACTTCATTTTCGGATAAAAACACTTAGTTTGTAGGGGGTAAAATACACACAAATATGTAATGACTAATTTAACATTAGATTTTTTATTTTCTGCTTTTGCTGTGTCTTAGTGTTTGTTATTGAGCTATATACTGAAGGACTCCATATGCAAGTAAACAGAAAGTAATGGAAAATGAAACTATCAGCTTCCATGCTAATGTGGGCCTCTGGTTATGGAAAGATCACTCAATCATCAAAACCAAGACTTAACTTTCCCATTTATTAGCTTCAGCAACTCGTAACCAAACTATCTTTTAACATAACCTAGACCTCTGGGTACACTGCAGATCGTCACCATAATGTAGATTCTGTCTGAGATGAAATCATTAATATTGCAACAAAGACAGTGCAGAAGTGTTGTAAATATAGATCAGTAAAAGCAACACCTGTAAGTGCCAAAAACAGATAATTAAGAAAAGGCAATCCATGCAATAAGTCATTTGTATTTAAAATAAGGGAAATGCAACCACTCACGTATAGTGGACTGATGTGTGGAGTAGAGAGAAACAAAATGGGGAAACAACATTCACACTAGCTTTACAGCTCTTGCTCTTTTCCAAGCAAAAGTAACCCCCCCCCCCCCGCCTTTACACACACACACACACACACACACACACACACACACACACACACACCTCGACATGAGCATCTGCTATACCCTGCAACCAAACATGATGCATGAACTGTCTTTCTAAAATGTGGCTAATTTCCGTAGCACTTGTAACCTTTGTGTTTCACACACAAATTTTGAAATTTTAATAATGGCTGCAACGATTAAAACAAATCTGAAGACCATCTACAATATAATAATGTTTCACAGTTATGATGTGTGAAACTCTGAAAGAAAAAAGGGTGTAATTCTTTGTATACTGATACCAGCAAACCCAGCAATGCTAGGCTGACCAGATGTCCCTGTTTTGCCAGGACCGTCCTAGTTTTCACATAAATGTCTTGGTGTCCCAAGAAAATCAGTCGGAATATGTAAGTGTCCCAGTTTTAAACAAGAAACAAAATAAGTTCAGTAATATTTGTTCCTAGTTTCCTAGAAATAAAACATTATAGAAATATATATTTTCATCCCATTTGGTGTAACTCTTCTTATGCCAAAAGAAAAGCAGGTAATGTCTGCTCTTGCTTCTAACTTGCCGACCTGCCACTTGGCCCTCGAGACAAGTAAAAACAAAACCAAAGGATATATAAAGGAGCTTCAGTTAACTTAAACCATTTCTCATAACAGGGCTGTTACCATATTAAAGTTAATTTGTGAAGAATGGGAGTGACGTGGCTTGTGTTAGCAGTGCTTATTGAATATTGTTTGCCATGTACGCATCCTTGCCCTAACGGTCTGAAATCTTAAATTTTAGTACAAAATGTATAACTTGTACCTGATTGCTGATTGGTAATCCTAAACGCTAATTAGTATTACTAAACTGTACCTAAGTATCTAATAAGTGATTGAACATTGCTAAAAATATAGCCAGGCTATTACAGTGAAAAAGTACATATGTCTCTTTATTTCCCAGGAAAATAATTTCATTTATGTGTAATGTACCTACATTGTCCTTTCTACAATGAAGAACCAAAAAAAAGGTAGGCCTACACTTGTGTAATATGTAGGGCCCCCATGAGCACGCAGAAGTGCCGCAACATGACGTCGTGTGGATTCAACTAATGTCTGAAGTAGTGGTAGAGGGAACTGACACCGTGAAGCCTGCAGGACTGTCCATAAATTTGTAAGATTATGAGGGTTTGGAGATCTGTTCTGAACAGCACGTTGCAAGACATCCCAGATATGCTCAATAATGTTGATGTCTGGGAAGTTTGGTGGCCAGTGGAAGTGTTTAAACTTGGAAGTGTGTTCCCCCAGCCACTCTGTAGCAGTGGATGTGTGGAGTATCACATTGTCCTGCTGGAATTTCCAAAGTTTTTTGGAATGCACAATGTACATGAATGGATGCAGGTGACCAGACAGGTTGCTTACGTGCATGTCACCTTTTAGGGTCATATCTAGACATATCAAGGGACCGATGGCACACAGACTGCATATGCCCCAAACAATTAGTCTCCATCAGCTTCAACAGTCCAGTGCTGACATGCAGGGTCCATGGATTCATGAGGTTGCCTCCATACCTGTACAGGTCCATCCACTCAATGCAATTTGAAATGAGACTCATCCGACCAAGCAACATGCTTCCAGTCATAAACAGTCGAATGTTGGAGGTGACTGGCCGAGGTGAGATGTAAAGCTTTGTGTCGTGCAGTCAAGGGTACTCGAGTGGGACTTCAGCTCCGAAAGCCCATATTGATGATATTTTGTTGATGTTTGCATGCTGACTTTTGTTGATGGCCCAGCATTGAAATCTGCAGCAATTTGCGGAAGGGTTGCTCTTCTATCACATTGAGCAATTCTCTTCAGTTGTCATTGGTTCCATTCCTGCTGGATCTCTTTCCGTCCACAGCGATGTCGAAGCTCTGGTGTTTTACTGGATTCCTGATGTTCACAATACACTCATGAAATGGTCGTACAGGAAAAAGTTGTCTTATGTAAGCGTTGCCAACCACAGCGCCATATTCTGCCTGTTTACATATCTCTGTATTTGAATAAATACTAACAAAGAGACAGAGGGGCTGGCCAGTACTTAGCTCAGTACAGCCGATAGATGCACAAAACAGAACAGAAAATTTACGTATCATAGCTTTCAGAACTTTGTTCCTTCGTTGGGGGAGAGAGGGGGGAAAAGGGGAAGAAGGGAAAGTGTATTCAGTTACTCACAACCCAGGTTATGAAGCAACAGGGAAAGGTAAACAAAGAGGGTAGCAAAGATGGAGGCATGGGTGTCAGAGGGAAGCCAAAGATACTCTACTGGAAGTACTGTGCCAGCTTCAAACCAAAGAGGATGCATACGGAAGTAAAGAGGTATATAGTATAAAGATAAATACAACTATGTAGGACGAAAAGTAGTGTGAATGGCTGAAGAGATAAGGGAAAGAGGAGAAGACTGAACAGTAATGGGAGTGAGGTTGGTTAACATAGGTTCAGTCCAGGGGGATGGCGGGATGAAAGGATGTGTTGGAGTGCAAGTGCCCATCTCCGCAGTTCCAAGGGACTGGTGTTGGGTGGGAGAAGCCAAATGGCACATACGGTGTAGCAGGTTCCTAGAATTATGCTGGAGGGCATGCTCCGCTACTGGGTATTGGACATCTCCTAGGTGGACAGTTCGTCTGTGCCCGTTCATGCGCTCAGCCAGTTTAGTTGTCGTCATACCAATGTAAAAGGCTGTGCAGTGCAGGCATGTCAGCTGATAAATGACATGTCTTGTTTCACATGTGGCCCTGCCTTGAATTATGTTTGTTTTACCAGTAGTGGGGCTGGAGTAGGTGGTTGTGGGGGGGGGGATGCATGGGGCAGGTTTTGCAGCAGGGTCGGTTACAGGGGTAGGAACCGCTGGGTAGAGAAGGTGTTCTGGGAATATTTTAGGGTTTGACAAGGATGTTATGGAGGTTGGGGGGGGGGGGGCTACAAAAGGTGTTGGGAGAATATTGTCAAGGGATGATCTCATTTCAGGGCTTGACTTGAGAAAATCATATCCCTGGTGGAGTAATTTGTTGATGTATTCGGGGCCAGGATAATATTGGGTGACAAGGGGGATGCTTCTGTGTGGTTTGGGGGTAGGAACATTGTTGTTGTACGGGGAGGAATGTATTGCTCGGGAGATCTGTTTGTGGACAAGGTCTGTACGATAGTTGCGAGAGAGGAAAGCACTGGTCAGGTTATTGGTGTAATTGTTGAGGGATTCGTCACTGGAGCAGATACGTTTGCCACAAATACCTAGGCTGTAGGGAAGGGAGCATTTGATGTGGAATGGATGGCAGCTATCAAAGTGAAGGTACTGTTGTTGGTTTGTGGGTTTGATGTGGACAAGGTGTGGATGTGAGCTTCAACAAGATTAAGGTCAACGTTCAGGAAGGTGGTTTGGGTTTTGGAGAAGGACCAGGTGAAATTCAGATTCGAAAAGGAGTTGAGGTTATGGAGGAAATTCAGGAGTGTTTCTTCACCATGAGTCCAGACCACAAAGGTGTCATCTATAAACCTATACCAGGCCAGGGGAAGCAGCTGTTGGGTCTTCAGGAAAGCCTCTTCCATGCGGCCCATGAAGAGGGTGGCATAGGACGGAGCCATCCTGGTTCCCATGGCCGTTCCCCTGATTTGTTTGTAGGTCTGGCCTTCAAAAGTGAAGTAATTATGGGTGAGGATGAAGTTGGTAAGTGTGATAAGGAACGAGGTTTTTGGAAGATCTTCGGGTGGGCATTGGGAGAGGTAGTGTTCAAGGGCAGAGAGACCATGGGTATGTGGGATGTTTGTGTAAAGGGATGTTGCATCTGTGGCGATAAGAAAGGTTTCAGGTGGGAGGGGAGTGGGGATGGATTTGAGGCTTCTATGAAGTGGTTTGTGTCTTTGATGTAGGATGGGAGTCTGCGGGTGATAGGTTGGAGGTGTTGGTCTACCAGAGCTGAGATACATTCTGTTGGGGCTTTGAAGCCTGCCACAATGGGACGGCCGGGATGGTTCTCTTTGTGGATTTTGGGAAATAGGTAGAAGATAGGGGTATGTGACTCAGGTGGAGTGAGGAGGATTGTAGAAGCTGTTGTGAGGCCTTGTGAGGGACCTTGGATTTTTAGGATTTTCTGCAGCTCAGTCTGCTTGGAGGGAATGGGATCCTGGGTGCAGCTTTGTAGGTGGAGGTTTCAGTGTTGACGCAGTCCTTCTGCCACATAACCCACACGGTCAAGTATCACAGTTGTGGAGCCTTTATCCGACAGGAGGATGACAATAGAGCAGTCTGTTTTCAGCTCCTTAATGGCACGAGATTCAACTGGGGTAATATTGGGGGTTGTCGGGATGTTCTTCAAGAAGGACTGGGAGGCAACACTGGATGTGAGGAATTCCTAAAATGTCTGCAAGGGATGGTTTTGGGGGAGGGGAGGAGGATCCCTTTGAGAAGGCGGTCGGAACTGTTCTAGACAGGGTTCAACACTGGGTCTAGTATTTGGGGGCTGTGTTTGTGTGGTGAAATGATTTTTCTAATTGAGGTTCTGGGTGAATGAGAGGAGATCTTTAACCATGGCAGTGTGGTTGAATTTAGGTGTGGGGCTAAAGGTTAAGCCTTTTGATAGAACAGATGTCTCTGGAGGAGAGAGGGATCTGGATGAGAGGTTAAGAACTGAATTGGGACTGGTGATATGTGGCATTTGACTGTGGTTATAGTTGGGATTTGGTCTGTGTGGCGTATGTGCTGGGATTGGGAGATTGAGTAGGGTGACTAGGCTAGGTTTGTTGGCTTGGCTATGAAGGGGGGGAGGGGGGGTTGAAGGTGCTGTTGTGGTTGGTATTTGTGAGGGATAGGGGGGAGGGACCCCACTTCGTAGGTGTTGCACTAGTACTGTGGATAGTTTTTTCAGGTGGTGTGTGGTATGGAACTCAAGTTTACAGCTGGCTTCTAGGAAGATGTTCCTGAGTGTGTTCTCCAAGCAGGGGTTTGAGAGGTGGAGAACTTTGAAGAGAGATAGGAGCTGTTGGGAGTGGTGGTTACACGAAGTAGTGTAGAGATTAAGGACAAGTTGGGTAAGGCCTAAGGATTGAAGGTTCTAGAAGTCCAGGAGAGACTGGTGGAAGGAGGGATAGCACCCAGAGATGGGAACTTTTAAGTTAAGTCCTTTAGAGTAATTCAAGAGGTTAAGCAGGACTGAAGGAAAAGTATGTGGAATTGCAGTTTGGCTACGGTGAATGCATGTTTCCGGAATGAATGTAAATAATGTGGTATAGGATTAGGAATAAAATGAAACAGCCCATTGTTGTGTATGAAAATGAGTAATGTGGTGGTAAACTTCTTGCATAAAGAATCGCAGTATTGATAATGATGATATGAAAAAGATAGATCGTTACTAACTATATTTTGCAAATGTTGAGTCGCAGACAGGCATAACAAAAGACTGCTAAACAAATAAGCTTTCAGCCAAAAAGCCTTCTTCTGAACTGGCTAATTATAGCTCGCCTAATGTAACCTTCTTTTGTGTGTGTGTGTGGGGGGGGGGGAGGGGGGGGTCTGTCGCCGCTTGGTAAGTAGATATTTTTATCTATCGAATTCAATTATTTTGTCAAAAATTGTTTCTGTTGTTATGTTTCATGCATTTTCTTTAATTTAAGACGTCACAAAACTATCCCATTGGCCTCAGCCCAGTTTATTCTATCCTTTTCACTCCCCAAACTTGGACTCTTGTATCCAGTTCTCCTTATGACTGCCTGATGCTTTTGCTCGTCCTTTTCCTACATAAATTCCCTAACCCCATTCCTACTCTGTGGATCCCTGCTCCATCTATCTGTAACTGTTTAGAAAAGTATCCCTTTACCTGGCTAAAACTCAGCCTCATATCCTTTTCAGAATTGCTGCCTAAGCCATGGAATCCCCCCCCCCCTCCCCCCCCCCCCCCCCCCAGTGGCCTTATCATAAAAGTTCCCTTCTCTAGATCCCACCATCCTTTCACAATGTTCTTAAACTTTCCAGATAACCTTTGGTCCCCTTCCAGGAATTCCTTACCTACAACTTGGCCTCTCATCCTTCCCCTCATCAGTTCTTAAGAGCACTAGCCTTTCAGCAGAAGAAACAACCACCACACACAACTTTAAATCAATCCTGACCAAATGATTCTCCCTGTAGATGAAGGCTCCACCAGTGTCTGGTTGAATTGCAGTGACTACCTGATAGAAGGCTTCTGCCAGCTGTCTGACTCCTCGACCTCCAAATTCTGCCAGAGTGATCCCATCCCAGTCCCTGCTGAAATTCAAAGGCCCTTCACAGAACCTCTCCCTTGAGACCATCTCCCCCCCCCCCACTCTCTCTCTCTCTCTCTCTCTCTCTCTCTCTCTCTCTCTCCATCTCTCTCTCTCTCTCTCTCTCTCTCTCTCTCACACACACACACACACACACCCCTTTTATATGTTCCCCAAAATCCAACAATCCTGGACAGCCCATTGCACATCTACATCTACGTAGATACTCCGCAAATCACATTTAAGTGCCTGGCAGAGGGTTCATCAAACCACCTTCACAATTCTCTATTACTCCAATCTCATATACCATGCTTCCATACGAGCTGATTTCCATTATTTTATCATAGTGATCGTTCCTCCCTATGTAGGTCAGTGTCAACAAAATATTTTCGCATTCGGAGCAGAGAGTTGGTGATTCCGCCGCAACGAAAAACGCCTTTCTTGTAATGATTTCCAACCCAAATCCTGTATCATTTCTGTGACACTCGTCCCGTATTTCGTGATAATACAAAACATGTTTGAACTTTTTCGATGTACTCAGTCAGTCCTTTCTGGTAAGGATTCCAAACCACGCAACATATTCTAAAAGAGGACGGACAAGCGTAGTGGAGGCAGTCTCCTTAGTAGATCTGTTACATTTTCTACGTGTCCTGCCACTAAAACGCAGTCTTTGGTTAGCCTTCCCCACAACATTTTCTGTGTGTTCCTTCCAGTTTAAGTTGTTCGTAATGGTAATACCTAGGTATTTAGTTGAATTTACGGCTTTTAGATTAGACTGATTTATCATGTAACTGAAGTTTGAGTTTCTTTTAGCAGTCATGTGGCTGACCTTACACTTTTCGTTATTTAGGGTCAACTGCCACTTTTCGCACCATTCCGATATTTCTTCTAAATTGTTTTGCAGTTTGTTTTGATCTTCTGATGACTTTATTAGTCGATAAACGACAGCATCACCAGCAAACAACCATAGATAGCTGCTCAATTGTCTCCCAAATCGTTTATGTAGATAAGGAACAGCAAAGGGTCTATAACACTACCTTGGGGAATGCCAGAAACCACTTCTGTTTTACATGATGACTTTCCGCCAATTACTACGTACTGTGACCTCTCTGACATGAAATCACAAATCCGGTAACACAACTGAGACGATATTCAATAAGCACGCAATTTCACAACGAGCCGCTTATGTGGTACGGTGTCAAAAGCCTTCTGGAAATCAAGAAATATGGAATCAAGCTTAAATCCCTTGTCAATAGCACTCAACACTTCATGTGAATATAGCTAGTTGTTTCACAGGAACGATGTTTTCTAAACCCATGTTGACTGTGTGTCAGTAGACCATTTTCTTCAAGGTAATTCATAATGTTCGAACACAAAATATTTTCTAAAGTCCTGCTGCATATCGACGTTAACGATATGGGGCTATAATTTAGTGGATTACTGTTACTACTACTACTACTACTACTACTACTACTACTACTAATTTTCTTGAATATTGGTGTAACCTGTGCAACTTTCCAGTCTTTGGGTATGGATCTTTCGTCGAGCAAACGATTGTATATGTTTGTTAAGTATGGAGCTAATGCATCAGCATAGTCCGCAAGGAGCCTAATCGGTATACAGTCTGGACCAGAAGACTTGCTTTTATTAAGTGATTTAAGTTGCTTCACTACTCCGAGGATATTTACTGTAGCTGGCTCTTGTGCTCCCACTCAAAGAATTTCCACCTTGCTGACAAACACCCCCATTCAGTTACCCAAAACCTAGTCTTGCACTTCAAAGATATTAATCATTTCGCTGTGAAACTGTAGCTCTCCCAGTGCCCTTTCAACTCCAAAGCCACTATTTCTTTCCTTATACATCTTAGCAACTATCTCCAGACACACAACCACTTTTACTTTGAAAGGTAGGTATAGAAACAAACCCACAGCACAGCCATGGGCACCCACAAGGCACCCTGTTTATGGCCATGTAGAGGTAACCTTCCTAGCCTTCCAAAAATCCCAGCCCATAGTCTGGCTCAGGTTCATTGATGATATCTTTGTCATCTGGACTTGAAGCCAAGAGATACTATCCTCATTCCTTCACAATTTCAACACGTCTCCCATTCTTTTCACTTGGTCCTCCTCAATCCAACGGGCCACCTTCCTGGATGTTGGCCTCACACAACTCAGTCCTCCGACCACCCCCCAGAATCAGCTACAAAGGAGCTTTCTTGTGCCACCCATTATCACCCTGGACTAGAACAACTGAATCATATCCTTTATCAGGGCTTTGATGGTCTCTAATCATACCCTGATATGAGGGGGAAACCCTACCCAAAATCCTTCTCACCCCCTCCTAAAGTGGTGTTAGTTGCCCACCCAATCTGCACAACATCCTAGTCCTTCCCTAAACCTCTCCCATTCCCAACCCCTTGCCACAGGGATCATATTTCTGTGAAGACAGTTACAAGACCTGCACAACCCACTCAAGCATTTCCTGTTCCGCTCCTATCGCAGGCTTATCCATCCTACCCCATCAGAGGCTGAACCACTTGCAAATGCAGCCATGTCGTATTCCAAATCTGCTGCAAATGTTGCACATCTCTTTAGGTCTGTATGACTATCATCCATCTGTCCACCAGGATGAATGGTCATCCACCAGACTGTTGCCAAGAACAAAATTGACCACCCTGTGGCACAACGGTAGCTGAGTGTAACATGCTCCATTTCAATAGCTGCTTCACAACTTGGGTCATCTGGATCCTTCCTTCCACCACCAGCTTATCTGAAGTACAGAGTTCTCTATGGAACATATCATTCACTCCCATAATCGTCCTGGCCTCAATCTCCAGTAGCCCAGTGTCTCCACCCCTTCCAGTCAAGTTTCCCTTTCTTCCAACCTGTCACCCCCTCCCAAATTCATGTCACAGTGCCACCTTCAGCATGCACTGCTTACGAAGGTTCCGACAACCATGCATCACATGCTTAGCCTGTGCACGTGGCAACCCTCCCTTCCCGCATTCCTAGCCAGAAATCTGGCTGCCTCCTGCTAGCCACCCAGGACTCCTCACCGGTGACTGCAGAGGCAGTAACCTCACTTGACACAACGTATTTCACCTGCCGAAATGCCTCAAAAGGTGTGTGTGTGTGTGTGTGTGTGTGTGTGTGTGTGTGTGTGTGTGTGTGAAGTATGTATGCAGTATGTATGCGATTTTTTTTATTTTTGTTTTGTAGTTTGTTTGGATAACAGAAAGTAAAATATTCTCGCTAATTTTTTTGCTATTGTAGGTTATGCTTGTATATTGATTTATCAAGTCAGAATCTGATAATACAGCTAGATTCTCAAAATATTGAAACAAGTAGATACCAGAAACAGAATCAATCACCTCATTTTGGTCTTAATATGTATTTAATAAGCAACAGTACATTGTATAACTTATTTTATTGGGCAGTACAGTGCAGCGTCACTCGTTGCCTACTATAAAAATTCATCACTACAATTTGCCATCTGTTCCTCTTAATTATGTTCAGTAGGTGACATATGCTGTACCTGATTTTCCATTGGGTTATTGGACAAAGATTGAGTATAACCATCTCAACTGTGGGTTTTTCATAAAGTGTGATATTGCCCCTCCCCTCTCCTGAAGCCTAGAATGTGGCGACACTGAAATATTACATAGAAAAGTACTAGATTTGTCATTGCCAATGTTCACTCTGGTATTAGTTATTTTCTTTTCTTTACCTTGCAATTTTAGTTATTTGTAAATTCAGGAATGTTATGTTATATAAGAGGAAATTTGGGTGTTTTGATCACTGTTACATGTATATACTATATGCCAAATTATGAAACATACTAGGACTAGAGGAAGCCATAATGTAACCATTTAGAGCTTTCAATGGTAGCTTCCTGAATAATCTGTGAATGCCATAGTAGTTGTATAATTGATCTGTTGTCATTAGTGAGTTGACAGTAATCTTATTTAACTGTTATTGTTGAGAATTCGTAACACAAAGTAGTGTATCACAGATTTGTATATCCAGTCTCTTTCAAACACTATCTTTTAACAGGATTCTTATGGTCAAAGGAAATGCGTCAAAGAATGCACTGCATCAATACGCTAAAAATAATGGCACAGATTTAGTGGATTTGGTACAGCCGACAGAAACTTTCACTCTTCTGAAGGAAGGATTTACTGCTGATGATTTGAATGACATTGTGAAGAAAGTTTTGGACAGCAGTAACACCGGAAATACCGGACGTCCTGTCTGGCAGGTACTGATAATTACTTTATAGATGGTTATTTTTTTCTCTGAAGTTAATAATCTGCATGAATATAATAAAGCATAATATCTGTGTTTCTCAAGTCAAATACTGCTGGAGCTTTAATGTAATATTATCAAAGCATATGTGAAACATCATCTATGACATAGGTTTTTCTCAACTCATAAGATGTCAGCAACAAGTTCTTTACTTGAGATAGTACTATACGACAGGATACACCCTTCCACATCTTTGACTTGAAGTTACCAGTCAGCTATTGGAAGACCTACTGTTTGATGTGAACTTAAATCCATTATGCTCCTTGGCATTTTTTACATGCACAATACAGCAAAAAATTCTGAAGTGACAGGAAAAATTTAAAAAAAAATCATGTGGTAGATACCAAATCTAAATTACTGTTAACCATATAGCCAATTCATGAAGAGCAAGGAATTTTATAATAGGCAGAAATGTTAAAAATCTTTACTATCAAAAACAGTCTTGATCACAATTTATATATTACAGTGACCGGTTTTGACGACTATTGTGGTCATCTTCAGACCACAGTAGTGGTTGAAACCGGTTCCCATGATAAATTATTATCAAGACTGTTTTTGATAGTAAATACTTGTAACACATTGATCATTGTTCGCTCCCACAATGTGTTTAAAAGTAAGAAATGTTAAACCTTTCTTTGTGGTTAAGGATGTGGGTGCAGTGGTCCAGAGGTGTCCTGTTTTATTGTTAAATATCATGTTTATCTTTTGGTAATTTTCTATTTGTGTGAAGGCTTCAATATTCATCTTGTATTTAAATCTTGTCTAAAGTGAGGTGATAACTATCATTTAATTGTAACCTCACAGTGGAACTGTCTAGTCACACATCAAAACCTGCCCTGAAATTAATGTATTTATTTGTTGTAAATATTTGCCAAGATCATAGTTTGTCAGGCAGCTGGATAACTGTACACCCGCGCCATAGCTGTAGCAGACAATGCATGCGCAACTCGGTGGGCACATATCTTTGGTTGATGGCATATCGGTAAGCAGATAACATGGCAAAATGTGATGCTAATTTATAAAGTGGATTTCAGTTTCTTTTAGTAGTTTTTGTCTAATAAAATTGCTCAGTTACAATTTGATCATTAAATGTCAGTAATAATTAGCAGTTGCCTTTGCAGTACCGCTAAGTGTTAGCACATGGGATTCACATTCAGGAGGCTGACAGTTCAAATCCCTGTCCCACCATGCAGATTTAAATTTTCTGTGATTTTCCTAAATTGCTCCTGGCAAATGCCAGGATGGTTCCTTTGAAACAGGCACAGCTGATTTTTCTTCACCATCCTTTTCTAATCTAAATTTCTGATCAGTCTGTAATGATCTGGTTGTTGACAGGAAATCAAACTCCAATCTTTCTTCCTTTAATTTTGTTTCTGCTCCCGTCGTATATGCTTCATAATAGCATCTGTCTTTGTGCAAGTCCCAAAGTTTCACAATAATCTGGGATCCAATAATGTTTTCAACCTTGCAAAGATGAAATACAATGAAACATGGTGTTGTTGTTGTTGTTGTTGTTGTTGTTGTTGTTGTTGTTGTGGTCTTCAGTCCTGAGACTGGTTTGATGCAGCTCTCCATGCTACTCTATCCTGTGCAAGCTTCTTCATCTCCCAGTACCTACTGCAACCTACATCCTTCTGAATCTGCTTAGTGTATTGATCTCTTGGTCTCCCTCTACGATTTTTACCCTCCACGCTGCCCTCCAATGCTAAATTTGTGATCCCTTGATGCCTCAAAACATGTCCTACCAACCGATCCCTTCTTCTAGTCAAGTTGTGCCACAAACTTCTCTTCTCCCCAATCCTATTCAATACCTCCTCATTAGTTACGTGATCTACCCACCTTATCTTCAGCATTCTTCTGTAGCACCACATTTCGAAAGCTTCTATTCTCTTCTTGTCCAAACTGGACAACAACTTCGGATCTCCGGGCGGGGACTACTCAAGAGGACGTCGTTATCAGGAGAAAGAAAACTGGCATTCTACGGATCGGAGCGTGGAATGTCAGATCCCTTAATCGGGCAGGTAGGTTAAAAAATTTAAAAAGGGAAATGGATAGGTTAAAGTTAGATATAGTGGGAATTAGTGAAGTTCGGTGGCAGGAGGAACAAGACTTTTGGTCAGGTGATTACAGGGTTATAAATACAAAATCAAATAGGGGTAATGCAGGAGTAGGTTTAATAATGAATAAAAAAATAGGACTGCGGGTTAGCTACTACAAACAGCATAGTGATCGCATTATTGTAGCCAAGATAGACACGAAGCCCATGCCTACTACAGTAGTACAAGTTTATATGCCAACTAGCTCTGCAGATGATGAAGAAATTGATGAAATGTATGATGAAATAAAAGAAATTATTCAGATAGTTAAGGGAGACGAAAATTTAATAGTCATGGGTGACTGGAATTCGTCAGTAGGAAAAGGGAGAGAAGGAAACGTAGTAGGTGAATATGGATTGGGGGGAAGAAATGAAAGAGGAAGCCGCCTTGTAGAATTTTGCACAGAGCATAACTTAATCATAGCTAACACTTGGTTCAAGAATCATAAAAGAAGGTTGTATACCTGGAAGAATCCTGGAGATACTAATAGGTATCAGATAGATTATATAATGGTAAGACAGAGATTTAGGAACCAGGTTTTAAATTGTAAGACATTTCCAGGGGCAGATGTGGATTCTGACCACAATCTATTGGTTATGAACTGCAGATTGAAACTGAAGAAACTGCAAAAAGGTGGGAATTTAAGGAGATGGGACCTGGATAAACTGAAAGAACCAGAGGTTGTAGAGAGTTTCAGGGAGAGCATAAGGGAACAATTGACAGGAATGGGGGAAAGAAATACAGTAGAAGAAGAATGGGTAGCTCTGAGGGATGAAGTAGTGAAGGCAGCAGAGGATCAAGTAGGTAAAAAGGCGAGGGCTAATAGAAATCCTTGGGTAACAGAAGAAATATTGAATTTAATTGATGAAAGTAGAAAATATAAAAAATGCAGTAAATGAAGCAGGCAAAAGGGAATACAAACGTCTCAAAAATGAGATCGACAGAAAGTGCAAAATGGCTAAGCAGGGATGGCTAGAGGACAAATGTAAGGATGTAGAGGCTTGTCTCACTAGGGGTAAGATAGATACTGCCTACAGGAAAATTAAAGAGACCTTTGGAGAGAAGAGAACCACTTGTATGAATATCAAGAGCTCAGATGGCAACCCAGTTCTAAGCAAAGAAGGGAAGGAGTACATAGAGGGTTTATACAAGGGCGATGTACTTGAGGACAGTATTATGGAAATGGACGAGGATGTAGATGAAGATGAAATGGGACATACGATACTGCGTGAAGAGTTTCACAGAGCACTGAAAGACCTGAGTCGAAACAGGCCCCGGGAGTAGATAACATTCCAATAGAACTACTGATGGCCGTGGGAGAGCCAGTCATGACAAAACTCTACCATCTGGTGAGCAAGATGTATGAGACAGGCGAAATACCCACAGACTTCAAGAAGAATATAATAATTCCAATACCAAAGAAAGCAGGTGTTGACAGATGTGAAAATTACCGAACTATCAGTTTAATAAGTCACAGCTGCAAAATACGCGAATTCTTTACAGACGAATGGAAAAACTAGTAGAAGCCAACCTCGGGGAAGATCAGTTTGGATTCCGTAGAAATGTTGGAACACGTGAGGCAATACTAACCTTACGACTTATCTTAGAAGAAAGATTAAGAAAAGGCAAACCTACGTTTCTAGCATTTGTAGACTTAGAGAAAGCTTTTGACAACGTTAACTGGAATACTCTCTTGCAAATTCTGAAGGTGGCAGGGGTAAAATACAGGGAGCGAAAGGCTATTTACAATTCGTACAGAAACCAGATGGCAGTTATAAGAGTCGAGGGGCATGAAAGGGAAGCAGTGGTTGGGAAAGGAGTGAGACAGGGTTGTAGCCTCTCCCCGATGTTATTCAATCTGTATATTGAGCAAGCAGTAAAGGAAACAAAAGAAAAATTCGGAGTAGGTATTAAAATTCATGGAGAAGAAGTAAAAACTTTGAGGTTCGCCGATGACATTGTAATTCTGTCAGAGACAGCAAAGGACTTGGAAGAGCAGTTGAACGGAATGGACAGTGTCTTGAAATGAGGATATAAGATGAACATCAACAAAAGCAAAACGAGGATAATGGAATGTAGTCAAATTAAATCGGGTGGTGCTGAGGGGATTAGATTAGGAAATGAGACACTTAAAGTAGTAAAGGAGTTTTGCTATTTAGGGAGTAAAATAACTGATGATGGTCGAAGTAGAGAGGATATAAAATGTAGACTGGCAATGGCAAGGAAATCGTTTCTGAAGAAGAGAAATTTGTTAACATCGAGTATAGATTTAAGTGTCAGGAAGTCATTTCTGAAAGTATTTGTATGGAGTGTAGCCATGTATGGAAGTGAAACATGAAACATGGTATGCAATTGAAATTGCTTAATTTTCCATAAGACCTATATATGTGTTCTTTACTAGTTAATTTCTTGGACATTCATTCCAATGAGGTCAACAATTTCATTAGAAATTGTAGAAATGTTAGAAGAAACAGGAAATAATTCAGATGATTCCAAGAGTTGTGATCTCTACAATGATTGTTGTGCTAATTAAAGTCGGGAACAACAATACAATACCTTCCTAGCCAAAGAAAACGATGTACATTAATAACTTTCTGTGAGAAAAAAGATTGTAACTTTTTGGTTAAACGAAGAAGAGAGAAAGCACTTAAATGTGCAAAGCCAGTTACATTTAATAAAATCTGAATGTTTACATGAAGTAAAAATATGTGCCATAATGAAACTTGAAAAAAAAAAAAAATGTGAAAGAAAAACTATTCAAAAGCTTTATAAGTGCTTGTGATAGTAAATGCACCATACTGAGACTACATGATCTGAATTGTATGTGAGATTACCATTTCCAGGCTTCCTCGACCTCATTAAAGAGATTCAGGAAATTATTGAGAAATTCGTAGCTGACATAAAGCTGAAGCTTCTTATCTTCTAAAAGCTGTGTATAAAGCCAGTCAGTCAGCTTTCGTGCAGTTCACACTTTTATGATTACGAAATAAGTCAGCTGCTTTGCAGTCGAATCCTGTGACACGTTGGTATACATGAACGCCAGTGATAAACATCCCTGGATTACTGTTTCTGCAGCACACTCTCTCTCTCTCTCTCTCTCTCTCTCTCTTCCTCTCTCCAGGAACATCAAGGTAAATTAGAAGCAAAAATTAAAACAAAGGATGTTTGTACTTGCAAAAATCGTGTAACTGATGCAGCAAAACCTGGAAAAATAGGAGAAAATGATTGTCAATGTTACATCCAAAAGTCTTCATAACATTTTTCAGCAGTGTAAGGCATTTTTCAGAAAATTGTCAGTACAGTTTCCAATAGCTCTTTCTCATTTCAGTTTATCAGCAGAACAGTATTTTTAGATTTTAGTCATTTCTGATTTCAGTTTGCATCACCACATTTTATAAAATTGATAAAGTATGCCTAGTACACAGCACAATATGCAGAACAGTGACCATTGTCATTACTAACTGCATTCACGATCTCTCTAAATAAAATTATTAGTTACTGTGAAGTGCCTGAATGCATTAATTTTTTTTTTATCAGATGTGCCTGACACAAGGAAAATGTTTGTTTTTATCACTTAATAAACACTTAGCATTTTTGTGGTGACTACTGGGAATAAACAAGAAACTTCTTCATTGTTAGCAAAATATACATTAGTGAAAAATTATCATAAGAACAGTGCTACAGGAACTGTTATGAAATATTTAATGTCCACAACTTAGTCCTGATTGATGGAAGTCGTCTGTATTGGAACATCATAACTGCCTTGATTTTCTTTCTTTCTTTCCCCTGCTATTCACATGTATTAACAATTACATCTGCAGCAGTTTAGCTGTTGATATGAAGTGAAAGTTATTCTAAAAATTAATGATTTGAGACATTTTCTGTATGGTTTAAGTGCCTAAAATCCACATGTGTGCACTAGGGACTTTATGCTACATGGCATATGCCCTCTTGTCATGCCTGCATCTGCTTATTCGCTGATTTATGTCCTAGGCAGGAAGGGCTGTACAAACAATTGCTATAAGTGATCCTTCATGCAGCAAAAACTAGTAACTTTAACATCTTTAAAAAATATTTGCCATGAATCTTAACAGCTAAAATTTTGACACTGTATTTCTTTCGGTGCATTCGTCCTGCGTGGAAAATTTATGGATAGGTTTCGACATATTGGATTGAACCATTCTCTTGTCAGACTTTAGCAGAAGATGCAGTTATCTGTATAAAGTGATATCTGAAAAAAGCTGCACAGATATTCAGTCAGATCTTGATAAGATTTCAAATTGGTTGAAAGAGTTGCAACTTCCTTTAAATATACAATAATAAAAATTGTGCTCTTCACAAAAAAGAAATCCTATGATGGCAAGATCAGCGAGTCGCAGTTGGATATAGGCAACACATATGATGTCATGCTGAAAAGTACTGCCTCCAAATTTTTTATTGAAAGCTCATACAGCTTTTCAAATAAATGAGTTAACATTCTGCACATTCATTCTTCAAGTCCACATATTTGCAGCCCTCTGCCACTCTGAATTGTAACATATAACATGGCAATGCGTAATACATGAAATAGCATCTACATCTACCTCTAAACTCTGAAAACCACTGTGAGCTGCACGGCAAAGGGTATGTCCCACTGTACCAGTTATTAGGGTTTCTTCCTGTTCCATTCACATATGAAGTGCGGGAAGGATGATTGTTTGACTACTGTGTGTGTGTGTGTGTGTGTGTGTGTGTGTGTGTGTGTGTGTGTGCAGTAATAATTATAATCTCATTCTTACACTATCTATGTGCACGATATGTAGGGGATTTTAGTATATTCCTAGAGTCATCATTTAAAGGTGGTTCTTGAAACTTTTTTGATAGACTTTCTTGGGATAGTTTATGTCTATCTCAAAGTGTCTTCCAGTTCAGTTCCTTCAGTATGTTGTGACACTCTGCCATGAGTTAAACAAACCTGTGACCATCCGTGCTGCCCTTCTCTATATACGCTCAGTATCCCCTGTTTTCGCACTGGTCCCACACACTTGAGCAATATTCTAGGATAGATCGCACAAGTGATTTGTACACTGATTGCCCTTCTCCAGTATTCTACCAATAAATCGAAGTCTACCACCTTCTTAACCCATGACTGAGCCTGGGTGCTCATTCCATTTCATATCTCTACAGTGCGTAACACCCAGGTATTTATGAGTTGACCAATTCCAACAGTGAGTTATTAATATAATAATCATAGGATACCTTACATATATAATGTACAATTTTACGTTTTTGAGCATCTAAGGCAAGTTGCCGGTCTTCACACAACTTTCAGATCTTATCAAGATCTGAACAAGTATTTATGCAGCTTGTTTCAGATAGTACTTCATTATATATAACTGCATAATCTGCAAAAATCCTGATGTTACTACTGATATTGTCTGCAAGGGTTACTTCTGATATTGTCTGCAAGGCCATTAACATACAACATGAACAGCAAGGGTATACCCGAAGTTACTTCTACATCTAACAATGACTCTCCATCCAAGATAACATGCAATATCCTCCCTTCCAAAAAATTGTCAAAACAGTAACAAATATCACTTGATACCCCGTATGACTTAACTTTTGACAATAAGCATAGATGTGGTGCTGAGTCAAATACTTCTTGGAAATAAAAAATACTGATTGTCTTGATCAAAAGCTTTTAGTATGTCATGTGAGAAAAGTGCAAGTTGGGTTTCACATGTTCGATGTTTTCAGAATCAGAGCTGATTGGCACTGGTATCGTGCAGTTAAAGATATCTCATTACGTTTGAGCTCAGAGAATGTTCTAAGATTGTACAACAAATAAATGTCAAAAAGATTGGACAGTAGTTTTGTCGATTACTTCTACTACCCTTCTTGTAGACAGGTGTAACCTCAACTTCCCCCCCCCCCCCCTCCAAGGGATCTAAGATAAACTATTGTTAAAAGAGGGGCTAACTCAGCCACAAATTCAGTATAGAAGCTGACAGGGGTTCCATCTGGCCCTGGAGCTGTGTTCAGTTTTAATGATTTCAGCTGTTTCTCAACCATACTGACACCAATACTAATTTGATTCATCTTTTCAGTGGTACAAGGATTAAATTGGTACACTTCTGCTGGGTTTTCCTTTGTAAAGGAATATTTGAAAATGGAGTTAAACATTTCAGCTTTTGCTTTGCTACCTTCAATTTCAATTCCTGTCTCACTTGCTTGGAACTGGTCACTGACTTTGGTGCCACTAACAGTTTTTAAATATGGTTAGAATTTCTTTGGGTTAAATGGAAGATCATTTGACAGTGTTCCACTAAGGTAGTCATTGAAGGCATCACACATTGCTGTCTTCACAGACAAATGTGTTTCGTTCAGCATCTATCCATCTGTAGCCCTATGCTTTGTTTTACACCTATTATGCAATAGTCGCTGTTTCTTTAAAAGTTTCTTTACAGTGCTGAATTCCATGGAGGTTTCCTCACATTATGGACTGTTCTACTGGATACATATCTATCCAGTGTGCATTCAACTATTCTTTCAAACTTGAGCCAGAGTTCCTCCATATGCTCCTGACCTTTGCTGAAATTTTAAAGTTCCTCATTGAGATATGACACTACTGATTTTTATGTAGGTTACTGAACACACGTTTTCCTGCTTGGTTTAGTTGATCTGTGTATGTTGGTAATCATTGTTGCCACAACAATGTCATGGTAAGTGATACCAGTTTCGATGTGGACATCCTTAAAGAGGTCAGGTCTATTTGTTGCTTTTAGATCCAACATGTTTCCATCGTGAGCGATGTTCCAACCTGCCTGTTGTAGGTAGTTTTCAGAGAAGGCATGTAGTATTGTCTCACAGGATGTCCTAGCATGCTCACCACTGATAAATTGTAATTTTCCCAATTAATTGTTGGATGAGTAAAGTCTCCACCAATGATTACAGTATGATTGGGGAACTTGCATACAAGTGAACTGAGGTTTTCTCTAAAGTTTTTGGTAATAGTGTTTTGAATTCAGTGTGTTCACCCACACATGGAGCACCTCCATTCAACTTGACAAAGCCAGATCACACATGAATGCTGCGACACCTGCAACAATCCAGCCTCTTGGGTTCACTGTCACTGATAACCTACCATAGTGTCCCAACTTGGTCTCATCTGATTTTTATCTGTTTCTAGAACATAAGGAACACATTCAGGGACTTCACTTTGATAGTGGTGAAGCAGTGTAGGCAGAGATGAGGTTGTGCAGTTGCCAAGATGACAGTTGAGAAATACGAGACATGAAGAATAAAGAAGTAAAATGTTAATGTTGATTTTATTTAAAAAATACTTTGAGCTTTGACATAAAAATTCAGACACAATACTTTTCAGCAAGGCCTCATGCAAATACGTGGATGTAACAATTTTTGGTGGCTCAGCAGGTGTAGTTAGAGATTGAGCAGGTGGAAGATTTCAGTTCATTGGAGATTTCTTACTAAACAATCATACAACCCATCTGAGAATATTGATCAAATGTGTGGGACACATGTTAAGTAGGATTAACAGATATCAAACATTTACAGAAAAGAGTTGGACAAAGTTTCATCGGATTTGATTGAGCCATGGAAGACACACTGAAATGTCAAAAAATCTGAATTGCAGACAGTTGAAGATATGTAACTATTGTGTGAATCTCTTAGTTCAGGGACCAGTTACAAGAACGAAATCTGGGAATGTACTACAGCATCCTGTGCATCACTTCAGTGAGGACAGGATTAGAAGGCACTCCATATGCAAATGCAATGGAGAAAAACTGCAATGGTGGTACAGTGGGGGGGAGTATACTTGATCACGCACTTTAGTGGTTTGTAGAGTATAGATATGGATTTATTGGTCAGTAAGACTAAAATGTTAGAAAAATCAAACCTTGCACCTTTCATCAAAGCAAAAAATTAAATATGTCATTGGTAAAGACATATAATTGCCTATTTATAGTAAGTTAATGAACAAATTTATTAGCAATTTTTTCTCATATTTTTGAGAGTGTCACTCATTTAAGTTGCTGTAAGTTTGTGTTAGCTCCATGCTGCAATTACTAGTTGCAAGGCATTTCTTTCTATTTGACTTGGTCCTCTGTTAGGGACTGCAAAATAAGTATAATAACCAATGTGCAGGGGCAGGAAAATTCTATGAAAATTATACCCATGAAATTAATGATTTTTAGCAAAATAACACAAAATCAGATTTCTGTCACTGTGCTCCACATAACACACTTCATCTTTCTTAACAACCACTGACTATACCCTGATGTGGACTTGCTCAAAATAGCCTGCACATCATTTCCAACAATTTTTTTGTTTCAGTTTTAGGCTTCTGTAAGATGTGGCGAGGCCATTTGCCGTAGCTTAATTGTCGCTAGTTGTTACCAAATGTCCTTGTTTTACTTAGCTCATCCTGATATGGCTGAATATGGAATAGATTCAGTACTAATAACCAGGTCAATTTCCCCTCTCCAGAGACAGTTAATGTGAAATTGTAAAGGCATGTTGTCATGTATCCAACTAGAAAAAATGGCTCTGAGCACTATGGGACTTAACATCTGAGGTCGTCAGTCCCCTAGAACTTAGAACTACTTAAACCCAACCAACCTAAGGACATCACACACATCCATGCCCGAGGCAGGATTTGAACCTATGACCATAGCGGTCGCGCGGTTCCAGACTGAAGCGTCTAGAACCGCTCGGCCACACCGGCTGGCTATCCAACTAGAGCTCCCTTCCTCTGATGACTAACACATGAAGGTAAATCATTGGCACATGCTTATGGATGGCGGATTCTCAATAATACACAATTAATAACAAGTAAAAGTTCAAAAACATAGTGTTCAGATCTTGATGCATCTGGCATTTAGAAAATTACCTGCAGCCAATCCAACAAGTGTTATGTAGGTTAAACAGTCAAAGATTTCAGAACTCTGTATAAAGAACACATGGACTGGATAAATGTAACAAATCAGCAGTAGCAGCATACAATAGACGCAGGCCACCCTTTGAAAATCGATGACAACCTGGAAATTTTGCACAAAATCAGAAAAAGTAAAACTGTGGATGTCATGGAAAAAATGGAAATATTTTTTAATAATAAATAATATTCTTAACGTGATAATGGAATTCAAAAACTCAGAAATCCTCAGCAGTCTTAAGCCAGTTCTAATGCTGTACATTTAATGTACCAGTGCAAAATATCACTGTAAAATGCAACAGTTGATACTCGTGCACATGCTGCAAGGCGACCGACCCACCAGGTTAGCCGAGAGTGCTAATGCACTGTTTCCTGGACTCGGATAGGCGAGCTGGCCCCGGATCGAATCTGCCCAGCGGATTAACGACGAGGGCTTGGATGTAGTTTTTAGGCGGTTTTCCACATCCGACTAGGTGAATTCTGGGCTGGTCCCCACGTCCCGCTTCAGTATATGACTCTGTCATTTGAAACACGTTTGCACTATTTTATGATTTACACTAGATGCAGACAGCTGGGGTACACTGATTCCGTGCTGGGGGGGGGGGGGGGGGGTTCTGGGTTGGCAGCGCAGGAAGGGCATCCTGCCACCCATTCTAATTAACCATGCCAAATCAGATTGTAACCATGCCGACCCTGCGAAAACTGGGGGACTAAGGCACAAGCGAAAGAATGCTGCAAGGCAACCATTTTGTTTTAAGTGTATAGTGTTTCCATGCATGTAGAAAAATTTGTGCAGTGAATTACATCAAAAAACAATACCAAATTTAATAGTGCAGTCTTACACAACAGCTCCATTTGTGTACGTATGCCGTAAACAGAGCTGTGTTATGCCAAAATCTTGAGAAAAACCATCATGTGTATAAAAAGTGTATTGCACAATTTCACATCAAGTGATGTAAAGCTATCTGCATCCCATACAGGATGAGGTGTCAATCATTATAGAAAACAAGAGGCAGATTCACACCAACAGAAGACATAAATTTCTCAGTAACTTGTTGCAGAAAATACAAACAAATAATAATATTCAGTATTCACAAATCACACATGTATGAAATATGAAAGAGAGATTTAACACAAGAAAGTGTGTATCCTTTAACATAATTAAGAAATTAATTTCTCTTTGTCTCTTGTGTTGGTAGAATCTGTTATAGCAGTTTTATCTCCCAATTAGATATTGTCTGTGAAGGGGCAGTGATTGTTTCTCTGTATTTTGAGGTAGACCTAATGGGTCATTTTTGATCAATTCCACAGGTTATCCTTAGGGGGAAAGTGTTCTGGAATGTCACTGCCCTACCATCATTTATTTTATCTCCACTTATTTGCACCGAGATGCCAACATGTGCTGAATAGTAAGGTTTTTTGGGAAATGACTTGTAACATTCTAAGTTTTATGGGCAATGTAGCTATAATGAGTAGCTGCACAGTGATACCGTCTCTCAACTGTTTCTCACACTCTAATTTTCACTAGAAAAGGGACAACTGCAAAAAGTACAAACTAAACCAATCCTACTTAGAGACAGCAGCTGGTGATGGAAGCAACAGAGTGAAAACAGATTGTCGGTTGTAGTTTTACTTATAGTTCATTCATTTCTTTCAAGTGAAACCAATGTGTGGAAGCAACCAAATGCAAATGGTCGACACTTTCTTCTTGAGTGAAAGCAGTCTGTAGGTCTTCTGTCAGTTCAACCATGTACTGTTCGCCCTTTAAGCTGATACCATTCTTTAGTGCTGTACTGTAGCAATTCCATTAGCTGTTGGTATACGACTGGGGTTCATGTACCCTAGAGGTTAGTTAGAAAAACACACACACAAACACACACACAGGCATCTGTGGGGGTATGATAAAGTTAGTATAAGCATATTCATTTGATTATGTACTGAATATAATAATTGTTCTTGTCATCAGTTAAAGCTGATTAATATATTGCTGTGGATTATGTTGTTCCAGGTGCAATTAAAATGTGTCTAATTCAGCTGATGTATCAATGGGAGTATGAAGTTGATCAAAAAGTTTCCTTAGGAATATGTGAAAAAGAAAGGAACAGTGCCAACTTTTTGTGATTAATTTTACTGAAAAGCTGTGATGATGCCCCTTAATTAAAAATCATTTAATTTAGCCCTTGAACACTTACTCAGCCTGTGTGTGTGTGTGTGTGTGTGTGTGTGTGTGTGTAAGGTAAATATGGTGCAGAAAATTGCATTACCAGCTACATTCGCACAATTCATACCCGTGCGCATGAATCTGTTTATGTTTCAGAGCCTTCGAAAACTATCACATATAGTATTTACCAGTCATGAAGAAGTACTATTCTCCTTCACACCCTGATACTCGAATTTCACAATTAAGCCTATCTCTAGCCATCACTGTAAGCAGTATGTAGCCACATTTTCATCCCTCTGGACGGCTGGGAGGACAATTGTAGTTGACTGGCCCCTGTTGCGTTCAGTTCTGTGCAGAAATATTTCGTTGTTTTGGCATTGTTAATTCATTATTGCTGACGGCCCGCTGTTATCGCCTGTTGCCACTGCTATTGTCATTTGCTTTCTTATTTAGTTCCAAAAGTATCTTTCAGTTCAGTTATTGTCCATGTTTATAATTAGCATTTACTTAACAAAGAACTTTGTGTCTGGATCAAAATGCTAACAAGTGTAAGAATAGAAAAGAGAATGTGACTGAATAACGATTAATCCTAAAGAGAAATTCAATGTGATGTACAGTATCTGCAAGGGTGATTCACAGTATGAAAATACATTAATTACAGATCAAATAAAATTAATGAATGATGAAAAATATTTCTTGGGAGAAAAAAAATTGTGACAAGTGACAGTACATGCTTAAAAAGCAAGTGATTTAAATTACCAAACAATTAAGAAAGTTTATCTGATAATCTTTATGTTCACTTCACTAAGTGTTTACCAAAAGAGAACCATTGGTGATGGATGCAAACCAGTGGGAAGAGAAAGACGGAGCTTCAATAAATTTAAATAAATAAGTTTTTTCAACAGGTCAAATGTGTTACAAAATAATTTTTTTAAAAGTAAGAAATAACATTCAACACACATTTGAATGAAGCAAGAAATCTTGTACAGCAAATGAGGTGCCATTTGAGAATTTATAGTTCAGTATGAAAGAATGCATGATCTCAGTTGGCACCTTTTAGATGGTTTTGAGCATCATTCTTACTTTTATACAAATGATTCCAAAAAACATTTACCATCTTTCAAAACAAGTTTTGTTCTTGAGCTTAACACTTGATTCGAAGGAATCAATTTTAGAAATCGAATGTCACAAGAGTGTAACTTCTTATGCACAAAATGTGTAGGCCTTGAAAAGAGACTCTTTGACACTTCATTTACATAGCTATCACCAGCTGTTGGTAGAAACATTTCAGTTTTTCCTCAAATTACTCGTTAAGTTTTTCTTAATTACCCTTATTACTTCAAGCAAATCCCCCCCACAAAATAGAAAAAGAAACTAGACATCACGCAGGTCAATTTGACTCGCCCGTTAGTCCATTTCCCACTCTTCATGTGGCTATGAAAATTCAGGCAAAAACCCGTTGTGTAATTTATAGGAAGTCATGTTTTTGTTATGCTCAAACACTTGATCAAAAATTGTTTGATCATTTATTTAAATATAAACTTATATGTAGCATCAGTTATTAACCTTTTAGAAACAACTGATAATCCGTATTATTGCCAGAAGTACAAAAATTCTTATTTAAATAAATAAATACTTCGACAGTATTTCCTTTATTTCGAAATATACTTCTTTGTACCTTTCCTTGAAATAATATATGCTGTTCATCTCTAAAAAAGTTCGGCAATCCTAATTACTGTTTATGTGTAACATAAAGGCTGATGAAGTATGCAAGTGAAATCTATCAAACCCAAAGTGAGCTTGAAAAACTGTCATGATTGAAGAGACTAGGTTAATTTGATTATTACATTTAACTGGAAAAACAGACTGAATGAAAAAACAATTGTCTGGCCAATCAGTTATTAAAACCAGTTGGTTGTCCCATCACTAACTGCAGCGCCATGTCTCCTCAGTCCTGGCTGACAGTTTCGTGTGCAGTCTTGAGATACAATCCCCTCCCCTTCTCTCCCCACTTAGATTAAAATTACTTTGTGATTGATGTTTCAGTAAATCAAGTGGTACGGGCCACCCATCACCCATGTGCTCGTTGTTACCTGTTCTGTACGTACACGCAGTGCCTTATGAAGCATGGCTGCCCTCCATGCCAGCAACATTGCTCCCCACCACTCCAATCTGCCAATCATATTGTAATTTTAATTGGACTACAAGCAAGGGAAACTTTCTGATTACTTTTATGGAACATTGGTTGGTGTTATATTAGCATTTAATGTTAGGAGCTGAACTGCAAAAACAGCATGTTCTTTGCTCAAGGCACACACATTCACAAGTCAAAGATACAGTATAGCAAAATTTAAATTTGACTAACTTTTTATTCAGTGTCAGAGTAAAACCATATGTTGATATTGATAGTTAACATTGTCATAATATTACACGCTCTCACATTTAGAATAACTCTCAAAAATTACTATAGTAAATATATTGCTGCTTTGAGTATTTATTCTCAGCTCAGAAACATATGCTGTAGATACACAAGCTGATGATCAAATTATGGAATCGATAACTTACACTGATGAAATGCTATGCATGTGGCAAACTTGTACCTTAGGCACACACATACAGAATTTTGCAGTCTCTGAGCTACTCAGGGTGGCTTAAATATCATTCTGTGTTTAGGATGTTGGGTACAGATTACTCTAAAACACACAATAAAATAGTATAATTACATGTATGTCAAGAAATAAATTCTCAGAATAAGAAGAAACACCTAAATTCTTAACATACTATATATTTGAATTGATTGATTGATGTAGTTGTGCACTTCGAGCAAAGCAATGAGTTTTTTTGAAGTGGAGTACTGAACATTACATGCCGATATAATGTGAAGGAATATTTCTCTCAGCTGTGCTGGTAAGTCTCTCTTGCTTGCTCATGTTAGTCTTCCTTCTGTTTCCTTTTATTCAAGAGTTTAAAATTGATTTAATACTTAACATTCTTGTAACAAGAATGCAGTTCTGACAACCTCAACTAGTTAAAGAGCAAGAGAATCAATATACAAATAAAGTTACACCCCATCATGAGTGCTACAGGGACCTAACTAGATTAGATAACATAAAAAGAAAAAATAATTGTGACTAAAAGGGTTATTTATTATATTTCCTGTGCATCCAATAACCATGTATGCAATTGTGAATTATGGATAGTATTCTTTTGGAGGAAATTGTTGGATTTTATTCCTTGTAACAGACTGCTCTGTAGTCCACAAACTACTGTAGAATCTTTCAAATTTGCAAAATACTGCTTTCTTCAAAAGCTGTAATATATTATTCCTGTAGCCTTTTTAGGCCAAAGACAAAGGGTATTTACTTTTGAGTAAAGCCTAATAATTTTTCAAATATTTCTTCAGGCTATGAATTTAATAGATGTTAGCAGGTGTTTCTTTGTTGTTGCGACTGAATGTTTTTTCTCTGCCCTCAGAACTGGATTTTACATACTGCTGATAACATTGTTTAAAATGTATGAAAATGAAAATTTCTTTGGCAGTTATCGGGTGGACACAGCGAACGTATTGCTACACGTGTTTCGAGAGAAGCTGTGGATGGCCTTACCATGCTTGTTATGCTATTGCCGGGAACACCAATTACCCTGTATGGAGATGAATTAGCAATTGAAGGAACAAGTAACATATCAATGCCCTGGAACAACTCGTCACAAACCGGTAAAATTACAAATAATGTATATTTTTAATTTTATCTTTGCGGTGTTTCATAATTAAATCCTTCCTTTGTATACAAAATAATACACACAACAAATATTGTGAAATCCTGGTCCTTCCTTTGTATATAAAATAATACACACAACAAATATTGTGAAATTCTGGTAAATGAAGGAAATGTTAAAAAAAATAGGAAATGTGAAAGAAGGTTGAGTTATGTGCTATCTTCTTTAACCCGAAAGTTCTGAAACTCAGTCCCCACTAGTCAGTCTTACTTTATCATCTCATTTGGTAAGTCTCTCCTGACATGGGGTTCTGGGCAACTTTTCCGTAAGTCTCCTTATTTTCTAAAAGTTCCTTTTGCTTCAACCTTTCTGCTCATAAAGCTTGCTCATTTCCTAAACTCTTAGGTGTTTTCTCCTGCCATTGCTTGATAAGTAGATTTTTTATCCATCCAATTATATTTTCAAAAATTGATTACTTTTGTACTTTTGCTGATAAACTGCACTTTTGCCTGAGTACACAAAGACAAAGTGACTTGGCTTCACAAAGCATTTGTTGAAGTGGGCTGGGCAAATACTGTGCTGAGTCTATTCCACTGTGTGTGGTCAGTAGTGAACAAAGAATCTAAATCTGAACTGTAGTATCTTTACTTTGATAATATGACCAATGAAATTTTAGACAGGCATTATACGCCACATGAAACACGCATTGCAGTAATTGTAAAATATTTGTCTCCTCTTTAAATATTGCAGAAGTAGCTAAAGTCAGTAGCAACCAAAGACATTTTGCAAAAAACGTTAAAAGCACTTTGCTTTGTGCCATACCGTTCTGTTTGCAATGACATTATTTAAATTGTTATTGCTGGATTGTTGTTAAATACATAAATACTTTCCTTCACACAGGGTCTTCACAAGCATCTTCTGCAGGTGATACTGGTAGCATTAGTTTTGATACCATTGCATCATCTCAGCTGACTGATAGAAGTCACTTGAACCTGTATAAAGACTTAGTGAAGCAGCGTGAGTCACCATCTATAATGTATGGCTCCTGTGACACATCGGTCATAAATGGCACAGTGTTTGTCATGACAAGGTATGTTAACTTATTTTCATCCTTTTGATCTGAAAAGCATTTATTTAACTTGAACTATATTAACATAGGTATTTCTTTTATTTGTTGCTGCATTAGGATACGGTACGTACTATAATTTTTGAAAGTTTATATTTGCTTTCACTTCATAAGATAAAGCTGCTCAAATTTTAAATGCCAGTTAAAGCAGGGCCAAGATTATATTTAAATTGAGAAAGATAACTGCTTGAGTTGTGTAAATGATATTACTTAGATATGAATATAACAGAGGGAAACATTCCACGTGGAAAAAATATATCTAAAAAGAAAGATGATGAGACTTACCAAACAAAAGCGCTGGCAGGTCGATAGACACACAAAAAACACAAACATACACACAAAATTCTAGCTTTCGCAACAAACGGTTGCTTCGTCAGGAAAGAGGGAAGGAGAGGGAAAGATAAAAGGAAGTGGGTTTTAAGGGAGAGGGTAAGGAGTCATTCCAATCCCGGGAGTGGAAAGACTTACCTTAGGGGGAAAAAAGGAAAATGTCTGCTTGTGTCTGTGTATATGCGGATGGATATGTGTGTGTGTGTGCGCGAGTGTATACCCGTCCTTTTTTCCCCATAAGGTAAGTCTTTCCGCTCCTGGGATTGGAATGACTCCTTACCCTCTCCCTTAAAACCCACTTCCTTTCATCTTTCACTCTCCTTCCCTCTTTCCTGACGAAGCAACCGTTTGTTGCGAAAGCTAGAATTTTGTGTGTATGTTTGTGTTTTTTGTGTGTCTATCGACCTGCCAGCGCTTTTGTTTGGTAAGTCTCATCATCTTTCTTTTTAGATATATTACTTAGATATCTACTCATCATATAGAGAAGACATTGAGGCGCAGACAGGCACAAAAAGCCCTTAGTGCCTTTTAGCTTTCAGTCCAGAGGCCTCTTCTGAACAACTTGCATGCAGATGACCACAGTCTCTGCCCATTGTGGCCAGAGTCATAACTGTGCTTAATGGGAGCAACAATCAGATTTTGGGGACAAAGAGGCAGCTTGGGTCGGGGGGGGGGGGGGGGTGGGTAAGGGGTAGTGTTGCTTCTCAGAGCACGCAGGGATGAAGTGGGACAGCATAGGGACTGCTAGGTACTTTCAGGAGGTTGGTGAGCAGATCAGAAAAGGAAGGGGAAAAAGACTAGAGGGTGCGTTGGTGGAATAGAAGGCTGTGTTCTGCTGCAATGGGAGCAGGAAAGGGGATAGGTAAGCAGAGGACAGGGACTAGCGAAGGTTGAAACCAGGGGGATTATGGGAATGTAAGATATATTGCAGTAGAATAATGACAATAAACAATATGTACAAAGCACTCACAGAATCCACAGGAATGACTTTTTCTCCTGAAAACAGTAATTACATCTCAAAATTTAATAAATGGCTGGATCGAGAAATCGTTCAGGACAGTAACTAAACAAGAGATACAATTCTTGTGACTCTATTGACAACCAAGGGATAAACAACAGTCCTTAACTTGTGGGAAAGTGGGTTTATGAACCATAATATTGGTTTTAATTTTACAAATGGTAAGTCCTTCACTGCACTTGGTGGCTTTCTCTTTGTAATAGCCCATATTTTGACCCTTCTGCTTAGTATAACTTAAGATACCTGCAACAGGAACCTGATAGCACAGGCCGATCAGTGAATTAAGCCAATAGATAATTACTCCCTCTCATACCAAATTAACAACTTGAATAACTTCGACACTCCAAGAAAAAAGTAACTATTTGACCAGTGCAAATAAGAGCTTGACTTTATGAAACAGTTCTGGATTAACAGCAGTACTAACATAGCGTGTAGGCTTTCACGGCCGGCGTCTTCAGTGATTAAAACTTCCGGGCTAAGAGGCCGTGGTCCAATAATAGAAATACTTCTCCCTGACGTTTCGTTTCCAGCTGCGGGAAACATCATCTGAGGTGAGTCTACGACTGGCTGCTAGGCCGTGGAGGTCCTGTTTATATAGAGCGCGTAGAGGGCGCCACCACTCGTCACGTGTTGTCAACAGTAAAACTATCTCTGGCTGGCGTCATTACTCTCGATCGAAGGTAATCGATTGTCACATCTATGGTACAGAGTCGATCACCATATCTTATCTAGCTTCAAGCCTTCTTCTTTCCTGTTAAAATTATTGTGGTGTTTAAAAATCTCTACAGCCTCTCTATACATACGTGCATAATAATGCGATGTCTTAGCTAGCACGCTCGTCTCACTAAATTTTATTTCATGGTCACCCGTTTCAAAAACATGTTCCGCTACAGCCGATTTGTCCGTGTGTCCCAGTCGACAGTTCCTTTTATGTTCAGTTAGGCGAGTATTGATACTTCTTTTTGTGGTTCCAATATAAACCTTCCCACAACTACACGGAATCTTATAGACACCAGGAGTAGCTAGAGGGTGTCGTGCATCTTTCGCCGATCTTAAGCAATCACTAATCTTCTTGGTGGGTCTGAAGATTGTTTCAACTCTGAACTTGGCCAGCACTTTCCCGATACGGTCCGTAACATTGTGGATGAATGGAAGAAAAACTTTCCCCACCGATGGTTGTTGTTGTTGTACGTTTTCGGACATTTTTCTTCTGGGATGGAGTGCTCTATCTCCTTGCCAGCGTACCCATTTTTCTGGAAAGCGGTTCGCAAGTGGTTTAGTTCCTCTTGCAAATAAGTTGGCTCACAGATTTTATTAGCCCTGTCCACCAATGTCTTGATAATACCTCTCTTCTGCCTGGGATGATGGTTTGAATGCTTATGTAGATAACGATCGGTATGCGTATCTTTTCTGTAGACTTTGTGACCCAGAGTCCCATCTGCTCGTTTAATTACTGAGACGTCCAAAAAATTTATCTGTCCATTACTTTCTGTCTCCATAGTGAATTGTATTTTTGAATTAATGCCATTCAAATGCTTCAAAAAACGGTTCAGTTCTTCTTCACCGTGATTCCATATGACAAAAGTGTCGTCCACATACCGATACCACTTCAAAGGCCTTTTTCTGGCTGACTGCAGTGCTTGCTGTTCAAAAAATTCCATAAAAATATTAGCAACGGCTGGACTTAGAGGGCTACCCATTGCCACTCCATTAATTTGTTCATAGAACTCATTATTATACTGAAAATAAGTCGTGGAAAGGCAATGTCTAAACAAAGCTACTATATCAGGTGGAAATATGTCAGCAAGCAAGAGCTTCGTTGACAGGAACCATGGTGAACAGAGACACCACATCAAAGCTGACAAGAATATCACTGGGGCTGACGGTAATCTCCTTCAATTTTTCGATGAAGTGCATAGAGTTTTTAATATGATGATCAGTTTTTCCAACAAACGGTTGTAGCAAGGTGGCAAGATGTCTAGCCAGCTCTTGAGTAGGGGATCCAATAGCACTTACTATCGGTCTAAGTGGTATATTAGGTTTATGCACCTTAGGTAGCCCATATAATCTAGGAGGATAAGCTTCCGTTTTACAAAGATCTTTTTTATCCTCTGAAGGAATAGAAGACTTTTTTATTAATTGATTGGTAACTGTCAACACTTTCGTTGTAGGATCCTTTTTCAACTTTTTATAAGTGGTAAGATCCAAAAGGTCATTGATCTTCTTATGGTAGTCACGGTGAAGAAGAACTGAACCGTTTTTTGAAGCATTTGAATGGCATTAATTCAAAAATACAATTCACTATGGAGACAGAAAGTAATGGACAGATAAATGCTTCAAACAGCCTTTTAGCCACCAAACTAAAAACAGTCACCACTGTTTGTGAATACCAGTGCAAATAGGTCCCTCAGACTCATACTCAGTGACCAAGCTGGCTCCACACAATCACTATGGACAACACGTTCTATGCCAGTGTGTGAAATCTTAACAATTCAAAATTTTACAGTTCTGAGGGAAAGTATACTGTTGCTTAACATAGAAAAAGTGTGTTTCAGCAGGGTAAGAGAGTATTTTTAACACGTTCGCTGCGGTCGCCAGTGCGAGCCGCTAACGCGCGAGGCGGACGCTTGTAAGCGCACGTGCGCTGAGAGCTGAAATCATAGCCCTGCGAAACCTGTAAGTTTGTGGCGAATAAACTAGATGCCGCCAGCTGATTCGTTTGGAGTTCGTACGCTGGCTACCAGAGGCGCAGCGTTCCACTCAGTCAAAACAGTTCGGGGCTAGCTGCCAGGAGCGCTGCAATCACTTCTCTTTGCAGCCGCACGGCCTTCTATGATTTTTATTTCGAGGAAATAACTTTACATAGTTACCGACTTAGCTCGCCACTGTATCTTTTCATAATTCTTATGGATGAATAAAACTTTGTTCTGCAAGGGAAGTCAGCAGTTTCAAGTTATAATAAGATACTGCTGGAATTTATATTTCGTAATCCATACCTGGCTGAATACAAATTATGAACACGCCTAAATTTTGATCGCAAGACTAATGTCTAGTTTTGCGACAAATTCATGTTGTGCACGAACGTAATATTGGCAACGAATATAACGTCTGCGGAAGAGGTGCTAGATATAGAAATACAAGTACACTTTAGCTGCATGCCGATCATGTGATAAATGCTGCCTGCTGTCTGTCGCTTATAAGCGTTACATGCATTTATTGCAAACAATTCTAACAAAGCCCCTTATTTATTTATTGTATTGCTAACTGGACAGAAAATGCAATTCACACAAGTGACAAATCCACTCCATTGAAAAAGAATTAGTCGGAAAACACCAAAAGATTTATAAAACGAAGAAAAAGAAACAGGACTCGTCTGCAATGTGGTGCTATGGAAACCCAATCACAAATATATACATATTATAAAAATGACTGTATGTGTATGTATGTATGTTCCACATCTCCTCCTACTGGACCGATTTCAACGAAACTTGGTACACATATTCCTATTATCGGAAAACTATCACTGTAGGGGTAAGAACCACATACGACACATACGTCAGGAGATATGACGTCATGAACAATGTAATTCGTCAAAAACGGCCGCATCATGTGACGATATTCCACATCTGCTCCTAAACTAGTACACCGATTTCAATCAAATTTGGTACAAATCTTCTCTAAGGTAATGAATCATTTGCTATGGTAGCAAAAACTACTTACGATATATAGTTCAGGAGATATGACGTCATAAACAATTCTGTTCTTGAATAACCGCAACATCAGGTTTGTGATTTCTATTTATTATGTCATTACTACTAAAGCTATTCGCGACGAATTTTGCAGAGGATATGCATATATACCACTAAATGTAGCTTTGAAATTATATCATAGTATGACACGTAGTACAGGAGATATGACGTCAAAGCTATGAAACGCACGAAAATCCGTCCCACTATGCATGTGGTTGTAATGTATTACGTCTGTAATACCAACTCTATTCGCAACTCATTTTGCAGTTTCCTAATATTCTTCCCGGGGAACATGGAAAATTATATTGTGGGACACATAGTACAGGAAATATTATGTCATGAAGATTGACCTGTCTGAAAACGGAACTGAGATGAATGGAAAATAGATAGCGATAGAACAGGAGGCGATGGACAGAGAGAGAAGAAGCAGATGGACTAAAATAAGACAGGAATGAATACACACCCGGGCAACGCCGGGCACTGCAGCTAGTAACAAATACGTTTTCAAGGTGTAGAGGTGATGTTTTTATAGCAAACCACAAATAAGTCCACATACGGTACTGTACAGAAACATCATATTCTGAGCAACCAATGTAACTATATTTACATGGCTATCAAATAAAACAAACACTTTACAAATCAAACACAAACAGATCTTCCTCTGTAGATACGACGTCCCATTACATTATGGATGTGTAATTGTGCAGCAGTTCAAACAGAATCCAGGTTGGTTTGGACACATTATACACACGTATGGTGTATCCGTACGCTTGCCCCGTGCCGCACACGTTTTACATCGCTTCCGCATAACTTGCTTCGTCCCTTCCGTTGCGTCCCGCTTTTGCACAACATGTGTGTCTTTACATTTGTTACGCACACCTTTTGTAACGTCCATTGGTGGAAGTAGTCCCTTTATTATTTGTATTCTATAATCATACAAAGTCATATTATGCCCTGAGTATTTATTATATAGGTAATGTGCATTGAACATTAGCATGTCAACTACATGGAAGAATAGTTTCTTTGGCCAGCGGATTGTCTTTCGTTCACATAAATAATAAGACAACATCTGGTCCTGCCTATCGGTCCCAGACATACAACTATTATATCTGATAATTGGCAGTGGTTTCGCGACTATTTGCTGGCGTGCATTCTGCACACGTTCCATTGTATTGGGGTATTCTGTGGAAATATAGGAGACCTCTCGTCTATCCTTCCATTTGCCGATCATTACCCCGTCCGAATATCGTGCTATGGTGTCCCCTTTCCCCAGCTTGGCGCATACCACGTCTTTAGGGGTATTTTTCCTATTTACCCTTAGTGTCCCGGTGCAATGTGTTTTTGCATTCAACAGGGTTTTAGCTAAGGCAAAGCTGTTGTAAAAATTGTCCATGTAAATGTGATGGCCAACATTCACCTTCTCTTCTAACAAATGCAATACTATCTGTTCAGCATGCCCTTTTCCCCCCATATCACCACGCATCCCCGTGTACACAGCGCATTTATTGATGAAGCCGTCTGGGTTATTTAGCATGTACAATTTGATGCCATACTTATTTCTTTTGTTTTTTATGTATTGTCTAAATGACAATCGTCCCCTCCAAAGAATCATTGATTCATCTAAAGAGAGATCCCTACCTGGATAATACACATTACACATTTTGTTGTTGAAATAATTCAATATAGGGCGTATCTTATACAGTCGATCATTTGGTTTCGGTTCTCCTGACTCTGGATTTTTTGCAAAATGCAATGCGCGTAAGATCAGCAAATATCTGTCTCTGCTCATACTCATCGTTATTCCTTTATTTTCGAACAGCGGATCCCTCTTCCAGTAGTCTTGTAGTCGGGCACATTTGACATTACCCATATGTAATGAAATCCCCAGGAAGACAAGTATTTCTTCTAAACTTACGGGTTTCCAATTACTAATTCTAGAGCCCTCTTGTGTATTTGCGCTCGCAAATATATTCCGTGCGTTATCATTTGTTTCGTCAACTATGAGCTGCAGTATGTCATCTGTAACCAGTAGCCTAAAGAAATCCATTGGCGTATTGCCAGCAGGCTTCATCAGCAAACATTCTGCTTTCGTAAACGGGTGATACTGCATCCCATGTGGTTCTTCATGCCACGTAACACCTGGTTTGCTTACCTCTGCGAGCGCTGGTTCTTTATCGTCGGCGATTTCCTCATCATCGTCGCCCGTATCGTCCGATTCCGAACTGTCACGAAACATACTGGACAGTTCTGCTTCCACACTGTCATCACTGTGGTCTGTTTCTGCAGTCTCCAAATGCCAGTCACCCTCATCTGGTTCGTCCTCTCTGAACTCTACATCACTATCTTCTAACACACGTAGTAACTCATGGTCAGTATATTGGTCACTCTTCCTACACTTTTTCGCGTTCGAAGGCCCCGGTGTCGGTTCAGTCGCCGCCATTGCAAACAATGCACAACACAGACGACAAAAAACGAAAACACACAACTGCAGACAGGAACACGTTACGTGATATGTCGTTGGTTACTTGAACTAACACGAGTGCACAGCCGAACAAACTAAACTGAGAACTCTGCTAGTGAACGCGCCGCTTATATGCGTCAGCCGCAGCGAACATGTTGACGGCGTAGCGTAATGGTCAAGCGCATTGCTCACGAAACAGTCGACCTGGAATCAATCCCAGGTGCTTCCTAATTTTTTTCAATTGTTTTCATTCTTATTTTCCTTGGTTTCGTCAGATTTTTCAACTATTTACCGTAGAATTTAAATACATTCAAGTAGTATATTTATATAACTAGGCGAAAGTTTTAATGAAAATAAAGATTTTAAAGATTCTTGTGATTACGTGCGCTACTTTTTATTCATTACGACAGTAGAAGTTTTGCCATTTTTATGGTGACATATCATAGAAACATGTGAAACATATATGTTTCACTCTAGGCACATTTTATGAAGGCATTGTTTGAGCAGTTACATTTCTCTGCAACATGCTTCATTGGAAAGCACACTTAATTCAAGTTTTAAAACTAAGGTGTTTCCTCTAATAGTTTGGATGCAAACCAAGCGTACTAGATCATAGGGGTGTCCACAAGAGCACTGAATTGATGCAGCACGGTCGAATGTATTTTAATTGCATCTTCTCTTGATGATACCTCTCGCTGTTGTTGGAGTTATTCAGGGGCACTTTGTAATCTTTTAATTAGATTTTTGACTTGACGATAGAAATATACATCTACCGTAAATAACCGAACACTCTGAAGATACGAAGTAAAATAAAAATGAGAAAAAAAAATCAGGACGGACCTGGGATTGATCCCAAGTCGCCTGTTTCGTGAGCAATGCGCTTGACCATTACTCTACGCCAATAACGACGAACAGAGCGCTAAATAGGGTATAGCCTCCTATAGTGCTATCGGAACAACTTTCGAGAGCATGTTCTCCTTTCCTATGGCCAACTCAGGCGAAATATTTCGGGCACGTTATGTGGAGTCCCACCTCTTTCTAGAAACAATTCGGACGAAATCGGCGTGTCCCAGTTGGCGACCTCCCCTAGTGAGAACTCAGCTAGCGAGCGCACCGCTTATAAGTGTTACCCGCACTGGCTTGCTGATCGCGGCAACGCTTATGAGCGTCAGCCGCTCTGGCGTGTTGATCGCGGAAACGCTTATGAGCGTCAGCCGCTCTGGCGTGTTGATCGCGGAAACACTTATAAGCGTCAGCCGCAGCGAACGTGTTAACTAGGGAATCTGAGGGCAGGAATTTTTTTCCTTGTCTGTGTATACAACCTGCAGTGATTGTGTATGTGAGTTGTGCTAGTGTGAATGAGTTTTGTACTTCAGGAGGAGGCCTTTTCGCAGGAAGCTAAAATGTACAACAGTCTTTCCATTGTGCAGGTCTAAGACTCAATGTCTCCTCTATATGGTGTGTAGCAATCTATCCTTTTATGATATTGTTGTTTTTCTGTCCTGTACTTTCCATTGTTTAATATGACTTAGTGTGCTAATGGAAACCAAACACAACTAAAATATTGCAAAGTTTGAGCTGGAGGAGAGGTATGAGCAGCGGAAGGGGACAGTTAACAGCTTCACAGCATTTCTGCCCATAGCAAAAGAATGTTTAAAAAATATATGCTATGATTCTGAGTGTTCAAATGAAGTTACTGTAATTTGATACTGGTTGGTAGATTTATTTTTAACATATGATTATGCAGTAATTCAACTGTTAACAGTATGCTTGATTTGTTTCTATGTTTTTGCTGTTTCAGAATTAAAAGTGGCAACCCGGGAATCTTGGTTGCCTTCAACCCCAGCAGTAACAATGTTACTGTCAATTTGAACAGTATTGATAACATATCAGAAGAATTGACTGTGCAGTTACAAAGCTCTAATTTTGTGCATGATACCGTCAGACTGAAGTGAGTAACGCCTTGTCATTATCTTAAAGTTATCATTTTACTAATGAGGATGTCTGTCCATGGTTGAGATGTAAATGTTCCTCCAGTCACTGTAGGACTGCCTTATATTTGGATTAAAATAACATTGACTGCAGCTCCAGTGAGTCAAGTAGTAAGGATTAGCCATCAGCTAGTAAGCTGTAAAATTTGAAATTTTCCTGGCGAATCAGCTGTTCAAAAAGATTTCAGGCTTGCAACAAGTCGTCGTAAACTTCATTGTGTGATATTTTGGCTGGACAACTGCCAGCCATCTTCAGGTGAGCCGAACAAGGACTGAGGAAGACGTTCTCCGCTCTGTCGTATATAGTGCGCTGATGGTACTGCCGCACATGCGTTGCAGTCGCGGAGACAGAAGGACCACACCGCCCAGTGACAGCGCACTTGCTGGTGGAACTGGAAGACTCAGCTGCTGTCAGTATTGTTGCTGGCTGCAGCTACCTAAGTTTTCTGGTGTCTTCGTCTCAAGCAAATTTCAGAGATGACAGGATTCCACGCATTATTCAATTGGTAACAGCTGTCACGGTTCATTAGATTTCCCGCGATGCATATTTCAACGGATTCTTTGATAATAGTCCCAAAAAGTTGTTGCTGTGGCCAAAATTGAAGTTTTGTCGTACTCCGTTGAATGTCCGTCGGAAATAAAATGTTCTGCAACTGCAAACTAACTGGGTTGTAGTAGGGGAGTGCAATGTTGATGTTCCGTAAAACGCTCTTCCACTGTACACGTTGTCTGTCCTATATAGGCCATACCACATTGAGAGGGTATTTTGTAAATTCCCACCTTCCGCAGTAACAAATCATCCTTCACCGATCCCAGCAAATCCGAAATCTTAGAAGGTGGACGAAAAACCACTTTCACATGAAAATTATTAAGAATCCTCACTATTTTGAAGGAGATATTTCCAAGGAAGGGAAGAAAAGCTAGGGACTTGGCTGGCGTGTTCTCCTCTTTATCCACTTCCCGGTTCCTGGCTCTAGTTGAGAAGGCCCTGTTAATTTGCTGGGTCGAGTATCCATTGTCTCTGTACACTGTCCTTAAATGGCGAAGTTCCTTAAGGAAATTCTCTGTATCAGACACAGTATGTGCCATTTGCATAAGGCTTTTAAGTTTACTCATGGTTTGGGATGGGTGATGGAACCTTGAAGAATGCAAGTACAGATCAGTGTGAGTGGGCTTACGATAAACAAAATGTCCCACTGAGCCATCACTCTTCCGCTTAACCGAAACATCCAGAAAAGGAAGGCAACTATCTTTCCATAGTTCCATAGTAAATAGAATATTCTCATGGATTGAGTTAAGATGATGAAAAAACTCCATTAACTTTTCTTCTCCATGGGGCCACACTAGGAAAGTATCTTCGACAAATCTCCAAAAAACAGTTGGTTTACAGACCGCTGATTCAAGTGCTCTCTCCTCAAAATCCTCCATTAAAAGGTTAGCCGCCAGAGGAGACAGAGGGCTGCTCGTGGCGACACTGTCAGACTGTTCAAAATATTCCTGGTTAAACATAAAGTAAGTTGAGGAAAGAGCATGCCAAAACAAAGCAGTGATGTCTGATTCAAACTGTTGACCAATTAGTGTCAAGAACTCCGCAAGAGGTACTTCTGTGAAAAGGGAAACTACATCGAAACTCACTAAGAGATCCGAACTACTTATGTGGAGAGCCCCCAGTCTGCTGATAAAATCAGCGAAGTTCCATATATGATGTGAACATTTGCCGACAAATGGTCTCAGCAAAGAAGCTAGATGTTTGGCTAAATCATATGTGGTTGTATCAATATTACTCACTACAGGTCGTGAAGGCAGACCTTCTTTATGTACTTTAGGAGAATATTCGATTTACCATGGAACTAGAGAAAGATGGTTGCCTTTAATTCCTGGATGTTTTGGTTAAACGGAAGCGTGACAGCTCGGTGGGACATCCTGTTTATCATAAGCCCACTCACACTGATTTGTACTTGCATTCTTCAAGGTTCAGTCACCCATCCAAAACCATAAGTGTACTTAAAACCCTTGTGCAAAGGGCACATATGGTGTCAGATGCAGAGAATTTACCAAAGGAACTTGCACATTTAAGGACAGTGTTCAGAGACAATGGATCTGCGACCCAGCAAATTAACAGGGCCTTCTCAACTAGAGCCAGGAACCGGGAAGCAGACAGAATGCGCCAGCCAAGTCTCTAGCTTTTCTTCCCTTCGTTGGAAATATCTCCTTCAAAATAGCGAGGATTCTTAATAATTTTCATGTGAAAGTGGTTTTTCGTCCACCTTCTAAGATTTTGGATTTGCTGGGATCGGTGAAGGATGATTTGTTACTGTGGAAGGCAGGAATTTACAAAATACCATGCCAATGTGGTATGGGCTATGTAGGACAGACAACGCGTACAGTGGAATAGTGTTGTATGGAACATCAACGTTGCACTCGCCTGCTACAACGCAATAAGTCTGCAGTTGTGGAACATTGTATTTCCGACGGACATTCAACAGAGTAGGACAAAACTTCAATTTCGGCCATGGCAACAACTTTTTGGGACTCCATTATCAAAGAATCCGTTGAAATACGCATCGCCGAAAATGTAATTAACCGTGACAGTGGTTACCATTTGAATAATGCGTGGAATCCCGTCATCTATGAAATTTGCTTGAGACGAAGACACCAGAAGACTTAGATACCTGCAGCCAGCGAGAATATTGACAGCAGCTGAGTCTTGAAGTTCCACCAGCGAGGGCGCTGTCGCTGGGCAGTGTGGTCCTTCTGTCTCCATGACTGCAACTTATGTGCGGTAGTATCATCAGCGCACTATAGAAGACGGAGCGGAGAACGTCTTCGTCAGTCCTCATTCGGCTCACCTGAAGATGGCTGGCAGTTGTCCAGCACGAAATATCGTGCAATGAAGTTTACAATGACCGGCTGCAAGCCCGAAATCTTTTTGAACAGCTAGTAAGTTATTTCTCAAGTGAGCTGTGCTCACTGTGTTGCCTGTTCTTTTAGTTTCACCCAAAGACTGGTCAGGTGTGGCTAGTTTAACAATGGCCCCCACCTCATCCCATCCTCAACCACTGCAATCTGTCAGTCGCAAAGTTATTTTATTCAAACTGTAATGAGTAACTTCTACATCCGAATGTTTGTAATTTATTGAAACTGAACTGACAGATGCGAATTAAAACAAACTTGCAACATTTCCATATGATAAGGCCATTGCAGCAAGAACATGTTTATTTTAAAAGAATGAAAGTGTGAAATAATTATAACCAACTCTAAAATACATTAGCTATAGTGCAATGGTTGCTGCAGTGTATAATTAAATGACAAGTGGGAATTTTAATAATCTCATAAAGAATGTTTGATACCATTTTTGCCTGTAGCTGTTATCAATAATATTCTCTGTATACTAAGCAAACAAGTTAGACGTTTAAATTCCATTTAATGCACTAGCACCAAATGTATGGTGTCCTGAGGTAGGCATGTTCCACAAAGATTATCGCAGGTATTTATCCAGGTTAAAAAATGCCATAAAAAGAACCAATGGTAATAATGTGTGATTTGGCTGCATTGGTGTTTGTCTTCTATTGGATAAAACTTGTCATTAGGAGGAAGAATTGTTTGCAAATTAAATGTTGAGTTCACCTTCAGGCGCAGATTTTTTTTTAATTTTTTTTTTAATTAGTGCAGAATGCATTTGAAACCACATGGTGATGCTTAATCACAGCATATTCTTGCATTAGCCTTCTGGTAAATTTATTTTTAGGCTTTCTTAAAGCATTTACTGTGGGTTCAGAGCTGTTTGTTTCAGTTTATATAAAGGCAACAAGAGCAGTTTAATGGACGTTTTGGTACAGCAACAAAAGAGTAAAGGTAATTTCCAAAGTTAGTTCTCTTTGTAAAAGTTGATGGCAACATTGTCCGGTACAAAAATGACCAGAGAAGTTAATGTTTTGTGCTACAACTGAAGCAGCACACGAAAGTAGAACCCAGCATTTTAAAAGTATAGTACAGTGTGTTCCCAAAAAAAAGTGTATATTTATGAAACTTTTAAGAATCTCTCCCATTTCAATTACAGATGTTCAGTATGTTCTCCACTAGCAACACGAACAATATCACATCGATACTCGAATTCTTTATGGTAGAGTTAGTGCATAAATCTTATCCTTAATTAAACTGCGCAGAAAAGAGTCAAATCCGGTGATGGTAGAGGCCAGCTGAGAAGTACTAAGTCACCAGCTGTTTGATGACCAATCCTATGGCTGAGCAGTGTTTCATTCAGCTATTCATGCACATGACAACTCCACTGAGGTGGTGCCCCGATCTTGTTGAAAAATGAAGTTGTCCTTGTTCAGGCTAGGAAAAGAAAAGTTTTGTAACATAGCAAGATACTGTTGACCATTAACTGTGTGGAGTAGATACTTTGCTGCAGGTGGCAGTAACCAAGCAAACAGAAGTCAGTGACATCTAGTGGCAATGAATATAAACTAGACAATGTATTTGTTCCTCCAATAACCAAGCTGTGGTGCAGCAATCTAAGTTTTGCCAATATAATACTCTGTAATACATATATTCCTTTTGAAACACCCTGTCTATTAGTACACATTTTTTGTTTTGCTAAGATGCACATGTACAGAACAGTAATTATTGTGAAAAATTCTGCATTTTTTTGGTAGTACAATTCAAACAAATTAATTTTATGGCCACAAAAACTGGTTCTAAAGGACACTCCAGTGACTCTCTGTCCAACCCAGGTAATGTTCTAATATTGTGGTGGTTTCAAATGAAGTTGTGAAGAAAATTTCTGGAGTATCCTGATCAGCTAAATGAGATCTTTTTCTTTTTCAGGTCAAAGATAGATACTGATGAAGTTCCATTGCCTGCAAAAGCTGCATTGGTTCTCAGTTTTGTTCCGAAGCTGACCTCCTAAATGCACCCTGACAACTGTCATTAAAACAGTGGATTTTAATTTATTTGTATGCTAGCATAGTATTTAAAATTTGACCTGCTCTCAGTATTTTAATAACTGTAACACACATGGTGAATGATTTCATGTAGCCACTTGAGATTGTCCATAAACATTGGCATTTTTCAGCTTGGTAAACTAATACAAGACTGCAGTTGTTTTTTATTTCACAAATCATTTATGAAGTTGAGGCAAAGCAAGGTGGAATATGAAATAATAATGACCTACGTCTAATTATTTTCAACCTCCATCTTTTGACTAAGATAATGCCATTAGTTTAGGTTGCTGCAAACAAAACTTGATTTTAACAGGGCACTGTGAGGGGGTCCTCTGTTGACTGTTGGAGATATCCATTCGAAGCTGTGGATCAAGGGGTTCCATTTACCATCAATAGTGACAATTCATTGGCTGAATGAGTAATGTGTGCTTCCTTTTCTAATGTCTGGTCAGTTGTTGATGATGTGCATTTAGTGCACACTTGAACATTCACAGATTAAGTCCTGTTCTGACTTTCAATTGTTTTGTGGGTGGGCACACTCAGGTAAACTGGAAATGAACAAAGGAGGCTTCTTTACCATGGCCCTGAGGCTGCAAAACATTGAAGCAGTTATTTCTGCAATCACCTCTGAGTTTGGAATACAAGGATGCAGTTGATCGAAGCTTTCTGAGCATAAAGGTGCACTAGGATGCAGCTGATAAAGGCTTTCTGATCATTCTAAGAGATGAATTGACCACCCGAGTTTCTACCCATATAAATTGTCTGTGATGGGCAAGAACTCGGTGAAAGAGATTTTATTGCTCGGCAAAATACATGTGAAGAGCAAATTGAAAGTTGTATCATGACACACTGGTGTTATTCAGTGCTAAGGCACACTTTCATCTGTCTGACTGCGTGAATAAACAAAACTTGTACTGGTGTGCTAGAACATCACAAGAGGCTGGGTGTCGATTGTGAAGAGTGTGAATCATTGGTCCTTTCTTTCCTGAAGAAAACACGTGGAGTAACTCGGCCATATGCCAACATGATTGAGAACTTTCTTCCCCCAATATTGAACAAATTGATGTTGAGGATGTATAGCATCAACAAGATGGGGTCACGACACACAGTGTGAACAGCAATGAGTGTTCGGTAGAAAAGTTCCCAGCACACCTGATCTTGAGGGGTGAATGGAACACCCACCCAATTTAGCTACTTGTTACTTTTTTCTGTATGAGTATTCTAAAATCCAGTGTTTATACTGATTGTCCAAAGATCCTTTACACTTGACGGTGTATTCAGCACCAGTCATGCCAGAAACAGTAAGGAATTAAAATGATAAATTAGAGATTTTGTTTTATTGACATGTGACATCAGCAGTTTCAGTTGCCATATCTGAATCCTACTCGATAATGCTGGATGGAATGCAAACTACTAAATGTGTAAAGGTATGTGCTCGTGCACGAACTTAACTCTTCTGGTGCTGTGGCTTTTTCTTTTTTTATGAGCAAGGGTCAAAGACTGGAGATCTGGAATGGCTTCTTCTGTTGTAGAGTGCAACTAGGGATGAACACTGGAGATGAGGCCCAGAAATAAATTGATTGATTAATTAGATCACCATATAAGTAAACTGATGATTGGTGAACAACATTTTAAAGGAAGAAAGAAATTGAAAACTTTCTTTTGATAGTATGGAGATAGGATCATAATGCTTTCTCTTTGAAAATATTTTGTAGTGCACCGCACCTGCAAAAATCCATCACTGAATGCCACCACTATACAGTGAGTGGTTGTCTGTATCACTTTCATCCCATTTTTGAACCTTGCGAAAGACATTCCTGCTGTGGAGAGTGAGTCACTGTCATTGCTGAAAGCACAGAAGCTGCAGGTAATACAGTGGACAAAGTGTTGTGTGCAGACAAGCACCTTTTGATACACTAGTCAGAATATGACAGTATTGATGAGAAAGCATGATCTTCCTACCATAATATGATAAATGTTGTTCACATGTGGGTGTAAGGCTACCAACAGGGGCCTATCATAGCATAGCCTTAAGGATATTAGCATAGCTTAAGCCATGGACATTTAGTGTGATGTGGATGATCAGCAATATATCACATAATACCAAGCTATCTGGATTCCTTACCAAGTAATATCTTGTGGATGTGGATATATCATAATTCAGGGTAAGGAGCCAGGGATGGAACAGTATCTCATCTGCTCTGACTTGAGGCCTGCAATCTGTACAACACATGTATCCAGTATAAATAATTATAATTGTCTAAAATTACTTAGAGTAGACCAAAGGTAAAGCAAAGATGTGATATCCTGGCAGGTACCAGGATGTGATATGGGGAAAAGATGAAGTAGCCTAGGAAGCATGTAGAAGAGGAAATGGGATTTGGTGGGCTGTTACACCTCATTTGTGCAGGACTATTGAGTGAACACATTTTTCTCTTGATGGTCATTAAAAGTTAATGGGACTTACTGATAAAACAGCTACTCCCAGGGAAGAGGGAGGATCACTAGTGAGTACAAACACACCAGAAATTCAGACAAGAAAGCAGGAGTAACAGGACACAAGTGTCTCAAATGTATTTTTTGCTATAAAGTGAGTGAGAGAGTCATTTCAAAAAGTTACTATATCTGGATAGGTTCAGAGGTATTCGATGGGAATCTGGGAGACCCCAAGGAACTCCTATTTTGCATAAATTGCTGTAGTCATTGCTCAGTGTAGAGCAAGGATCATCCTATTTGTACAGTTAAAATAGAACTAAGATTTCAAATGAATAGTGTGTACCGAAATCCTCGATGTTTGTCTCTGCCCTCAATATCCACCATCAAAAGTAGTACATAGTGGTACACAGACACAAGGAAATACTACAAATTACAAAAAAAGTTACTCAAATAATAAAAGTATCTTGCATAGAACATTCATCAAATTACAGCAGTATGTCACCACTTCAACTGTTCTCCAACAAAAGGAGAGTGTAGACTAGAGAACTGAGAATATGGAAGAAGAAATCTACAGTGGCGGTCGAAATAATAGAGCCACCTCTATTGACGAGATTAAGAACTAGGATATCGATTAGTTCGCGAAATCGCCACGAGTGCCGTGTTGTCAGTCCCTTGTAGACAACATCAGGGAAGACGTTGCTGCTATCTTTAGTCGTCCGAAAGGAAGCGTTTGAGCTAGACGTGTGAAAAGAGGCATAAAGGTAAGAATCTTATGGGTCAAAATAATAGAGCCGCTTTACACATGTGCCTTTAAATTGATTTTTATGCAGTTGTTTTGTATGTAAATTGACGTGTGGTTTTGTTTACATTCGTCTAGATGGGCAGAGCAAAGCATACCAGTGAAGATGAGCGTATAGTAATGTTCCGGATGTTCAAAAGTGGGATGTCCATGAATAAAATAGCCAATGTCTTGCACGTTTCGCGAAAACGAGTCCAGAACGCCATGAGACGGTCAAAACAAACAAAGCCGCAGGTGGAGAACAGGGGGCGACCTCGTGTAACTACTCCTCGCGTAGACAGACTCATCACTAGGGAAGTGAAGAAAGACCCATTTTTGTCAACACCACGACTGAAAGCCATTTTGTTTAGCGACGAACATGATGTTCAACCATCAACCTCAACGATTCAAAGACGACTGAGATCTGCAAAATTGAATGGGCGCATTGCAAGAAAGAAGCCACATGTTTCACAAGCTAATGTTCGGAAAAGGTTAGCCTTTGCCCGGAGAAATGAACAAAAACCTAATACTTGGTGGAGGAACATCCTTTGGTCCGATGAATCCAAGTTTAATAGGTTTGCCTCAGACGGAAAAGTCTATGTGCGCCGCCCACCAAACCAGGAATTTAATCCCAAGTACACTTTAAAAACTGTGAAATACGGTGGCGGAAGTGTTATGGTATGGGGATGTTTTTCGTGGTACGGCATTGGTCCAATACACCGTATCAACGGCATAATGAACGCAGAAATGTACAAAGACATCTTGGCAAATGTGATGCTGCCTTATGCTGAAGAGGAAATGCCGCTGAAATGGAAATTTCAGCACGATAACGATCCGAAGCATACTGCAAGGATCATAAGGCAGTTTGTTCAAGAGCACAATATCGAAGTATTAGAGTGGCCACCTCAGTCCCCTGACGCATCACCCATTGAGAACTTATGGGAGATCTTAGACAAGAGAATTGACCGCTCAAAAGCTACATCTTCAGAAAAACTGTGGGAAGAAATCCAGAGAGCCTGGTATGCGATCAGTAGTGACGAATGCAGGCGTTTAGTAGACTCTATGGGTAAGAGGTGCAGGGCAATCCTCAAAAATAAGGGTTACCCCACGAAGTACTAATGCAGTCCTATGCAAAAAAGACTGTTCCTGTACGTTTCATAAGACTGAGATCAAGTACAATATATTTGTTTCAATTGGCTCTATTTTTTTGACCCTGTGGTCTGGTATTCTTTTGAATATTATTGATTATTACTATTTTGTGTTGTGTTATCTATATAACTGACTATAGTACAATGTGACTCGGTTGTAATGGTTTCCATCATAGTTCAAACATGTCTAGTAATAAATGTGCACTTTATTCCAAACCTTTGCCAGGTGGCTCTATTATTTTGACCGCCACTGTATATCGAGCAGATGCATCCCCGAAGTGGAGTTACGCTCATGTGATTTGGAAACATTGTCTCCTAGGACACTTTCCAACAGCCTGGACTTGCCATAAAGAATGGATAAAGACAAATCTTGCAGCCATAATACATTGATAAGCCAAAACAATATAACCAACTGCTTGACAGTGTGTCAGTTCACCCTTGGAACACAATACAGCAGCAATTCTGCGCAGCATGAATTCAGGTCTTTGGTAGGCTTCAGGACGTCCGTGGCACCAGATGTCTGCGCACACATCACACACATTTCCTATAAATTACAGGATGATGGTTTTGGGGTGGCAGACATGGCATCTGACTGCATCCCCAATGTTGTGCCTTAGATTACTAACACACATCCCATGGAAGCCCAGGTGAATGTCCCACATTGTGTAATACTGTCCCCCACCAGCCTGAATTTGTGACATGTTGCACATTTTGAGCAGCTTTTTGCCAGTATGACTGTATCCAGACATAATCATGGACCTGATGTAACAAGAAACATGCCTAATCTGACCAGGCAACACATTTCCATTGATTCACAGTCCCGTCTTGATAATCGTATACCAACTGCAATCACAATTTATTGTCGCTTTTGTTTTTAAGCACCTTCTTAACATCACTGCTTCACGCAAATACATTCTTAGTGTTCCATAATGTGTACAAGATCCAGAGTGGAGAGGTTTTAATTACTAATTGAAGAATGAGGAAACGTGTAACCACTTTTTCTCCATGAAATATGATCTGTTCGTGGCATGAGAAACAGTCCCTGGACCATAACAAATAGATTGTGGCATACATGCTCAAGTACCAGCAATCTTTTTTAATTGTTATAATAAAATCCCACTTCAGGAACAGTATCCTGACCCTTGAAGAGACATCATGACTTTTCTACTGCAACCTGCACAGATAGTCCCAAATTAAAGTTACCAGAGTGCAACCAGGTATAAAGACTTGAGCAAATGGTCAACCACTGTTTCAATATAGGTTCTCAAATCCATTAACATCCTGAGCCCATACCAATGTGGATTCGAATGGTATCCCTCAAACCTCATTAATGTAATCTTACTAGTGATGATCTTAAAAGTGTTTCCTATGTTATCATTTGGCAGGCGTTTTTTCTCGCTTGGAAAAGATGTAAGTCACCATTTGGATATACTGCATCCTTTGTCAACTTGCAAATTTGGTTTGAGAAGATGTCTGCATATTCTTATTAAGTCCTTCCTTGGAAGAATTTTTCCCACTACCTAGTCAGTCATTCCCTATCAGACTAGTTCATTCAGGAAAATCTGGTCCTCCAAGGCAATGTTCTAAGTATACTCAAATTTGCAACAGTGATCAACACAATTTCATCTCCATAAGGATTTATTCTGCATGCATGGGTTGAATACCACAAGTTTCTTTTTATATTGTTAATTACTGCTGTACTAAAACAGGTTTTAGACTGCCTACCTCAGGTTAAAATGTGAGCATGAAAGTACTACTTTCAAATATTTGTAGACCATCGCTGTAACCAGTGCAACCCTAAAACTATTTGTATAGCAGTTACATTCTGTAATCTGACTTAAATCCATGTAACACACTTCTATTCCACTATGTTTATGTAGGTCAATAACAGGGGCGTGCCAAGCACCATACCTCGCGGGGCACCGTTTTTAATGTTCCCCCTTCTGAATTTGTCTTGCTTCTGGTGTAAAATTTAGTGATGTAACCCTCTGATTTCTATTGTTGAGATCCCATCCATTGAAGGGAAATGCCATAGCATTTTAATTTCTCCAGTAAGACTTCATGGTCTATACAGCAATGACAAGATCCCAAAAAATGCCAAAAGGGTTATTTTTACTATTTAGTTGTACCTGAACAAAGCTTGAGAGGTAATAGGGTTGTTTGTTCATATGGAAGCTGTAATCAAAACCTGTCTGATATCGTAAAAGGCTATTCTTGGATAGCTGGGTCAATATTCTGTTTTAGGTTACCTTCTCAAAACTTATGAGAGCACATGAAAGGGGTAAAGGAGATGATGCAGTTATCTGGAATGAGGGAAACATTCCACGTGGGAAAAATATATCTAAAAACAAAGATGATGAGACTTACCAAACAAAAGCGCTGGTAGGTCGATACACACAAACATACACACAAAATTCAAGCTTTCGCAACAAACGGTTGCTTCGTCAGGAAAAAGGTAAGGAGAGGGAAAGACTAAAGGATGTGGGTTTTAAGGGAGAGGGTAAGGAGTCATTCCAATCCCAGGAGCGGAAAGACTTACCTCAGGGGAAAAAAGGACAGGTATAGACTCTCGCTCGCGCGCGCGCGCACACACACCCATCCGCACATACACAGACACAAGCAGACATTTGTAAAGGCAAAGAGTTTGGGCAGAGATTTCAGTCGAGGCGGACGTAAAGAGGCAAAGATGTTGTTGAAAGACAGGTGAGGTATGAGTGGCGGCAACTTGAAATTAGCGGAGGTTGAGGCCTGGCGGATAACAAGAAGAGAGGATATACTGAAGGGCAAGTTCCCATCTCCGGAGTTCTGACAGCTTGGTGTTAGTGGGAAGTATCCAGATAGCCTGGACGGTGTAACACTGTGCCAAGATGTGCTGGCCGAGCACCAAGGCATGTTTAGCCACAGGGTGATCCTCATTACCAACAAACACTGTCTGCCTGTGTCCATTCATGCGAATGGACAGTTTGTTGCTGGTCATTCCCACATAGAAAGCTTCACAGTGTAGGCAGGTCAGTTGGTAAATCACGTGGGTGCTTTCACACGTGGCTCTGCCTTTGATCGTGTACACCTTCCGGGTTACAGAACTGGAGTAGGTGGTGGGACAGGTTTTACACGGGGGGCGGTTACAAGGGTAAGAGCCAGAGGGTAGGGAAGGTGGTTTGGGGATTTCATAGGGATGAACTAAGAGGTTACGAAGGTTAGGTGGATGGCGGAAAGACACTCTTGGTGGAGTGGGGAGGATTTCATGAAGGATGGATCTCATTTCAGGGCAGGATTTGAGGAAGTTGTATCCCTGCTGGAGAGCCACATTCAGAGTCTGATCCAGTCCCGGAAAGTATCCTGTCACAAGTGGGGCACTTTTGGGGTTCTTCTGTGGGAGGTTCTGGGTTTGAAGGGATGAGGAAGTGGCTCTGGTTATTTGCTTCTGTACCAGGTCGGGAGGGTAGTTGCGGGATGCGAAAGCTGTTTTCAGGTTGTTGGTGTAATGGTTCAGGGATTCCGGACTGGAGCAGATTCGTTTGCCACGAAGATCTAGGCTGTAGGGAAGGGACCGTTTGGTGTGGAATGGGTGGCAGCTGTCAGAATGGAGGTACTGTTGCTTGTTGGTGGGTTTGATGTGGACGGACGTGTGAAGCTGGCCATTGGACAGATGGAGGTCAACGTCAAGGAAAGTGGCCTGGGATTTAGAGTAGGACCAGGTGAATCTGATGGAACCAAAGGAGTTGAGGTTGGAGAGGAAATTCTGGAGGTCTTCTTCACTGTGAGTCCAGATCATGAAGATGTCATCAATAAATCTGTACCAAACTATGGGTTTGCAGGCCTGGGTAACCAAGAAGGCTTCCTCTAAGCGACCCATGAATAGGTTGGCGTACGAGGGGGCCATCCTGGTACCCATGGCTGTTCCCTTTAATTGTTGGTATGTCTGGCCTTCAAAAGTGAAGAAGTTGTGGGTCAGGATGAAGCTGGCTAAGGTAATGAGGAAAGAGGTTTTAGGTAGGGTGGCAGGTGATCGGCGTGAAAGGAAGTGCTCCATCACAGCGAGGCCCTGGACGTGCGGAATATTTGTGTATAAGGAAGTGGCATCAATGGTTACAAGGATGGTCCGGGGGTAACAGACTGGGTAAGGATTCTAGGCGTTCAAGAAAGTGGTTGGTGTCTTTGATGAAGGATGAGAGACTGCATGTAATGGGTTGAAGGTGTTGATCTACGTAGGCAGAGATACGTTCTGTGGGGGCTTGGTAACCAGCTACAATGGGGCGGCCGGGATGATTGGGTTTGTGAATTTTAGGAAGAAGGTAGAAAGTAGGGGTGCGGGGTGTCGGTGGGGTCAGGAGGTTGATGGAGTCAGGTGAAAGGTTTTGTAGGGGGCCTAAGGTTCTGAGGATTCCTTGAAGCTCCGCCTGGACATCAGGAATGGGATTACCCAGGCAAACTTTGTATGTGGTGTTGTCTGAAAGCTGACTCAGTCCCTCAGCCACATACTCCCGACGATCAAGTACCACTGTCGTGGAACCCTTGTCCGCCGGAAGAATGACGATGGATCAGTCAGCCTTCAGATCACGGATAGCTTGGGCTTCAGCAGTGGTGATGTTGGGAGTAGGATTAAGGTTTTTTAAGAAGGATTGAGAGGCAAGGCTGGAAGTCAGAAATTCCTGGAAGGTTTGGAGGGGGTGATTTTGAGGAAGAGGAGGTGGGTCCCGCTGTGATGGAGGACGGAACTGTTCCAGGCAGGGTTCAATTTGGATAGTGTCTTGAGGAGTTGGATCATTAGGAGTAGGATTAGGATCATTTTTCTTCATGGCAAAGTGATATTTCCAGCAGAGAGTACGAGTGTAGGACAGTAAATCTTTGACGAGAGCTGTTTGGTTGAATCTGGGAGTGGGGCTGCAGGTGAGGCCTTTGGATAGGACAGAGGTTTCGGATTGGGAGAGAGGTTTGGAGGAAAGGTTAACTACTGAATTAGGGTGTTGTGGTTCCAGATTGTGTTGATTGGAATTTTGGGGGGAGTGGAGCTGGAAGTGGGAGATTGAGTAGGTGGGAGAGACTGGGTTTGTGTGCAATGAGAGGAGGTTGAGGTTTGCTGGAAAGGTTGTAAAGGGTGAGTGAGTGGCCTTTCTGGAGGTGGGAAACCAGGAGATTGGATAGTTTTTTAAGGTGGAGGGTGGCATGCTGTTCTAATTTGCGGTTGGCCTGTAGGAGGATGCTCTGAACAGCCGGTGTGGATGTGGGAGAGGAAAGATTGAGGACTTTTATTAAGAATAGGAGTTGACGGGTGTGTTCATTGGCTGAGTTGATGTGTAGGTGAAGGATTAGGTGGGTGAGGGCAATGGATTGTTCAGTTTGGAACTGGTATAGGGACTGATGGAAAGAAGGGTTGCAGACAGAGATGGGAACTTTAAGTGGGAGGCCTTTGGGGGTAATGCCAAATGTCAGACAAGCCTGAGAAAACAAAATATGGGAGTGTAATGTAGCTAGGGCGAAGGCATGTTTGCGGAGGGAATGTAAATAAAACTTAATGGGGTCGTTGTGAGGGTGACATGGTATTAGAAGGTGGAAAGTGTAACATGAGGCTGAAATGAAAATGAAAATAAAAATATATGGGGAGAGATAAAAGTGAACTAGAAAGCAGCCGGAGATCTGGTGTGAAAAAAGGCGAAAAAGTGTTGGTTAGAGCTGGGCTATGTTGATACTGTGGTGAACTTGGGTTGGTAGACAACGATGTGCATAAAGGTTAGGTGGTTGTGTTGCCGCCAAAACACGTTAAAGGGTGGAGAAATTCGGGAAAATTTCGAAAAAACTACGTGTAAATGTGTTAAAGGGAGTGGTTTTGTGGTGGCAGATTATGAACATGAGGCTAACAATTGTCTGACAAAGAAATAATGACGTTAAAACCTGTGGGAAGCGGCTAAAAATGATCAGTGATGTGAGAAAAACGGAAATGGAAATAAAGCAAAAGTTATTAGAACTAGCCGAAATGGTTGTTTAAGAGGTGAAAGGAACTGTTTGTGAACTAGAAACGGTGGATTTTATAGCAGCGGTAGTGTAGAAAGCGGAAAAAAAAATTTTTTTGGTTATGGTTTGGAAGTGGGTTACGTATTATTACGGATTACGTATTATTGAGTATATATCGGCGGGATAAAATTGTATAGTAGATTACAGTAAAAAGGAGAAGGTGAATACACAGTGAAACTACTGGCAAAAAACAGAAAGAGAAAATAAGACGACAGAAAAGATTTCAAAATGCAACAGTGACAATAACAAACGTAACTGTTGGGTTCAAATTACTTAGAGGAAGCCTTCTTGGTTACCCAGGCCTGCCAATCCAAAGTTTGGTACAGATTTATTGATGACATCTTCATGATCTGGACTCACAGTGAAGAAGACCTCCAGAATTTCCTCTCCAACCTCAACTCCTTTGGTTCCATCAGATTCACCTGGTCCTACTCTAAATCCCAGGCCACTTTCCTTGACGTTGACCTCCATCTGTCCAATGGCCAGCTTCACACGTCCGTCCACATCAAACCCACCAACAAGCAACAGTACCTCCATTCTGACAGCTGCCACCCATTCCACATCAAACGGTCCCTTCCCTACAGCCTAGGTCCTCGTGGCAAACGAATCTGCTCCAGTCCGGAATCCCTGAACCATTACACCAACAACCTGAAAACAGCTTTCGCATCCCGCAACTACCCTCCCGACCTGGTACAGAAGCAAATAACCAGAGCCACTTCCTCATCCCTTCAAACCCAGAACCTCCCACAGAAGAACCCCAAAAGTGCCCCACTTGTGACAGGATACTTTCCGGGACTGGATCAGACTCTGAATGTGGCTCTCCAGCAGGGATACAACTTCCTCAAATCCTGCCCTGAAGTGAGATCCATCCTTCATGAAATCTTCCCCACTCCACCAAGAGTGTCTTTCCGCCTTCCACCTATCCTTCGTAACCTCTTAGTTCATCCCTATGAAATCCCCAAACCACCTTCCCTACCCTCTGGCTCCTACCCTTGTAACCGCCCCCGGTGTAAAACCTGTCCCATGCACCCTCCCACCACCACCACCTACTCCAGTCCTGTAACCCGGAAGGTGTACACGATCAAAGGCAGAGCCACATGTGAAAGCACCCACGTGATTTACCAACTGACCTGCCTACACTGTGAAGCTTTCTATGTGGGAATGACCAGCAACAAACTGTCCATTCGCATGAATGGACACAGGCAGACAGTGTTTGTTGGTAATGAGGATCACCCTGTGGCTAAACATGCCTTGGTGCTCGGCCAGCACATCTTGGCACAGTGTTACACCGTCCAGGCTATCTGGATACTTCCCACTAACACCAAGCTGTCAGAACTCCGGAGATGGGAACTTGCCCTTCAGTATATCCTCTCTTCTCATTATCCGCCAGGCCTCAACCTCCGCTAATTTCAAGTTGCCGTCACTCATACCTCACCTGTCTTTCAACAACATCTTTGCCTCTTTACTTCAGCCTCGACTGACATCTCTGCCCAAACTCTTTGTCTTTAAATATGTGTGTGTGTGTGTGTACCCGTCCTTTTTTCCCCCTAAGGTAAGTCTTTCCGATCCCGGGATTGGAATGACTCCTTACCCTCTCCCTTAAAACCCACATCCTTTCGTCTTTCCCTCTCCTTCCCTCTTTCCTGATGAGGCAACAGTTTGTTGCGAAAGCTTGAATTTTGTGTGTCTGTCGACCTGCCAGCACTTTCATTTGGTAAGTCACATCATCTTTGTTTTTAGATATATTTTTCCTACGTGGAATGTTTCCCTCTATTAAACCATATATATATAAAATGTTCCGGTATTCAGCCAGATCTTGGGTGTGATTTGACATTGGTTAAACGATGTGTAAAGCTGTTGAAGTATTCATAAATAGAAAACTGAGCACTTCACAAAATAAGTTATGCTTAAAATATAAACAAGTCACCATTTGAATCGGTCAGCCCATACAAATACTTGGATTAGTGGGAATGGTTATGAAATGATCACTTAAGACATTGGCTGTGACACACACAATGATGGATGTCAAATGTCAGGCCACGCCACAGCCTGAAAATCTGCGGTGGCCACTGCAGGCCATGTGACAGTCAATGTGTTAAGCTCAACCATAGGTAAAGTAGGTGGCACACTTTGGGTCACTGGTAATACACTAGGAAAACATTGTCAGATTACATAAAGAAATCGCTTATAAAGCACTCACCTGGCCCATTGTATAATAGTGCTAAAGTGTGCAGGACCTATATCAGCTGTGCAAGATTAGCCGAGTGGTCTAAGGCGCTGCAGTCATGGACTGTGCGGCTGATCCCTCGGGCATGGGTATGCGTGTGTTCGTCCTTAGCAGTCAAGTCCCATAAGATTTCACACACATTTGAACAACCTATATCAGAAAGAACTATTTCTTGATAGTGAGTGTATACAAAGAAGAGTGTCACAGCTGGTCTCGGGTTTATTTGATTTGCAGCAAAGTGTAAAGGAAATTCTGAGACACCTAAACTGGTAGATAGTTACAAGATGTCATCTTAAGAGAGTCTATTTAAAAGTCTTAACCAGTATTAAGTGACAAATATTCTAAAGCCTCCTACTTATTGCTTACATTAGGACTGGAGACAATAATAGACTGATTGAGCACATACAATGGCTTTTAAGCAGTCTGCCACCATCAGTGCAAAACAGTTAGTGGATTAATAAAAAAGGAGTTAAGATGGTGACTTTAATTCTTCAGTTGTTCTACACAGTCTCCCACAGCCACCCACTTGAGCGCAATGCACAGAACATTCATACAACCATGTGAAACAGTCAGAAAAGTCCTTTTGGATGATGTTAAACTCGCACGTCACATTGGCTTGAATGCCCAGTTAAGTCATCAGTGTGTTGACCCTTCATGTGAATTTCTGCACCTTTGTCGTTTTTAAGGTACGTTCTTATTGATAATACCAAGTCTAACTGTCGGGAGTCACAAGTGTGCGCGACAAACATTTTTCTCCTCTTCGAAATATTCTGGTGAGTGTCTCTAACAGTTGATTTAGAAATTTTGTGATAATGTGGCACAACAACATTGATTCACTGCAGCTGCATGTCCACTACCAAACATTGTCTCGTCACAACTTACTTGGCTGCTGTTAGTTCAAGCTGCCTCTATAGTCACTGCGCTGATGTCGCCTATACACCACGAATAAAATAAGTTTTGGAACTTTTGGGATTGGTAGGTATTCTTCGCACACTCCATACATGAACTACATGGGAAGAAATCCTAATATATGGTACTATGGGAAGTTCTCTATCCCATGCACTTCGTCTACACATGTACTCAAGCAAGCCATCATATGGTGCAGGGCAGAGGGTTCCTTGTACTACTGTTAGTCGCTTCCTTTCTTATTCTACTTGCAATGGACCAAGAGAGAAATTACTGTCTCTATGCCTCCATACAAACCCTAATTGCTTTTTTCTTGCATTCACTCATTTAGCAAGATGTCACTTGTGATCGGAGGCTTTCCCGGCATATGTGTTGCTTCCAGGGCTCTCGGGTGTCCAGCCAGATGCGATCGTTGAAGTCCCACAATATTTCGGCAAATAACCTTTCTGCCATCATCAGGTGGTTCTGATGGAATCGTCTGTCTGCTCATTCTCAGTGTTATTTGTGTCCGTCAGTCGGGCTTAGACTCCCTGCGCTGACAGTCCGATTGTGGCTGCCGACATTCCGTTTGCGTGCGCCGACACTTCGATTGTGGCCGCCGACCCAAGTCTGCGCGCACCCCGGCATCGCGCCAGGTGGAGGAAGATGCAGAATCCCGTGGAGTGTCCTCTGCTCTGTGGCCATCGTAGAAGGGTCTTGTGTCCGCTTGTGGCGCGACTCCTTGATGGAGTTAAGTAATGGTTGCCATGCCTTACTTAGTTGAAAACCTGTGTCTCGGTTTATGAGACTGTCCATTACGCGAATTTCAATGGCCTCCTTGAAGATGCTGTCCCGGTAGAAACTGGTAGGGGCCAGAATCTTAATCTATTCGTATTTCGCGTTGTGTCCAGTTTCCAAGCAGTGTTCTGCCTGTGCCGATTTAGTGGGCTGGCCTAGGTGCGTGTGGCGTTGGTGTTCTTTGCGGCGGTCTTCGGCTGTTTGAATTGTTTGACTGATGTAGGATTTGCCGCAACCACATGGAATATTATATACGCCTGCTTTCTTGAGGCCAAACGCAAAATACAAAGAGACCAAGATTCTGGTCCCTACCAGTTTCTACTGGGACAGCATCTTCAAGGAGGCCATTGAAATTCATGTAACGATCCGTCTCATAAACAGAGACACAGGTTTAACTCCATCACGGAGTCACGCCACAAGCGGACACAAAACCCTTCTACGACGGCCGCAGAGGACACTCCATGGGATTCTGCATCTTCCACCACCTAGCGCGACGCTGGGGTGGGTGCGGACCTGGGTCGGCGGTCGCAGTTAAAGTGTTGGCGCTCGCAAACTGAATGTCGGTGGACGCGACAGGAAGTTCGGCAGCCGCAATCGAACCGTTGCCGCAGGGAATCGAAGCCCGACTGATGGACATAAATAACACCGACAATGAGCAGACAGACCATTCCACCTGAACCACCTAATGATGGCGGAAAGGTTATTCGCCGAAATATCGTGGGACTTCAACGATCGCATCCGGCTGGACACTCGAGAGCCCGAAGATGTAGATTGGTGGTAGAATGATTCTGTAATCAGTTAGAAATGCCAATTCTCTCAACTCGCTCAATAGCATTTTATGAAAAGAAAATCTCCATCCAGCGATTCCCATTTGAGTTCATGGAACATTTCCAAAATATTTGACCGAGCGAGGTGGCGCAGTGGTTACTGGACTCGCATTCGGGAGGACGACGGTTCAATCCCGTCTCCGGCCATCCTGATTTAGGTTTTCCGTGATTTCCCTAAATCGCTTCAGGCAAATGCCGGGATGGTTCCTATGAAAGGGCACGGCCGATTTCCTTCCCTCACCCGAGCTTGCGCTCCGTCTCTAATGACCTCGTTGTCGACGGGACGTTAAACACTAATCTCCTCCTCCTCCTCCAAAATATTTTCATATCGATTGAACATACCAGTAACAAATCTAGCAGCATGTCTCCAACTTTCTACAATGTATTTCCTACTCTGACTTGTTGAGAATCCCAAACACTCAAGTTGTGTTCAAGGATATGCAGTCTCCTTTATAGATAACTGCACTTTCATAAAATACTCCAAATAAACTGAAGTTAGCCATTCACCTTTCCTAAACAAATCTTATGTGCTGGTTTTATTTTATATTGCCTTGCAACATTATTCCAAGGTAATTGATGTGACTATACTGAAATATTCCAGGATTATTTTCCCACTCATCTGCATTAGCTTACATTTTTCTACATTTAAAACAACCTGCCATTCATCACACCAAACAGAAATCCTGTTTCCTCTTGTGGTCACTCAATAACAAAGCTATCCTGTACACTACAGCATACAGCTGCAGATTTCATTGGAAATTGCTGAGCTGATAGGCTGTGGTCGATGTCTAAAACCTTCTCCTAACGCTTCATCTCCAACTGTGGGAGACATCTTCAGAGGTAAAGTGACAAACTGTAACTAGATCTTGAGGGAGCACCAAATATACAGGGTGGTCCATTGATCGTGACCAGGCCAAATATCTCACGAAATAAGTGTCGAACGAGAGAACTACAAAGAACGAAACTTGTCCAACTTGAAGTGGGAAACCAGATGGCGTTGCCATAGGTCAAACGTATATCAACTAAGTTTTTTTAAAATGTATATTTTTGTGTAGTACGTAAAGAAATATGAATGTTTTAGTTGGACCACTTTCTTCGCTCTGTGATACATGGCGCTGTAATAGTCAAACGTAAGTACTTGGTATCACGTAACATTCCGCCAGTACTGATGGTATTTGCTTCATGATACATTACCCGTGTTAAAATGGACCGTTTACCAATTGTGGAAAAGGTCCATATCGTGTTGATGTATGGCAGTCAAACTGCACGAGAATCAGGAATCTCAAAAACATCGGTGTTGAGAATGCTACATCAACATCGATTGCACCCGTACCATATTTCTATGCATCAGGAATTGCATGGCGACGACTTTGAACATCGTGTAAAGTTCTGCCACTGGGCACAAGATAAATTACGGGATGATGACAGATTTTTTGCACGCATTCTATTTAGTGACAGTGTCATTCACCAACAGTGGTAACGTAAACAAGGATAATATGCACTATTGGGCAATGGAAAATTCATGATGGCTGCAACAAGTGGAACATCAGCGACCTAGGCGGGTTAATGTATGGTGCGGCATTATGGGTGGAAGGATAACTGGCCTCCATTTTATCGATGGCAATCTAAACGGTGCAATGTATGCTGATTTCCTACGTAATGTTCTACAAATGTTACAACAACATGTTTCACTGCATGACAGAATGGCGATGTACTTCCATCATGATGGATGTCCTGCACATAGCTCACATGTGGTTAAAGTGGTATTGAATAGCACATTTCATGACAGGTGGATTGGTCATCAAAGCACCATACCATGGCCCGCACGTTCACCGGATATGACATCCCCAGATTTCTTTCCGTGGGGAATGTTGAAGGATATTTGCTATCGTGATCCACCAACACCACCTGATAACATGCATCAGCGCATTGTCAATGCAGTGCAAACATTACAGAAGCCGAACTACTTGCTGTTGAGAGGAATGTCGTTACACGTATTACCAAATGCATTGAGGTTCACAGACATCATTTTGAGCATTTATTGCATTAATGTATTTACAGGTAATAACGCTGTAACAGCATGTGTTCTCATAAATGATAAGTTCACTAAGGTACCTGTATCACATTGGAACAACAGAAATAAAATGTTCAAACCTGCCTACGTTCTGCATTTTAATTTAAAAAACCTACCTGTTACCAACTGTTCATCTAAAATTGTGAGCCATATGTTTGTGACTATTACAGCGCCATCACAAAGCTAAAAAAGTGGTCCAACTAAAACATTCATATTTCTTTACATACTACACGAACATGTAATAAAAAATGGGGGTGCCCACTTAAAAAAATGCAGCTGATATCAGTTTGACCTATGGCAGCGCAATCTAGCGGGCCAACCGTAGTGCCATCTGGTGTCCCCCTTCAAGCTAGACAAGTTTTGTTCTTTGTAGTTTTTTCGTTTGACACTCATTTCGTGAGATATTTGGCCCGGTCACGATCAATGGACCACCCTGTATAGGTGGTGCAGGGGGCACCACATTCCATGACATTATCTCTGTTAATGCCAGCATTCTTACTTGAAAGAAACTGATTATCATTCTTAAAGTGCAACATTGACATCCAAATTTTATCTAATGTCACACGTTCCTCTTTTCTGTTCAAACTATTGTGGTGTTTACAAATCTCTGTAGCTTCTTTATACATCAATACATACATACATGCATGATAATGCAATGTTTTTGAGAATACACTCCTCTCGCTGAATTTTATTTCATGAGCACCCTCTTAGTAAACATGTTACACTACAGCCGATTTATCCAGTACCAGTATGAGCCAGTCCACAAGTACAAGGAATATTATCTACACTCACCGTTACCAAAGGGTGTTTTATATCTTTTGCTGATGTTGAACATTCTTTTATCTTGGTGGGGGGGGGGGGGGGTCTGAAGGTAGTTTCCACAAATACTTGCTAAACGCTTTTCCAATGCGCTCTATAATCGTACTAGTGAATGGAAGGAAAACTTTCCCTTTGGGCAGCCATTATTCTTTATTGATTCTTATTTTGACTGTAGGGCACAGTGCTCGCCAGGCATCGACCGTCGTTTGTCAGCCCAGAAGTTTCAAGTAAAGTCAGTACTAGCTGTGAAAGCTCACATTGTATGATTGGTCAAAAACTGCTGCTTGTCCTATCCGTCAGATCGTTCATGTGTGTAGAGTACAAGACTGATCCTATCACACTTCCCTGGGGTACTCCTGATGATATCCTAATTTGTGATGAAAGCTTGACATCCAAGACGGTGTATTGGGTTCTAGCACTTAAGTCTTCAAGCCACTCACATATCTGAGACCTTATTCCATATGCTCTGACTTTTGTTACATCTGCAGTAGGGCACTGTGCAAAACCTCATCTGGAAACTTAGGAATTTGGATTCTACCTACTGTCCTTTATCATGGTCGCAGAACATCATGTGAGAAAAGGGAAATCAGAGTTCCATGCTAGTAATTCTAAATTCATGCTGATATGCAGAAAGAAGCCTAATATTTGAACTTAGAACGTGTGCAATAATTCTGCACAAAACTGAGTGTGTTATTGCTTCGTAATTTTGTAGGTCTGTTCTTTTACCCTGCTATACATGGGACACACTTGCACCTTTTTTCCGGTTGCTTGGAACCCTGTGGTGAACAGGAACATCATACAAACAAGTCAAGTAGGGGGCCAGTGTCAAAGTGTACTCTGTTTAAAATTGAGATTCCAACTCTTTTAATCACTCCTCAACATAAGCGATGCCTATTTCTATGTCCTCCATATGTCTGTGCAATGGTCAAACAATGGTGTGTCTACAATTGTTCTGCATGAGCAGTTTTTAGTGCTGAATTTAAAACTTCAGCTTTTCTTTTGCTGTCTTCTATTGCCACTCCAGACAGGTTGCCAAATCACTGAATGGAAGCCTTTGACTTGCTTAGGGATTCTGCATAGGATCAGAAATTTTTTGGTTTCTCAGAAAGATCTTTTGCTAACGCGTCATGTTGGAAGTTATGTATGGTTCATGTACCGATCTTTTATACACACATATTTCTACTAACTTTTGCATTTCAGCATTTCTGTACTCGTTTTTTGTAAATAGAAAATGCAACTCTCATTTCCTCGGTATTTTCTGAGTTTTGTTAGTAAGTCACAGTGGGTATTTTCTGTGCTTAATCCACTTACTCAGCACATACTTCTCCAGAATGGACTTAAAATAGTTTAAACTCTGTCCTCAATTTCAATACATCCATCATACTGAAACTCAATTATCTCCATAAAAATTCTCCTAGCCTTCTTGATGCATTTATTACTCTAGTAACCAATGCTGCTATGGTTTGCAGAATATGGACTTATGATGTAGATATAAGCACTATGAATAAGTTTTTATTCTTTAGCAGTAAAATTATTAGTTCTGAGATACGATGCAAAACATTGGCAAATCAGACTGGATTGTTTTGTATGGTGAGCAAACTAGCAGACAATGAAAAACATGATTGCCTGCATGTTTAGTAAACTGTGAAACACATGGTGACTCATCTCCAATCAGTGAATTGCAGGTCCAAACTTCATCATCAGACGATTTTCACTGGCTTCTCACTCCAATTAAGTCAAAGACTGCAAAGCTGAGTACAAATTATTGACAAGTTATGTCAGATAAAAAGTGGGTAACCTTTACATTCTGACAGCTAGCAATGAGACAATTTTGCTTGTCTCCGGTATTTATTTCGCATTTCAACTTTTTCTACATCTAAGATAATTCCTGCTGTTTGCAGTGCCATAAATGAAGCTTTCTAAGCTTTCATTAAGGTAAATATAAGAAATAATATCAATAAAAATTACTGATGTAATGTAAAAATTTATAAGACCTCTGTTATAGCAAATGAAAGATCCAGGTTCTGGCTCAGACAACCCAATCAGGGGCTACTAACCGCCATGTCATTCTCTGCCAATGGTGTCATTTGGATGTAGTATGGAGGGTCATGGGATCAGCACACTGCTCTCCCAGCTGCTGCTGGATTTCTTGACTTTGGAACCATTACTTATCAATCAAGTAACTCCTCAACTGGCATCACAAAGCTTAGTGCATGTTGTCCCTGTCCTCCCACCAAGGAAATATCCCTGGCAGTACTGGTGATCAATCCCAGGTCTTCCGCAAGACAGCCAGATGCACAGAGTTGTGGAGGCACATCGTCTTACAGGGTATTTGATATCACGTGCTTTACAGTTTGTTAGATGGGTGGTAGCACAACGGAGGGAATAATTTTTATTCATTTCATTAGTATAATGAAGTCCCATAAAATGATAGCAAAAATATTACAAACACTTGAAACATATGTCATGATGATGATCAGATCTTTAACATACCTTAATTTCGTATTAATCAATATTACCTGTTTACTCTCAAAGACATTTATTTTTCTGTCTTCTCTTAAATAAATTAAATATTGAGTATATGAAAATATCTATAGTTGGAAATAAAAACTATAGCAAAAGTGTGTGTACCACAGTATCGGAATGTTTTGTATCGTTTGTGTCAATAGTTATGGCGGAAGAAGATGGAGAGGACTGAATAATTTCAGTTTGCTGGTTTGTTGTGGTGGAGGGGCTGTCAAAATTGCCCATATCTGCCTGGAAGAACACTTCATGAATTTTAAACTGCACTATGTTCTGTACATGGTTATTGTAGGTTTTCAATTTAAATGCCACATAATCAGAAAATATGTCACGTGGTGACTTTTTTTCTTGTTTCTTGTTGTTTGTAGCTTGTTTTTTGTTTCTGATGGTGTCAATTATATTTATGATCATGTTCAGATCAGCAGCAGCTTCATCATATGCATCTCCTTTTCTACACTTATTCTTCTTTCTTGGAGGTTCTTCTACATCCCCTACTTGTACTTCATCTGATGCAGGATATTCTGTTTGTAAGACAATGTCATTACTTGTTCCCTCATCTTCAGACCCTTCCAAACTTGTCACATCTATATCAACCTCTTCAACTGTGTTCTCCTGAGAATGAAAAGAAAAAAAGCTTACAAAATCTGTGTAATTTAAAGCTAGAAGCATTATTTTCTACATAATATTAACATACCCATAATATGATGCAGCTGTGGCATCCCACAATTAGTGGATCGCTTTGCTAGAACATATTTAAGATTTGTAAAGAATTTAACTAGTCATTTATTTAGAATAACATTAACAAATATACCTTGTTCCTTCAGTTTCCCTAACATGCAAATAAACCACTAAAAATTGCACATGGCACTGCAGAACTTCCCAAAATGCCTTGGAGTTGTGACAGGAAGCACTGTGGAACAAATCTGTGGTATTATGAATTAAGTTTTCCACAACTGTGCTATTACGGGTTGCCAGTGCTTGTTATCGTTTTCTTATCGTTTTCTGTACACAATTGTTGGTTTGAAAAAAACTAATTTCAGATGGTAGGGATGAAAAACAAATCTTTTTGGAAATCCATAGAGTGCTACGTTTTAGGTATATACATGGAGGCCTGGCTAAAAAGAAAAAGTAATTTACCAGATGTATTCATCAGCGAGCACTCATTTGATTTCTGCTAACATTTATCAACTCCATACCCTGGAGAACATCAGTGAAGTTGTGACGAGCGTGTGTTCAGCTATGGAATGAGAAGAGTGAGCACAGTGGTAGAGGAACATTTAGAAACAGGATATGGAAGATGGAGAAAATCTGGTTTCCAGTAGCTGTCAGGAAGGAAGATGCTCTAATGGATCATTCTTGCCTCCAAGATCTGTGCCTCAGTCATGAAAAAATAAAAGCATTCACATCCCATTGTTCATGTAGAATAACTGTATTTAATAGAACTGAAGACCACAACCAGAGACGTTATTTGGTAAACTAACAATATGGGGTGTCCTTCCTAAACTATATGTATAAAAGGACTGACTACATTACCCTTCTCCAAAAAGCAAAGAAATATTCTGTACTGGTTGGTGTCACACAGATGGCAATAAGTTCTAATACATACAAAGAAAATTATAATGTACATTGTTATAAAGACAACATTAGTACTTTGTAGGGATTCCTCCTCTATGTAATGCTTCTGTTAACCTCTTTGGAATAGTGTTTAAGCTGTTTTGGTAGTCTGAGGTAATATTCTGCCATTCATGGTGTAGACAATATTTCACAGAAATCTTACTTCATGTTGTCTGACCATTTGCAGGTGTATTCCAAAGGTATTCAAGTGGATTATGGACTGCATTCTGTGCTGGAAATTTGAGAATATGAGGAGTATGGTACAACAACCACAGATGCTGTATGCTTAGGGCCACTGGCTTGCTGAAAGTAGAAATAAGTGACTAAAACCAAGGTAGCAACACTATTTTTTGCAGATTTGCCTTTAGGATATTTAAATATTGACATCTGTGTTACCTTCAAATGAAGTTGTCCACCACCAGATGCAGCCATATATCCCCATACCGTAATTCCTCACCCACCATTCTTTTCTGTGTGTTGATTGTGTATGGGATCCTCCTCCACCGTTCTTTATTGTGTGTTGATTGTGTGTGGGATCCAGCTCAGTATATGGTCATCTTCCCACCAAAAGTCTGCCATCATTTGTTGGTAAATGATGCAGACTTCGGTGTGGAGACGACCAAGTACTGAGCTGTAACCCAAACACATCCAACCCACAGTAGCACACGATGATGGAGGGATATGATATGGCTACATCCGATGAGTTGGCCAACTTGTTTTTGTTTAAGGTAATATAAGTTGATATCAATATTTAAATATCCCAGCAAATCTACAAAAAAGTGTTTTAGCTTGGACTTAGCCGCGCTTACTATTTTCAACAAGGCACTGGCACTAAGCATACAGCTCGAATTTTTCGTCTATGGTTGTTGTACAGAATGCCCCCTGTTTTCACCTTCCAGCTCAGAGAACAGACCTTGATCCACTTGAAGATCTCTGTAATAAGCTAGAAAGACTGGTCAGAAAACATAAAATACAAAGTATGACCGGCCTGAAATAACGACACCACGAATGCAAGGTTATTTAATGGGAAAATCCTACCCCCGAGACCGCTAAACAGGTTTAATTCATTCCAAACAGGATAATAAAAGTGATACATAGAGGAATAATACTTTCAGAGTACAAACATTGTCTTTATACTTTTTATGTGCGCTGTAATTTTCTTTGTATAATGAATACTTTTTTGCCCACTGTTTGACAAAGAATATTTAATTACTTGCTGCAGAAGGCTAATTTAGTTAATCCTTTTACATGTACAGATTAGGAAGGAAACCCCATACTGTTAGTTTGCCAAATAACATCTCTGGTTGTAAACTTTAGCTCTAAAAATAGTTATTCTAGGTGAACAACAGAGTATCAACTTTCTTTTTTCCACGACTGTATATCGTCGAAGAAATTTGCTGTGATAACTGATTCACACACTGCTTTAACTCGTACAATGGGCGGGTCAAATGACAATGGAAGTACTGCTGAGCATATACTCTGCTACTGACGTTTTAAATGCATTTATAATTCTGTAATTAAAGAAAATAAATACTAGAGTACTGTTCGTACAGATTAATGAATTCCCTCACCTCTGAGCATCTGCCTTTTGTCCATCCAACTTTATCAAGCAGGAATGACATCGATTTGAAGGCAAACCAGCCGGAACGGTATTTCTTGCCTGCAGGCATTCCCGAGGTTGTGGCCTCTTTCCTTTTTTCTCTCCTAAAGGAAGCAAGTAGGGAGTTCATTTTCTTCTTCACTTCCTCAGATGGCACTTTCAGTGCTTCCGCAATATCTTGCCAAGCTTCATTTTTTCTGGTGTGCATTTTAAATTCTGGATCTCTTGGATCCCACAGGCATCTGTGGTGTCTGTACTCTTCAATTAATAGCATTACATCGTCTTCTAACCACTCCATCGCTAACATCACTCACGTTCAATAACGAAAACAAAGGAACACCATAGCACGCGCGAAAAACAACAGACTGCGAATGTTGTCAGTCGCAGCCGCCCGAGCGCCGAAGTGGAGGGCGTGTAAACTAACTGTTATGACTCGCTGAAAGACCGACAACTAGCCCCAACGGCCAACACCAGAGAGCACATCGAAATTCGAACCTAGCACGTCCGAAACTCCGAATGCCGTTTGTTCCAGCTCGCCTATTGTTTACACCCAAGAGAATGCTCGTTCGCTCGGATGTAAATGAGACATCAGTCTGACGGAATGCCCGAACTTGTAATGTAACATTTCCAACTGCACTAATTCAGTTATCTGTGATATCTCATTCTGATGGCAAACATACTCGTAATAATGACGCGTTTTGCTTAACTTCTGAGCGCACGGACGTATAGCACATCGTCACATACAAGTCATTCACTATCCTGACTTATGGCAACGTAGTATATTTTTGTATGCGAAATTTAGCCAGATCTGAAGCTGGATTGATAACTTACAAGCAAAATATAGCACGTTACTGAGGACAAACTTACCAAAACGCACATGTAATTGCAGCTGTACTCCAGGGAATTTTGATAAGATTACTTTCTTCAGTATTGGATGTTAATGACTTGTCTGGTCCCCTGTCCATTCTTGGATTTTTGTAATTATTTACCACACGTTCCACCACTGACAATATTTGTTAATGTGATAAATGCTGAGCCTCAATGTCGTCTGGACTTTGCATTTAACTTTAGGTCCCCCTACGACTGGCAAGGTCAGTCAGTTAAAAAGTCCAAGGCTGGAAGAAGGCAAAGGCATATCACTTGCAATGGGACTTCTCTTAATAAAGTACTAGGGCGCTAGAGCTATTTTGGTTGCGACTATAATTTAATCAAAGTCTCATCTTTTAAGATGATTCACACTAAAATAGTTCAATAGAAATATACAGTTTTTGCCAGACAGTTCTTTCTACAGTTTGTAATGCAAGTAGCCTCTTACTAGAAGCTTTCTTATGAAGATGAAGACATCTACTAGTATAAGCAAAATCAAACTTTTTGTAAACACAAACAATGGAAACTACAGATTGGAATATCAACAATATAAGGAAAAAGATAAATTGCTACTTGCCCCAAAGGTAACATGTTGAGTTCCAGACAGGCACAATGAAAATACTGTTGCACATTTAGCTTTCACTGGAAACCTTCTTCACAAAAGAAAAGACACACACCTTCATTCAAAGAAGTAAGCACACTTGTGCCTGTCTGCAACTAACTGTGTCATCTTTACAGTGAGTAGCAACCTGTCATTTTCCTTATAGGCCTATTGTTTTTATAAATACATTAATTTATAGACTGAACTTCGAGTCAGATCTCTAAATGCCACAAATGGACTGTTAACTTTTCTCACAGTGCCACAACAAAGCATAATTTCATTTGTAGTTTTCAAGGAACGTTGTGTACATGCAAATACACTATCCGCCACTGCCCAGCAACACTTTTAACTGTTGTCAGCAGCAGTGGGCATTAAAGCATTTTGTCTCTACTGGGAAATCACTCTCGGCTGTGATATGCACAGCTGTCAATTGATGCGATAACACTTTAGAGTCATGTGATAAATGATAAAGAACAAGCTGCTTTAATCAGAATGTAGGTTTTGTCATACCATTCATAGAGGTGTGTTCTTTAAGCCAATATGAGAATCATTCCCATTTGTTGTACTTGATATCTTCATCAATTTCACAACAGAGATTGTGGTCCAAACTGAACTATTGTATAATGAGAAGTGACAGCTTTTAAATAAATGATGAAAATATTTGCACGGAGCACTAACAGGAAACAGAATAGGCAATGAGTCAGTGCATCATGCTGTGAACAGAATAAGAATCGTGTACTAAATTTGAAAATACTGAGGCCAGAAAAGGTGCATTAGACATGCTGCTAAAAAGAACTGATCCATTGTTTCATGTATTGTACTGGATCGACAATGGGACAGTACTGATGGGCTTCTGATATAGTTCACTGAAATTCAGTAGATGGTATTGTGTGCTTGTGGGGAAACTGGATAGTCCTTCCAAAGAATTGACCAACATGGATGTGAGGTGTTGGTGCTTGTGGTCCACTTGCTATTCGTCTTGGTTCCCAGCAACTGCAACATATAAATTCATGTGTGAGCCACTGCATCAGCATGCAGCAACTGCTGATTGGCAACTACAGCACAAATTAGGAACAATGCTGGGCACAGAGTGTTGACTTCTCCATTAGGAACTGTTTGTTAGACATGGTCTGCAACCAAGGGTACTATTCACTGTGGTTCTCCCCACAACACATCATACTGCAGCCACTGATGATATAGTGAAGGACATATCTTGAGAGCTGAATAAAGTAAAGTAGTGTTTAGTGATGAGAGCAACTTCTGCTCAGCATCAGTGATGGTTGTTTATGACTGCAGTGTCGGCTAAGAGTGAGTCAACTACTTACTTTTTTCAGGTGGCACCAGTCATTCCTGAGTCTGCATCACAGTACAGGTAGTTACACTCTACCCTCTTTCCTGAGGAAACTTTGAATGGTGGAGCTTATGCTCCTGAGCACCATCTATTCAACTCCATTGCCATTCTCACAACAGTGAGAAGTGTTCATGCATTCCAATAGCCTAAGGGGTGCTCATCAGTGTCCTTGGTCAGCATAGTCATTAGAGGTGTCCTCTATAGAGCATCTGCAGAACATGATGGAACAGCATATGTTCTAATCTTCATCACTCTTGACGAAAGGCATAAGAATCTGTAAGTACAAAAGATGATGTCATCAAACACTTCTATGATCCAGCTATATCTCTTGATCACTGATGATATCAGTCAACACTTTTGTGGTACTCTCTAAACACAACTGGAAAAGTAGATTGTTGTTTGAGGAACCTTTATAAGATTTTGAAATTGTCGTCCAGTACAGTGGAATACAAATATGGGGATAATAAACTTATATTATTATTTAAAGCACACACTTCTCTGTCTCTCTCTCTCTCTCTCTCTCTCTCTCTCTCTCTCTCTCTCTCTTTTTCGTAATTTTTCTCATGTGAAGTGTATGATACTTGAATAAAACTTCATATTTTACCATAATGTTAGGTTGTTCAATTTTATTTCTACTAGTTTTTTTCCCCTCAAATGATGTTCTTGCAGCATGATGTTTTGTATCAAATCAATTCCACCAGCTGTCTGAATCATTTGACATCACTGATCCCTCCACTTAAAATGTTTTATCTTTCATTCACTACATCTGCAGGTTTGTATGAAATCTGTCATGCTATTTCAATGATTGCCACTTAATGGTAACATATTTTTGGTCTCCTAATTGTTTATTTAATGACTCTTAACATACATTGTATTTATTACCAGACTGCTTTTGATTTTGATGGGGTGGCTGTTCACTTTTAGGCAGCCTCATGGAATTTAAATTATTTGTGCTTTCAAGACCAAAGTTAGATTTCTAGTGCCTTCTATATGTTTTTGTTGATCCAAAAGTCTTACTTCAGTCCAGTCATATGATCAAGTTCTAAGGTGAATGCTGCAACTTACAGCCTTCACTTTCATTAATTGTTTCCGTGGAATCAGCTTGAAATCCTAAGATTAACCACACATTTCTGTAATAGCATAGTGATATTGGAGATGACTGATGGGGAACAATAAAGGCAGTATCAAAAAATATCACTCTCTCTATTCTTAATAAAGAACTTTCAAATATAGAATTTGCCCCTACTCGGTGTTATTAACTAAACTGGACTGTAACTGGTTATTTTCAGCTGACAGTATTGGGTGTATCATACAATTTTACAAGTAGACAGATTAAGACTGATGCAACATCTTTGTTCTGACTGCGTTTATCCTATTACATTATATCAGGACTTAAATACTACATATATACTGATTGGTTATAATTAAAGTGCAGCTACTCACAGAGATCCAGTGTAGCTGCAACTATCATATGACAGCGGAACTTTGCAGATTTTCTATGCTTTAAAGTGGACCAATTTTTGCTGGGCAAAAAAATCATGCCAATTTTGTCCACCAGGTGCAAATTTGGCACTGTGAATGCAAGAAAGACGTATAGAAATGTTTCCATATTAGGACTAGGACATGGACAGAAAATGTTAAACAAATGAGAAAGGCATAATGTTGATTCTATTATTAACCACCACTTACATAATTTGTTCAGTACGAGCACCAGAGATGTCGACGAGATTCTGCACCAGTGAAACGATGTGAGCAGCAGTTGCTCGCAGCAATTCTGGTGGAATCTGAGCAATGTTTTCCTATATACTGGCCTTCAGATCAGGTGGAAACCAAATGTGTCCCCAGTAAATGCATTCTTTCATATTCTACCAGAGCCAAAAGCTTCATGTGTTCAGATCAGGTGATCTTGTAGGCCATGCATCTAGAAAACCTCTGGAGATAACACGTTTGTGGAAGGTTGCATTAATCAGATCTTTCATTGGGCGAACAACATGAGGTATTGCCTCATTTTGCATGAAAACAGTGGTTTCTACACAGCTGCGCTCTTCAAAAGCAGGAATCGCATCCCGCATCTCAATAATGTGCAGATGTCATGGTACACCAGGGCCTCTGGTTGCATTTTCTTCAAAGAAAAACAGACCAACAATAAAGGTGCTTGTGAATCCACACCACACAGTCATATATGGCGAGTACAGAGACTCTTTGTGCACAACACGTGGTTGAATAGTCCAGCAAATTTGGCAGTTCTGTGCCTTCATTGCCTCTGAAGTGTAAAATGTGCCTTGTCACTCCATAGAATATCATCCAGCACCATGTCATCAACTTCACCCCATGCCAGAAGCTGAAGAATAATTTCAGAATATTGGTGTGGATCGTGAGGTATCAGTTGCAGCATGTCTAGACCTTGTATAGATATCAATATAAAACAGACTGAAAACTTTCAGTACTGTTGACCAAGGAATGGAAAATTCTCGTGACATTGCACAAATGCTAGTATTACCCAGTACACATGCTTCATGGTCAGTTCAGCAACTTCGTCAGTAACTTCCGCTGAGATAGGATGCCTTCCTCTTCCAGATGCCACACCCGGTTCACATGTTTTCAAGTTTCCCTGTCATAATCTTTAAACTGTTTAATGACATCGGGTCTCTCCTAAGATCTTCCAGTTGGTGATATTCTCTCAATGCAGCACTATAATTGCTAATGCTCACATATAACAGTTTCGTTAACAATGTCCAGTCTCTCTTCTCGATAGCCATGCTGTTCACCATGTTATGGCTTGCCAAATGACAGTGTGGATGCGATACCATCATGCAGGCAGTGTACACTGCCAGATTTGCACATGCTGGCCAAAACTTGAACTAATTTTTTTTCCAGCACAAATTGGTTATACATTAATGCATTAAAATATTACCAAGTTTATCTCCCATACAACAATTATGGCCAGCATTGGATGCTGTGAGTAACTATACTTTAATAACCATCTGGTACAGTAAATGCACCACAAAAGATAACAGCATACGCTTTACAGGTACATAAGAGTGCATTATACAGGGTGAGGCAGCTAAGTCATAACACCCCTTGTATCTCCCCAACTGTAATAGACACAAGATGAAATTTTGGACAGTGAATTGTAGGGACAGGGGCTACTTGAATACATCACATTTCATGTATGTGCTATTTTTTATTACAGAGATATGAGGCCATCTTTGGTTTCTTAAATGGAACCCTATGTTAAATTTTAGCATAACATGATGAGCTTAAAAAGACTGTTTCAAATATGTGTATCATAATATTTAGGCGAATAGTTTTTGAGACACAGATATGTTCTCGTATCGTGTTCATCCGTTGAAGCGGCGTTGTCCAATGCGATCTCTCCTGTTGTGCAGAGTCCATGATAAATGTTGCGAGTCTGTCCTTACACAGACACGGCCATTTACTCGACAATAGTAATATATACTGTGATATTTTGTGCAAAAGTTAACTGATGATGTCGGGCAAATATTATTCAGTTATTTGACAACTGTGATACCAAAATAGTAGACAACATATAGTATTAAAATACTACAAGATGTTAATACATTTTAAGTAACAGAAATACAAATGTAAATGAGGAGGCCCTTATTGGTCACAACTGTTTTGTACGAATTTGTTTTTTATTTGCAAATATTTACTATTGATCGCAATATGAATCAAATACACACAAAGATGCAAAATACATGCTGTACATGATACAAAACTTTACTGAAGCATGTGCTGAAAATGCTTCCCCTCTGCTGCAATGCACATTTTTAGTCACTGTTCGAATGATTTGTGAACGGCTGTGAGGTTGTCATGTGAGATATCAGCACACGCTTCAATGATACGTTGCTTCATATCATCTGGTGTAGTTGGTATTTGAACATACACTTTATGTTTGATTTCTCCCCACAATAAAAAAATCAAGAGGGGTCAAATCAGGAGACCAGGCTGGCCATTTTACTTCAGCATGTCGTCCTATCTAACAATCTGGGAACTTCTCATTTAACAGCTCTGTAGCCACACGGGAAGAGTGAGCAGGACAGCCATCATGTTGGAACCACAAGCACTGACGCGTAGTTAGTGGTACCTCTTCCAGCAAAAAGGGCAGAACGTTTCGCAGGAACTGTGCATAGTTATTGCCATTTAGTATACCCGGAATGAATTACGGCCCCACAATGACATTTCCGATAATGCTGCACCACACATTAACACTCCATGGTTGCTGGTGCTGTAGCTGTCGAAGCCAATGAGGTTTCTCTATTGACCAGTAATGCATATTATACAAATTCACATTACTGTGGTTCGTGAAAGTCGCTTCATCAGTAAACAGCACCTGTTGAAAAAATGTTGGATCATCTTGTAGGCGCTGCAGAGCAAACCGGCAAAATTCCTGGTGCCATTCAAAGTCCACACCGGAGAGTGCTCCATGTAATGAGAGGTGAAATAGGTGAAATCTATGCCGCTGCAATATGTGGAGAACACATTCCGAGGTGATACGTCATGACGAAACAGTAGGCTCATTATGCGCCAACACTAGAATGCCCTCTTCATGTACCTCACCAGTTGCAGTTTTCTGCCTTGTCCTCTGTATGGCATTCCATGATCCCGATTCAAGTAGTTTCTTGCAAATACGTGCAAGAAGCTGGCGTATAGGGCACTCACGATCAAGATACAGCTCTCCATGTCGCTTTATTGCTCTAACAGCATTTCTTCTGCTTTCACCATACACTAGAAGCATATCTAACTTTTCTCCGTTGGTGTACATGTCTGCTCCAAGAAACTGTGATGGAAATGCAATGTCTCATTACCCCAGCAGCACATTTATACCCTTCTCTCCAGCTACCTCGTGCGTCACCTTGTGGCGTTATCGAGAAGCAGGAAAACAATGCCTTCCCTGTTAAGTTCCTCAGTGGTCAACAGGAAAGGTTGCATTGGACAGCACTGCTTCAAAGGATGAACACGATATGAGAAGATATCTGTGTCTCAAAACCTATTTGCCTAAATATTATGATATACACACATTTGAAACCATCTTTTTAAGCCCATAATGTTGTGCTGAAATTTAACATAGGGATCCATTTAAAAAAACAAAGATGGCCTCATATCTCTGTAATAAAAAATAGCACAAACATGAAATCTGTGTATTCAAGTAGCCCCTGTCCCTGCAATTCACTGTCCAAATGGCATCTTTGTATCTATTACGGTTGGGGAGATACAAGGGATGTTATGACTTAGCTGCCTCACCCTGTACATTTTATGTGGCAATTTAACATCTAACAATACTATGAAAAGGGAAGTTGGTACTCACCCCAACTGTCACAGTATGTTAATCATCCACGCTCCACATCACTGGACATTCAACTCACAAAATCCCATATAAGAAGACTCAGTGAGTGAGTGTGGCAGTACTTTCTGAATTTCAATGTAGCAGACCTGAAAAATCTTAAAAAGTTCATACAAGAGAAACTTTACCAGAGACTTGGTTACAATGTTTTGAGGAAACCCATATTAAGAGCACTGAGAAGATATTTACAGAGCAGAAAGTAATAATGAATAATTAAATCCTTTCTTAAATGTATTTCTTCAGCCTTCTAAGACCTGTTTCCCATAGAAACAAACAAGAACACTACTGTAAAAAAGTGGAGACAACGGACAGGTGTACATAAAAGACCAGATGTAACCAATAGTGTAACTCCATTATCACAGGTATTGTAGGTATAGCTCAAATAAAAACCTTAAAAATGCAATAAAATTACTGAAAGTGGTACTATCAGTTTCTTAGTTGACAGGAGTTATCTTTGCATTGCAACAAATGACCAATGGTAGGCAGCCTCTTGTTGCAGCACAGGAAAGGAAGTAGTGTCAGTGCAAAGATGCAGTCACTGATTTGTCGACCTGCACCGCATAGTAGCAGTGATCTGTGATACATTTTTTTTTGAGCGGTGGAGCTGTTGAACCTGTGGAAATGCATCACAGGATGAAAGCACAGTATATTGTTTCATGTGAGTCGCTGCACCAAGTGCATTAGTTGTGGAAGATGCTCGGCACCTGAGCCAGGTACATCAACAGTGATGAACAAAACCAGTGCCACAGTGGAAGAGCTTGTGAAGGAAAACAGGCATATTACTGCAAACAAAAGAGCCACTGTTTTGGATACTGGTGTTGGTTCAGCACACAGTATTGCTCATGATGGGCTACAATTCAGTAAAGTGTCCTCAAGATGAGTGACATGTCAGCTGACTGCTGAATTAAGAGGTTGTTGAATTAGTGTCCGAGAAGAACTTTTGCATCATTTCCAGGTTGAAGGTAATGGATTTCTGGACAGAACTGTTACATGAGATGAAACCTGAGTGAAATATGACCAAACTGAAATGAAAAGATTGAGCAAGATGTGGCACCATAACTCTTTGCCCAGAAAAAAAAGTTTCACATTCAGCCATTGGAACAAAAAGTTAAGCTCATTCTCTTTTGGGATAAAAGATGGGGGTGGGGAGCCCTGGAGGAGGGGGAGTCCTAGACCTGGACGTACAGAGTACTTCTAATATTTTGGAAGATGAATAGCAATGTGTAAGTAGTCTTAAAAAAGTTCCAGTTCCAAGGCTGTTAAAAACCTGCATAATACTGACTTTTAAATCTTTTCTTGAAAGAAAAACCCTGACAACACTATATTTTTTCCTTTCCCTGAGAACTGGGGAGGGCAAGCATGGCACCTCCTTGCCCTGGAGCATGGGCACCCTTGCTTCTGACTGCAGCTGTTTTGTTGCAACATGACAATACTCATTCCCATACTGCCCATTCAGCCATAGTAATAATACTGGAGATGAAATATGACTGTTTCAAACACCCACCTTACTCATCAGCCTAGCCCCAGGTGACTTTTGTGTGTTGAGGTGGCTCAAAGAAGTGCTATGAGGCAAGCATTTCAGAAGTAATGAATAAGTGAAAACTGCTTTGTACGAGTGGCTACATTTACACCCAAAATAATTCTTCTCATGAGGTATTCATGCATTACACTTCATGGGGATAAATTATGTATCTATAATTTTTATAGATTGCCTAATTTCCATAATAATAAATAGTTAAAGTTTAATTTGAATAACTCTCTTACAAACATCCAGTCTGTTACATAAAAGGCAAAAGATATTTACCAAGCAAAAAGGGAAACAATCAAGAAAAAAGCAAAACAACACAGAACAATTCAACAAAGCAAATAGAATTGTGGTCTGAAATATCAGCAGTGGTAGAAGTGCTGACATGTGAAAATTATTGGCAGTCAGTTTCAAATACTATTCCCTCTCACTGATAGTAAACACTGCTTCTAGCATTAAACAATCAAATTGGATTTACTCTGACCCTGATTACACCATCAACAAAAATATTGTTCTCAGAACTATAAGTCTTAAGGAGATTTAAAAAATCACTTTCAATTTAAATAAAATTGTAATTCTTTGGCTAGTATGATAGTGTTTCTAGATGACTGACATGTCAGATCTATCCTTGAGATATCTTTAAATGCAAATTTTATCCAGTGTATCATCAGCCAGTCCCTGATTCTCAACAAAATCTACCAGAATGCTCAATTAATCTTCCACAGAATCACCAACCAATTAGGATCTCAGTTAATCTTAGACAAACTAGTCACTCTTAACACAAGCATTGGGAATAAAGCAGAAACTGAACCTATGGAGACTTTAAAAAGACTTACCTGCTTCAGGTGTAATGAATTTATTGGCCAATCATCTCAAAAGTGGAACTCTGGAAAACTAGTTCCCCAAGCAAGAATTTTGAATATGGGTATAAAAATTCTACAGTGGAATGTTATATCTCTCAATTCAAAAAGAGAACACTTTTGTGTGTGTTACATGACAAAAAATTTTCGTTGGCAGCAGTTTGCAAAATTAGGCTTACACTAGACGTGGATTATACAGGATGAAGAAAAAATGCAGCACTTGGAGGTTGGTATGCGATTCCTTATCCCAGTTCAAGACAAACGTGTATGTAGCAAAACATAGTCCCACCAATAGGTTTAATAGGAATGCAATTTAAAAAAAGAGTCCATGGCAATGCTGTAACCGCATGCAGTGTGGTCAAGAATAGGTAGCAAGAAATCTGCACTATGCCAGAGGTGTCCCATTAGCCCAGAGAAACAAGGCAATGGTGTGGATAATGGATATACAATCTTGCTGATGTTCGCATCGTGTTCGTGGCAAACTGTTACCCCCCCCCCCCCCCTCTCTCCGCAGCATCAAATTATATACAATTCACACTTTCACAGTGCAGTATCTTGTGTATTTCTTTCTGTTACTGTTACCACTACTTAAACATTAAGACATAACATGAACTTCTTACGGATGTAAATGACTATTCATTTTGTCTATGACACAAGTACAGTCATTAGGAAATGATAGTGTGTATAGTAACAATGTCCGTATCCATTGGGGTACAAAAAATGAAATAGGTAGGCTACACTTTATTTCACATTATGCTGCGCACAATAATTCCATTCTCTATGTTTGATGTCCATGCTTAACTTCACAGAGCTGGTACACATATGTACGAGCAACGTTCACTTTAGTGAAGATGTTCAAAGGGCCACCTTGCATTTGCAAACTCTTCACCACTTGTTGGATCACACTTTGCTAGACCCTATGCAACACACCTGCATCTACCATTGCATGCAAGCTATTAGGTTGTGTACGTTCATTGGTGGAGTGCTATAACCTTGTTCACTTAAGTGTCTCAATAAATATAAAACTAGTGGATAAAGGTCCAGGGAATGTGGAGGCCAGAACATTTGGATTTCCATGCTCAATCTATTTCCATTGAAATGGTTCATTTAAATAGCTACACATATTCATTACAAAGTTTGACAGTGTGCACCATGATGCTGAAACCATTGCTGTTATCAAAACTCCAAGTGAAATGTTTTCTAATGTGTCAGGCAATATATTGCAAAGAAACATAGGATGAAGGGGTGCATTCAACTTGTCTAGCAATAGGTAAGGGCCTAAAGGCACTCCTTCCAAGATTCCAGCCCATAGGTTTATACCAAAGTGTGCCAGAGAGCCACATTCATGGGTGACGTGTGGGTTGTGTTCCAAGCAATAATGGCAGTTGTGGAGGTTCAAAATATCTTTGCAAGTGAAGCTATATTCATCAGTCCATATCACATTGTTTATAAAATGTTCATTATATTCCACCTGATGCAAAAGCAAGTCACAAATATGTATTTGTCAAATGCAGTCTTCTAGCTGCTGGTGTTTAATTAACATATGATGACATGGATGCAGTTCCTCATCATGCAACACTTCAGCAACTAGTCTTTAACACATCTGGAACTGACTTGCAATATTACAGGTATTTAGCTAAGGTAATTGGTGAATGGTTTCAAGAATCATGTCCTCTGTTTGTGGAGTTTGTCTAGTCCTTGGACATACTCTGTCCATTACTTGTGGAAGGTGTTGCTCCAAGCATCAAAACCATTCTTATCAGTATGCCGTCTTTGAGGGTACCATGCAGCATATGCATGAGCAGCAGCAGCTTGGTTATTAGATGCACCCAGCAGCAAAGGTATATTGATGTATTCATTGTTTGTATACTCCATCAGGAAGCCACCCTACATGAACTTGACGATTAGTTGTGATTGTGCACTGTGTGGTTAGTAAACACATGCATGTATTTTACTGGATCCCACTGCCATTGTGATAGGCTATTGTCGTGTGACAAAATGACATCCTGCTTATAAACAATGAGAACTTCGGAATGGTCACCTAAAAAATAAAAAAGGAATCTGACAATGATTCATATATCCATGGCTGATGTGGGTTTGACGTCCCACCAGTCTACTGAGTGAGCTGCAATTACTGGTAAGGTAGTGTGGGACGATACACATTCCTCTGTACATTCCAATGCACTGCACGATGTGACAGTTTTGCCAGATCCTTGTTTTCATACATTTTCCAAAATGCTTCTGATCTGACTTTGCTAGATAAACTTTTGTCTTTAATCTGGATGAGTAATCAGGAGCCGACCTCAAAGTGCGGCATTTTTTCTTCACCCTATACATATAAAGGAGATATAGTTATTTGATCAGACAGAATGGATGGCAATTTCGTTCTTCTCATCTACAATTGGATCCGATAAAAGTATGTGCAGTTACAGAATTTAAACTATGCTGAGGGGTGACAGCTAATATTAAAATAAATAGAACTTTTTTTCCCCCTGTATCAGTCTAAAGACCACTACAAGCCACTAATACTGTGAAGGTTTATGTGTTTTAATAAATGTATTACCAAAACCAATCACCATATGTGTTGACAGATGCTCATGCTTCAGTGTGTGGATGTGTAACTTCAGATAAAATTGGGTGCAGATGGATAAAAGTTATGGATGACTTTAAACTGGTGTTTCTTAACAATGGTTTCCCAGCTTACACATCAGCTCCCTGGAGGAGAAGACTTGCCACAGATGTTCCCTTTGGATCTGGCTGTTTCAGTTTAGTATCATTTTGTGCAGTTAAAAACAGTACTCTGGGATCAGATCATTGTGCTACAGATATCTTGTTAAAGCTAAAAACAGAAATTAGGGCCACTGTCTATACAAATACTATATGAAAAACTGACAGACCAGACAAGACAAAATACAAAAACATATAAGTAAATTAATTTAGAGTAATAGTCTCTGACCAACAGCTGACAGCTCTCTAAAAGTACATCACAAATGTGATCTACTATGCAGCAGAGGACAGTGTACTTAAACAAAAATCAGTCAAAGACGTTAAAAAACCATGTTTTGTCTGATGGAATGAGGATCTACATCTACACTCTGCAAACCACTGGCAAATGTATGGCAGAAGGTATCTCCCATCGGATCACATATCAGAGCTTCTTCGCATTCTATTTGAATATGGAGTGTGACAATAATAATTGCTTAAAAATCTCTTTGTACTCTGCAGTTAATCTAGTCTTGCCTTCATAGTCCCTGTGGGAGAGATACATAGGGGATTGCAATACATTCCTAAATTACTTCCTTAATCCTGATTCTTGAAACTTTTTAATCAGTCTTTCACAGGATAAATGGAATTTATTTTCAAGCATCTTATAGTTCAGGTTTTCCAACATCTAAGAGATACATCCTATGTATCAGACAAACCTCTGACCATACATGTTGCCCTTCTTTGTAGAAGTCCAAAGTCCTCTGATAGTCCTATTTACTATGGGTCATACACACATCCAAGGTGTGTCACACATGTATTTCATAAGCACTCTCCTTTATAAACTGGCTGCACTTTCCAGTATCCTATCAATGAACTGAAGTCAGCCACCTGCTTTACCTACAGTTGAGTCATGTGATCACTTCATTTCATATCCTTGCATGTTATAATACCCAGGTACTTGTATGAGTTGACTGAGTCTAATTGTGACTTATTGATTCAGTAGTCATAGCACACAATGTTGTTTCTTTTCCCTTTCATTTTCTGATGAACACACTTTCGCTTTTTTGAACATCTAAAGCACGTTGCCAATCATTGCACCATTCTGCTACCTCATCAAGATCTGACTGAATATTTGAGCAGGATTTTTTTGGACAGTTTTTCATTTTAAATAACAGCATCATCTGCGAAAAGATGTGAGGTTATTATGAGTGTCATTGCAAAGGTCATGGCAACTATTTTTTGTCTCAAAAATGGTAATGAATTAAAAAATTCTGCAATATGAAAATGGAAGGTTAGTTCATTTGTAAACATTACATGTAGGGAGATGGATGCACACCACCATAAAGGTACAGCTTGAGAAAAAAAGACGAAAAAATGCTTGTTGTTACAAATGTGTTTTACTGACAATTGCAAGAGGACACAGTAGTAAATTACAAACTATGCCCATTCCATGGCATCATGAGTCTCCCCAAGAAACCACAGTAACATGACATGGTGCTAGATGGCAGTCTTTTCCAGGAGAACAAAGCGTGAAGAGAGACAACAGTGTGAGTCGAGCAGCCATTCGGGATGGATGTTACCTGACTTGAACAGCAATGTTAGATAAAGACTGCAGTTCATCATGAAAGGAATGTGCAACAATACCATGAAGAGCTTGTGGAAGCAGTAGGAAATACTGCTATACCATACCAAACAGCTGCTCCCTGTGTGGATGCATTCAAGCGTGGCAGAGCTGCAACAACTAATGTGCACCGATCCAGGCAGCCTGTCGGTGTGTGTACAGTGTTTGCTCATACCCAGATCATCCAATGCTTGGAGAATGACAGAAGATGGACGCTGAAGGACTAAGTGGATATGTTATGAAACTTGCCATGTGAGAACCGTTGCCATAAATGAATTTTGGACCAGGGCCTATGAGCCAGAATTGAAATGCCAGTCCACTGAATGGCATCATCCAGGTTCACCACATAGGCAGAAATTTCATCACAATCCCTCTCCTGTCAATCTAATGGTCATCACAGCCTATGACATTAGAAGAATGATTTTGTACAATTTCGTTTCACATGGACAAACTGTTGATGCACTGCACTGCTGTTGCACCTTCTTGCAACGACACCCACAACAGCCTATTTGGGAGAAATGTCCTGAACGTCTACAAATGCATTAATTCTTCAGGATAACATGAGAATCAATATGGCTGTGTTTGTGCAGAATCTGTTCATGTGATGGGGATGGGAAGTATTGGAGCATCCACGATATTTGCCACACTTTTCAGTTTGCAGCTTTGCCCTCATACCAAAACTGAAAAAGCCATTGCATGGACATGCTTTTGAACATATGAAGATAATGCCGGAGCAGTAACATGTGAGATTTGACAATTCACCTTCCACAATGCTGGTAGTGTGTGATGAGTTCATTAGGATACTATTTTGAGGGACTCTACGTTGTCATAGGTCCATGTTGCTGCCCTGTACTATTGTCTACTGCTGCAGTCAACAGTAAAGCATTTTTGAAATGACAGAATTTGTTTTGTCTTTTTTCTTGTGCTATATCTTTAAGGTGGTGTGTGTGTTCATCCACCTCTCTACATGTAATGTTTGCATATGAACTAATCTTGCATTTCCATATTGATTAATTTTTTATTTGCAAGGGTCGAACATATTCTCTGGGCATGCCTTTAAGTTACATCTACATCTCTCAATGACTTCCCATCAAAGATAATATGCTGTGTCCTCCTTATCAAGAAATCCTCAATCCAGTCACAAATTTCATTTGATTCCGTACATGACCTTACTTTCATGAATAAGTATTGGTGTGGTAGTGAATCAAATATTTCAGAAATAAAAAACAAAATGCTGTATCTACTTGACTGTCTTGATACAGGGCTTTCTGGATGTAATGTCAAAAAAGTATGAATTGGGTTTCTCATGACTGATGTTTCCAGAATCCATGCTTGTTGGCATTGAGGAGATCTTACTCTTCAGATATCTCATTAAATTTGAGTTCAGAACTGTACAACAAATGGCTGTCAAGGATATTGGATGCCACAGTTGTGATTGAGGAACAGAAAACAGCACATACAGAAAACTGCCGCCACTTGAACTTTACTTCTTGTATGCAATATGAGCAAAAAGCTGTGAAACCAAAAGGTGCTCACGAAAGTGTATAAAATCAGCTGAATGAACTTTTGCAGTTCCCTAGACAAGCCAGTCTTTAATATGAAAATATGGAAAAAAGGTCAACAAATTCCTAAATTGGTATGGACTGAAGATTTTGTGGATACTATCACTCCTAGTAGCATACAATCCAAGCCTTTATCATCTCCTCTGTTGCTATAGGTTCTTTGTCATATCCTACTAGTGCCTATTAAGATGTCACTTCTGTCTTGGATTTGCTTTTCTGACAGTTTTAGTTGTAATTTAACAGTGGCACATAGGAGTACGGTATATGATTACTGATGTATGGGTTCACTTAATGTGATAAGAAAGTGGCATGATTATGTTATGCCGAGCTGTCCTTGCAGTGACAGCAACATCACAGTACTGTTGCATCTGTACACAAATCTGTATTTTCTGTTTTATATTTTGAGAATTGCGTATTACAGATTTTTTTCACTGCTACAAAATAATTTTCACAAAAACAATTGTAATTGGGGAAATAAACCAAATAAATCATAATTACATTATTACCCTGTAACAAGCAACTGGAGATCACAAGTCAATTATACCAAAATACTCAGAAAATATCCCTGAACAATCTTCATACTTTTGTCGGTGGAGATTGGGTTCACTCTATATGGTAATGGTAGAGTTTAAAAACTTGGAATGGTACACAGAATGCAGTTTCAGTGCATCAGAACATTGGTTAAGGCCATGAAATCCACTCCTGCCAAATTCCTATTAATGGCGGCATGTGACATGTCTTACACATTAAAAGAAATCAAACAGTGGAAAATGCGGGATGCAATGTAGCAATATTATGAAAAGGAAAGTTGCCACTCACCATATAATGGAGATGCTGAATCGCAGATAGGCACAACAAATGGGCTGTCTCAAATAAAGCTTTTGGCCTGTAAGCCATTCGTCAAAAATAGACGACAGACACACACTCATGCAAACACAACTAACACACGCATGACTGCAGTCTCAGGCAACATCAAAAGAAAGATGCTTATGGCATGTTGCATTCTGAAACAACTTTCATATAATAATCACCTTGTCTACCAACTCTATCGCTCTTTGCTGACAGTAAGAACACCAAACAAAATCTGTGATCTAATAATTTATGAAAACTGCAACAGTATACACTCCTATGCCTCTAGAACAAAACTAATGCCCATTTATGAATGCAACTATTTGCACTTTTGCAGCCTATAGCCTTTTCTGAATCAAATATCTGTAATGCTCATGACATTTTCAACTCCTGTCTCAATGATCTTCTTTGTTCAAAATGGGAACAGTCATGTCCTGAGCAAAACGAAGAAGCTAATAATAATAATAATAATAATAATAATAATAATAATTTTATTGTCGTTCAGCTGATTACAGCAATAGACAAAGTCAAGAGCATGTATTTCTACATAAATTACTATATCGAAGTGAATTGGTTTACATAAAATAGGTAAACGTTAGAATACAGTATTTTCATCTTCAAAGAATTAATCAATGGAGTAAAACGGATTGTTCACTAGTAGCTTGTATAATTTAGCTTTAAATATATTTACAGGCAGTTCTTTAAAGTCAGCACTTAGTCTATTAAACATCCTTAGTCCAAGAACTAGGTAAGAGTTATGCGATTTTGATAATCTATGATATGGTACATCTACAGATGTTCTGTTTCTAGTATTATGGCTATGAATATCACTTCTCAACACAAAATTAGACACATTGTTTCTAATGTACATTAAAACATTGTAGATGAATATGTTTACTACTGTAAGACACTGCAATTTAATAAACAGAGGTTTACAATGTTCTGTTTTATCATAATCCGTTATTATTCTTATTACTTTCTTCTGTAAAAGTAAAATGTCATTTACATGACAGCTACTACCCCACAGTAAAATTCCATAAGAGATGATGCTTTGGAAGAAGGCAAAATATGCTGATCTCACATAGTCATTAGGAACATGTCTTTTTAAATTTATAATTAGATAAATCACTCTTGAAAGCCTAGCCAATATATTTTTAATGTGTGGTTCCCACGTCAATTTATTGTCAATAGTAACACCTAAAAATTTAACAGTTTCTAATTCCTGGTAGTTAGGAATCTCTCTGAGGCTAAAGTAAAGTGTCTGGGTTTTGTTTTCATTTAGCAAGAAGCCATTAGCTTTGAACCATAATGAGGACTGAGCAAGGGTATTTTCGGTCAGTGTTTTCAGTGTACCTAGATCAGAGCTTTTATGTAGAAAAGTTGTGTCATCAGCATACAATATTGTATGAGATTTTATGAATAAGGGCAGGTCATTAATCATTAGTATAAACAGTAAAGGTCCAAGCACCGACCCTTGAGGCACTCCATACCTAACATTAACCAAATTTGATTTCTCCCTACCAATGCACACAACTTGTTGACGGTTCTCTAGAAAAGACCTGAACATATTTATACTGTTGTCATCAAAACCATAGTAAACTAGCTTATTCAGCACAGTGTCATGCTCTACACAGTCAAAGGCTCTGCTCAGGTCACAAAATGTAGCCTGGGCATAGTCCCTAGCCTCGAACACATCTAGGACTAATTTTACGAGGGAGTCCATTGCATCTGTTGTGGATTTACCTTTCCTAAATCCAAACTGTTTATCACTAATTATATTTAGTTTACCCAAGTAGGCACTAACTTGCTCATACATAATCGTTTCTAAAATGCACAGATGAAAGAGACAGTCTCAAGAGTGGCCACCCTTAACATTGACCAACCCCTCTCAGAATGTTAGAAGATAAATGTAACTTGTTCAGTCTGTACAAAGGTTGAGGCTACGCAAAAATACAGAACCAACTTTCAGTGTAAAGCAATTACCACTACTATCTGAGTAAGATTTAACCAGGGCAGGTTGAAAACTTATTTACATCAACTTCATCTAATAGATTCCCCATTCTGTGATTGCACTTGTATCTCAGAAGACATAAGCCATGTATTACTCTCATGTTCCAAACACAAGGTGCTGTAAGAACTTTTCTTCAGAAGATGCTAAAGAATGACACTCTGCAATCAACCTGTATCAAAGCTCTCTGCAATATGTACAACCTTTGAGTATATGGTGTGACTGAAGAATTTATAATGACTTGTCAATTAATTTAACTCTTCTTCACATTTATGCTGTTCTAGCAGAATGTAAATGATTAACATTTGTTACTTGTTAATGGAGCCCCCATCCAAAGCCAAATAATTAAAAAAAGGAACAGTTCCAGACAATCTAAGCAATGGTTATACTGATAATTTTCACATTAAAAATGTAGTTTGAATAAACACCAATAGTATGTTTTCAGTTTTAACAGCTGTTTCATTTCTTATGTGTGCTTTGACTCATTCCACATCCCTGAAGATTCTCCATCATGATTTGATGCACACAACACAGTGAATAAACGACTGAAGTTAATGCAGCTCTGAACTAAACCTTAGAACTTGTCATTATTCGTTGTCCCATAAGCTACTGAATCTGGTGACTTTCATATGTCTTTCAGCTTCTGTCAACAGAAAAGGAGATATTTGTTTTAGTACACAATTTGGCTGTAGCTTAATTTTGGGCTACTCTTTCCATTACAGAAAAAGTCATGCTAAAAGGTAGATAATACTTTATAATAAATTATATATATGTTCACTGATGGATTAAGCAATTCAAGTTCTGTATCTTCCATTTTCTCTGATTACGCTTTTGTAATTCATTTTGTAAATGAATTCACTATGTGAGACATTACAATCTAGAAGATGAGCATGAAATATTAGTGTACAGAATTCATACACCACCATTTCCCTCATTCTTTGTTTCATACAGCAAATGCGTTCACCCCTTACAATGTTCATATACAAGGAACCCTTCTCATTTTACAGTAGTATGAAGTAATAGTGCCCCTTTTCCACACTAAAGAACAGTGTAAGCTGAGAAAATAAGGATGGCTGCAGTCAATGTGCAGCTCTGTGCTAAAACACTTGGGAGTTTTTGAAGCTCGACGTTAATTTGGAGAGTAAGTCCATGGGATGGGTAAGAAGATGTTAAAAATGAATCCTGTAAGAGAATTCTGTGATTATACACTACATTTTCTGGGTTGGAGTATTCCACATTGAGTTAAACTTGGAATACCCTCCATTTTTCTTCCAGTAAGAACCTATGGCAGGAGTTGTATGAGTTCCATAATTTTCTTCTGTGTGAGCAAATTCCTCCACATCCATGAAAATGGAAGGAGAGCCTAAAGCTTTTAGGGACAACTTTATGTCACTGAGGACTTTCTTTTGTGGATTAACTTTATTTACCACATTCTTTCCTAAAATAATCCAAAGGAAAAATGGTGGGCACTTTTCAATAACAAAAATTTTATTGTATGTGCTAATATTACTCTGGATTAACCTCTTCGGTTCCCAGGCACCATATATGATACCTCACTTTCAAAATTTTCCGTATACTCAGAGCACATGTGACTCAGGAACCAACAATGTCACAAGTGGTATTTCATGCAGAACTTGACTGATAATTGCTCCAAATGTTACCACTTAGCTGACAGATGTCAGCTCAGTGTAAAATGTAGCATGTGTGCTTCTGCCACACTGCAAGGGGAAATTAAGGTACACAGAATGTTATTTCTTCAGTTTTGAAGCTAGGTGAAATTTTGGCCCTAATGAAGTAGATACATCCAGAACTCTTTGATTTTGAATTTGAAGATAGTGAAGACAAATTTGAAATAAACATCAGATGTATTCAGGAAAACAGTGACGCTTCTTGGGAAACTCCAGATGTGAAACATCTTAGTCAGCTGCAGCAACATTTTAAACCACAAGGGAGCAGAAATGAATAGGCTTCTTGCAAGTAGTTTAGAACTCTTCCAACAACACTTTTTGTTTTAATAATGATGAACTACACTGTTGAGATAATAGACTGTAGAAATTAAGGATATTTTTTCTTTAACAGCTTTTCACAAACACAAGTTATTACAACACAGCCAATGCCTAATCATAACCTTTGGAAGCTATTTGAATACTTTTAAGACCATCTAAAAGACATCTTTTGTGAAAGTAGTGAGTTTGCTAATTTAAGGGTTGTAGAACATCAAGGAAAATCATTTGATACCAATTTGGGTGAATACATTCATTGCATGAGAATTCTCAAGGTAGCAGATGTTTCCAGAAACAGGTTCTTCCTTCTTCAAGCCATACAACGACATATACACTCTGCAAACCACAATGAGGTGCATGGCAGAGGGTACGTCCCATTGTACTGGTTATTAGGGTCTCTTCCAGTTCCATTCCCACATGGAGTGCAGGAAGAATGACTGCTTAAATGCCTTTGTATGTGCAGTAACTATTCTAATCATATCCTCACGATCCCTAAGTGAGCGATATGTTGGGGGAATATTCTTACAGTCATCACTTGAAGCTCATTTTTGAAACTATTAATAGAATTTCTCAGGACAGTTTATGTCTACCTTCAAGAGCCTTTCAGCTCAGTTCCTTCAGTACCTCTGTGATGACTCTCCCATGGATTAAACAAACCTGTGAGCATTTGTGCAGACTTTCTCTGTACACGTTCAATATCTCTTGATAGTCTTTTTTGATAGGGGTGCAACACAATGAATAACCAGTCGCACAAGTGAATTGTAAGCAATCTACTTTGTAGACAGATTGCACTTCTCCAGTATTCTACCAATAAACTGAACTCTGTCACCTGCTTTACCCACTACTGAGCCTATGTTATCATTCCATTTTACATCCCTACAAAGTGTTACATCCGGGTAACTGTATGAGTTGGCCATTTCCAACAGGGAATCATTGATATTATAATCGTAGGATACTACATTTTTTCATTCTGGTAAGTGCATAATTTTACATTTCCGAACATTTAATGCAAGTTGCCAATCTTCAAGCAACTTTCAAATCTTATTGAGATCTGACTGAATATTTATGCAGCTTCTTCCAGATAGTACTCCATTTTACATAATTGCATCATCTGGAATAAGTCTGATTTTACTATTAATGTTGTCTGCAAGGTCATTAATATATAATATGAACAGCAAGAGTCCCAACACACTTCCCTGGGGCATACCCAAAGTTACTTCTACATCTGACTATGACTCTCCTTCTAAGATAACATGCTGTGTCCTCCCTTCCAAGAGGTACTCTATCCAGTCACAAATTTCACTTGATATCCTGTATGATTGTACGTTTGACAATAAACATAGGTGTGGTACAGAATGCTTTTCAGAAATCAAGAAATAAGCATTTCAGCTTTTGCTTTGCTATGCTCAATTACAGTTCCTGTCTCATTCACTAGGGACTAGGCACTAACTTTGGTGCCGCTAACAGCCTTTACATACGACCAAAATTTTTCTGGGTTTTCTGAAACATAATTTGACAATATTCTGCTACAGAAGTCATCGAATGCATCACACATTGCTCCAAACACGCTTCATTCAGCATCTCTCTATCCACAGCCCTAAGCTTTGTTTTACACCTGTTATGCAGCAATGCAGACTCTCATACGGATAGGCAAAATGATTGCTTCTGTAATGTGAGACCTATGCTAAATATTATTTGAGACTCTTCTTTGAAGACCCCCACGACCTATCTACATTCACACTGATGAACAAATTATCGCATGTCACCAGTGGGTTTCAGAAAAAAGATCTTATGGACTACATCGTTTAGAGTAGATGTGACAGAACATCATCTTCATACAAAAGCTGATTCCCCAGTTCAGACTGATTCAGGGGAATAGACTATTCAAATGGAAGCTGCACAAATGCCAAGACAGAGAACAGTGGCCCCAATACCACATATGGTTGCAAGAAAAGACTGCAAAGCATTTGCTTGCAAATATGTCAAAAAAGCAGAAAAACAGATCAAAGTGATGACTCTCAGGCTGCAACTCAACTCACTGACACTTGTGAAATATTTCATAGTTTTAACAATGGTATAAATTGCTTCAGCAGATTTCACACACAGCTGTAATTGTGGATATGTATGACAACTGCATAGCTTAAGACCCAAAATATCACATATGACACTTCCTATTAGGACCTTCTTGTCACAATTAAGTTTTTTTTTCTTTTTTAATACTGTACCTCATTTCTTGTATCTCTAAGACAGTAAAAAAATGTTTTGTTTTCATGTTTACGTGTATGCAACTATTGGTGTGAAGAGGTTAATCTGTCATTATTTACGCAGTGTGTTGGTAGCTATTTTATTTTCTCATAAAGTTTTTTAATCCACGAAGCAGCAAAACAATCGAGAAGGTAATTTGTGGTGAAATAATTCAACACAACACTAGTTTGAAACAAACAATTATTGAGGTTCAAATGGCTCTGAGCACTATGCGACTTAACTTCTGATGTCAGCAGTCGCCTAGAACTTAGAACTCATTAAACCTAACTAACCTAAGGACATCACACACATCCATGCCCGATGCAGGATTCGGCTCCAGACTGTAGCGCCTAGAACCGCACGGCCACTACGGCCGGCCAATTTTTGAGGAACACGGGCGGGGTTACGGCGTGAATTTTCTGAATATCGTTTATTTACTTTCATTGTAAAGGACCGTACTGACACACAGGGAAAGAACATGTCATTCATCAACTGAATAATCCGCTCAACATCAGTTATTGGAGTTGCATGTATCCCATTTCACAATGGACGCCGCTGTTTTATTAGTTAAAGTTACGTACTACGTAGAGTCAAAACAGACGAAGTTCTCGCTTTTCCGACCCTGCCCCCTTCTCCTGCTCCCACAGATGCAATGGGAGTCAGAGATGTTCTTCACGAAGCGTCCGAAAGGAATTTATTTGTCTCTTTGGCTAAGAATCTGAAAAAAAATGAATTTTCGCGTCTTTGTGTCGCTTGATAAATGTTTCTCGCACTAAAAAATAACGTAAACAATTCACAACAATTTAATATCTGTGGTCACTGCCTTCTTGATGGGGCGAAGCAATTGTAATCATCTCGCGGGCAGTGATTTTTCGAATGCCGCTAAAAACGAATGGTTCGTCTGCCATGACGTCACATTGCAGCATGTCGTTTAGTGATGGCGGACGGATGCAGCGGAAAGGCGCATCGAAGTCCCCGAAAAAGTCGCGGAAAGTCGAGGAACGAACTGTGAAGCAAGACTATACATCTGTCCATAAAAGAAATTTATATTTTGTGTCTTTCCCTTTAATATTTTTATTCAACGTCGTTCGGTCGTTAATTTATCAGCTGTTCGTAATATTTAAGTACTTATATGTCAATACATCCAAACTAGTGCACCGTCCAAAGACAAATTCGAACTGCAAAGTAGAAATAGTTGTCGCGACAAGTGAAACAGAAGCACAAGACAACCCGCAAGACATGTCGCAGCTTGCACATAAACATCCAACAGGACCGGGGCCTGGGCCTGGAGATCCTCTGTTAGCCAAGCAGAAGCATCATCATCGAAGAGCTTTCGAGTTCATCTCCAAAGCTCTGAAAATAGACGAGGAGAATGAAGGTAAGTGATAATTTTATAGCGTTTCTTAAAATCCCAGTATAGTGTTTAGTAATTTGCTCACGTTTGCCGCGAGTGTCAGAAAGTTAGGTTAAGTGTCGGTCAGTGTTTGTTTACGCTGAACATATGACAACTATAAACGTCATGCCATGTCTTATCTCATGGCAATCCAGACAGCGTACCTTCTCGCCCCTATTTATGCATGTCGAATACGGAGATGTTTCTATTTATCCAATATTTGGAGTATAATAGTTTAATCGCACTTCGGTGTAGTTTTTAACTTCAGACTTGTGTATCCTTGAATAACGTTAGACTTATGGCAAAATGTGGTTGATAATTGTCAGTGGTGTTTCTGTGTTTATTTACCCTGTGACAATTCGTGTGCATGTTAAGGGATACCGTGCGATGTTTTTGGGGAAAAGTATTTGCACGAACAAGTACTGTAATTTTATAACTGTTTTGTGATATATCAAGTGCTTTTAAACGCTTTTTTTAAATTTGTTTGTAGAGCAATGTATGTCCAGAGACAGGTTTATTATGTGGATCCTCTGTCCTGAATGAGACGCACATATATTTGACAATACAAATTTCGTTGTACATTGTTGATAACTACTGTCTTTAATGCAATGAATATGCCATACAATTGACTGTAATAAACTTTTGGGATATATTCATATGGGCTACGAAGAGTAGCTACCGATTCCGATGTTTCTATTAAAGTTGTGTTTGTGTGTGTACATAAAAACGTTGCAGGACTTTGACATTGTTAACGAACTATGCCAGCTCTTTACGCAAATTTTCCAGTTTTTAGCCCAAAAAGTAGTTCAGTAAGTCTGTAGATACAGAACGGTGTATTATTTCCTTCGGGAGTTTGTAATCACACTAAGGATTGTGTTTATATTATGCATCAACGTACGCTGTTCTGACAATGAGGTTCTTTCTTTCTGCTAGTTACATTCACTCTTGGTAGTTCCAGGTCATTTTTGATCATCTTGGCGTTCATCGTAGTTCATCATTTTTCTGCACGAAATGACACAAAGTAGGCACTGTAGAGTTGCGAGTGACCGTTCAAAAACAATATTTCGAGAATATGGTAGCCTTGGTAGGATTAAAAAGACAGCCGCGACTGGAATATAAATTTCCACGCAGTCTGTTGTGTACAGATTTGAACAATCGTTGATTTTCAAATGATAAGAGCGTGAAGCAGTAAAATGTAACCGTGAACGGCGAGGAAGCAATTTCGTGTGAACCAGAACATGGATAGCGAGGCAATCCGCATTAAATGACTATCAAGAAGCTGCGTTTACTTCTAATTGTTCATTTTACATCTGACCAACAGCTTTTTTTCCACAAATTGCTTTACTGGTATACAGTAAGTCAAAGGATACAGAATACTTGTCCAACGTCCGCCGCAACTGTCATCACAGTTTATCTCGTTTTCTACTTGTTTGACTCACTCACTTTCTTGAAGAACGCGTTGTTTGGAAATTCTGTTTTGAAAATCCAGTACTTGGGAGCTGTTTTTCATTGAGCCGCTATGAAGGCGTGCTTGGATCATCGGACGCGAAAAGCAAACCTAATTGTTGCGCCAGTGTTAAGACTATGAGATAATACATAGAATTTATGATGCATCACACACATTCTGCGTTGGGAGACGAATTTGTATTGGCAGGTACTTAAATGACAAGTGACATGTAGTTATAAATGTTTAAGTTAGTGTTTAGTCTAGGCCACAAACATCCTTTTTAATTTCTCGTACTTCACTAAGGAAGAAAATGTATTTGAGAGAAGACAGTTTTCATATAAAATTACTTTGCCCGCGCCAAAGATTTCAGCTAGAATAGTAGAGGAAGAGGAAAATTGTTAGGCATTTGATATAGGTCTACGAATTGGCGAGACATTAAATATTTGGGTGATTTTTAATGCATAAATGGGAAATAAACGGAGCAGAATTGAGTATTGGGAGTGCAATAGCCGATGGCAGCATCGTTTGATTCCCGAACTAGTCATAACAAGAAAACCAGTGGTTATCAGTGGAGGCTCGAATTTATTTTTGTTAAACCCGTTTCGTCGCTTAAATCATTCTCAATATTTCCATCACTGCTTGCCTGTGGCTGTGTGAGTATGCAGAAGGGCCTGTTTGAGAGTGGATTTAAAGTGTAGTAGCTGGTTCAGCGACTACAATGTACATGAGCTTTTATGGCCTCTGTTGTCAAATTAAGTGTGCTCACTTGTGCCAACAATATGGCAAATGTAAAGGCGCAGGATCAGACGCAGTCGTTAATGGGTTACATCAGCAGTTCATTGTAAAACAAGCGTGGTTAATTACGAAAATAAGCAACGTTTGTTGCAGTAGCATAATACTGTCGGTGTCAAATCAAATTCGTCGTGCTTATGGAACTGAATGTACGCACGACAGTCAAGGTAACACTACGGTAAGACAAAATTAATTAGTGACTAATTTCCGCCCTGACGGTGTCGTCAGAATGGTAAATCAATGTGAATGTACTCGCATATTCTGGAGCACGGCGGTTCATATCTCTGTTCGACAGTTCAGATCTAGCTTTTCCGTGGTTTTCCCAAACCACTTAAGTAAAATGCCAAGTACTATCTGCTTTCTTCCCAGTTATAATTCGTTCTTAAACCTTGTCTTTTTGAAGTCTTCAAAATCGGAGTAGATTAAGAGACTCCGACTTTTTGGCGATAATTAAATGATTATTTGCAATCCCATAAGCCATATGGAGCAATTTTCCGAACCACTGCAGTTTTTAAGGCAATGCTTGCTACACCGTTCATTCTAACTCATTTGACAACTTCGTGAAATAAGTTTCACCGAGATTTATGACATAGGCAGTACAGCTGTGCTACAGAGTTTACTATTAGTTGACTAACAAATATTTTTTTCTGAAAGGGTATATGCCGGAACAACTGACTTATTTACACGTACTGCCCGCGCAAAACCAAATTGACACTGGTGAGGTGGCCGACGGGAGTAACCCTAAATGGGAAACGCCTTTACGATAGCTTCTATCAGCCACCGAGGTTTTGGTTTTAAGCAGTTTCTCGAAATTGACGAAAGCAGAAGCAAAGATTATCTGCTTACTCTGTAAATGACAGGCCGGCCGCGGTGGTCTCGCGGTTCTAGGCGCGCATCCCGGAACCGTACGACTGCTACGGTCGCAGGTTCGAATCCTGCCTCGGGCATGGATGTGTGTGATGTCCTTAGGTTAGTTAGGTTTAAGTAGTTCTAAGTTCTAGGGGACTGATGACCACAGCAGTTGAGTCCCATAGTGCTCAGAGCCATTTGAACCATTTTTTTTTGTAAATGACATGGCAAGTTTGCTTCGCTATCCTTGTTCAAACCCAGCTTGTCATCTATACGACCAGTCACGTTAATCTGACCACAGCTTATAAAGAATGTCGGGGGGGGGGGGGGTCTAACAGTACAGTTCTTTTAGGGATCGAAAAACCAGGATTTGGTTTTTTCAACGCCAGTTTAATCGAACTCTTAAAACCGCTCAAAATAACAGGTTCTTAAATAATGGATTTTCGGTATTTTATTCCCATGATTTCCTGTAATAACGTGGAAGTCGAGCAAAGATTGGAAAATTTTGATTGCTTCAGTTTAAAGATAAATAGAATCACAATATTAAATAAAATAAGCGAATAAAAGAAAATATAGTCCATCCACGGTTCGCTGATTTTTCCGAAAAGTAATAATCCCTTTTCAGATGAATCACGTTTTATGCTCGATCGGACGGATCGCCGTTATCGTGTACGACGTGAAACATCCGAAAGCGTATCCAGCAACAATCGTCGGAAAGGTCCAGGATGGACTGCATTCCCTGAGTCATTTCGTCGTTCTTGAAGGCACCATAGCGTGACCAAAGTATGCAGCGCGGACAGATGAGAAACGTGCAGGTAGAGTGGCAGTGAGGTTCTGGAAGGTACCAACAAGAGGGTGGAGCCATGACGACTCCGGCGCCGTGGCCAGCCGAGCAAGGTTTCTCGGTTGAGGGCTGTTGGGTTGTTTTTGGGGAAGAAGACCAGACAGCGAGGTCATCGGTCTCATCGGATTATGGAAGGACGGGGAAGGAAGTCGGCCGTGCCCTTTGAAAGGAACCATCCCGGCATTTGCCTGGAGCGATTTTAGGGAAATCACGGAAAACCTAAATCAGGATGGCCGGACGCGGGATTGAACCGTCGTCCTCCCGAATGCGAGCCCAGTGTCTACCCACTGCGCCACCTCGGTCGGTTCCTCAGTTGAGGATCCATGGTGCGAACAGCCCGATCGAAGTGGTCCCATAGGTTTTCGATTGCGCTTGAACCCTCGGGGGTTGGCCACAGGACTACGATAAGTTCATCTTGGTGCCCTTCGAATCACACATTTACACTGCAAGCTGTGTGACATGTTGTATTGTCCTGCTGGTCGATGCCATTGTGCCGAGGAAAAACAAACCGCATGTAGCAGTGGACGTTGTCCCCAAGGAAAGCTGCATGCTTACGTTGATCCATTATGCATTCCAGAATGACGAAACCATTCAGGGAACGTCTTCCGGCCTGTATCCCTCTGACTATTGCTGCAGGGTTGTTTGCTTTGACTTTCACGCCGCAGACGCCAACGATCATCTGTCCCATGGAGTATAAAACATGCTTCATATGAAAAGGCCACGTGACACCAAACAGTGGATGTCCACTTGCGGTACTGATGTGCAAATTCCAGCCTTCGTCGCCGATGAACGGTAGTCAGTGTCAGCATGAGTGACGGAACCAGCTACCTTTTGCGGAGGCCCATCTGCGGCTACGTTCGCTGAGCGGTTGTTGAGGAGACACTGATGGTAGCCTGTCGGTTCATCTGAACGGTCAGTTGCTCACGCAGCTGTCGTTCACCTCTGTCGTAAATGGCCATTGGTGCACCACATTTTCGCCGGTTTTGGATTGCGCCACTTCGCCATACGAGAACAGTTTACAAACTTAACCGTTTCGGATGTGTTTCAGCTCTTGGCTCGAAAGCCAGTGATCATGGCCTTTGGGCATAGATAAATCGCTCCGTTTCCGCATTAAGACAACGACTGCACTGTTTTCTGCTTCCCAGCGACACTGTTAATGCAGCCACCTGCTGTCTGTCACATTAATGTGACTGGACCGTGTAGTTCCTTCGAGCAACGAATTGGGGGCAAAAAAGCAGGCCATTCTCGTTTTCAAAAAGGGTCGTCAGATATGCAAATACCTATCGGCTATCGTCGATGTCAGTTTGTGGCAGAATTGTGGAATAAGTTATATACTAAAGTCTCATGACTGTTTTGATAAATGAAGACCCCCGTGAAAATAAACATGGCTTTCCCAAACATATACAGGGTGTTACAAAAAGGTACGGCCAAACTTTCCGGAAACATTCCTCACACACAAAGAAAGAAAATATGTTATGTGGACATGTTAGAGCTAATTTTATTAATTCTCTTCAAATCACATTAATCATGGAATGGAAACACACAGCAACAGAACGTACCAGCGTGACTTCAAACACTTTGTTACAGGAAATGTTCAAAATGTCCTCCGTTAGCGAGGATACATGCATCCACCCTCCGTCGCATGGAATCGCTGATGCAGCCCTGGAGAATGGCGTATTATATCACAGCCGTCCACAATACGAGCACGAAGAGTCTCTACATTTGGTACCGGGGTTGCGTAGACAAGAGCTTTGAAATGCCCCTTAAATGAAAGTCAAGAGGGCTGAGGTCAGGAGAGCGTGGAGGCCATGGAATTGGCCCGCCTCTACCAATCCATCGGTCACCGAATCTGTTGTTGAGAAGAGTACGAACACTTCGACTGAAATGTGCAGGAGCTCCATCGTGCATGAACCACATGTTGTGACGTACTTGTAAAGGCACATGTTCTAGCAGCACAGGTAGAGTATCCCGTATGAAATCGTGATAACGTGCTCCACTGAGCGTAGGTGGACGAAACTAAAATGAGTTCTAACATGGAAATTAAGCGTTTCCGGACACATGTCCACATAACATCTTTTCTTTATTTATGTGTGAGGAATGTTTCCTGAAAGTTTGGCCGTACCTTTTTGTAACACCCTGTATATTGCAAACCCAGTCCGCTCTGTTCGTCCACAGAACTAAGATGAGGATAGACATCGGTACCCAGTTTGATACCGTATTCCTTGACTTCCGAAAGGGCCTTCATACAGTTCCACACTACCGTTCAACGAACAAAATACGAACTTACTGAATGTCGGACCCAATATGTGACAGGATGGGAGACTACCTCCCCGATAGGAACTAGTCGTTCTTAATAAGACTAAAGTAATACCCCAAGGGAGTGTTATAGGACATTTACTGTTTAAAATTTGTATTGGTGATGTAGTGATCAGAAATGTAAGGACTGTGGTATGAAGATTAGCATCTCCAAAACGAAAGTAATGTCAGTGGGAAAGTGGTATAAACGGATTGAGTGCCAAATAGGAGGAACAAAGTTAGAACAGGTGGACGGTTTCAAGTACTTAGGATGCATATTCTCACAGGATGGCAACATAGTGAAAGAACTGGAAGCGAGGTGTAGCAAAGCAAATGCAGTGAGCGCTCAGCTACTATCTGCTCTCTTCTGCAAGGAGGAAGTCAGTACCAAGACTAAGTTATCCTTACACCGCTCAGTCTTTCGACCAACTTTGAGTATGGGAGCGAAAGCTGGGTGGATTCAGGTTACCTTATCAATAAGGTTGAGGTTACGGATATGAAAGTAGCTAGGATGCTTGCAGGTACTAGTAGATGTGAACAATGGCAGGAGGGTGTCCACAATGAGGAAATCAAAGAAAAACTGGGAATGAACTCTGTAGATGTAGCAGTCAGGGCGAACAGACTTAGATTGTGGGGTCATGTTACACGCATGGGAGAAGCAAGGTTACCCAAGAGACTCATGGGTTCAGCAGTAGGGGGTAGGAGTCGGGGTAGACCAAGGAGAGGGTACCTGGATTCGGTTAAGAATGATTTTGAAGTAATAGGTTTAACATCAGAAGAGGCACCAATGTTAGCACTGAATAGGGGATCATGGAGGAATTTTATAAGGGGGACTATGATCCAGACTGAACGCTGATGATGATGTTGATATAGTGACGAACATGAGGAGCTTAGTGAGACTTACCAGATGGTGCAGTTGTCAATAAGAAGGTAGCAATGCCAGAAGACTAGCGAATTACAGGAAGCTCTGCGGAGGATCGATGACTTGCAGGGACTGCCAGTTGACCCTGAACGTAAATGAATGTAATTTTTTTTACACATGAATAGCCCAATAAATCCGTTACTGTGTTATTATGAAAGGATTCAACTGTAAAATACCTAGAAGGAACCTTAAGGAACGATATGAGGTTGAATTACCCCGTAAAACTACTAGTAGGCAATGGATATCACAAGCTGAGAGACAGAATGCCAATCCTAAGGGCCCGGGTTCGATTCCCGGCTGGGTCGGAGATTTTCTCCGCTCAGGGACTGGGTGTTGTATTGTCCTAATCACCATCATTTCATCCCCATCGACGCGCAAGTCGCCGAAGTGGCGTCAAATAGAAAGACTTACACTAGGCGAACGGTCTACCCGACGGGAGGCCCTCTTAAGGAAATGTTATTCATCCATGAAAGAAATGCGTTACATACAAATTGTAAGATTCTTGCGTATTGTTCACAAGGCTGCGACCGTTACCAGGTTGCTTCACTAGAAGACAGAGAAGGTTCAATGAAGAGCGGCACGTTTAGTCACGGGATCGTTCAGCAAGCACGAGAGCATTACAGAGATGATACAGTAAAAAACATTGAAATAGACGTTCACATCACGGAGAAGTTTACTGTTGAAATACCAAGATTAGTCGATCAACGTATTACGCCAGTGACCACTGCGAGGAAATCAGAAATTATAGTCCTACGCAGGTTAATGGACGGTTCCCCTTCCTACACACCATTCATGAGTGGAACAGAAATACCTACTGTGACAGTTCTTAAGGTGGCTTGCGGACTGCACATGTAACTGTGGTTGGTTGGTTGGTTTGGGAGATTAAAGGGACCAGACCATGTAACTGTGGTAATGTCTCTGATGACTTTTCGTTTTTAATAGAATGTCAAACGCTCGTATCATTTTTATACTGTTATTGTGGTGCTTGAATCAGGGATATTATTCCACCTCCCGTAAATTTTGTATTATCCACGCAAGGATGCCACCGTGACACATATTGAACGCCTACGGTTTTTAGACACACTTGCCCTCGTTTATGAACTTCTCTCATCATTGGCTTAAGACCTGTGGGTAGCAGAAATGAAGTCGATGATCCAGGATGATAAGACTGCTTACATATTTAGCACTGAGTGACAAGTGACACATTTGACCGATGTTACAATTTAAGTTGTATTAGCCCAATTTAAAATGCCCTTGAAACTTCTTGGCAGATTAAATCTTTAGTGCGGACCTACACTCGAACTCGGTTTTAAACTGCCAGGAAGTTTCATATCAGCGCATACTCCACTGCAGAGTGAAAATATCATTCAGGAAATATCCCCCAGGCTGTGGCTAAGCCATGTCTCCGCAATATCCGTTCTTCCAGAAGTGCTAGTCCTGCGGGTTCGCACGAGAACTTCTGTGAAATTCGGAAGGTTGGAGATGAGGTACTGGTGAATCATAATGCAATGAACAAAATGAGATTTTTTTAAAAAAAGTCGGTAAATCACTTGCCCGGAAAAGGCAAAGGTCCCGAGTTGGAGTCTGTCTGCACCCTGTTTTAATCTGTCAGGAAGTTTCGTATTAGCGCACACTCCACAGCAAAGTGAAAATTTCATTCTAAAATGCCATTGCTGATACCCTTGGTGACAGTGAATAAAATTTGTAGTTACTTACTTCCCTGGCATGGCTCTAAATGACTATTATCAAAGACCAAATAAATAGAGAAAAGGGAAAACAAAAACACATGGCGGAAAAATACTAGATCCGAGAAAGGCATGTGGAAAGCTGGTCTTTGTTTAATTCACAATCCTGGTTGTGCCAAGAATAGCCGGTATCGCTACCATGAAATTAATAATTTTACATTTCTGAGCATTTAGAGCAAGTTGGCAGTCTTGGCACTACTTCGAAATCCTGTCAAGATATGAATAAAAATTTATAACAAATTGGAATAGTTTACGACGTCGTCATAAGATCACGTGAGATGATAATGTGAAATCTGACGAGGCGTAACAGGTGGGACGACGTTAACTGTACGGGTTTTGGTGTGTGGGCTCTGCTTTCCGTTACCTCATTGTTCTGGTGGTGGGACACGAACTACGAACGGACATCCGGACGGCGGCTTTTATTTTCCGTTTCTGGGTTGATGACCGCTAGCAAAATTTCACTCGAAATTCAGATAACACACGTAATGCTTGTAACACACAATAATTTTCCCTTGCTGCAACCACAAATGGATTACTACAGGAAGTCACCAATATTAGTACAAATAACTCTCCATTCCACCACCATGCAGTATACTGTGACTTGCTTAGTTGTTGTTAGGCTTATCTCTGTGTACAGAACTACTGCAGCCTAAATTCATTTCAACTGTCTTACTGTGATCAAGCTTCGGTTTTCCTCCACAATTTTTGCTCCCAACACCTCCCTCCATTAAAAAATTCACGAATATTTACTGCCTTACGATGTGTCAAATCAACTGAAACCTTCTTTGAGAGGTGTCATAAATTTCTTGTCTCTTTAATTCGATCCAATACTTCACTACTTATCCAATCCACACACCTAATCTTCAGCGTTATTTCAAAAGCTTCTATTCTCTTCTTTCATGAGCTGTTTGTCATCCGCGTTTCACTTCAGTAAAAGCACTTTCACAAAATACTTCCTAACACTTAAATCTGTATTCGATGTTAACAGATTTATCTTCTTCAGAAACTTTTTCTTGCTATTACCAGTTTACATTTTGTATCTTCTCTACTTCGGCCATCGTCAGTTATTTTGCCGCCCAAATAGCAAAAGCTATCTACTACTGTCCCGCTTCCTGATCTAATTCCCTCAGCATCAACTTATTTAATTCGAATACACTCCATTACCCTTGTTCCGGTTTTGTTGATGTTCGTCTTACACCATTATTTCAAGATACTGTCCGTTCTGTTCAGTTGCTCTTCTAGATCATTTGCTGTCTCTGACAGAATTGCAGTGTCTTTGACAAACCTCAAACTTTTTATTTCTCCTCCTTAGACTTCAATTCATGCTCCAGAATGTTCTTTGGTTTCCTTCGCTGCTTTTTCAGTGTATAGAGTGAATGACACCGGTGGCAGGCTACAGCAGTCTCACTCCCTTCTGAGCCACTGCTTTCTTTCATGCCCCAAGACTCTTGTAACCGCCGTCTGCCTTCCGTACAAGTTGTAAATAGCCTTTCACTACCTGTATTTGAGTCCTGCTACCTTCAGAATTTCAAAGAACGCATTCCAGTCAACATTGTCAAAGTTTTTCTCTAAGACTACAAATGCTATGTAAGTCTTTTACTAACATATTCTCTGAGAGAAGTCAGTTGGTCTGAATTGCCTCGCCTGTTCCTACATTTCTCCGGAATCCTAACTGATCTTCCTCGGGACGGCTTCTACCAGTTGCTGAATTCTTCTGTAAATCGTGTCAGTAATTTGCAATCATGGCTTATTAAACTGTTAGTTCAGTTAAAAACTTAATGTTCGCATCTGCCTTCTTTGGAATAGGAAACGCTATAGTCTTCTCTAAGTCTGAGGGTATTTCAGTTGTCTCGTAGCAAGTGGAAAAGTTTTGTCAGTGTTGGTTCTCCCTTAGATCGTGATTATCAGGGAATGCAGTCTTATCCAGGTGCCATGCAGTCTTATCCAGGTGCCTTATTTCAACTTATATCTCTCATTCCTGTGTCAAATTCTTTTCGCGGTATCCTATCCCTCCCTCATCTGTTTCCTCTTCCTTTTTTCACCGTAAATAAATACGGGAGAAAACAGTCATTCCTGTGTTTTATTCCAATGATTGACGCCGATCGGTTCCTTCACAAATCTCTGATGAGACAGAGACAGTAAATTGCTGCGTAGCCTGCTACTCGGTAGCGATTACTCCATCCTGCCAGTATATCGTGAAGTTCTCTTCCTGTAGGTACTCAGGTTTCCAGTCGATTAAGCAAGCTGAATGCGTTCTGTGTTCAGCTAGCAGATCTTCCTTCTGGAGCGTTAGGTCCTGCGGGAAGCTCCATTGTTGGTATTGTAGATAACGTCTTCGTTTCAGTAAGGTGCAAAGCACACAAATTGTTATACACTGAGCTGACAAGTCATGGGATATCTCCCAGTATCGTGCCAGACCATCTCTCTCCCGGCGTAGTGCAGCAGCGCGACGCGGCATGGAATCAAAACGTTGTTAGCAGTCCCCTGCAGAAATTCTGAATCATGCTGCCTTTATAGCCGTCAATAATTGCAAAAGTGTTACCGGTGCAGGATTTTGTGCGCGAACTGATCTCTCGATTATCTCCCATAAATGTTCGATGGGGTTCATGTCGTGCGATCCAGCTGACCAGATCATTCGCTGGAATTGTCCACAATGTTCTTCAAACCGATCGCGTACAATTTTGGGACTGGCGCAGGTCACCCATAAAAAATTTCATCGTTCTTTGGGATCATGAAGTCTATGAATGGCTGCAAATGGTCTCCAGGTAGCCGAACATAACGGTTTCCAGACAGTTATCCGTTCAGGCGGCCAAGAGGACTCGGTCCATTCCACGTAAACACATCCCACACCACTATGGAACCACCACCAGCTTGCACAGTGTCTTGTTGACAACTTCGGCACACTCGAACCCTACCATCAGCCCTTACCAACAGAATTCGGGACTCATGTGACCAGGCCACGGTTTTCCAGTCGTCTATGGTCACGAGCCCAGGAGAGACGCGCAGATGTGCCATTAGCAAAGGCAGTCGCGTCGACCGTCTGCTGCCATAGCCCATTAACGCCAAATTTAGCCTCAGTGTCCTAACGGATATGTTCTTCGTACGTCTCACATTGATTTCTGTGGTTATTTCACACATTGTCGCTTGTCTGTCAGCAGTGATAGCTCTACGCAGACGCCGCTGCTCTCGGTTGTTAAGTGAAGGCCGTCGACCACGGCGTTGTCCGTGGTGAGAGGTAATGCCTGAAATTGGGTGTTATCGGCACAATCCTGACACTGTGGATCTCGGAATATTGAATTTCCAAACTATTTCGCAAAATGTCATACACCCCAATTACCATTCCGCGTTCAGAGTCTTTCAGTCGTGCTGCTTGATCCCATCGGAAACCTTTTCATATGAATCATCTGAGTACAAGTGACAGCTCCGCCACTGCACTGCCATTTTATACCCCACGTACGCGATACTAAACCATCTGTATATGTGCATATTGCTATCTCATGACTTCTGTCGTATCAGTGTATTATTACGCGGGAACTTCGTTGCGCTAGCGCTGACATCTGGTTGTGATTCCACGAACTTTCCAAATAGCTCTCTCACTTGTCTTATTGTGTTAAACCTTTAACGTGAGATTATACCTCTTAATGAGTAGTTTGTCACAGCATTTAAGTTTTTTTTAATTTGGTCAACAATTATATGAAATATTGAAAATAAAATTTTGGTTTACCTTTGAAGCCTTTAGATTGGAAGCCCGACACGGGGACCGTGCATTGTGCGTTGGGTTAACCGTTTGGTTAATGCCCATTGGGCGGCAGGAAAGTCGGGTGTCTGAACAGTATATTGCCTCCTGTTGGCGGCCAAATACAGACGATGAAATTTTCGTCCTCTTAACAAGATTCGAGGCGGTTGCGCGCCACCGCACAAGTACGTTATCAGCGTGTGCTACGGAAGCTGGTGGCATAGTGATAAGACTGTGGGTCTGATTTAAATTAGCTGGCGTTTAGCGTTTAAGGCGACAAGTACTGTCTATAAGCAACCGTCGCAGCGCTCTACTCTCCGGGGCGATAGAAAATCACTCTATCTCCTACAACAATTACGTAAATTTTCTGGAATTTACGTATATAAAAGATTTATATGGTGTCTTCCCCATGCTCCGGTTTACTTCCGTCGCAGATTGTGAGGTACAACTTTCCATATGTACAGTGCTTTGTGTAGCGTCGCTGACAACACAGTGGACGTCGACAATGCTGGGCTCCGGTTGCTGTGTTGCTGTGTCGTGTGTACTCACACACTAACTCTTAGTGACAGTGCATATTATTTCCGTAAACCACGACTGTGCCACCGGAAAATAATTATCATATGATGAAAAAGCAAAAATCGGCGCGTAGAACGAAATGACACTAATCTTCAACTAGCAAGAAGTTGAACCGTTCAAGTCAGTGATTTATAATTTCGTTAGATTTGGCGCACGAATGGGCGCTCGGTAGAAAATTATCTGAGACGTCGACACTATTACTTTGGCGCAAAGCAGGGGCCACAAACTGTGTTTCTTCGTAACTTGTTGCTGGTTTACGGTTTCCAGCAACTGCCAGACTTGTACGACAAATTTTGTCAAATGACAGGTATCTTGCATTCGAGAAACAACTGCAGAAACGTGTTCTAACACACAAATAGGCTAGATTGGAATTTGCCGAAAATGTCATGGACTTGAGAATGGGATAAAATGACCTTCAATGATGAGAGGAAGTTTAGTTTAGATGATTTCAGTATTATTGTCATGAGCTCAGAACAGAGGAGCAGGTAAGAACGAGCAGAAATTTTGCTGGTGTAGGTGTTAAGACTTGGGCAGCCTTCTGCAGTAAAGGTAAACCAAGCATTGCTCGGAGGAACGCTAGAATGAACTCTTACTACGTACACAGAGATGTAAGATACAGAATGGGTTAGTATTTATGAGGACCTAGGGGACGAAAGTATGTTTCAACAAGATAATGCATCTGTTCGTGTTTCTGTTACAACAGAAAAGTTATTTGAAGATAAATATATGTCTTGCTCTGGCTTGCACGTATGCTGGATTCAACCACGTGGTAAACCTTTGGGGAATACGAGCAAGGCGTGTTTATCGCAACGGAAGGCAATTTGAAGCCGTATGTGAGCCGAAGAGCGCTATACGAGAAAAGTGACCGCAATCGACAGAACGTTAAACTCGTCCTTCATTTGGTCTCGCTGTAGGTTCTAATTTGATGATTTATCCCAGAAATCCACTTTGATAACCACCTATATAAACTATCAGTTTCATAAGTCACGGCTGCAAAATACTAACGCGAATTCTTTACAGACGAATGGAAAAACTAGTAGAAGCCGACCTCGGGGAAGATCAGTTTGGATTCCGTAGAAATATTGGAACACGTGAGGCAATACTGACCCTACGACTTATCTTAGAAAATAGATTAAGGAAAGGCAAACCTACGTTTCTAGCATTTGTAGACTTGGAGAAAGCTATTGACAACTTTGATTGGAATACTCTCTTTCAAATGATGGTGACAGGGGTAAAATACAGGGAGCGAAAGGCTATTTACAATTTGTACAGAAACCAGGTGGCAGTTATGAGTCGAAGGACACGAAAGGGAAGCATTGGTTGGGAAGGGAGTGAGATATGGTTGTAGCCTATCCCCGATGTTATTCAATCTGTATATTGAGCAAGCAGTAAAGGAAACAAAAGAAAAATTCGGAGTAGGTATTAAAATCCATGGAGAAGAAATAAAAACCTTGAGGATCGCCGATGACTTTGTAATTCTGTTAGAGACAGCAAAGGACTTGGAAGAGCAGTTGAACGGAATGGACAGTATCTTGAGAGGAGGGTATAAAATGAACATCAACAAAACCAAAACGAGGATAATGGAATGTAGTCGAATTAAGTCGGGTGATGCCGAGAGAATTAGATTAGGAAATAAGACACTTAAAGTAGTAAGGGAGATTTGCTATTTGGGGAGCAAAATAACTGATGATGGTCGAACTAGGGAGGATATAAAATGTAGGCTGGCAATGGCAAGGAAAGCCTTTCTGAAGAAGAGAAATTTATTAACATCGAGTATAGATTTAAGTGCCAGGAAGTCGTTTCTGAAAGTATTTGCGTGGAGTGTAACCATGTATGGAAGTGAAACATGGACGATAAATAGTTTGGACAAGAATAGAATAGAAGCTTTCGAAATATGGTGCTACAGAAGAATACTGAAGATTAGATTGGTAGATCACATAACTAATGAGGAGGTATTGAATAGAATTGGGGAGAAGAGGAATTTGTGGCACAACTTGACTAGCAGAAGGGATCAGTTGGTACGACATGTTCTGAGGCATCAAGGAATCACCAATTTAGTATTGGAGGGCAGCGTGGAGGGTAAAAATCGTAGAGGGAGACCAAGAGATGAATACACTAAGCAGATTCAGAAGGATGTAGGCTGCAGTAGGTACTGGGAGATGAAGAAGCTTGCACAGGATAGAGTAGCATGGAGAGCTGCATCAAACCAGTCTGACTGACGACGACGACGACAACAGCAACCACCACCACCACTTTTTTCACCAATTGGAATTAATTGCCTAACTGACACTGAAATAATAAGATGGCTCTTATGTTGATATGTGTTCTTGAGGGTTTGATTACGAAAAAAACCTCGCAGCACATGACCTCCTGAGCTTTCTAACAGCTGACGTGTGCGGTACACTCTGACTGGCTTTTCTTAGTATTTTTTTATGGGCTCACTTAGCACATTAGTTTATATTGATGCTTAGTGAAAACCTGCACACGCGGTGGTGTCATGGTCAGATGTAAGATAGGAAATTGCGATTTTTTTGGGGGATGGGGTGGGGGGATGATACGTTGAAACTGCCTGCATTGGTGCCAGTCTGTAGCGCCTGTAATTGGCAGTGTTTCCCCACTTCATTACGGGTCTGTTGTCTCCACGTCGTACAGGGGACAAGTTGTGGCCAGTAAAGCAGTCGGCCGTGTCATTCCCCTCTCCGGCCACTCAGCCGAGATGAAGTGCTTTTATGATGCGCCACAAGATAGAGAGCAGCCGTGTGCTGTATGGTTTCTTTCTCCGCTGGAAGGACTCACCAGTGTGAGTGCTTATGGTGTACGTATTTGTTATTGGTGTCTAAGTGGCTGGCTCTTCCGTTTGTTTTGTAACACAGGAGCCAACTTCATTTCCTGGGATATCGATTTAGGTGCATCCACATGCAAACATATTTTAAAGCAAAACTGTATTAACAGTGTTAGGATATTTGTGGCTATGAGGAGAGTGGACGTGTGAACGCGAGAGGGTTTATAAGGGAGCCTGTTAACTTTTTAACGAAAGTTTTGTACTATAAGTTACGGAAACTCGTATTGCAACCTCATAAAGACTGGGCTATTCTAGTTAAGAGTATGCGTTATGTAGTGCAATACTGGTGGTGTGTAAGAGTTAGTTAAGACTGTCTAAAGTAGGGGCATCTGGTAAGAGGCCCTCCGTTACACTCACTTGTAAGGTACTATGTTCCTCATTCACCTGCTCCGTCCCACAACCCCCTTCCCCCAGTATGTATTTTTTGTTGACTTCAAATATAAAAAGAAGCAACGCAATCGAAAACACGATGTGTTGTGACAAGATCTTAAGATATATCAAAGTATTTGGTAACTGAACCACGCAAGGTGTCGATTTTGATATCCAAAGGGAGAAAAAGCAGTATTAAACATTTTCGATAAAAATTTTTACTTTTACGTGACTCGTTAACAGTGCAGCGAAGTTTGAAGTGTTCTGAAACTTCACGACAGAATACAGCTGTTTGCCAGATCGCGACTCGAACGCACGTAGTTACCTTTCAAGGACGTTACTTCGAGGATGCGTGTACACTAGCGAACCAAGCGGCCCATGTTCCGATCAGCTCGAAGGTGTGTTATTACCAAGTCTGTTCAAAAAATTCCGGAACATTCGTAATTTCGCGCCAATGACGTCTTTGAGCGAAATGCGGTTGGAATTCCAGCAAAAGCCTGTTTTTAATGTGTCACTGCCGGGAGTTTCATTGCCGTTGTGTCTGTTACTTATTGCTCAGTGCTGTGTTGAGTGGAAAACGTTGTGTCGCACAGTTTGCGAATTTCGAGATAAGAGTTAGAGGAGGAGGTAGAGGAGCAAAGCGTTCGCATTAAATTCTGCGTGAAACTCCAGAAAATCTTTACAGAAACACACCAAATGATGCATGAAGCCTACGGTGTTGAGCGCTTAAGCCGTATTATAAGTTATAGGAATGGTTCACGCTGTTTAAAAATGGCCGCAAGGAAATTAAAGATCACCCTCGTTCAGGACGCCCTATGACGTCTACGGACGACGCTCATGTCAGGAACGTCAACGAAATTGTGCCTGCCAATCGAAGACTGACTGTCCGAGAGAGTGCACAACAATGTAACATTTTTGTGGACCATGCCAGGAAATCCTGACACAGCATCTTGGAGTGTGCATCGCGTTGTCGCCAAGTTCGCCCCATGGCTCATGAGTCAAGACCAGAAAGACCTTCGCCTCGCAATCTGAAGAGCTCTTGGATTTCGCGAGTGACGACGAGATATGTCCCTCGAGAGAATCATAACAAGGTGATGAGACATGGGTCTACGGTTAGGATGTTGAGACCAAGGTCCAATCTTCACAATGGGTCGGGGAACGTTCTCCAAGATCAGAAAAAGCTCGCCAGGTCAGGTCAAATGTCAAGCCATGCTAATAGTTTTCTTTGACTTTGAAGGATTAGCTCATCATGAATTCGTGACACGGGGGCAAACTGCTAATCGATTGTACTATCGGGACGTGTTGCGACGCCTGCTAGAAAATGTGGGAAGGAAACGGCCTGAAGTGTGGTGAGCCAATTCCTGCATGGCTCCTTGCATCACGATAACGCATCCGCATCCCTGTTGGGGCCTGACTACTGCACAAAAAGCTCCCCAGACCTGACCCCTTTTATTTCCAAAGTTGAAAACCCCGTTGAAAGGACGAAGATTTGCAACGATAGACGAGATAAAAGAAATTTTGCAGACGGCGCTTCCCGCGATGCACTAGCAGGCGTACCAAGACTGCTTACGGAAGTGAAACGGCTGTACGGTAGTTCCAGTTCTACGCGATCTCATAAGATCAGATTTACTCCATCAGTGTTTACATACTAAACTACTAACCGTTAAAATTGCTACACCACGAAGATGACGTGCTACAGACGCGAAATTTAACCGACAGGAAGAAGATGCTGTGATATGCAAATGATAAGCTTTTCAGAGTATTCACACAAGGTTGGCGCCGGTGGCGACACCTACAGCGTGCTGACATGAGGAAAATTTCCAACCGTTTTCTCATACACAAACAACAGTTGACCGGCGTTGCCTGGTGAAACGTCGTTGTCATGCCTCGTTTACGGAGGAGAAATGCGTACCATCACGTTTCCGACTTTGATAAAGGTCGGATTGTAGCCTATCGCGATTGCGGTTTATCGTATAGCGACATTGCTGCTCGCGTTGGTCGAGATCCAATGACTGTTAGCAGAATATGGAATCGATGGGTTCAGGAGGGTAATACGGAACGCCGTGCTGGATCCCAACGGCCTCGTACCACTAGCAGTCGAGATGACAGGCATCTTATCCGCATGGCTGTCACGGATCTTGCAGCCACGTCTCGATCCCCGAGTCAACAGATGGGGACGTTTGCAAGACGACAACCATCTGCACGAACAGTTCGACGACGTTTGCAGGAGCATGCTCGGAGACCATGGCTGCGGTTACCCTTTAAGCTGCATCACAAACAGAAGCGCCTGCGAATGGTGTACTCTACGACGAACCTGGGTGCACGAATGGCAAAACGTCATTCTTTGGATGAATCCAGGTTCTGTTTACAGCACCATAATGGTCGCATCCGTGTTTGGTGACATCGCGATGAACGCACATTGGAAGCGTGTATTCGTCATCGCCATACTGGCGTATCACCCGGCGTGATGGTATGGGGTGCCATTGCTTACACGTCTCGGTCACCTCTTGTTCGCATTGAAGGCACTTGGAACAGTGGACGTTACATTTCAGCAGGATAATGCACGACCGCATGTTGCAGGTCGTGTACGGGCCTTTCTGGATACAGAAAATGTTCGACTGCTGCCCTGGCCAGCACATTCTCCAGATCTCTCACCAATTGAAAATGTCTGGTCAATGGTGGCCGAGCAACTGGCTCGTCACAATACGCTAGTCATTACTCCTGATGAAGTGTGGTATCGAGTTGAAGCTGCATGGGCAGCTGTACCTGTACACTCCATCCAAGCTCTGTTTGACTCAATGCCCAGGCGTATCAAGCGCATTATTACAGCCAGAGGTGGTTGTTCTGGGTACTGATTTCTCAGGATCTATGCACACAAATTGTGTGAAAATGTAATCACATGTCAGTTCTAGTATAATATATTTGTCCAATGAGTACCCGTTTATCATCTGCATTTCTTCTTGGTGTAGCAATTTTGATGGCCAGTAGTGTATGTTTGACGTCCTTGGCCGTAGTGTAAGGCCGCGGTTCTAAACCTTTTTTCCTGTGGCACACGCCAAAGTGCGTTACAGATTTTTGCGACACCTACATGTGATTTTTTCCTAGATGCAAAAAAAGGGAAATACATAAAATATACACGTTTTTTATTATGGAACAACTATGAGATAAGAGTTTTAAAACTTTATTACTCAAAGAAACTATTGCCGATAATTGTTTTGATATTTTATGTGTGGAAGATAAGAAACACACCAATGTGTCGCGACACAATTAACGCTGTCTAAGGTATGTACCTTTTCTGGTAGGGTATGTACCTTTTCTGCAGGAAAAGTCTTTCTCCGCCACAAAGCCAGCGTCCCTCTGTCATTCCCCCACCTCGCTCCTTCGCTTCCTCCATAAAAAGTTTTTATCACCAAGGGTTCTTTGACTTTCAGTAAGTACCCAAACTCTGAATTCATCTTTAAATGGTCGTAAAACGAAAACGAACTGTGGTAGTTGGTTTGAGACGCCATTTAATACAGGGCTAAGGCGCAGCAGATGGTAACCTGCGATATCGGCGCACGTGTCCACTGCAAACGGGGCCTTGGCCCAAGTTGTCCACTTATCCTAATGACCCGTGACGTCGTCTGCAAGTAAAGCGCTCCCAGCGGTGGGCAGCGCTGCGCCTTCTCTGCGCTAGGGGCGTAGTCTGTTCAGGATTAAAAACGGCGCACGTTACTCAACGTACTCCATGTTGAAACACGGTGGTTAGTGAAATCAGCAGCAAGGATGTTTCAAAAACTACTAAAGTATTTTTAAAGCTGCATCTATGAAAATTGGTTTTTGACTTAACTGTTACAAATTTAAAAAAAAAGTGTTTCAGTGTTTCTGGAAATTCAATATCCGAGGGGTGAAGTTTTTTATGAAAAATTTCATTCGGAAAGCATTTTTAAAGCTAAACGTTTGAAAATTGGTATTTGGCATTTCGGCCACAGATTAAAACATACGTGTTTTTTTGAAATTCAGCTCCTAAGGAGGTATTTCACTGACTCATCATCGACCAGGCCACATAGCTAAGGACAGAAACTTGAAATTTAGTGTGTGTGTGTGTGTGTGTGTGTGTGTTGCTTTTATACTGTAGACATAGTTTGACTCTTTATTGGGAGCGCGTGGTGATTGCTGTCCACGTGCGTGCCGGCCGGTGTGGCCGAGCGGTTCTAGGCGCTACAGTCTCGAACCGTGCGACCTCTACGGTCGCAGGTTCGAATCCTGCCTTGGGCATGGGTGTGTGTGATGTCCTTAGGTTAGTTAGGTTTACGTAGTTGTAAGTTCTAGGGGACTGATGACCTCAGATGTTAAGTCCCACAGTGCTCAGAGCCATTTGAACCATTTTTTTTTGTCCACGTCCGTGATCCATCGCATCCTGACCCACACCACCTGCCATTGTTTACATTTTCAGTACCTCCCCCCATTCTTCACAGTAGCAAGCCATCAGTGTGTTTCCGTCACCCTGCCAATCACCATCTCGTTATCTACATCTACGTGATTACTCTGCTATTCACAATAAAGTGCCTGGCAGAGGGTTCAATGAACCATCTTCAAGCTGTCTCTCTACTGTTCCACTCTCGAACGGGAGAAACGGGCATTAAAATTTTCTGTGCGAGCCCCTATTTCTCTTATTTTATCGTGATGATCATTTCTCCCTATGTAGGTTGGTGCCAACAGAATGTTTTCGCAATCGGAGGAGAAAACTGGTGATTGAAATTTCATGAGAAGATCTCGTCGCAACGAGAAACGCCTTTGTTTTAATGATTGCTACTCTAATTCACGTATCATGTCTGTGACACTATCTCCCCTATTTCGCGATAATACAAAACGAGCTGCCCTTCTCTGTACTTTTTCGATGTCATCCGTCAGTCCCATCTGATGCGAATCCCTCACCGCACAGTAATACTCCAGAATAGGGCGGACAAGCGTGGTGTAAGCAGTCTCTTTGGTAGACCTGTTGCATCTTCTAAGCGTTCTGCCAATGAATCGCAGTCTTTGGTTTGCTCTACCCACAATATTATCTATGTGATCGTTCCAATTTAGGTTAATTGTAATTGTAATCCCTACGTATTTAGTTGAATTTACAGCCTTCAGATTTGTGTGACTTATCGCGTAATCGAAATTTAGCGGATTTCTTTTAGTACTCATGTGAATAACCTCACACTTTTCCTTATTCAGCGTGAATTGTGGGGCTCGCTAGACATTTTGACCCCACGCGCCTATCTAAGGGTCAGGTTAGAAAGGGGGTGTTGGAAATTCCACTCCTTAGGGGGTGAAATAAGGGATGAAAGGCTTTTTGAAAATATGTCGCTATTAAGACAATTTTTAAGTAGAACAACGAAAATTGGTATTTAGTTTCTCAGGTAGAAATTTAAAAAAAGTTTCAGCATTTTTGGAAATTCGAGCAATAAGCAGGTAAAATAGGGAGAAAAACTTTTTGGAAATAAAGAATTATTAAAGAAGCATTAAAGCATTTATTGTTACTTCTATAAAAACTGATACTGGACTTGTCGGTTAGAAATTAAAAAAATACGAATTTCAATACGAATTTCACTGTTCTGTGAATTCAACCCCCTGGTGAAAATTTCATGAAATTATGTCATTATGAAAGTATTCAAAGCTAAATCTGTGAAAATTTGTGTTTGGCTTCTCTGTTAGAAATTGAACAAAGTGTTCCACTGTTTTTGGAAATTCAACCCCCAAGATGTGAAACATGGGATGAAAATTTTTAAGAAAATATTTCGTTTTGTTGAAAGTTAAATCGATGAAAACATTTCACTTCTTCGCTAGATACAAAAAAATTTATGTTGAGAGGATGAAAAATCTACGGAAATACCACAACAGGTACGCGAAAGGCAGGATTAACAAAAATCATGGACTCCAGCTACCAAAATCGCTTTTTGTTTTACGTACGTTCGGAAAAGATCATGCTTCTTATGGCCTTAATTAGCTGAAAACTGTAGAATGTGTTGCGGTTTGTGAACAACATAAAAATTCGATTAAATAAAAATAATCTGTGCAAACCATACAGTCCACGAGTCCGTGTACAAGGTCCTTTCTTGTGAAATTTAACGGAATAACATTCCTTACTTGTGCCGGCCGAAGTGGCCGTGCGCTTCTAGGCGCTGCAGTCTGGAACCGCGAGACCGCTACGGTCGCAGGTTCGAATCCTGCCTCGGGGATGGATGTGTGTGATGTCCTTAGGTTAGTTAGGTTTAACTAGTTCTAAGTTCTAGGGGACTAATGACCTCATAAGTTGAGTCCCATAGTACTCAGAGCCATTTGAACCATTCATTACTTGTAAAACACGTCTACGGATTTCGAAATTCAAGGTGAGCGCGGTTCTGCTGACAAACTGGCCCCAAAACCTGGAGGTGTACTTTGCACCCCTTAATTGTTAGGATGACTGCATTTTATTGAAATGAATGTGAAAATAGAAATATGCTAATTATAAATGAATACGTGGTGTCTAATTGACTGTTGTGTTGCAGTAGTTGCAACTAGCTGGAATAAATGAAAAACAACAGAAAAACGTTGCTGCCAGGGCAGTTCAGACTTGTTTTTCTGAACAAACTATTGTTTCGCATAAAAAAAACCTCCATCCGATCAGGCCTTGAAGGCCCAATGGTACCGACGGGCGTGTCATCCTCAGCCACTAGGCGTCATTGGGTACGGGCATATGGTCAGCACACCACACTCCTCGCCGTTGTCAGTTCACGTGACCAGAGCCGATACTTCTCAGTCAAGTATCTCTTCTGTTTGCCTCACAAGGGCTAAGTGTACCCCGGTTGCCAAGAGCGCTCGGCAGACATGGACGGCCACCCCACCACCCTTGGCCAAGCCCGACAGCATTTAATTTCGCTGATAAGGCGGGAATCAGTGTTACCACTGCGCAAAGCCATTGATTGGTTTGTATGATTCTTCCCACCTTCCCCCCTGCGGGTCCGGGGTAAGAATAGGCCCGAGGTATTCCTGCCTGTCGTAAGAGGCGACTAAAAGGAGTTTCAACCGTTTCGGCCTTCCATGTGATGGTCCCCCGTGGGGTTTGACCTCCATTTTTCAAAATTCTACAGAAGTACGAGCCTTTTGGGGAAGGACACCTTACGTGGTGTACCACTGGTCCTAAGTGCACTAAGACCTTGGCACTCAGCATTGTACCGGCGTTGTAACCATACCCACTATTCCTCAAATTGGGCCTAAACGCCTGATGGGTTGTACAAGTTACGCCCATAGTGCGTCCCCATCTGCACCTACGATCATGATGGACTTTCCATGGCACCAGAAATCCAGCACGGTAGCCAGCCCGTTGTGGTGGGGTCGTCATGTACCCTCTAGGTTGTAGCCCACTGACAACACAGGGATCGTACTGCCGGTACCTGAGCTGCACCCTCCCCACGTCGGCCAAGGAGTAGATGCCCGTCTCCTTGGGGCATCAGGACTCCCGGCAACGGTCATCCTGCCAGGTGGCCCTTGCTGAGGCTGAGTGGCGCCCGTGGGGAGAGCCCCTGGTCGGAGTGGGTGGTATCGGGGCGGACGTTTCGCAGATGAAACGTCAACACGTATCAGGTCGCTCTGCGGCCGAGTCTTTCAAAAGAAAAGGTACCGTTTCTAGTTCTGGTTCTCCTGCCCTTTCCCCCTTGGCCATTCCCTGGGAGGAGGGACAGGCCCGCCGGCATGGGGCGAAGTACTTCCCCCGCTATTTGGTCTGTTCTCGAACTGATGGGGGGACGTTCGCCATCTCCAAGCCCATGTTCTTTGTTCAGCACATTGAGGACATCTTCGGGGAAATCGAGGCTCTCAGCAAGATGCGTTCAGGGTCCGTTCTTATCAAGACCACCTCCGCCACACAGTCGGCGGCGCTCCAGGCGTGCGACCGCCTAGGTGACATCCCAGTGTCCATTGTCCCGCATCTGGCACTAAATAGGACGCAGGGGGTTATTTTTCATCGTGACCTCCTGCTACAATCTGATGAGGAGCTCAGGGCCAACCTGGAGCGCCGAGGCGTGCATTTCGTCCGGCGAGTCCAGCGCGGACCCAAAGACCGTCGCATCGACACCGGGGCCTTTAACCTCGCCTTCGAGGGGGACGTTCTCCCGGAGAAGGTAAAGGTGATGTGCTACCGGTGCGACGTACGACCCTACGTCCCGCCTCCTATGCGTTGTTTTCGGTGTTTGCGCTTTGGGCACATGTCGTCACGGTGTGAGGCTGAGCCCCTTTGTGGCGATTGTGGACGTCCTCTTCGTGAGGAACATACATGCACCCCACCACCTCGGTGCATTAATTGTCCTGGCATCCACTCGCCTAGATCCTCAGACTGCCCCGCATATCAGAAGGAGAAGAAGATACAAGAACTCAAAACTTTGGATCGGCTCTCTTATTCTGAGGCCAGGAAGAAGTATGACCGCCTCCATCCCGTGCCGTTGACCACTTCGTTTGCCTCAGTTGTGTCCACTCCTTCCGCGGTATCCTCACCCCTATCCTGTCCCCCCTCCACCTCCTCCGCCCATCAGGGGGCTCTGCCTCTGCCTCCCAAATCCCTCCCTTCCAAATCCTCCTCCCCCGTGGCCCCCACCCCCTCTGCCCCAGGGGCAACCCTTCCTCCTCCTCCTCTCCCCCCGCCACCTGAGAAGCGATCCTCTTCTCAGGCATCCATCGGGGAAACGTTCCGGACCCCAGCTTCCGAGGTCCGGCGTTCCAAAACGGACCCCGCGCGTGATGACCTTCTTCGGGTCCAGCCCACCATCCCTGTGCCTCCTCGGCCTTCCAAAAAGGCCTCCAAGAAGAAGTCTCTATTCCCCTCTCCACCCCGGCGCATTTCGTCTGACGCTCCATCCGTGAGTCGCTGCTCCCGGCCGTCCTCAGTTTCGCCGGGACGCTCTGCTGCCAGGCGCTCAGCTGGCCTCTCGTCGGCAAATGATGCTGCCCCTCCTACACAACCAGGGACAGCGGCCGCAGTTGGCGACGACTCGATGGAACCGGATCCGCCTCCCGCCGGTTGTAGCGTTGTTCCCTCGCAACCTGGCCCTCCGCGGCCGTCGAGGTGACCAGCTCTTCCCCAGTCTCGTTCCCCCAACTTTTTGACTAGCGATGGCCTTGTTACATTGGAACATAAGAGGTATTCGATCTAATCGGGAGGAATTACAACTGCTCCTCCGCCTGCACTGTCCGCTCGTCCTTGGTCTCCAGGAAACCAAGTTGCGCCCGACTGACTGTATTGCCTTTACCCACTATACCTCGGAACGATATGACCTCACCCCTGTGGACGGTATCCCAGCTCATGGTGGGGTCATGTTGCTCGTTCGGGACGATGTCTATTACCATCCCATCCCATTGACCACCCCACTCCAAGCAATAGCTGTCCGTATTACTCTTTCTGCTTTTACTTTTTCAGTTTGTACCATCTACACTCCATCGTCATCTGCTGTTAGTCGGGCTGACATGATGCACCTGATCGTTCAGCTTCCCCCGCCGTTTTTATTGTTTGGCGACTTCAATGCCCATCATCCCCTTTGGGGATCTCCTGCATCCTGTCAAAGAGGCTCACTCTTGGCAGATGTCTTCAACCATCTCAATGTTGTCTGCCTCAATACCGGCGCCCCGACTTTCCTCTCGGACTCTACTCATACCTACTCCCACTAGGACCTCTCGATCTGTTCTACCACTCTTGCCCGTCGGTTCGAGTGGTATGTCCTTCCTGACACCTATTAGAGCGACCACTTCCCCTGTGTCGTTCGTCTCCTGCACCACACCCCATCCCCACGTCCTTCGCGCTGGAACATACCGAAAGCTGACTGGGGACTTTACTCCTCCCTGGCGACCTTTCCGGACCACGATTTTCTTAGTTGTGACAGTCAGGTCGAATACCTCACGGCTGTTACCAATGCTGCCGAACGTTCCATTCCTCGTACTACCTCTTCTTCACGTCGCGTTTCCGTCCCCTGGTGGAACGAGGCTTGTAGGGACGCTATCCGTGCTCGACGACGTGCTTTACGCACCTTTCGCCGCCATCCTACGTTGGCGAATTGTATTGAATACAAACGATTCCGAGCGAAATGTTGTTGAGCCATCAAAGACAGCAAAAAAGCTTGTTGGGTGTCTTTCACAAGCTCCTTTAACAGCTTTACTCCCTCTTCTGTTGTCTGGGGTGGCCTGCGCCGGCTGTCGGGCATTAAGGCCCACTCCTCGGTACCTGGCCTGACCTCAGGTCATGAGGTCCTTGTTGATCCTGTGGCTGTCTCCAACGCCTTTGGCCGCTTTTTCGCGGAGGTTTCAAGCTCCGCCCATTACCACCCTGCCTTCCTTCCCAGGAAAGAGGCAGAAGAGGCTCGGCGACCTTCCTTCCACTCGCTGAATCTGGAAACTTATAATGCCCCCTTTACTATGCGGGAACTCGAACGTGCGCTTGCACTGTCCCGGTCCTCTGCTCCGGGGCCAGATGCCATTCACGTTCAGATGCTGACACACCTTTCTCCGGCGGGCAAAAGCTTCCTTCTTCGTACCTACAATCGCGTCTGGACCGAAGGTCAGGTCCCCATGCGTTGGCGTGACGCCGTCGTTGTTCCTATACCCAAACCCGGGAAGGATAGACACCTTCCTTCTAGTTACCGCCCCATTTCTCTTACAAGCTGTGTCTGTAAGGTGATGGAGCGTATGGTTAATGCTCGGTTAGTCTGGATTCTTGAATCTCGACGGCTGCTTACTAATGTCCAATGCGGCTTTCGTCGCCGCCGCTCTGCTGTTGACCACCTTGTGACGTTGTCGACATTCATCATGAACAACTTTTTGCGAAGGCGCCAAACGGTAGCCGTGTTCTTCGACTTGGAGAAGGCTTATGATACCTGTTGGAGAGGAGTTATTCTCCGCACTATGCACAGGTGGGGCCTACGCGGTCGCCTGCCCCTTTTTATTGATTCCTTTTTAACGGATCGAAAGTTTAGGGTACGTGTGGGTTCCGTATTGTCTGACGTCTTCCTCCAGGAGAACGGAGTGCCTCAGGGCTCCGTCTTGAGCGTAGTCCTTTTTGCCATCGCGATCAATCCAATCATTGATTGTATTCCACCTAATGTCTCAGGCTCTCTTTGTCGATGACTTCGCGATCTACTGCAGTGCCCAGCGAACATGCCTCCTGGAGCGCTGCCTTCAGCGTTGTGTAGACAGCCTCTACTCATGGAGCGTGGCAAATGGCTTCCGGTTCTCTGAAGAGAAGACGGTTTGTATCAACTTTTGGCGATATAAAGCGTTCCTTCCGCCATCCTTACATCTCGGTCCCGTTGTTCTCCCATTCGTGGAAACAACTAAGTTTCTAGGGCTCACGTTGGACAGGAAACTGTGTTGGTCTCCACATGTCTCTTATTTGGCGGCCCGTTGTACACGTTCCCTTAATGTCCTCAGAGTTCTTAGCGGTTCATCTTGGGGAGGGGATCGCACTGTCCTGCTTCGCTTGTATCGGTCCATTGTCCGATCGAAGCTGAATTATGGGAGCTTCGTCTACTCGTCCGCTCGGCCATCCCTCTTACACCGGCTCAACTCCATCCACCATCTTGCGATCGGAGCCTTCTACACTAGTCCTATCGAGAGTCTTTATGCTGAAGTTGCCGAATTACCATTGACCTACCGGCGCGACGTACTGCTGTGTCGGTATGCCTGCCGGCTGTTGTCTATGCCCGACCACCCCTCTTACCAGTCCTTCTTCGCCGCTTCTCTCGACCGTCAGTACGGGCTGTATGTGTCTGCCCTGCTGCCCCCCGGAGTCCGCTTCCGTCGCCTGCTTCGACAATTGGGTTTTGCGCTCCCTACCACCTTCAGAGAGGGTGAGAGCCCGACACCACCTTGGCTCCAGGCTCCGGTTCATATTTATCTCGACCTCAGCTCACTCCCGAAGGAGGGTACTCCGGCTGCAGTGTATTGGTCACGGTTTGTCGAACTTCGTGCTCGACTTGCCGGTCACACCTTTATTTACACTGATGGCTCCAAAACTGACGATGGTGTCGGCTGTGCCTTTGTCGTTGGGGCCGCCACCTTTAAATACCGGCTCCTCGACCAATGTTCGAGCTTTACGGCCAAGCTTTTTGCTCTCCATCAGGCCGTTCAGTATGCTCGCCGCCACCGCCATTCATCGTATGTAGTCTGCTCTCTCAGAGCTCTTCAGAGCCTTGGAGCTCCCTATCCGGCCCATCCCTTGATTCACTGGATACAGCAGTCCCTCCATTCTTTCGCTGATAATGGTTCTCCTGTCAGCTTTCTGTGGGTTCCCGGACATGTAGGAGTGCCTGGGAATGAGGCTGCGGATGCTGCAGCCAAGGCTGCAGTCCTCCTGCCTCGGCCAGCCTCCCATTGTGTCCCGTCATCTGACGTTCGTGGGGATGTATGTAAGAGGCTTGTGGCGTTGTGGTGGGATGCTTGGTCATCCCTCCACGGAAACAAGCTCCGGGCAGTAAAACCGCTCCCAACTGCTTGGACAACCTCCTCCCGACCATCTCGGCGAGAGGAGGTCCTTCTGACCAGGTTGCGGATTGGGCATTGCCGGTTTAGCCACCGCTACCTGCTCTCCGGTGACCCAGCCCCGCAGTGCCCTTGTGGTCAGGCATTAACAGTGCGCCATGTTTTATTGTCGTGTCCCCGTTTTAGTCAATTTCGTGTTGTCCTGTCCCTGCCATCTACTTTACCGGATATTTTAGCTGATGACGCTCGAGCAGCTGCTCGTGTTCTGCGTTTTATAACTTTGACTGGCTTGTCCAAAAACATCTAACCTTTTTACTTATTTTATCTGCATCTTTGTCAGGTCTTTCTGGTGTCCCCCCCCCCCCTCCCCTTGAGTTTTACTAGATTCCATGTGCTCTAACAACAGTGACTGAGCGCTAATGACCTCAGTAGTTGAGCGCCCTTAAACCCCACCAAAAAAAAAAAAAAAATCTTCCCACCTTACTCCACGCAAAGGCGGAGATGGTTCCATAAAACGCCTACATTCCTTGCCAGTCATGAAGATGTGTAAAAGTAAAATTTAATCGTGAATGTTTTGTCGTTGTCTTCAGTCTGAAGATTGGTTTGAAGCATCTCTCCACGCTTCGTCTCCTCCCATAATTTCTACCCTCCACGCTTTCTTCCATTTGCCAAGTTGCTGATTCCTCGATACCTAAGTTGCTGATTCCTCGATACCTCGGGACGTATCCCAACAACCGATCCCGTATTTTAATAACGCCGTACCATAAATTACTTGTGTGTCTCGTTCGATTCCGTAGCACTTGATCAGTTTCCGATCTCCCCTCTGATCTTCGTTTTTCTTCGATTGCACCATATTAGTCTTCTATTCTCTTCTTATCTGAACTGTTTACTGTACACGTTTCACCTCCGTACAAGACTACACTGCAGAAAAATACCTTTAGAAAAGACTTATTTTCGATGTAAACAAATGTATCTTTTTTTTTTTTTTAAATACTTTCCGAGCTATTTCTAATATGCATTTTTGTATCCTTTCTATATCAGCCACCGTCAGTTATTTTGCTGTCCAAATAGCAAAACGCATCTGCTACTGTGTCTCATTACCTAATCTAAGTCCTTCAGCATCGCCTGATTTGATTCCTTCTCTTATCCTTCCCAAGATACTCATCCCTTTCCAAGACGCTCTCCATTCCGTTCAAGTAATTTTCCAGGTTCTTTCCCGTCTTTGATGGATCACAATATCAGCGGACCTTGGTTTATTTCTTCTTTCTGAATTTATTTCTCATTTCAAATTTTCTTGGTTTTCATTACTGCTGGCTCAGTGTGCGGACAGACTTTTCTATTATTATTATTATTGCTTCCCTTTCATTTCCTCGAACTAAACCTTCAGAATTGCAAAGAATGTATTCCACTCGACATTAGACATTATCAGAAGCTTCGTTTAAAACCACTTTTACACTATCGAGAAACCAAATTGCGAATGAGTCAGTGACGTCAATGATCAACTATAAAACTCTTTGTATGATGAATACTGCACATGCCCAGAAGAGGGAAGGGTGGCATAGCCTGCTAACACTGGAAGTTAAGCAGTTCTCGCCGCCTGTACTCATGTTGTAGAAATGGACTTCATCACTTCTTAATATTTCTTTTGTTTGATTTTTTTCGTGACACTTTGCGAAGGTTGCATGACGATTTGATACTTTACCTGCTAGTTTTCTCCCACAGGAAAGACCAGATATTTGAAAACAAAAAACTGTTTCAGTTTTAAAATACATAGAAGAGGAAAAAGCCAATACTGTGCATAGATATGAACATAAATAGATAAGGTTTTAATGAAAGTTGTATCAAGTAGTGAAAAAAGTCAACTCTTTTGAAGGAGAAAAATAAGTGGTTTCTGATGTTTCGCACTTAGCAAAAAAATAGACACGGACGATAAATTAAAAAAGAAGCGTTATGTACTGCCTTTTAAATACGAGGCATATTAAGAAAGTAGGTGTAGCATATTTTTATAGTTTCTAGAAAAAGAGCATTCAAAAAAATTATATTGTTCATACACTTGGCTTCTTCCATATAATCGCCACCCAGTTTAGTGTATGTGGTGAGCCGTGGCTCAAGCTTCTTCATGTCCTCCTCGAAGAATTCTTCCATTAGTTCCTTCCCCCACTTCAGAACCTCCTCCTTTCCCTGCGTCTTTTCAAAATTTAATTCCACTCGTGTGTGTCTTCAGGGACGTGAACAGATGATAATCTTAAGGCGCAAACTCAGGGCAATACCGGGGTAGTGGGGGAGGTTCAAAACATCCCAACCGGGTGAATCCAAGAGTGCCCTATTGGCTAAGGCTGCGTGAGGGCGGGCGCTGCTGTCGTGCAACAAACGTATCATTGTGTATTGATCGTCTCCCCTTGAGGCAGAAATTCGACCAAAATTATGCATTTTCGGTACCAAAACACTGAGGTCATGACTTTTTTTGCCCGAAATTGTGGTGCTGCATTTTTTGTCACATGGGGAATTGATGTGACGCCATCTCTGACGACTGTCTTTTTGTCTCAGGCATGTAACGAGCCACCCACGTGTTACCTCCTGTCACAATAGAGCCCAGAAAATACTCAGCTTGTAGTTAAAGTCACTTCAGAAATTCGTGGGGATTACCAACCCGATTTTTCATGTGCTGCGCTGTCAGCTGTTTTCCTTTATCCCATTGTTTTTGCTAGTGTCTCGTATAAATGTTCAAGAGAGTTGTGGAAACGTCGCAGAAATTTCATCCACTTCCAACTGGCGGTCTACGAACAGTTTCCTAGATTTTTTGCACGAACTCATCTGTCAAAAATGGTGGTAGGTCTTCCACTCAGCTTGTCATGAATATTTTGTTGTCCCTCCACTAAACTCTCTACGCCACTTAAACACATTCGTTCTGTTTATAACACTACTGTAGACGGTTTTGATTCGCGAAAAAATTTCGGTGTTATTCCTTCCGCGAGTAGGAAGCACTTGGGATTTCTTACCGACAGCGTTCACGCAACTGGACGATTACATCATGAGTTTCCGTACTACCGTGTTCCTGCGGTGCTCGCTCTAGTCAGGGGATCCCCTTCTACCACTCAGTGTTGCCAATCCTCAAAAAAAACAAATAACCACAGCCTTTATGGTCATAGTATATTTACTTTCAGAATATGCCATGTATAATTTAATGTGTCTCTGTATATTAACTTGAGAGAATGAATGTTTCGTAATATGTATATATGTATTGGAGGGTACCGTGGAGGGTAAAAATCGTAGTGGGAGACCAAGAGATGAATACACTAAGCAGATTCAGAAGGATGTAGGCTGCTGTACGTACTGGGAGGTGAAGCAGCTTGCACAGGATAGAGTAGCATGGAGAGCTGCATCAACCAGTCTCAGGACTGAAGACCACAACAACAACAATATTTGAGAGCCAGTTTCGCTATTCTTTCCATTTACAACATTGGGGAGGATTTACCATATGCCTTTGTCAAGAATGCCCATAATGAATGTGGCTTTGGTTATTAAAAAACTGTATTATCGTTGCTACTTATTTAATGTTGCTAACATATTGCAGCTTTTGTAACTAACACGGTTTCTCATAACTTCATTTTTAACTGCAAACAGCAGTCCAATAAAGCGTGATTTTGGCGCTGATGTTTAAGCCAAAACGTTACTCGTATCCCCGTGTTCGATACTTTCAGAATTCCATTCACATCACTAATCTATCTGAGCAAATGCTAACCAAGAAATGTTGAAACTAAGTGAGGTTGAACTGAATAACTGCAAGAATGAAGCTCCCGTAGCCTACCCGAGAACCGAAGATTATCTCAGAAATGGTTTTACTACGAAAGCTCTCCTTTCAAGATTTTCAGGTACGTAAATGTAGGAAAAGTAACTCCTACATATGAAAAATATATGGAAGCTCGGTAGGTGGTGGGTATTGAGGAAGACACTGATAAACATGCTTTATGCGAAAAGATCTGTGTGCTAAATGAAACTCTGGAGCTGTTACAGAGTCAGAAGTCTACACCCTCAAAAACTTTTCCGTGGAAAACGTTTTCAAACGGAGAAATAACGCATAACAAAAAATTATCAAAAAGGTAACGTCACTTCCATGTTGAAAGAATCTTTGTACACGAGTCGTTTATGGGCTGACGCTGGAAACAAACCGATTGTGAATGTCGATACGGTGAAAGCAGAATTATGCATTCGTTGTAATTTGAATTTTGAAACGTGCAACAACTTTACCAAAACATTGAGGGCAGCAAAAATTTGTTGAAAGCTTTTATTATCAATAATAAATATAATTTTAATATCTTCTGAGGGATTTTTTTGTGTTTTCTCTCAGCTCAGCAAATCCTTTCGCCAGGCAATGTTCCGTAATTTTGTCAGTTTGATCTGGTAACGCTAGTTGTGGCAAGACAGTCTCAGTTGCCCGTGGGTGCTGCAGCAACCTCATTTGACTCGAGCAGTCGATGGAGACAAAACTACTCTTGTAAAAGCGCACTAAATATAGAAGTTGAGTGCTATTCCTCGTAGCGCCGGGGGAGGGGGAGAGTACTTTATGCCCGCCTTTTGAAAATATTGCGATCTAGTCAGTTAATTTATATTTTAAAATTTTGAAAAAATATTTGTTTTTAATGAAGTCTTCTACCAGATTAAATAAATGTTTTAAATTTTTCAGTTAAACTTAAATTTTTCGTTAAGTCACAATAGTAGAGGGTACGTCCCCCACTGTATAAACGCTAACGGTCTTGCCGCAGTGATAACACCGGTTCCCGTCAGATCACCGAAGTTAGGCGCTGTCGGGCTAGGCAAGCACTTGGATGGGTGACCATGTGGTCTGCCGAGCGCTGTTGGCAAGCGGGGTGCAATCAGCCCATGTTCGGCAAACTGAGGAGCTGCTTGATGAGCCGGCTGGTGTGGCCGAGCGGTTCTAGGCGCTTCAGTCTGGAACCGCGCGACTGCTACTGTCGCAGGTTCGAATCTTGCCTCGGGCATGGATGTTTGTGTTGTCGTTAGGTTAGTTAGGTTTAAGTAGTTGGAAGTTCTAGGGGACTGATGACCTCATATGTTAAGTCCCATAGTGCTCCGAGCTATCTGAACCACTTTTGAGCTACTTGTTTGAGAAGCAGCGGCTCCGGTCCCGCAAACTGACTTGCGGCCTGGAGAGCGGTGTGCTGACCACATGCCCCTCCATATCCGCATCCAGTGACGCCTGTGGGGTGAGGATGACACAGCCGCCGGTCGGTACCGTTGGCCGTTCATGGCCTGTTCGGGAGGAGTTTAGTTTTAGTTTTTAACACAGTACGGAGTAAACGTCAACATTAATGAACTAAATTTCCTTTTTAAAATTTATTGCGGCAGTCAGAAATTCGGTAATATACGATATTGAAAGTGAGTTGATTGTGCTAAGTGCGTGCTGAAAGGTATTTTTAGGTTCTCGACTTAACTTACACATTAGTATCTCCTTAAAAAGTATGTTATTAATATAATTGACCAGTAATTTTTCATTTACAATTTGTTTTCGTGTGGTAATAAATGCGCTTTATGAAAAACGCCTTAGTGTCAGTGGAGTTAATACTTTGAAATTGCTGGAGTGTTGTTCGTCATTGTTAACACTGCCAATGCAGTGCAAGGCTTTGCTCTCCAGGCAGGCAAAGTGCCCTAACCACACCATCAGGTGGTTATAATTAATAATGGCTCGTACATCAGGTGGTGGCGTGCTGTAGGATGGAAACGCCGGCGTTAATGACATCGCCGTCTGCACACCTGCGCTCCACACGACACTCTCACTCCCCGTCCTCCTGTGTCTCTCGTTCCCTGCTGCGGCTTCCACGTGAGCATCGTGTGTTAATGAGAGCGCGTCGGCGGTAGGCTTCCCGGGAGGGCGGATCCGCAATTTGCGGAATTTGTTAGCTGCCCCCGGTGCGAAATCCCGCGTCGTATATCAGCGCGTGCGAACCTTTGTGCGGTCTCTGGAAATCTGCGCTGGGCTGTGGTGTGGGAGCCGTTATTTCCGGGCCCTGCCGTGGTGGGCGCGCGCGCGCGCTCGCTAGCTAGTCGTTCGCTACCTCTGTGGTGGCCGCCGGCTACGCATCTGCACAGGGCGCCGCTCGCCGGAAATGGCGACCCGAAATTACCGAACGGAGAGCCCTGCGGCGGAGCGGAATAATTTGTGTGGCGTGGCCAGTTTCGCTGTCGAGAGGAGGCTACACGTATAGCATCCATTTAGATGCCCCTGATTTTATTACGAAACTATTTGCATTACGAAATGTTATCTGTGTAATTAACATCACGAGTCGTGATGCTGCTAGTCCATGTCCCATTGCTTGTTTTAAATCCATTATTCAATTAACAGTTGTTTGGATGATACACACTGAGGTGACAAAAGTCGTGGGATACGGATGTGCACTTACACATGTGGCGGCAGTACCGAGTGTACGAGGTATAAAAGGGCGGTGCGCTGGCGGAGCTGTCACTTGTGCTCAGGTGATTCAAATGAAACGGTTTCCGAGGAGATTGTGGCCACACGACGGGAATTAAGACTTCGAACAGGAAGCGGCAGTTGGAGCTAGAAGCGTGGGACGTTCCGCATCTGAAAACGTAAGGGAATTCAATATTCCGAAATCCAAAGGGTCAAGACTGTGCCGACATCCTTTGCTTAAGGGGAGGTTTACCATCTTTTGGTTCAAAAGATAGATTTTTTAATTTCATTTTTGGATCCATATAAGTGTTTAGAATCCACCCCTGAAACGGTTTTTCCGAATACGGAACGGAAATGTTTGTTATTCGCGGTCGAACAAAAAAATGCACATGCCTGAAATCGGCCTTTTTCACGCACCAGTTTCTTTCTTTCGGAGGACGAGTTATTGTACCGGTGCCTGGGGGGGGGGGGGGGACAAAATTCAAATGAAAGTTTGAACGCGTGTGTCTGGAAGTTAGCCCCCAAGCCTTTGCAGTTTGGTGCGAAGACTGTGGAGATTGCGACTTTCCTGGCAGTGAGCAGCTTCAACGAAGGGTATTCAGCAATTCTGAAGACCGTGACAACGATGGACGCCACTCTATTCGACGCAGTTCGCCAAGCATTCGGACAACCACCGGATTCAAGTGGCCGAAAACCGCTGTCACCGGCCGTACGAGCGGCTCTGGAGCAGCGCAGGATGGCCCAGATTGAGCAGAACGCCCTCTTATGAGGAAGAGGAAAGACACGTTTATGGATCCGGAGCAGCAGATTGAACGTACGTTGCATAATATTGCATTTATATGTAGTCAAAACTTCAAACGCGTTTTTCTCGAAATGACGTTTTTTGTATCGCGCGGTATGGTAACTTCAAATCTACTCAACCGCCCGATTGAGATGATTCTTTGTTTCCGACGAAACTAACTAAATTGTCTATGCGTTGTCACTTTTATTCCTATCCATCAACTGTAAATAGTTTTACTTGGCCGACGAAGTCGAAAAATCGATGAAAAAAACCCTGTTTTTTCATATGGACGCCATTTTGTTTCCTATGGTCCAAATAACTTAAGCGAGGTACAACTCCTAAAGAATCTTATATACTTCGCTAACGTTAACTCAGTTTTGATTTCAGACGAGCCGGCTGACGTGTAACATAACCGCGCGTGGAGGTCTGCATCGAAATTTTGTTTCGTTCCGACGGCACTTACGCCTTTGCTCTTCGAGATTTCCGGTCGAAAAAATTCCAGTTTGTAGAGGAAATATCAATAAACATTTTGACCAAATTAGACATTGATATCTATAACGCATACCGAGAAAAAAATTCTCAAGGAACATGCTTTTTTCGGGCCAAAGATAGTAAACCTCCCCTTAACGAACGAGTGCAGTGGCGCTTCCGTAGAGTCGTAAGGACCAACAGACGAGCAACTCTACGTCAAATAAACGCAGAAATTAATGTGGGACATACGACGAACTTATCCGGTAGGACAGTGCGGCGAAATTTGGCGTCAATGGGCTATGGCGAGTGTGTCTGCTAACAGCACGACATCGCCTGTAGAGCGTCACCTTGGCTTGTCACCATATCGGTTGTACTTTAGACGACTGGAAAACCGTGACCTGCTCAGATGAGTCTCGATTTCAGTTGGTAAGAGGTGATTGTAGGGTTAAAGTGTGGCACAGACTCCAGGAAGCCATAGATCCAAGTTGTCAAGGCACTTCGCAAGCTGGTGGTGGCTCCGTAATCGTGTGGACTGCGTTTACGTGGAATGGGCTGGCTCCTCTGGTGCAGTTCAGTCGATCATTGACTGGAAATGGGTATGTTCGGCCACTTGGAAACCCAACAAAATGGAATTTTTATGGGTGAGAATGCCCCATGTCACGGGCCAGAGTTGTTTGCGATAGGTTTGAGCAACATTCTGGACAGTTAGCCCCGTTTCACACTGGGACACTGGTGACGGTCACCTATAGGGATACATTCGTTTGAACTGGAGCATTCACACCGGGACACTACACTGCCTCACTGTTGTGTACATAGTTCCGCGTAGTCAGCGCGTACACAACTTTCTCACTAGAGCGCGCCCCGCTAAGCACAACAGCGCAGGCGCATCGCTCGTCCGTCTCCGCACTACGAGATGGCGCTGCCTTAGAGACGGACCAAATTCTGCTTCCGCCAATCCTCGTATTAATATGTAACGCAGCCAATGAGATTGCTGCTAACGTAGAACCTTTGATCCTCGCGGATCACATTGCGCAGTGATACCTGAACGCGCGAGGTATTATAACAAGTGTACAGACCTCAGATTAGTCAGTCTGCACCAGTCTATAGTCAAGTTTCAGTCTGCACCTAAGAAGATTATCATATTCCTGTACATAGCCATGAAGATAAATGTATAGACACTTTGTCAAGTATCAGAGATATGTGAGAATAAGATTAACGTACCAAGACCAAAGGAACTTCAGATTGTCAATTGTAAATAGCATCCAGAACCAAGTTAAGTTATTTTTATGCTTTTTATTATTTTAATAAATGTGTGTGAAAATTAATCAAGTTCTGTTTAAAGTTGGTCATCGTCAATCTGCTACTCGAAGCATGCAAGTGGCATTTCTATCGTCTGACATAACGGCAGAAGATAAACACGCCACAATAAGACCACGAGACATATTGCTGACACTCGCCTACTTCGTTAGAGCGACAAGTCAAATAATCTGATGGTGTGTGTACCGAAGGTCTTACAGTAGGCACACCACACTCATCGAGCCACTGTGACCCAGCAGTGACTTACGATCGCCACATGTGACGGACAAGGTCACTGTGTTCACAGCAGTCACCGCCAGACATGCATTAGTTAGGAGTGTTCGCACTGGGACGCAGATTTACAGACACAGCGCTGCAGATTTGCCAACCGACAGGCAGTCATTTCAGAGACAGTGACGCATTGACATTCATTGTACATTATACTGTATACACTGTAGCCATGAGTTTAGATTTGATTAACACGGAAGATTTTATAAGTGAAGTAGAAAGTCGTCCCTCTATTTGGGATGTGAAAAGCGATGACTTTAGCAACAGAGTGATGAAAACTAATGCGTGGCAAGAAATTATAACGAAGTTTGTGCCTGATTTCAATGAGAAGAGCATGGATGAGAAAAACAAAATTGGTGAGTTGTATGTTCTTTTTTCAAATTCAGTACCTTATTTTTCGGACCATAAAACTCTAGCGAAATTTAGTTGCTACCCCGTGTACGAGTCCATTTCACTAACTAATCATTGGCAATACCTGCAGTGTCGGACACCAGTGATCCGAAAGTGTTAATCACAGTCACCAGTGACCATCACTGGCTACTGTCACCAGTGTCCCAGTGTGAAACGGGCCTTAGAGTGAATGGTCTGGCCACCCAGATCGCCCGACGTGAATCCCAGCGAATATATATGAGACGTAATTGAGAGGTCGGTTCGCCCACAAAATGATGCACCGGCAACGTTTTTACAGTTATGGACGGCCAGAGAGACAGCATGGCTCAGTATTTCTGCTGGGGACTTCTAACGACTTCAGACCATGCCACGTCGGCCGGCCGAAGTGGCCGCGCGGTTCTGGCGCTGCAGTCTGGAACCGCGAGACCGCTACGGTCGCAGGTTCGAATCCTGCCTCGGGCATGGATGTGTGTGATGTCCTTAGGTTAGTTAGGTTTAACTAGTTCTAAGTTCTAGGGGACTAATGACCCCAGCAGTTGAGTCCCATAGTGCTCAGAGCCTTTTGAACCATGCCACGTCGAGTTGCTGCACTATGCCGAGCAAAGACGGTCCGACATGATGTTATGTGGTATCTCATTGTTTTTGTCAATTCAGTGTAGAACGCGGTACGTTCCTGGTTGACATACCTGAAATTTCTATTTCAACATAGCGATGAGTATCAGTTATTTGATCGTTAACTAAGTCCTTGAGCTTTCAAACACATTTAAACAGCATCGACAAGTTACGATGTTTAAGACACAGGTACAAGGTTAAGCCTGTTTTCATTTCATAGCTTGAGGAAGGCCCACTGTTCACTTAATCGTGTTCTGTGTTTAAAGAGTTGAACCGGCCACATGGTTTGATGTCACTCTGAACAGGTCTCACCATCGTAGGGTATATAAACAATTATAGTTGCAGTTCTCTGTAACAGGAAGATTGAGCACCAGTGTGTATTAGTGTTGTTAACAGACCTGGTAGGGTATATAAGGTGCTTCAACAGCGTCGGATGTTCAGTGATCATTGAGGACGACACGGAGATGTCACGCTCTCGTATTAGCGTTATCAGGATCTGACAGTGTGGAAATAGCCTCATTGTCAGGCTCCTTTTAGCCGTCTTGTCGAATCATACAAATCTAGATTTGTGGGGCATTTGGATGTGACACTGGCCCGATGTTCGGCTGGATGGGAACCTGACGGCAGGCATGCTCTTCGTTCAGGTTCCGGTCGACCACCACAGGGGAGGGTCGCCGTATTACGCAAATCCCTCCCCATGTGCGCCTTCCGTGCGGGAACAAGAGACTTATAAAATGACTTTTATCTTAATAATATAAATAGATATGTGTTTGGAAAGAGAGAGATGGATTTTTGATTGAGATTGTTACTTAATTCGTAACTGGTACCTGAATTTTGGTTGCTGCCTCCTTGAATGATCAGCTTCTGCACCAGTTGGTGACTTATTATAATTTGGAGGAAGTTATTGTTCTTTAAGGTTTAAAATACGACTCTGTCGGTTACTTGGCCGTATTGCGGATAGCTTTGAGCCCAAGTTTTCGTAGATTTTCATACCTAAGGGATAACTGTTGTAAGTAAATAAGATCAAACAGCAATCTGCTTTTCGTGAGAAAAGGAGATTGCTTGGCACACAAACTTCCTTCAAACCACACGTCCTGTTGCATAAAAATCGGTCAGTGGAGTTCGGCACCATATTTTTATACAAGAACATAATCCAATTACTGCAATTAAGAAATGATGAATGAAAACTACAGATAATGCATTTCCTTTCCTGTATTTTAGTGAACTTTGTGCACTTAAAAATCTGTCGATTTACAGCCGGCGACGACAATGTTCACCTTTTCCAAAAACAAGATATTTCTATTCTTCACTTCCAGAAAATTTGTATACATAAATATTTGACAACTATTACACATACATTACTCGGTTTTATTACTGAAATAGCAATTTTCATTAAATGTAACAATACGTTCTGATTGGCGGCCTAGCAACACGACCTCTTTCCATAAGATACAGATTAACAATCCTCTTTTTTTAAAAATTATATATATATATATATATATATATAATTTGAGTCCATACTCAAAGATTCACAACTACTATCGGTGAGGGGATTGCGCGCTAAAGTGTTTCTTGCTGTCCAGCTGCGCTTCACTTCACTTGAAGCACTTTTTGAATCTAATTTACATTTACGGTATTTACATACGTTACTGAGCTCCTCAGAATAAAATCAGGCACAAATTAGTTAAGAAAAGGGCAGTGAGGCTCACATGACATTAGACTGTATATTCCGAGTCATTCCGCACCACTGGTCAGAGATTAGCAGCGGCTGGACTTAAGTCCCATGCTGCCTTTAACACCGTAGCGCCGGCCGTGTGGCCGAGCGGTTCTAGGCGCTTCAGCGTGGAGCCGCGCGACCGCTACGGTCGCAGGTTCGAATCCTGCCTCGGGCATGGATGTGTGTGATGTCCTTAGGTTAGTTAGGTTTAAGTAGTTCTAAGTCTAGGGGACTGATGACCTCAGAAATTAAGTCCCATAGTGCTCAGAGCCATTTGAACCATTTGAACACCGTAGCACAAACAACCGCATTTGGAGTGTTGCCGTGACCGGCAATCATAGACAGCTGATGACTGGCGTTGCATTGTGTTCAGCGATGAATCGCGGTTCTGCGCTATCACAGGCCACGTCGGCGAGTACGGCGGTGACCTTGTGGGGAGGTCCCATTCTTCCAATGCCTCATAGAGGCCAGAAGTGTCAATGCTGGCCTTACGACATGGGAAGCCGCCGGTTATAGCTCCAGGTCACGAATAGTAGTGATCGAGGGATTTCCAACGTCTCAACGGTACATAGCGGAAGTCCTGCAGCCTCACGTTACTTCCCATGCGACAGTATTGTGGTGCCATTTTTCAACAGGACAGTGCTCATCAATACACGGCATGTATCACTAAGAACTGACGGTGTATGCTGAGGTACTGTTGTGGCCAGCAAGATCCGCAGATATGTCCCCCGACAGAACACGTAAGGGACCATCTTGGACACACTGGACTCGCATTCGGGAGGACGACGGTTCAATCCCGCGTCCGGCCATCCTGATTTAGGCATTCTGTGATTTTCCTAAATCACTCCGGGCAAATTCCGGGATGGTTCCTTTTTGAAAGGGCACGGCCGACTTCCTTCCCCGTCCTTCCCTAATCTAATGAGACCGATGACTTTCGCTGTTTGGTCTTCTCCCCCAAACCACCCAACCCAACCAGCTCGGAAGTAAGCTCTCTCCCAGTGCCAGTATGCAAGATATCAAGGACCAATCAGAGCAGTTGTAGGCCAGCTTGCCTCAGAAGATACGGCTTCGACAACCTCCCAATCGACCCAGTACATGTACCCAGGGCAGTTGTTGGTGAAACGTCAAATAAGTGGGCTCCTAATGCCAAGTTCTTTGTAAATCGGACTCGATTTTATAATCACTGAAGTAATATTACATGTTTAATATAACACGCCATCTGAACCCGTGAAGTTTCATTTTCTCTTCCCCAAAATAGTGTTTCACATATTTTGCCAAGCTGTTATGTTCATCCTTGTATGCTAGCATGTACACTTTGTAGGCCTAAGTTTGCAGTAAAAATTAAGTATGTCACCCAAACATTTATCACTTTTTTATTGGTCCTTCAGTTACATTTAAATTCTTAGCGTACTTCTTTTTGTTATTCAAGTCGTCACACACTGCACTGCACATGCAGGTTGCGGCGTCTACAAATATACTTTAAATTATTTGCTCTCTAAAATCTTTCAAATATCACAAGAGTTTCATAAAATAGAAATAATTATTTCTTCATTTATTTTTAGCGCTGGAGTAATATTCAGAAATTTCTGTTACAGAGAAGTATCTGTGCGGTACTAAGTCTGAAAGGAAAAAAGACCATTTACACGGTCACCGGAAATAGATTTATTTATGTAGGTCTTACCAAGAACCCAAGGAAAGGCAGCTAATGTCAGAGGACAGCAAGGGTGGTGGTGTTTGGAGGGGGGGGGGGGGACGACGACATGATACGCCACTTGTGCGAAGAAATGTTCTCGAACAAGCACTGTTGGCTGTGTGTCAGTCAGTTCAGAAGTCTGAGGGAGGCAATGGTAAATGACGCTGTCAGATGGTTCTAATAAACGATTACGGTGCACGTCCCAATCTTTGGGCTGATGACAGTTTTGCCTTGCCTAATATTAACTTATACTTGCGGAGGTCGTTGTTCCTTAGAACTAACAGTTTTCTGAAGGAAAAAGAAAATCCTTACTTTGCCAGTTTGTTCATAGAATTCCGAAATATTCGCTATTATAAGGAAAGTTTATCTTTACTTTCACGTACTCCGCTACTTCCGTAATTAAGACTTGCACCAGTTGTGGCAGATACTTATATTGAATCTATTGTGCAGGAGTTTCCATTTTATTTCCCCCCGCCACCTTCCCCTCTTTAACTGGGAAATGCTGCGCGATACGATTATAATTCAGATCGAATCCGCCTTCGGAGAAATGCTCGCAACTCACAAAGTTTCCCATTCTTCTTTGGCTGTCAAACTTTTGTTGAATTCAATTTACATTTCAGTAGACTTGCAAATATTGGTTTATTTCATAAAGGCTGCTGAAGGCGCAGATTGTAGTCGGCTCTGCAGATACGAAGTAGTTGGTTGGCGTAGGATGTAGAAAGAAGACCCGTCATACGGATGGGAAGAGTAAACACAAAAGAACTGCATGTTTTGCATGCGATAAATGCACTCTCTCTCTCTCTCTCTCTCTCTCTCTCTCTCTCTCTCTCTCTCTCTGAAAACAGCTAATTTTGCTGGCGATACGTGCATTCTCTCTCCCTTCTCCCTCCCTATCTCCAGTGGGAGACAGCAGAGCTTTCAGGAATGTTCATTCAATTTTTGAAATTTGTCATTGGGGCCTCGACATCCATTTCAGTTTGGTTGAAACCAGCGCAGGACGTACGTTTTATAGGTTGTCTGGTGAATTATTCTGCCAGTGAGTGAACTTAGTAGATAACATTGTTGGCGCCATAAATTTCAGTGTTTCGTATATACGGTTGCATCAGAGATAAGTTGAATACTCGCAGCTTGTTATTCTAGCGTCAGTTGTAGGTGGGACTGCAAGATCTGCGCGACGTTTGCGATAATTTTCTAGGTCGTCTCCTGCGTATGAAGATAAAGGAGTATATTTTGTTCTATGTCGCGAGCATGTATTTTCGTTATGTACTCGTTGCCTAGGGAATTTGTGTGTTGACGTTACAGTCTGTTGGAATCGCATGAGAAAGTAAAGTTTTCAGGCGGTGTGGTGTTACAGATACGAGAATTTATGTGAATACTTACAAGGGAGGAAAGTTTTCGGCAGCGTAGTAGTTAGAAAAATGTTGGTGTCTGGAATCGTTGATTTCTTATCGACACTGTGCTCTGAACGTATATAGGAAGGTTGGAACTTTAATTGTGGCAACTATTTATTTACAGCTCGTACAAAACACGTGCGTGTTTAAAAGTTTTACTGACCTTCAAAGTAGTCACCAGCATTGTGTATAACCCGTTGCCAGCGATGTGGAAGTCGTGGGATACTCTTAGTAGTACCAGTTGTGACAGTTCGAGCGGCGCAGTCTATTGCCCGACGAATTTGTAGCAGTTCTTATGCGAATGCCGTGAAGTGTTTCCTTCAGTTTAGAAATAGAGTTGAGCTCACGAGCGCTTAAGCCAGGCATTAGGTGGTATAGCAGTTAGCAGCCCCATCAGTCAAACAAATCAGTTGTGTACGTGCTTCAGCATTGTCCTGCAAAATGATGGTCAGGTCCTGTAGAAAGTGTAGTCACTTCTGTCTCTATGCTGTTCATTTTTGGAACACAACCTGCGACCAATCAGGTATGACAGTAAGCAGATTGTTAGTCAAATCAAAGGACGCTGTATGGAAAGAATACCAGCCTTCACGACGTACAGTTCCGCAGTATGTTGCTTTACGTAGTAATTAATGTCTTTAGTCGGCAATATTTAGACGAAGCCTCCCAGCCATGTGTTACAGAGTCAGTGCAGAGCCCAGAGACTATCCAGAGCGGCCTCCAAGGCGGTCTGGATTCCGTTCTGGATTCGGCCATTCTAATTTAGGTATACCGCGGTTTTCCTGAACAATGGCGAGCCACGCCCCGTTCTTTTTCGAGGCCGCGTCCCAATATAGCGCCGTCTCAAATCACCAAACTGTCTCACATCGTTGGATGCCATGATGAACAAGTAAAAAGAAGTAAAAAGAAGTATAAAACCATACGCAAATCTCAGTTAATTGAAGAGAGAGGTCGAGACATTCTGACAACGTCATGTTAGAAGCTTTGAGAAATTCTCAGAGGAACAATTCAGTACAGATAATTTTCAACAATTAAACACACCATTCTTTCTTCACTGCTAGGAAGGGCGATGCGGTTCTGAGTACTTCGGTTTCGGGACACACTTCGGATAAGAGATTCGTCTTTTTCGTGTTTACGAACTAGTCATTGACGGCACTATTCCGAGGTGACAGTTTTATGGCTTTAAAATTCATTGCCGGCCAAAGTGGCCGAGCGGTTCTAGGCGCTACAGTCTGGAACCGCGCGACCGCTACGGTCGCAAGTTTGAATCGTGCTTCGGGCATGGACGTGTGTGATGTCCTTAGATTAGTTAGGTTTAAATAGTTCTAAGTTCTAGGGGACTGATGACCTCAGACGTTAAGTTCCATAGTGCTCAGAGCCATTTGAACCATTTTTTTTAAATTAATTACGTATTGTTAAAACAATGACAGCTCAAAAATTGCCACGGTAGTTCATTTACAGCAAATGTTTAATCCTGATAATTTTCGTTGGATAATTCTTTACGATTTTCGTAATGGCGTAACTTAACATCACTGCCTTGAATCATTTCTTTCACCTTCGCCTCAGCGTTCAGGAAAGACAGTTCACAATTTGTTTGCAGAATGTTGTCGTGCTTTCGTTAAGAAAAACATAAATGCCGTTTTCAACATGACCTAAAGGGCTCGAAAGTGGGAGAGATGCATCCTTAGGGATAACAGAGACTACGGTTGTCCATTTTTCATGTACATCAGTTCTGAAAAAGATCACTTGTCCGCTCCATCCAAGATCAATAGAAGCTAAAAGTTGTTCGTTCGTGAAGCACTTCCAAGGCTAAACTGCCCGCTTCTTCGATTACAGCTCGCAACTATTGCCTTAGAGGATGGAAGAAACTGCTGATAGTAAATGACATACAAAAATGTGCCATAAGTCACTGATGAAATCTAGAAAAACAACCTAAAAGGCGAACAGTAAGCTACTTCCGTGGGTTGAGTAGCATCCTGCACTCTACGGGGTTTGATTGTGGTGATTCCCCAAATCATCGGAAGGCTTTGACTTCGGTTGCCGCCGTCGAAGCCCGTCATGAGGGTGACCGATTTTGGTGTGTGCTTTCATCCAACCGCCGTAACTCTTGCTCTGGCCGCTTCGTAGTTACCGGATGGATACAAACCACAACCGCTGTTGTTGTTGTTGTTTTTGTTGTGGTCTTCAGTCCTTAGACTGGTTTGATGTAGCTCTCCATGCTACTCTATCCTGTGCAAGCTTCATCATCTCCCAGTACCTACTGCAACCTACATCCTTCTGAATCTGCTTAGTGTACTCATCTCTTGGTCTCCCTCTACGATTTTTACCCTCCACGCTGCCCTCCAATGCTAAATTTATGGTCCCTTGATGCTTCAGACCATGTCTTACCAACCGGTCCCTTCTGCTAGTCAAGTTGTGCCACAAACTCCTCTTCTCCCCATTTCTATTCAATACCTCATCATTATTTATGTGCTCTACCCATCTAATTTCAGCATTCTTCTGTAGCACCACATTTCGAAAGCTTCTATTCTATTTATCGTCCATGTTTTACTTCCATACATGGCTACACGCCATACAAATACTTTCAGAAACGACTTCCTGACATTTAAATCTATACTCGATGTTAACAAATTTTTCTTCTTCAGAAACGCTTTCCTTACCATTGCCAGTCTACATTTTATATCCTCTCTACTTCGACCATCATCAGTTATTTTGCTCCCCAAATAGCAAAACTCATTTACTACTTTAAGTGTCCCATTTCATAATCTAATTTCCTTAGTATCACCCGACTTAATTCGACCACATTCCACTATCCTCGTTTTGCTTTTGTTGATGTTCATCTTATATCCTCCTTTCAAGACACTGTCCATTCCGTTCAACTGCTCTTCCAAGTCCTTTGCTGTCTCTGACAGAATTACAATGTCATCGGCGAACCTCAAAGTTTTTATTTCTTCTCCATAGATTTTAATACCTACTCCGAATCTTTCTTTTGTTTCCTTTACTGCTTGCTCAATATACAGATTGAATAACATCGGGGAGAGGCTACAACCGTGTCTCACTCCCTTCCCAACCGCTGCTTCCCTTTCATGCCCCTCGACTCTTCTAACTGCCATCTGGTTTCTGTACAAATTGTAAATAGCCTTTCTCTCCCTGTATTTTACCCCTGACACCTTCAGAATTTGAAATAGAGTATTCCAGTCAATATTGTCAAAACCTTTCTCTAAGTCTACAAATGCTAGAAACGTATTTTTGCCTTTCCTTAATTTTTCTTCTAAGCTAAGTCGTAAGGTCAGTATTGCCTCACGTGTCCCAACATTTCTACGGAATCCAAACTGATCTTGAGGTCGGCTTCTACCAGTTTTTCCATTCGTTTGTAAAGAATTAGTGTTAGTATCTTGTAGCCGTGGCTTATTAAACTGATAGGTCGGTAATTTTCACATCTGTCAACACCTGCTTTCTTTGGGATTGGAATTATTATATTCTTCTTGAAGTCTGAGGGTATTTCGGCTGTATCATGCATCTTGCTCGCCAGATGGTAGAGTTTTGTTAGGGCTGGCTCTCCCAAGGCCGTCAGTAGTTCTAATGGAATGTTGTCTACTCCCGGGGCCTTGTTTCGACTCAGGTCTTTCAGTGCCCTGTCAAACTCTTCACGCAGTATCGTATCTCCCATTTCATCTTTATCTACCTCCTCTTCCATTTCCATAATATTATCCTCAAGTACGTCGCCCTTGTATAGACCCTCTATATACTCCTTCCACCTTTCTGCTTTCCCTTCTTTGCTTAGAACTGGGTTTCCATCTGAGCTCTTTATATTCATACAAGTGGCTCTCTTTTCTCCAAAGGTCTCTTTAATTTTCCTGTAGGCAGTATCTATCTTACCTCTCGTGAGATAAGCCTCTACATCCTTACATTTGTCCTCTAGCCATGCCTGCTTAGCCATTTTGCGCTTCCTGTCGATCTCATTTTTGAGACGTTTGTATTCCTTTTTGCCTGCTTCATTTACTGCATTTTTATATTTTCTTCTTTCATCAATTAAATTCAATATTTCTTCTGTTACCCAAGGATTTCCACTAGCCCTCGTGTTTTTACCTACTTAATCCTCAGCTGCCTTCACTACTTCATCCCTTAGAGCTACCCATTCTTCTTCTACTGTATTTCTATCCCCCATTCCTGTCAATTTTTCCCTTCTGCTCTCCCTGAAACTTTGTACAACCTCTGGTTTAGTCAGTTTATCCAGGTCCCATCTCCTTAAATTCCCACCTTTTTGCAGTTTCTTCAGTTCTAATCTACAGTTCATAACCAATAGATTGTGGTCAGAGTCCACATCTGCCCCTGGAAATGTCTTACAGTTTAAAACCTGGTTCCTAAATCTCTGTCTTACCATTATATAATCTATCCGATACCTTTTAGTATCTACAGGATTCTTCCATGTATACAACCTTCTTATATGATACTTGAACCAAGTGTTAGCTATGAGCCGGCCGAAGTGGCCGTGCGGTTAAAGGCGCTGCAGTCTGGAACCGCAAGACCGCTACGGTCGCAGGTTCGAATCCTGCCTCGGGCATGGATGTTTGTGATGTCCTTAGGTTAGTTAGGTTTAACTAGTTCTAAGTTCTAGGGGACTAATGACCTCAGCAGTTGAGTCCCATAGTGCTCAGAGCCATTTGAACCAATTTTGTTAGCTATGATCTGCAGAGCTAGTTGGCATATAAACTTGTACTACTGTAGTAGGTGTGGGCTTCGTGTCTATCTTTGCCACAATAATGCGTTTACTGTGCTGTTTGTAGTAGCTTAATCGCACTCGTATTTTTTTTATTCATTATTAAACCTACTCCTGCATTACCCCTATTTGATGTTGTATTTATAACCCTGTACTCACCTGACCAAAAGTCTTGTTCCTCTTGCCACCGAACTTCACTAATTCCCACTATATCTAACTTTAACCTATCCATTCCCTTTATAAATTTTCTATCCTACCTGTCCAATTACGGGATCTGATATTCCACGCTCCGATCCGTAGAACGCCAGTTTTCTTTCTCCTGATAACGACGTCCTCTTGAGTAGTCCCCAGCCCGGAGATCCGAATGGGGGACTATTTTACCTCCGGAGTATTTTACTCAAGAGGACGCCATCATCATTTAACATACATGCCCTCGGGAAAAATTACGGCTGTAGTTTCCCCTTGCTTTCAGCCGTTCGCAGTACCAGCACAGCAAGGCCGTTTTGGTTAGTGTTACAAGGCCAGATCAGTCAATCATCCAGACTGTTGCCCCTGCAACTACTGAAAATGCTACTGCTCCTCTTCAGGAACCACACGTTTGTCTGGCTTCTCAACAGATACCCCTCCGTTGTGGTTGCACCTATGGTACGGCCATCTGTACCGCTTAGGCACGCAAGCCTCCCCACCAACGGCAATGTCCATGGTTCATGGGGGGGGGGGGGGGGGGGACAACCACTGTAATACGGTAAAATGTCGATGAAGTGATACTGACACGCGCACCTGCCGATACAGACACATCCCCACCACGCGGCACGCCCCACTGAAGCGCCGGGGCCTTTATAAGCACGAACGCCGAACATCTAGGCACCACCTCTTTGCACCTTGTTCTGGCACAGCTGGCGTAATGGCTGTTGCATCTCTCGCTGGGAAGATCGAAATAATTTTAATTTATTGTGAGTCTGCAAGAAGCACCCCGGTAGTGAGAGGCTAGGGGACTCACCGAAATCAAGCGGGACAATAGTGAGATGCAAGGAGACTCAACGATATCAAACTTCCCGATGGTAACAGAAAACCATTACATCCACGTCGTTGTTCCTGAATCACGCTAAACGTGGTTCTAATCAGACATTGAAACGGCTAACCGTGTTGTGTACTGTACAATCAAATTTGCGATACTAAGGGATATTTCGAACATGAATACCAACCATTAGAACACAGATTTACATTGACATTGCAGATGAAATGTAGAATCAAATGCGTCGGTTCTTAAATGTAAAAATAGGCACACGTGATATTTATCGATTACAGCTTGCCGGCCTTGGTGGCCGAGCGGTTCTAGGCGCTACAGCCTGGAACCGCGCGACCGCTACGGTTCGAATGCTGCCTTGGGCATGTATGTGTGTGATGTCTTTATGTTAGTTAGGTTTAAGTAGTTCTAAGTTCTAGGGGACTGATGACCTCAGAAGTTAGGTCCCACAGTGCTCAGAGCCATTTGAACCATTTTTGATTACAGCGTCATCTATAACGAGTGGAAAAGAACTGCTTGAGTAAATTGTACGTATTTTTTGGCGCAGAGTATACAAAGAAATGGAGGTTCCCACATTTTGAAATCACGAATTTGAAACCGCCCAGGCAGGAGGGGTGGTTGGGAGGTGGCCATCTGTTGCACAGACAGATGTCCCCCATTACTAATCTTAATTTTCACATGGAAATTTTTTTCGTATAGTTTGCCGTTTTCGAGATATTTAGTTGCCTCAAGTTAAAACAAACAACCTATACGTGATCTGTATACCGGCTCCCAGCGAACGGTCTGCCCGACAGGGGGCCCTAGCCATACGATTAAATTAAAACTATGTTCAGTTTTCACTCACTATGTTCAGTTTTCACTACTAATTACAATATGACCATTTACAAAATTTGGAATTGAGTGCCTCCAGCGACCCTTCTGAGCTTGACACTCCAAGCGGCCGCTTGTGTCGATTGGGCCTTAAACACGTCCTGCATTCGACAGTTGACGCAGAACAGGGAATCAGCTATCATAAAGCGGTTACAGCATCGAGATTTCATCTGTAAATAGAAATATTAAAATAGGTAGGAAGATTTTTCTGTTTAGCAAAAGTGACAAAAAGCAGATTTCAGAGTACTTGACGGCTCAACACAAAAGTTTTGTCTCAAGTACAGATAGTGTTGAGGATCAGTGGACAAAGTTCAAAACCATCGTACAATATGCATTAGATGAGTATGTGCCAAGCAAGTTCGTAAGAGATGGAAAAGAGCCACCGTGGTACAACAACCGAGTTAGAAAACTGCTACGGAAGCAAAGGGAACTTCACAGCAAACATAAACATAGCCAAAGCCTTGCAGACAAACAAAAATTACACGAAGCGAAATGTAGTGTGAGGAGGGCTATGTGAGAGGCGTGAAAGTAAAAGTAAAGATCTATGTACGGATCCTAAGAAATTTTGGTCTTATGTCAAAGCAGTAGGTGGATCAGAACAAAAAGTCCAGACACTCTGTGACCAAAATGGGACTGAAACAGAGGATGACAGACTACAGGCCGAAATACTAAATGTCTTTTTTTCTGAAGCTGTTTCACAGAGGAAGACTTCACTGTGTTTCCTTCTCTAAAATGTCTCACAGATGACAAAATGGTAGATATCGAAATAGATGACAGAGGGATAGAAAAACAATTAAAATCGCTCAAAAGAGGAAAGACCGCTGGACCTGATGGGATACCAGTTCGATTTTACACAGAGTAAGCGAAGGAACTTGGCCCCCTTCTTGCAGCGGTGTACCGTAGGTCTCTAGAAGAGCGTAGCGTTCCAAAAGATTGGAAAAGGGACGTCGAACAGATGTGCAGAACTATAGACCTATATCTCTAACGTCGATCAGTTGTAGAATTTTGGAACACGTATTATGTTGGAGTTTAATAACTTTTCTGGAGACTAGAAATCTACTCTGTAGGAATCAGCTAGGGTTTCGAAATGACGATCGTGTGAAACCCAGCTCGCGCTATTCGTCCACGAGACTCAGAGGGCCATAGACACGGGTTCCCAGGTAGATGCCGTGTTTCTTGACTTCCACAAGGCGTTCGATACAGTTCCCCACAGTCGTTTAATGAACAAAGTATGAGCATATGGACTATCAGACCAATTGTGTGATTGGTTTGCAGAGTTCCTAGATGACAGAATGCAGCGTGTCATTCTCAATGGAGAGGAGTCTTCCGAAGTAAGAGTGATTTTAGGTATGGTTGTAACAATGGAAAATTGTACTGAAATGCTGGAGGATCTGCGACGAATTGACGCATGGTGCAGGGAATGGCAATTTAATCTCAATGTGGACAACTGCAATGTGCTGCGAATACATAGAAAGATAGATCCTTTATCAAAAATGGTTCAAATGGCTCTGAGCACTATGGGACTCAACTGCTGAGGTCATTAGTCCCCTAGAACTTAGAACTAGTTAAACCTAACTAACCTAAGGACATCACAAACATCCACGCCCGAGGCAGGATTCGAACCTGCGACCGTAGCGGTCTTGCGGTTCCAGACTGCAGCGCCTTTAACCGCACGGCCACTTCGGCCGGCGATCCTTTATCATTTAGCTAAAATATAGCAGGTCAGAAACTGGAAGCAGTTAATTCCATAAATTATCTGGGAGTAGGCTTTAGGAGTGATTTAAAATGGAATTACCATATAAAATTAATCGTCGGTAAAGCAGATGCCAGAGTGATATTGAATGGAAGAATCTTAAGGAAATGCAGTCCGAAAATAAGAGAAGTAGGTTACAGTACACTTGTTCGCCCACTGCTTGAATACTGCTCACCAGTGTGGGATCCGTACCAGATAGGGTTGATAGAAGAGATGGAGAAGATCCAACAGACATTACCGCGCTTTGTTACAGGATCATTTAGTAATCGCGAAAGCATTACGGAGATGATAGACTCCAGTGGAACACTCTGCGAGAGAGACGCTCAGTAGCTCGGCACGGGCTTTTGTTGAAGTTTCGAGAACACACCTTCACCGAGGAGTCAAGCAGTATATTGCTCTCTCCTACGTATATCTCGCGAAGAGACCATGAGGATAAAATCAGAGATATTAGAGCCCACACAGTGGCATACCGACAATCTTTCTTTCCACGAACAATACGAGATTGGAATAGAAGGGAGAACCGATAGAGGTACTCAAGGTACCCTCCACCACACACCGTCAGGTGGCTCGCGGAGTATAGATGTAGATGTAGTGATGCCGCAGCCTTCGTTCATTGTATCGGAGACGATCAACCAGGCAACGGGCGAGAATGTCGCAACATACGTGAGATAAAAGCTTCGGAGAATGCGCAGGTCACACGTCATTCTAGCTTCCTTTTGGTCGAGTGTTATGGACAAGTGCCAGTGGTTTTTTTCTGTTGAAGGGAACTTGTCCGGAATGTTGGGCAACACTCCAGCGAGAAGTTTACGTGGGCATCGGCGACGCTGTGTTAGACTCCGCAATCTGCATACGTTAGCTCACGTTAACTGCCGCTGGTCCCGTGTGATTCTGGCAATGACTTAGTGAATTTGAGTCTCGCAGTCTGAAATATGTTCCTGCCTCAAGACTTTTTGCACAGCTTTGAAACTCGTAGATTTAAGGGACGGAGCTGTGGCAGGATTTATTTGCACTCGGGCGTGAACTAGGGTAATTTTAATTACGCGCCACTATAAAACTGGGCGTTGTGTTCAAAATCGCTACGTTCCTATCAGAGTAGAAATAAATACGCGAGGAAACAGTGGTTTAATATATTGGTGGATCTTCTAAGCTAGGGAATGCAGAACACTGGAGCATAGGAATTAATCTCCAAAGGGCTGTGTTGATTATTCAGTTGACTGATTTCGGAATAAAATTACAACGAAGTGTATAACCTTAGCTGCGTACAGGCGTTGATATGTCAACGGGGACAGTAGAAAATGTGTGCCCCTACCGGGACTCGAACCCGGGATCTCCTGCTTACATGGCAGACGCTCTATCCATTTTTATTTTATTTTTTTTTTCCATTTTGTTCGGTATTTTTCGTTACGTTCGGTCTGGGTGGACGTCACAAGACATCCGTTCAGGTTGATCGTAGATTCCTTCACTTTTTTTTTAATTATATTACAGAGGGCGAGCAGCCCTCTGATCGAACACGCTGAGCTACCGTGCCGGCATCTGAGCCACCGAGGACACAGGATAGTGCTACTGCAGGGACTTACCCTTGGCACACCTCCCGTGAGACCCACATTCGCAACTTATTGTCCCGCACTATATTCATAGTGCCCCTGCCCATTATATTCGTTACTCGTGGCTTTACTGCCGATTCCCATAAGCGTTTGGACACTGTTTGTGCATCCGCACGGAAGAAGAAGATGGTCAAATGGCCGGTGACCCTTATGAAGATCGTATCTGTTCTTTCGGACTTGGCCGAAAGAACAGATACCATCTTCATATAGATTTCGGAATATGTAAAACAGTCATTTGCCTCTATCACTTACAGATTTGTCAAAGGGCTTTTGCTTTTTATTTTGAAAGAGAAATCGGAAAACCTCCAGTTGTATGTAGTTCATCTTTTTTTGAGTCTGTATTACGTAGCAGAGAAAGCAAAAGCAACTCTACCGGAGAAAATTTTTTTCTTTAGTTCTTTTTCTACATGAATTTGACTTTTCTTTAAATAGTAGTATGGAGCCGCATCGTACACTGTGGTTCAAAGGGTTACGGAGAAATCGAAGTAGCCGATAGTGGGATGTCTTAGTAAAACTGTTTTTGCCTAGGAACTAATAGTGTAGGGCAGAGTGTGAAATTGAAAGAGTATTATTTGTTTGCATTTATCGTTTTTGTGCGTTTATGGTATTAATTTGTGTTGTGTTCCACAGTACTGAGCACCTAACTGTATGGTCTAGTATGAAATATGCTACCTCTGTAGCGAAGAGCCGGCCGGTGTGGCCGTGCGGTTAAAGGCGCTTCAGTCTGGAACCGCGTGACCGCTACTGTCGCAGGTTCGAATCCTGCCTCGGGCATGGATGTGTGTGATGTCCTTAGGTTAGTTAGGTTTAATTATTTCTAAGTTCTAGGCGACTGATGACCTCAGAAGTTAAGTTGCATAGTGCTCAGAGCCATCTGTAACGAAGCAGTTGCTTTAACTGCATTTAGTGTACCGTAATACGATCTATCAGTTTTTTAAAAAAAGAAGACTGTATCTGATGCCGAAGTTCTCCGGGTGTTTCATTTAAGACTGAGACAGCGTATTCTCGGCATTCAACAATATAAACTCTTAAATTTAATGACTTGTTAATGACATGAAAAACTTGTTTCCGCCTTAATACACTAAGCGAGTTGGAGGTATATTCAGTTTTTTGGCGTAATTATTTCAGGATTAATAGGGAAAAGTATTTGACCCACCTATCACTCTTAATATCTTCGATTAAAAAGTGGTATACAACCATGAGAGAAGCTATAACACCACACGAAAGATTGAAAGCAGTATTATCATTTCTTGGGAGCTGAAGGGCCTATGAAGACGTCAAATATATTATCTGTACACATCTGCAGTGAGTGAGTATCTCAGATTAATAAAAGCGTTGCCTTTATCTCCTGTAGTTGGTTCTGGTATAATATATCTTCTTCGTACAGACGTGTTTGTGTATGACGGGATCAGGTGCTTCGTCCGTATATCGTTAAAAGTACAGCGTGTGCAGCATTAAAACAAGGCAGGCTTTCATATACTCTATTAAACTTTTCCTACAGTTTGTGACCGATTAGCTTCACATCGCTCTGCACAGTGCTGTTACAAAGATTGCCATAGAACTTAGGCATTCTTGTACAATCCTGCAAATAATCGTTGCGCACGCTCGAACATGAGCACATTGATACGCTTGCACAAGCTACAGACCGTCAAGCATCCTTGCACAAAGTATCTGATGACACATACTTGACAGTCTTGCGGTTAGCTTTTTCCTATGAGGCTGTTGACGGTTGCAAGAGCCGACATGGCTGAGCTTCCCTCTTCCCGGCGAAGAAAAATCTTTCGGGAATAACTTTTGCCGTGAATCCTTATCTTTTTTAAGTTTAATCACGTTTTCCATAGATGATTAATCTGCCTCATTTTGCTGTCGGCAGTTAACTTTTTCGGAAGATTTCAGTATGTGTTCCGAAAATTAATGAAACTGTACTGCACTTTGATATTCTCTGAAACAAGGCCTTAGTTGAGATTTATAGAGCCCCTAGGCTGGACCTGTAGTGCTAACATTACCAATTGATATTTTGTGGTAAATGACAGGAAAAAATAGAATTTTAGATCAGTTTTCGAACTAAAAGTCTATGAAGCAACTGTTGTATTCACCATATGCACTTGACGTCAAACATATAAATGTTGCAGAAGTAGTTGCTATTACGAAACGGCTAGCTTACACGCAACAGCTCTACAGCTTTGACACAAGGTCAAAAAATATATAGGTAACACCTATGGCAACAAAGATTCACAATAGTTTACAGTGGTTTACACACTTAAATTTTCTATTTGCAGAGTAGTGTCCGCTGATTTGAAACTTCCCGGTAGATTAAAACTGTGTGCAGCACCAAAACTCTAACCCAGGAACTTTGCATTGTGCGGGCAACTGCTCTACCAACTGAGCTACCCCGACACGACTCATGAACCGTCCTCACAGCTTTACTTCCGCCAATACCTCATCTCCTACCTTTCAAACTTCACAGAAGTTCTCCTGTCTGTCAGTTGGTAAAGCAGTTGCCCACGAGAGGCAAAGGTCCCGGGTTCGAATCCTAGTTTTAACTTGCCTGGAAGTTTTACAATGATAAATTATGTAATACTTAACTGGATAATGAAGATTATATATGACTATATAGACCATTGTTCACTTTCACTGCCCTTGAACACTAGTTTAGTCGTAGGTGCAGTGAACGACGGCTACAATCACTTGTATGCTCTCCACTTCGGTTCCTCTTGGTGGTGACAGTGGAAGAGTCCTGTGTTGAGGCACTGTCTGAGCAATTGCTGAGTGGAGCTGTGTGTCAGCTTATATTTACGTTTAAAGGTGGGATGTCCATTGTGAAGTATTTGGGTAACGTCAGGCAAATGCGTAACTTAAACTTGGAGATTCGACAGTTGTTTATGGTCAGCTTCAATCTTGGAAATGTCAATTTTCTATTGCTGTTCATGAACATAGTGACACGTACGATCTTAAAGCGACGTCAATATTAGGAAAATAAAATAGTCGTATGGCATTTATTGGCCGGGATATTCCCTTCGGGGTTCGACCGCCGGTGTGCAAGTCTTATTACTTGACGCCACTTCGGCGACTTGCTTGTCAGCGATAATGAAAATGATAATCTCTGGTGTTTTGTGTGCCCAGATTTGGATGAAATGATGTATGCAATAAATCGGTTTTCCGCATAATCGAAGCCCTTACAAACTGCCCAAATCCCGTTAACTATTCATTTAAAAGTCTTGACAGTTTTGCCAACTAAAGTGCTACATGTTTGACCCGGTGTCACCGAGCTCGAGGTTTGAGATGTGGATGTAGACTAACTCGTATCAGCTGTCCGCTAAACAGTTAAGTAGAATGATCCAGTATTTAAAAAAATGGTTCAAATGGCTCTGAGCACTATAGGACTTAACTTCTGAGGTCATCAGTCCCCTAGAACGTGGAACTACTTAAACCTAACTAATATAAGGACATCACACACATACCCATGCCCGAGGCAGGATTCGTACCTGCGACCGTAGTGGTCGCGCGGTCCCAGACTGTAGCGCTTAGAACCGCTCGGCCAGTCTGGCTGGCCCCTATTTAAAGACTTACGTCTAAGACTTTAACGATTATAATGTGGCGCTGACCACAGCATTAAAAGATGTTTATTTTCAATTTTTCTGGTGCGGGATCTGTATAGAACTGCAGCGTAGATAGCCTGCACGTAAATGCAGCCCTGCTCTTAAATAAAGCTAAATTACATGCCCTTAATTCCTTTTCGAAGCACTGAAGCGTAAGTCGACCGAATGCGGAGTCCGTTTTACGATGAAACTGCCTGCAGCTGCTGAGGCAGTGCTAAGATGACTCAAGCTGTGCACTGTGAATATCTTCCTGTAAACAGATAGAGCAACAAGACTCTTTTACGCCGCTGTCAGCAGGGGTGGTAGAGGATGCTTACACAACGGCATTTTCAATCGTGAATGGAAAAGTACAGTGTGGGGTAAGAGTCAGTTTTTCATTAAGCTATGTATACTTTTGTGCACACGTTTCTTTCCTAATTAAGACTGTTTTATTCTTAGACGCGACCTTGTACCCCTAGATCTTGATTATGCTGCGACTCTAACGTGCATTCTGGTGCAATAGGTATTTGTCGCAGACGAACGTGCTGATCGGAATACTGTCCAGTCAACGAAACTAATACTTCTCTCTCTCTCCAGGATATGCTGCCTTTTTTCCCCCCTATCAACTAGTTATCTCAAGTTACAGGAATTTAAAGGAGAAAGAAAATTAATGTTCACGAGGCAGTCAGAAAGTAATGCCTCCTACTTGTGTTCTCCTTAATTAAGTTACAGTGATAATGAAGAATTAGGCCCACTTCCGCAAAAGCTTCTTCTACAGCCCACTCCAGTAGAGCGTACTAGCTCATCAGATGGCAGCACTGTAGCAAGTTTAGAAAATAGTCGACATTGTCGTCTATATAAGACAGCATACCTCGGTTAAATTCCCTATCCCTAAGGTGAAAAGCCCATCCGCATTCATGAAAGGCTGAAGAAGGCATGGAGATACTACAGTCGAATTCAGTTCCGTTGGGCGATGGGTTCGTCACTGTAGAAAAGCTGAACGGCACTCAGTTGGCTGGTGCAACGCAGTGACGTCATAAAACATCCAGCGTGTCGACCAAATCATCTGTGGCGATGAATTATCGCCAGTGACCCACCGGTAAAGGCATTTTAATGGCCGTTATTGAAAAACTAGGCTTCTCAAAGATGTGTGAGCGCTGCGTTCCGAAAATGTTGCCCAACTAGAAAAGAGACGAGGAAAATAGTTGTATACAATCCGTTGCAGCGCTTCAGCATGGAGGAGGAATTTTTGGCGAAGACTGTGACTGTATACGAGACTGTCCTCTTTTTGAACTTGAATCTGAGAGGGGTCGATGGGTACCGTACAGATATACAGGGTGATTCAAAAAGAAAGAACAGATTTCAGTTGTTCATTACAGACAGACTATGAAAGATAGAAACACATTGCGCATGTTAGTGGATGGAGGAAGGTTCAAAATACACATTGTGTGTTCGCACAGATACTATGCCATACACTCAGCATGAGCACCTTGCGTTGCCGGAGAGAGATTGAACAATAACCCATTTCATTCCACACCCAATCCAACAGGTCTGTGTGTATTGAACCGACAGCTCCGACAATTCGTTTTCTCAGCTTTTGAAACATAGCTGCCATTGATGGGACGAAGACTCTTTTATGCACTACCACAGAAAAAATCGCAAGGTGTGAGGTCTGATGACATCTACATGGATACTATGCAAATGACATTTAAGTGCGTGGTAGAGTGTTCATCGAACCACCTTCACAATTCTCTATTATTCCAATTTCGTATAGCGCGCGGAAAGAATGAACATTTATCTTTCCGTACGAGCTCTGATTTCCCTTATTTTATCGTGGTGATCGCAGGTGTTGACAGATGTGAAAATTACCGAACTATCAGTTTAATAAGTCACAGCTGTAAATACTAACACGAATTCTTTACAGACGATTGGAAAAACTGGTAGAAGCGGACCTCGGGGAAGATCAGTTTGGATTCCGTAGAAATGTTGGAACACGTGAGGCAATACGAACCTTACGACTTACCTTAGAACAAAGATTAAGAAAAGGCAAACCTACGTTTCTAGCATTTGTAGACTTCGAGAAAGCTTTTGACAACGTTAACTGGAATACCCTCTTTCAAATTCTGAAGGTGGCAGGGGTAAAATACAAGGAGCGAAAGGCTATTTACAATTTGTACAGAAACCAGATGGCAGTTATAAGAGTCGAGGGGCATGAAAGGGAAGCAGTGGTTGGGAAAGGAGTGAGACAGGGTTGTAGCCTCTCCCCGATGTTATTCAATCTGTATATTGAGCAAGCAGTAAAGGAAACAAAAGAAAAATTCGGAGTAGGTATTAAAATTCATGGAGAAGAAGTAAAAACTTTGAGGTTTGCCGATGGCATTGTAATTTTGTCAGAGACAGCAAAGGACTTGGAAGAGCAGTTGAACGGAATGGACAGTGTCTTGAAAGGAGGATATAAGATGAACATCAACAAAAGCAAAACGAGGATAATGGAATGTAGTCAAATTAAATCTGGTGATGCTGAGGGGATTAGATTAGGAAATGAGACACTTAAAGTAGTAAAGGAGTTTTGCTATTTAGGGAGTAAAACAACTGATGATGGTCGAAGTAGAGAGGATATAAAATGTAGACTGGCAATGGCAAGGAAATCGTTTCTGAAGAAGAGAAATTTGTTAACATCGAGTATAGATTTAAGTGTCAGGAAGTCATTTCTGAAAGTATTTGTATGGAGTGTAGCCATGTATGGAAGTGAAACATGGACGATAACCAGTTTGGACAAGAAGAGAATAGAAGCTTTCGAATTGTGGTGCTACAGAAGAATGCTGAAGATAAGGTGGGTAGATCGCGTAACTAATGAGGAGGTATTGAATAGGATTGGGGAGAAGAGAAATTTGTGGCACAACTTGACTAGAAGAAGGGATCGGTTGGTAGGACATGTTTTGAGGCATCAAGGGATTACAAATTTAGCATTGGAGGGCAGCGTGGAGGGTAAAAATCGTAGAGGGAGACCAAGAGATCAATACACTAAGCAGATTCAGAAGGATGTAGGTTGCAGTAGATACTGGGAGATGAAGCTTGCACAGGATAGAGTAGCATGGAGAGCTGCATCAAACCAGTCTCAGGACTGAAGACCACAACAACAACAACAAACATCGTTCTTCCTTATGTAGGTCGGTGTCAACAAAATATTTTCGCATTCGGAGGAGAAAGTTGGTGATTGGAATTTCGTGAGAAGATTCCGTCGCAACGAAAAACGCCTTTCTTTAATGAAGTCGAGTCCAAATCGTGTATCATTTCTGTTTCCCGATAATACAAAGCGTGCTGCCTTTCTTTGAACTTTTTCGATGTACTCCATCAGTCCTATTTGGTAAGGATCCCACACAGCGCAGCAGTATTCTAAAAGAGGACTGACAAGCGTAGTGTAGTCAGTCTCCTTAGTAGGTCTGTTTCATTTTCTAAGTGTCCGGCCAATAAAACGCAGTCTTTGGTTAGCCTTCCCAACAACATTTTCCATTTAAGTTGTTCGTAATTGCAATACCTAGGTGTTTAGTTGAATTCACGGCTTTTAGATTAGACTGATGTATCGTGTAACCGAAGTTTAACGAGTTCCTTTTAGCACTCATGTGGATGACCTCACACTTTTCGTTATTTAGTGTCAACTAACAATTTTCGCACCATTCAGATATCTTTTCTAAATCGTTTTGAAATTTGTTTTGATCTTCTGATGACTTTATTAGTCGATAAACGTCAACGTCATCTGCAAACAACCGAAGACGGCTGCTCAGATTGTCTCCAAAATCTTTTATGTAGATAAGGAACAGCAAAGGATCTATAACACTACCTTGGGGAGCGCCAGAAATCAATTCTGTTTCACTCGATGACTTTCCGCCAAATACTACGAACTGTGACCCCTCTGACTGGAAATCACAAATCCAGTCACATAACTGAGACGATATTCCATGAGCACGCTGTTTCACTACGAGCAGCTTGTGTGGTAGTGTCAAAAGCCTTCCGGAAATCCAGAAATACGGAATCGATCTGAAATCGCTTGTCAATAGCACTCAACACTTCATGTGAATAAAGAGCTAGTTGTGTTTCACAGGAAATATGTTTTCTAAACCCATGTTGACTGTGTGTCAATAGACAGTTTTCATCGAGGTAATTCATAATGTTCGAACACAATATATGTTCCAAAATCCTGCTGCATATCGACGTTAACGATATGGGCCTGTAATTTAGTGGATTAAACCTACCACCTTTCTTGAGTATTGGTGTGACATATGCTACTTTCCAGTCAAAATACACATTATGTGTGTTCGCACAAATACTATGTCATACACTCAGCATGAGCAGCTTGTGTTGCTGGAAAGACCTTGGGAGGCTTAAAGGAATGAACAAGATCTTGTTTACTTCTTCGATCCAAAGTTGTGGGATGGTGTTCAGATAAAACGCTGTACGGTGAAAGTGAGGCGCAGCGTCGCCATGCCTAAAAATGAAATCATTGTTATCTGCGTGAAGTTGAGGAAGCAGCCAGTTTTGCAGAATGTCCAGACATGACGTTTGTGTCACTGAAAGCTCCATAACCTTTGTTAATAATAATGGCACAAAACACAATTTAGTTTCTGTGGGTCACTTTCATGTTCGACGAAGACTCCGTGGTTTCATGACCCCATATTCTTAGATTATGGCGGCTTACTTTACGCGATACACGATACGTCGATTCATTCGAGAAGACGTGCTTTTGGAAAAAGTGTCCTCTTTACTATCCTGGAGAGCTGAAGGACAAAATCCATACCTTCTGTTGCGGTCACCGGGACGCAATTACTGCAGTAACTACAACTTGTAAGGCTTCATACGCAGGCGTCGTTTTAAAACACGCCGCACCGTTGTTTGAGGATGTTGAAGTTCCTGGCCTAACCGTCGTGTGGACTTCCGATGGCTCCATGTGAACGCATCTCGGATACGCTCGACATTTCAATCGGACGTGCGTGGTCGACCAGTGCTCTTACCTTTGCATATGCAGTCAACTTTAAAAAACTTTTTTATTCCGGAAGCAAATCTGCTTGTGCCGAATGGCTTCTTATTGAACCGACGGCGGAATGCACGTTGCACTTGAACAGTGGATTGACTTCGCGTAAATTCCAACACACAAAATGTTTCTCTTGTGGTCTAGTCGCCATGATGCTACAAACATCATCACAGCTTTATTAAAACTTTGTACTGTCCTCTATCCAGTGACACGCGCTATGTGTTTCTGTTTTCTATAGTTTGTCTGTAATAAACAATTCAAATCTGTTCTTTCTTTTTCAGTCCCGAGGTGTTTGATCTTGTCTCAAGGTGGGAAAAAGTGGACAAAGATAGTGATTACATTGAAAAGTGACAAATTTATGTTAAATGTTGTAACTGTTATCGTGTGTACATTGTAAAAAAATTAAATATGGGAAGCATTACTTTGT